>NW_028270166.1:37419122-38072872 GCF_037043375.1 Chiloscyllium plagiosum | reverse complement strand
GCTTGGTGTGTTTCTCCAGCCTCCTGATGCTGCCTGGATTGCAGTGTTCCTCCAGACTCCTGATGCTGCCTGGATTGCAGTGTTCCTCCAGTCTCCTGATGCTGCCTGGCTTGCTGTGTTCCCCCAGCCTCCTGATGCTTCCTGGCTTGCTGTGTTCCTCGAGTCTCCTGATGCTGCCTGGCTTGGTGTGTTCTTCCAGCCTCCTGATGCTGCCTGCCTTCCTAGAAAAAATACAGCGCAATACAGGCCCTTTGGCCCTCGATGTTGCGCCGAACCAAGCCCACCTAACCTACACTAGCCCACTATCCTCCATACGCCTTTCTAATGCCCGTTTAAATGCCCATAAAGAGGGAGAGTCTACCACTGCTACTGGCAGGGCATTCCATGACTCACGACTCGCTGAGTAAAGAATCTACCCCTAACATCTGTCCGATACCTACCACCCCTTAATTTAAAGCTATGCCCACTCGTAATAGCTGACTCCATACGTGGAAAAAGGTTCTCATGGTCAACCCTATCTAAACCCCTAATCATCTTGCACACCTCTATCAAGTCACCCCTAAACCTTCTTTTCTCCAATGAAAACAGCCCCAAGTGCCTCAGCCTTTCCTCATACGATATTCCTACCAAACCAGGCAACATCCTGGTAAACCTCCTCTGCACCCGTTCCAGTGCCTCCACATCCTTCCTATAGTATGGCGACCAAAACTGCACACAATACTCCAGATGCAGCTGCACCAGAGTCTTATACAACTGCAACATGACCTCCAGGGCTCTGGAACTCAAATTCCTCTACCAATAAAAGCCAGTACGCCATATGCCTTCTTCACTGCACTATTTACCTGGGTGGCAACTTTCAGAGATCTGTGCACATGGACACCAAGATCCCTCTGCTCATCCACACTACCAAGTATCCGACCATTAGCCCAGTACCCCATCTTTTTGTTACTCTTACCAAAGTGAATCACCTCACACTTAGCTACATTGAACTCCATTTGCCACCTTTCTGCCCAGCTCTGCAACTTATCTATATCCCACTGTAACCTGACACATCCTTCCTCACTGTCAACAACTCCACCGACTTTCGTATCATCCACAAACTTGCTCACCCAACCTTCTAGCCCCTCCTCCAGGACATTTGTAAAAATGACAAACAGCAATGGTCCCAAAACAGATCTTTGCAGAACACCGCTAGTAACTGCACTCCAAGATGAACCTTTACCATCAACTACTACCCTCTGTCTTCTTCCAGCCAGCCAATTCCTAATCCAAACCTCCAACTCACCCTCAATGCCATACCTCCGTATTTTTGCAATAGCCTACCATGGGGAACCTTATCAAACGCCTTACTAAAATCCATATACACCACATCTACCACTTTACCCTCGTCTACCTCCTTAGTCACCTTCTCAAAGAATTCAATAAGGTTTGTGAGGCACGACCTGCCCTTCACAAAACCATGCTGACTATCCTTGATCACATTATTCCTATCCAGATGTTCATAAATCCTATCGCTTACAATTCTCTCTAAAACTTTGCCCACAACAGAAGTGAGACTCACTGGCCTATAGTTACTAGGGTTATCCCTACTCCCCTTCATGAACAAGGGAACCACATTTGCTATCCTCCAGTCTTCTGGCACTATTCCTGTAGACAACGAGGACATAAAAATCAAGGCCAATGGCTCTGCAATCTCCTCCCTTGCTTCCCAGAGACTCTAGGATAAATGCCATCAGGCCCAGGGGACTTATCTATTTTCATCCTTCCCAGAATTTCCAACACCTCTTCCCTACATATCTCAAAGCCATCCATTCTAATTAATTGTGACTCAAGATTCACATCGGCAACAATGTCCTGTTCCTGAGTAAATACTGACGAAAAGTATTCATTCAGTGTCTCCCCAATTTCCTCAGCCTCCACATGCAACTTCCCACTACTATCCTTGACTGGACCTATTCCTACCCTCGTCATTCTTTTATTCCTGACATACCTATAGAAAGCCTTAGGGTTTTCCCCAATCCCACCAACTAAGGACTTTTCATGTCCCCTTCTTGCTGCTTTTAGCTCTCTCTTCAGATCCTTCCTGGCTACCTTATAACTCTCAATCGCCCCAATTGAACCTTCACGCCTCATCTTTACATAGGCCGCCCTCTTCCATTTAACAAGGGATTCCAATTCCTTATTAAACCATGGCTCCCTCACACAACCCTTTCCTCCCTGCCTGACGGGTACATACTTATCAAGGACACTCAATAGTTGCTCCTTGAACAAGCTCCACATATCAATTGTGCCCATGCCTTGAAGCCTACTTTTCCAAGCCACGCATCCGAAGTCATGCCTCACCGCATCATAATTTCCCTGCCCCCAGTTATAACTCTTGCCCTGTAGTGCACACTTATCCCTCTCTATCACTAGAGTAAAAGTCACCGAATTGTGGTCACTGTCCCCAAAGTGCTCACCTATCTCCAATTCTAACACCTGGCCTGGTGCGTTACCCAGAACCAAATCCAGTATGGCCTCACCTCTTGTTGGCCTGTCTACATATTGTGTCAGGAAACCCTCCTGCACACATTGGACAAACACTGACCCATCTAACGAACTCGAGCTATAGCTTTCCCAGTCAATACCTGGAAAGTTAAAGTCCCCCATAACAACCACCCTATTACTTTCACTCTTCCCCTGAAGCATCCTCGCAATCCTTTCTTCTACGTCTCTAGGACTATTGGGAGGCCTATAGAAAACTCCTAACGGGGTGACCTCACCTTTCCTATTCCTAACCTCAGCCCAAACTACCTCAGATGGCGAGTCTTCATCCATCGTCCTTTCCACAGCTGTAATACTATCTTTGACAAGCAATGCCACATCTCCCCCTCTTTTACCTCCAGCTCTGACCCTACTAAAGCATTTAAACCCTGGAACCTGCACCAGCCAATCCTGTCCCTGTTCTAACCATTTCTCCGTAATAGACACAACATCGAAATCCCACAGCCTCCTGATACTGCCTGGCTTGCTGTGTTCCTCCAGCCTCCTGATGCTGCCTGGCTTGCTGTGTTCCCTTAGCCTCCTGATGCGGCCTGGCTTGCTGTGTCCCCCCAGCCTCCTGATGCTACCTAGCTTGCTGTGTTCCCCCAGCCTCCTGATGCTGCCTGGCTTGCTGTGTTCTCCCAGCCTCCTGATGCTGCCTGGCTTGCTGTGTTCCCCCAGCCTCCAGAAGCTGCCTGGCTTGCTGTGTACCCCCAGCCTCCTAATGCTGCCTGGCTTGCTGTGTTCCCCCAGCCTCCTGATGCTGCCTGGCTTGCTGTGTTCCTCCAGCCTCCTGATGCTGCCTGGCTTGCTGTGTTCCCCCAGCCTCCTGATGCTGCCTGGCTTGCTGTGTTCTCCCAGCCTCCTGATGCTGCCTGGCTCGCTGTGTTCCCCAGCCTCCTGATGCTGCCTGGCTTGCTGTGTTCCTCCAGCCTCCTGATGCTGCCTGGCTTGCTGTGATCACCCAGCCTGCTAATGCTGCCTGGCTTGCTGTGTCCCCCCAAGACTCCTAATGCTGCCTGGCTTTCTGTGTCCCCCCAGACTCCTGATGCTGCCTGGCTTTCTGTGTCCCCCCAGACTCCTGATGCTGCCTGGCTTGCTGTGTTCCCCAGCCTCCTGATGCTACCTGGCTTGCTGTGATCCCTCAGCCTCCTAATGCTGCCTGGCTTGCTGTGTACCCCCAGCTTCCTGATGCTGCCTGGCTTGCTGTGATCACCCAGCCGCCTTCTGCTGCCTGGTATGCTGTGTACCCCCAGCCTCCTGATGCTGCCTGGCTTGCTGTGTCCCCCCAGACTCCTGATGCTGCCTGGCTTGTGGCCTTCCCCAGCCTCCTGATGCTGCCTGGCTTGCTGTGTCGCCCCATCCTCCTGATGCTGCCTGCCTTGCCGTGTTCCCCCAGCGTCCTGATGCTGCCTGGCATGCTGTGTATCCCCAGACTCCTGATGGTGCCTGGCTTGCTGTGTCCCCCCACCCTCCTGGTGCTGCCTGGCTTGTTATCTTTCCCAGCCTCCTGATGCAGCGTGGCTTGCTGTGTTCCCCCAGCCTCCTAATGCTGTCTGGCTTGCTGTGTTCCCCCAGCCTCCTAATGCTGTCTGGCTTGCTGTGTTCCCCCAGCCTCCTAATGCTGCCTGGCTTGCTGTGTTCCTCCAGCCTCCTGATGCTGCCTGGCTTGCTGTGTTCCCCCAGCCTCCTGATGCTGCCTGGCTTGCTGTGTTCCTCCAGTCTCCTGATGCTGGCTGGCTTTCTGAGTTCCCCGAGCCTCCTAATGCTGCCTGGCTTGCTGTGGTCCTCCAGCCTCCTGATGCTGCCTGGCTTGCTGTGTTCCCCCAGCCTCCTAATGCTGCTTGGCTTGCTGTGTTCCTCCAGCCTCCTAATGCTGCCTGGCTTGCTGTGTTCCTCCAGCCTCCTGATGCTGCCTGGCTTGCTGTGTCCCCCCAGCCTCCTGATGCTGCCTGGCTTGCTGTGTTCCCCAGCCTCGCGATGCTGCCTGCCATCCTGTGTTCCCCACCCTCCTGATGCTGCCTGGCTTGCTGTGTTCCCCCAGCCTCCTGATGCTGCCTGGCTTGCTGTCTTCCCTCAGCCTCCTGATGCTGCCTGGCTTGCTGTGTATCCCCAGACTCCAGATGCTACCTAGCTTGCTGTGTCCCCCCAAGCCTCCAGATGCTACCTCGCTTGCTGTGTTCCCCCAGCCTCTTGATGCTTCCTGGCTTGCTGTGTATCCCCAGACTCCTGATGCTATTAGCTTGCTGTGTCCCCCCAAGCCTCCTGATGCCACCTAGCTTGCTGTGTTCCCCCAGCCTCCTGATGCTTCCAAGCTTGCTGTGTCCCCCCAGACTCCTGATGCTGCCTGGCTTGCTGAGTCCCCCCAGGCTCCTGATGCTGCCTGGCTTGCTGTGTCCCCCCAAACTCCTGATGCTGCCTGGCTTGTTGCCTTCCCCAGCCTCCTGATGCTGCCTGGTTGCTGTGTTCCTCCACCCTCCTGATGCTGCCTGGCTTGATGTGTCCCCCCAGCCTCCTGATGCTTCCTGGCTTGCTGTGTTCCCCAAACCTCCTGATGCTGCCTGGCTTGTTATCTTCCCCAGCGTCCTGATGCTGCCTGGCTTGCTGTGTTCCCCCCAGAACCCAGGACCTGCCTGGCTTGCTGTGTTTCCCCAGACCCCTGAAGCTGCCTGGCTTGCTCTTTCCCCCCGGACTCCTGATGCTTTCTGGCTTGTTATCTTCCCCAGCGTCCTGATGCTGCCTGGCTTGCTGTGTTCCTCCAGCCTCCTGATGCTGCCTGGCTTGCTTTGTTCCCCCAGCCTCCTAATGCTGCCTGGCTTGCTGTGGTCCTCCAGCCTCCTGATGCTGCCTGGCTTGCTGTGTTCCCCCAGCCTCCTAATGCTGCTTGGCTTGCTGTGTTCCTCCAGCCTCCTAATGCTGCCTGGCTTGCTGTGTTCCTCCAGCCTCCTGATGCTGCCTGGCTTGCTGTGTCCCCCCAGCCTCCTGATGCTGCCTGGCTTGCTGTGTTCCCCCAGCCTCGCGATGCTGCCTGCCATCCTGTGTTCCCCACCCTCCTGATGCTGCCTGGCTTGCTGTGTTCCCCCAGCCTCCTGATGCTGCCTGGCTTGCTGTCTTCCCTCAGCCTCCTGATGCTGCCTGGCTTGCTGTGTATCCCCAGACTCCTGATGCTACCTAGCTTGCTGTGTCCCCCCAAGCCTCCAGATGCTACCTCGCTTGCTGTGTTCCCCCAGCCTCCTGATGCTTCCTGGCTTGCTGTGTATCCCCAGACTCCTGATGCTATTAGCTTGCTGTGTCCCCCCAGACTCCTGATGCCACCTAGCTTGCTGTGTCCCCCCAAGCCTCCTGATGCCACCTAGCTTGCTGTGTTCTCCCAGCCTCCTGATGCTTCCAAGTTTGCTGTGTCCCCCCAGACTCCTGATGCTGCCTGGCTTGCTGAGTCCCCCCAGGCTCCTGATGCTGCCTGGCTTGCTGTGTCCCCCCAAACACCTGATGCTGCCTGGCTTGTTGCCTTCCCCAGCCTCCTGATGCTGCCTGGTTGCTGTGTTCCCCAGCCTCCTGATGCTACCTGGCTTGCTGTGATCCCTCAGCCTCCTAATGCTGCCTGGCTTGCTGTGTACCCCCAGCTTCCTGATGCTGCCTGGCTTGCTGTGATCACCCAGCCTCCTTCTGCTGCCTGGTATGCTGTGTACCCCCAGCCTCCTGATGCTGCCTGGCTTGCTGTGTCCCCCCAGACTCCTGATGCTGCCTGGCTTGCTGTGTCGCCCCATCCTCCTGATGCTGCCTGCCTTGCCGTGTTCCCCCAGCGTCCTGATGCTGCCTGGCATGCTGTGTATCCCCAGACTCCTGATGGTGCCTGGCTTGCTGTGTCCCCCCACCCTCCTGGTGCTGCCTGGCTTGTTATCTTTCCCAGCCTCCTGATGCAGCGTGGCTTGCTGTGTTCCCCCAGCCTCCTAATGCTGTCTGGCTTGCTGTGTTCCCCCAGCCTCCTAATGCTGTCTGGCTTGCTGTGTTCCCCCAGCCTCCTAATGCTGCCTGGCTTGCTGTGTTCCTCCAGCCTCCTGATGCTGCCTGGCTTGCTGTGTTCCCCCAGCCTCCTGATGCTGCCTGGCTTGCTGTGTTCCTCCAGCATCCTGATGCTGGCTGGCTTTCTGAGTTCCCCGAGCCTCCTAATGCTGCCTGGCTTGCTGTGGTCCTCCAGCCTCCTGATGCTGCCTGGCTTGCTGTGTTCCCCCAGCCTCCTAATGCTGCTTGGCTTGCTGTGTTCCTCCAGCCTCCTAATGCTGCCTGGCTTGCTGTGTTCCTCCAGCCTCCTGATGCTGCCTGGCTTGCTGTGTCCCCCCAGCCTCCTGATGCTGCCTGGCTTGCTGTGTTCCCCCAGCCTCGCGATGCTGCCTGCCATCCTGTGTTCCCCACCCTCCTGATGCTGCCTGGCTTGCTGTGTTCCCTTAGCCTCCTGATGCTGCCTGGCTTGCTGTGTATCCCCAGACTCCTGATGCTACCTAGCTTGCTGTGTCCCCCCAAGCCTCCAGATGCTACCTCGCTTGCTGTGTTCCCCCAGCCTCCTGATGCTTCCTGGCTTGCTGTGTATCCCCAGACTCCTGATGCTATTAGCTTGCTGTGTCCCCCCAAGCCTCCTGATGCCATCTAGCTTGCTGTGTTCCCCCAGCCTCCTGATGCTTCCAAGCTTGCTGTGTCCCCCCAGACTCCTGATGCTGCCTGGCTTGCTGAGTCCCCCCAGGCTCCTGATGCTGCCTGGCTTGCTGTGTCCCCCCAAACTCCTGATGCTGCCTGGCTTGTTGCCTTCCCCAGCCTCCTGATGCTGCCTGGTTGCTGTGTTCCTCCACCCTCCTGATGCTGCCTGGCTTGATGTGTCCCCCCAGCCTCCTGATGCTTCCTGGCTTGCTGTGATCCCTCAGCCTCCTAATGCTGCCTGGCTTGCTGTGTCCCTCCAGCATCCTGATGCTGCCTGGCTTGCTGTGTCCCTCCAGCATCCTGATGCTGCCTGGCTTTCTGTGTCCCTCCAGCCTCCTGATGCTGCCTGGCTTGCTATGTTCCCCCAGCCTCCTGATGCTGCCTGGCTTGCTGTGTTCTTCCAGCCTCTTGATGCTGCCTGGCTTGCTGTGTCCCTCCAGCCTCCTGATGCTGCCTGGCTTGCTGTGTTCCTTCAGCATCCTTATGCTGCCTGGCTTGCTGTGTTTCTTCAGCCACCTGATGCTGCCTGGCTTGCTGTGTTCTCCCACCCTCCTGATGCTGCCTAGCTTGTTATCTTCCCCAGCCTCCTGATGCTACCTGGCTTGCTGTGTTCCCCCAGCCTCCTGATGCTGCCTGGCTTGCTCTGTTCTCCCAGTATCCTTATGCTGCCTGGCTTGCTGTGTAACCCCAGACTCCTGATGCAGCCTGGCTTGCTGTGTTCCCCCAGCCTCCTGATGCTGCCTGGCTTGCTGTGTAACCCCAGACTCCTGATGGTGCCTGGCTTGTTATCTTCCCCAGCCTCCTGATGCTGCCTGGCTTGCTGTGTACCCCCAGCCTCCTGATGCTGCCTGGCTTGTTGCCTTCCCCAGCCTCCTGATGCTGCCTGGCTTGGTGTGTTCTCCCTGCTTCATGATGTTGCCTGGCTTGCTGTGTTCCTCCAGCCTCCTGATGCTGCCTGGCTTGTTATCTTCCCCAGAGTCCTGATGCCGCCTGGCTTGCTGTGTTCCCCCAGCCACCTGATGCTGCCTGGCTTGATGTGTTCCCCCAACCTCCTGATGCTGCCTGGCTTGTTATCTTCCCCAGCGTCCTGATGCTGCCTGGCTTGCTGTGTTCCCCCAGACCCCTGTAGCTGCCTGGCTTGCTGTGTCCCCCCAGACCCCTGAAGCTGCCTGGCTTGCTGTGTTCCCCCAGGCCCCTGAAGCTGCCTGGCTTGCCGTGTTCCCCCAGACCCCTGTAGCTGCCTGGCTTGCTGTGTCCCCCCAGACCCCTGAAGCTGCCTGGCTTGCTGTGTTCCCCCAGACGCCTGAAGCTGCCTGGCTTGTTGTGTTCCCCCAGACCTCTGAAGCTGCCTGTCTTGCTGTGTCCTCCCGGACTCCTGATGCTGCCTGGCTTGTTATCTTCCCCAGCCTCCTGATGCTGCCTGGCTCTTTGTGTTCTCCCACCCTCCTGATGCTGCCTGGCATGCTGTGTACCCCCAGACTCCTGATGGTGCCTGGCTTGCTGTGTCCCCCCACCCTCCTGGTGCTGCCTGGTTTGTTATCTTCCCCAGCCTCCTGATGCTGCCTGGCTTGCTGTGTTCTTCCAGCCTCCTGATCCTGCCTGGCTTGCTGTGGTCCCCCAGCGTCCTAATGCTGATTGGCATGCTGTGTTTCTCCAGCCTCCTGATGCTGCCCGGCTTGCTGTGTTCCCCCAGCCTCCTTATGCTGCCTGGCTTGCTGTGTTCCCCAAGCCTCCTGGTGCTGCCTGGCTTGCTGTGTTCCCCTAGCCTCCTGATGCTGCCTGGCTTGCTGTGTTCCCCTAGCCTCCTGATGCTGCCTGGCTTGCTGTGTTCCTGCAGTCTCCTGATTATTCCTGGCTTGCTGTGTCCCCCCAGGCTCCTGATACTTCATGGCTTGCTGTGTTCCTCCAGTCTCCTGATGCTGTCTGCCTTGCTGTGTCCCCCCAGCCTCCTGATGCTTCCTTCTTGCTGTGTGCCTCCAGTCACCTGATGCTGCCTGCCTTGCTGTGTCCCTCCAGCCGCCTGATGCTGCCTGGCTTGCTGTTTTCCTCCCAGCCTCATGATTTTGCCTGGCTTGCTGTGTTCCTCGTGTTTCCAGATGCTGCCTTGCTTGATGTGTTCTTCCAGACTCCTAATGCTGCCTGCCTTCCTCTATTCCCCCAGCATCCTGATGCTGCCTGGCTTGCTGTGTCCCCCCAGCCTCCTGATGGTGCCTGGCTTGCTGTGTTTCTCCAGCCTCCTGATGCTGCCTGGCTTGCTGTCTTCTTCCAGCCTCCTGATGCTGCCTGGCTTGCTGTGTTCTCACAGCCTCCTGATGCTGCCTGGCTTGCTGTCTTCTTCCAGCCTCCTGATGCTGCCTGGCTTGCTGTGTCCTCCCAGCCTCCTGATGCTGCCTGGCTTGCTGTCTTCTTCCAGCCTCCTGATGCTGCCTGGCTTGCTGTGTTCTCCCAGCCTCCTGATGCTGCCTGGCTTGCTGTTTTCCTCCCAGCCTCATGATTTTGCCTGGCTTGCTGTGTTCCTCGTGTTTCCAGATGCTGCCTTGCTTGATGTGTTCTTCCAGACTCCTAATGCTGCCTGCCTTCCTCTATTCCCCCAGCATCCTGATGCTGCCTGGCTTGCTGTGTCCCCCCAGCCTCCTGATGGTGCCTGGCTTGCTGTGTTTCTCCAGCCTCCTGATGCTGCCTGGCTTGCTGTCTTCTTCCAGCCTCCTGATGCTGCCTGGCTTGCTGTGTTCTCCCAGCCTCCTGATGCTGCCTGGCTTGCTGTGTTCCCCCAGCCTCCTGATGCTGCCTGACTTGCTGTGTTCCCCCAGCCTCCTGATGCTGCCTGGCTTGCTGTGTTCCCCCAGCCTCCTGATGCTGCCTGGCTTGCTGTGTTCCCACAGCCTCCTGATGCTGCCTGGCTTGCTGTGTTCCTCCAGCCTCGCGATGCTGCCTGGCTTGCTGTGTTCCCACAGCCTCCTGATGCTGCCTGGCTTGCTGTGTTCTCCCAGCCTCCTGATGCTGCCTGGCTTGCTGTGTCCCCTCAGGCTCCTGATGCCTCCTGGCTTGCTGTGTTCCCCCAGCCTCCTGATGCTGCCTGGCATGGTGGGTACCCCCCGACTCTGGATGGTGCCTGGATTGCTGTGTCCCCCCACCCTCCTGGTGCTGCCTGGCTTGTTATCTTTCCCAGCCTCCTGATGCAGCCTGGCTTGCTGTGTTCCCCCAGCCTCCTAATGCTGTCTGGCTTCCTGTGTTCCCCCAGCCTCCTAATGCTGCCTGGTTTGCAGTGTTCCCCTAGCCTCCTGATGCTGCCTGGCTTGCTGTGCACTCCCAGACTCCTGATGCTGCCTGACTTGCTGTGTTCCCCCAGCCTCCTGATGCTGCCTGGCTTGCTGTGTTCCCACAGCCTCCTGATGCTGCCTGGCTTGCTGTGTTCCTCCAGCCTCGCGATGCTGCCTGCCATCCTGTGTTCCCCACCCTCCTGATGCTGCCTGGCTTGCTGTGTAGTCCCAGACTCCTGATGCTGCCTGGCTTGCTGTGTCCCCCCGGACTCCTGATGCTGCCTGGCTTGTTATCTTCCCCAGCCTCCTGATGCTGCCTGGCTTGCTGTGTTCCTCCAACCTCCTGATGCTGCCTGGCTTTATGTGTCCCCCAAGACTCCTGATGATGCCTGCCTTGCTGTGTTCCCCCATACCCCTGAAGCTGCCTGGCTTGCTGTGTTCCCCCAGACGCCTGAAGCTGCCTGGCTTGTTGTGTTCCCCCAGACCTCAGAAGCTGCCTGGCTTGCTGTGTCCCCCCGGACTACTGATGCTGCCTGGCTTGTTATCTTCCCCAGCATCCTGATGCTCCCTGCTTGTTGTGTTCTCCCAGCCTCTTGATGCTGCCTGGCTTGCTGTGTCGCTCCAGCATCCTGATGCTGCCCGGCTTGTTATCTTCCCCAGCCTCCTGATGCTCCCTACTTGTGTTCTCCCAGCCTCCTGATGCTGCCTGGCTTGCTGTGTCCCCTCAGGCTCCTGATGCCTCCTGGCTTGCTGTGTTCCCCCAGCCTCCTGATGCTGCCTGGCATGGTGGGTACCCCCCGACTCTGGATGGTGCCTGGATTGCTGTGTCCCCCCACCCTCCTGGTGCTGCCTGGCTTGTTATCTTTCCCAGCCTCCTGATGCAGCCTGGCTTGCTGTGTTCCCCCAGCCTCCTAATGCTGTCTGGCTTCCTGTGTTCCCCCAGCCTCCTGATGCTGCCTGGCTTGCTGTGCACTCCCAGACTCCTGATGCTGCCTGACTTGCTGTGTTCCCCCAGCCTCCTGATGCTGCCTGGCTTGCTGTGTTCCCCCAGCCTCCTAATGCTGCCTGGCTTGCTGTGTTCCTCCAGTCTCCTGATGCTACCTGGCTTGCCGTGTCCCCCCAGCCTCCTGATGCTTCCTGCTTGCTGTGTGCCTACAGTCTCCTGATGCTACCTGGATTGCTATGTCCCCCCAAGCCTCCTGATGCCACCTAGCTTGCTGTGTTCCCCCAGACTCCTGATGCTGCCTGCCTTGCTGTGTCCCCCCAAGGCTCCTGATGCTGCCTGGCTTGCTGTGTTCTCCCAGCTACAAGATGTTGCCTGGCTTGCTGTGTTCCTCCAGCCTTCTGATGCTGCCTGGCTTGTTATCTTCCCCAGCGTCCTGATGCTGCCTGGCTTGCTGTGTTCCCCCAGCCTCCTGATGCTGCCTGGCTTGTTATCTTCCCCAGCGTCCTGATGCTGCCTGGCTTACTGTGTTGCCCCCAGCCTCCTGATGCTGCCTGGCTTGTTGTGTTCTCCCAGCCTCCTGATGCTGCCTGGCTTGCTGTGTTCCCCCAGACCCCTGAAGCTGCCTGGCTTGCTGTGCCCCCCCGGACTCGTGATGCTCCCTCGCTTGCTGTGTTCCCCCAGACGCCTGAAGCTGCCTGGCTTGTTGTATTCCCCCAGACCTCTGAAGCTGCCTGGCTTGCTGTGTTCCCCCAGCCTCCTGATGCTGCCTGGCTTGCTGTATTCCCCCAGCCTCCTGATGCTGCCTGGCTGGCTGTGTTTCCCCAGACTCCTGATGCTGCCTGGCTTGCTGTGTTACCCCAGCCTCCCGATGCTGCCTGCCATCCTGTGTTCCCCACCCTCCTGATACTGCCTGGCTTGCTGTGTGCCCCCAGACTCCTGATGCTGCCTGGCTTGTTATCTTCCCCAGCCTCTTGATGCTGCCTGGCTTGCTGTCTACCCTCAGCCTCCTGATGCTGCCTGGCTTGCTGTGTCCCCCCAAGCCTCCAGATGCTACCTCGCTTGCTGTGTTCCCCCAGCCTCCTGATGCTTCCTGGCTTGCTGTGTCCCCCCAGCCTCCTGATGGTGCCTGGCTTGCTGTGTTTCTCCAGCCTCCTGATGCTGCCTGGCTTGCTGTCTTCTTCCAGCCTCCTGATGCTGCCTGGCTTGCTGTGTTCTCACAGCCTCCTGATGCTGCCTGGCTTGTTATCTTCCCCAGCCTCCTGATGCTACCTGGCTTGCTGTGTTCCCCCAGCCTCCTGATGCTGCCTGGCTTGCTGTGTTCTCCCAGTATCCTTATGCTGCCTGGCTTGCTGTGTAACCCCAGACTCCTGATGCAGCCTGGCTTGCTGTGTTCCCCCAGCCTCCTGATGCTGCCTGGCTTGCTGTGTAACCCCAGACTCCTGATGGTGCCTGGCTTGTTATCTTCCCCAGCCTCCTGATGCTGCCTGGCTTGCTGTGTACCCCCCGCCTCCTGATGCTGTCTGGCTTGCTGTGTCCCCCCAGACTCCTGATGCTGCCTGGCTTGTTGCCTTCCCCAGCCTCCTGATGCTGCCTGGCTTGGTGTGTTCTCCCTGCTTCATGATGTTGCCTGGCTTGCTGTGTTCCTCCAGCCTTCTGATGCTGCCTGGCTTGTTATCTTCCCCAGCGTCCTGATGCCGCCTGGCTTGCTGTGTTCCCCCAGCCACCTGATGCTGCCTGGCTTGATGTGTTCCCCCAACCTCCTGATGCTGCCTGGCTTGTTATCTTCCCCAGCGTCCTGATGCTGCCTGGCTTGCTGTGTTCCCCCAGGCCCCTGAAGCTGCCTGGCTTGCCGTGTTCCCCCAGACCCCTGAAGCTGCCTGGCTTGCTGTGTCCCCCCAGACCCCTGAAGCTGCCTGGCTTGCTGTGTTCCCCCAGACGCCTGAAGCTGCCTGGCTTGTTGTGTTCCCCCAGACCTCTGAAGCTGCCTGTCTTGCTGTGTCCTCCCGGACTCCTGATGCTGCCTGGCTTGTTATCTTCCCCAGCCTCCTGATGCTGCCTGGCTCTTTGTGTTCTCCCACCCTCCTGATGCTGCCTGGCATGCTGTGTACCCCCAGACTTCTGATGGTGCCTGGCTTGCTGTGTCCCCCCACCCTCCTGGTGCTGCCTGGTTTGTTACCTTCCCCAGCCTCCTGATGCTGCCTGGCTTGCTGTGTTCTTCCAGCCTCCTGATCCTGCCTGGCTTGCTGTGGTCCCCCAGCGTCCTAATGCTGATTGGCATGCTGTGTTTCTCCAGCCTCCTGATGCTGCCCGGCTTGCTGTGTTCCCCCAGCCTCCTTATGCTGCCTGGCTTGCTGTGTTCCCCAAGCCTCCTGGTGCTGCCTGGCTTGCTGTGTTCCCCTAGCCTCCTGATGCTGCCTGGCTTGCTGTGTTCCCCTAGCCTCCTGATGCTGCCTGGCTTGCTGTGTTCCTGCAGTCTCCTGATTATTCCTGGCTTGCTGTGTCCCCCCAGGCTCCTGATACTTCATGGCTTGCTGTGTTCCTCCAGTCTCCTGATGCTGTCTGCCTTGCTGTGTCCCCCCAGCCTCCTGATGCTTCCTTCTTGCTGTGTGCCTCCAGTCACCTGATGCTGCCTGCCTTGCTGTGTCCCTCCAGCCGCCTGATGCTGCCTGGCTTGCTGTTTTCCTCCCAGCCTCATGATTTTGCCTGGCTTGCTGTGTTCCTCGTGTTTCCAGATGCTGCCTTGCTTGATGTGTTCTTCCAGACTCCTAATGCTGCCTGCCTTCCTCTATTCCCCCAGCATCCTGATGCTGCCTGGCTTGCTGTGTCCCCCCAGCCTCCTGATGGTGCCTGGCTTGCTGTGTTTCTCCAGCCTCCTGATGCTGCCTGGCTTGCTGTCTTCTTCCAGCCTCCTGATGCTGCCTGGCTTGCTGTGTTCTCACAGCCTCCTGATGCTGCCTGGCTTGCTGTCTTCTTCCAGCCTCCTGATGCTGCCTGGCTTGCTGTGTCCTCCCAGCCTCCTGATGCTGCCTGGCTTGCTGTCTTCTTCCAGCCTCCTGATGCTGCCTGGCTTGCTGTGTTCTCCCAGCCTCCTGATGCTGCCTGGCTTGCTGTTTTCCTCCCAGCCTCATGATTTTGCCTGGCTTGCTGTGTTCCTCGTGTTTCCAGATGCTGCCTTGCTTGATGTGTTCTTCCAGACTCCTAATGCTGCCTGCCTTCCTCTATTCCCCCAGCATCCTGATGCTGCCTGGCTTGCTGTGTCCCCCCAGCCTCCTGATGGTGCCTGGCTTGCTGTGTTTCTCCAGCCTCCTGATGCTGCCTGGCTTGCTGTCTTCTTCCAGCCTCCTGATGCTGCCTGGCTTGCTGTGTTCTCCCAGCCTCCTGATGCTGCCTGGCTTGCTGTGTTCCCCCAGCCTCCTGATGCTGCCTGGCTTGCTGTGTTCCCCCAGCCTCCTGATGCTGCCTGGCTTGCTGTGTTCCCCCAGCCTCCTGATGCTGCCTGGCTTGCTGTGTTCCCACAGCCTCCTGATGCTGCCTGGCTTGCTGTGTTCCTCCAGCCTCGCGATGCTGCCTGCCATCCTGTGTTCCCCACCCTCCTGATGCTGCCTGGCTTGCTGTGTAGTCCCAGACTCCTGATGCTGCCTGGCTTGCTGTGTCCCCCCGGACTCCTGATGCTGCCTGGCTTGCTGTGTCCCCTCAGGCTCCTGATGCCTCCTGGCTTGCTGTGTTCCCCCAGCCTCCTGATGCTGCCTGGCATGGTGGGTACCCCCCGACTCTGGATGGTGCCTGGATTGCTGTGTCCCCCCACCCTCCTGGTGCTGCCTGGCTTGTTATCTTTCCCAGCCTCCTGATGCAGCCTGGCTTGCTGTGTTCCCCCAGCCTCCTAATGCTGTCTGGCTTCCTGTGTTCCCCCAGCCTCCTAATGCTGCCTGGCTTGCAGTGTTCCCCTAGCCTCCTGATGCTGCCTGGCTTGCTGTGCACTCCCAGACTCCTGATGCTGCCTGGCTTGCTGTGCACTCCCAGACTCCTGATGCTGCCTGACTTGCTGTGTTCCCCCAGCCTCCTGATGCTGCCTGGCTTGCTGTGTTCCCCCAGCCTCCTGATGCTGCCTGGCTTGCTGTGTTCCCACAGCCTCCTGATGCTGCCTGGCTTGCTGTGTTCCTCCAGCCTCGCGATGCTGCCTGCCATCCTGTGTTCCCCACCCTCCTGATGCTGCCTGGCTTGCTGTGTAGTCCCAGACTCCTGATGCTGCCTGGCTTGCTGTGTCCCCCCGGACTCCTGATGCTGCCTGGCTTGCTGTGTCCCCTCAGGCTCCTGATGCCTCCTGGCTTGCTGTGTTCCCCCAGCCTCCTGATGCTGCCTGGCATGGTGGGTACCCCCCGACTCTGGATGGTGCCTGGATTGCTGTGTCCCCCCACCCTCCTGGTGCTGCCTGGCTTGTTATCTTTCCCAGCCTCCTGATGCAGCCTGGCTTGCTGTGTTCCCCCAGCCTCCTAATGCTGTCTGGCTTCCTGTGTTCCCCCAGCCTCCTAATGCTGCCTGGCTTGCTGTGTTCCCCTAGCCTCCTGATGCTGCCTGGCTTGCTGTGCACTCCCAGACTCCTGATGCTGCCTGACTTGCTGTGTTCCCCCAGCCTCCTGATGCTGCCTGGCTTGCTGTGTTCCCCCAGCCTCCTAATGCTGCCTGGCTTGCTGTGTTCCTCCAGTCTCCTGATGCTACCTGGCTTGCCGTGTCCCCCCAGCCTCCTGATGCTTCCTTCTTGCTGTGTGCCTACAGTCTCCTGATGCTACCTGGATTGCTATGTCCCCCCAAGCCTCCTGATGCCACCTAGCTTGCTGTGTTCCCCCAGACTCCGGATGCTGCCTGCCTTGCTGTGTCCCCCCAAGGCTCCTGATGCTGCCTGGCTTGCTGTGTTCTCCCAGCTACAAGATGTTGCCTGGCTTGCTGTGTTCCTCCAGCCTTCTGATGCTGCCTGGCTTGTTATCTTCCCCAGCGTCCTGATGCTGCCTGGCTTACTGTGTTGCCCCCAGCCTCCTGATGCTGCCTGGCTTGTTGTGTTCTCCCAGCCTCCTGATGCTGCCTGGCTTGCTGTGTTCCCCCAGACCCCTGAAGCTGCCTGGCTTGCTGTGCCCCCCCGGACTCGTGATGCTCCCTCGCTTGCTGTGTTCCCCCAGACGCCTGAAGCTGCCTGGCTTGTTGTATTCCCCCAGACCTCTGAAGCTGCCTGGCTTGCTGTGTTCCCCCAGCCTCCTGATGCTGCCTGGCTTGCTGTATTCCCCCAGCCTCCTGATGCTGCCTGGCTGGCTGTGTTTCCCCAGACTCCTGATGCTGCCTGGCTTGCTGTGTTACCCCAGCCTCCCGATGCTGCCTGCCATCCTGTGTTCCCCACCCTCCTGATACTGCCTGGCTTGCTGTGTGCCCCCAGACTCCTGATGCTGCCTGGCTTGTTATCTTCCCCAGCCTCTTGATGCTGCCTGGCTTGCTGTCTACCCTCAGCCTCCTGATGCTGCCTGGCTTGCTGTGTCCCCCCAAGCCTCCAGATGCTACCTCGCTTGCTGTGTTCCCCCAGCCTTCTGATGCTGCCTGGCTTGCTATCTTCCCCAGCGTCCTGATGCTGCCTGGCTTGCTGTGTTCCCCCAGCCTCCTGATGCTGCCTGGCTTGTTATCTTCCCCAGCGTCCTGATGCTGCCTGGCTTACTGTGTTGCCCCCAGCCTCCTGATGCTGCCTGGCTTGTTGTGTTCTCCCAGCCTCCTGATGCTGCCTGGCTTGCTGTGTTCCCCCAGACCCCTGAAGCTGCCTGGCTTGCTGTGCCCCCCCGGACTCGTGATGCTCCCTCGCTTGCTGTGTTCCCCCAGACGCCTGAAGCTGCCTGGCTTGTTGTATTCCCCCAGACCTCTGAAGCTGCCTGGCTTGCTGTGTTCCCCCAGCCTCCTGATGCTGCCTGGCTTGCTGTATTCCCCCAGCCTCCTGATGCTGCCTGGCTGGCTGTGTTTCCCCAGACTCCTGATGCTGCCTGGCTTGCTGTGTTACCCCAGCCTCCCGATGCTGCCTGCCATCCTGTGTTCCCCACCCTCCTGATACTGCCTGGCTTGCTGTGTGCCCCCAGACTCCTGATGCTGCCTGGCTTGTTATCTTCCCCAGCCTCTTGATGCTGCCTGGCTTGCTGTCTACCCTCAGCCTCCTGATGCTGCCTGGCTTGCTGTGTCCCCCCAAGCCTCCAGATGCTACCTCGCTTGCTGTGTTCCCCCAGCCTCCTGATGCTTCCTGGCTTGCTGTGTCCCCCCAGCCTCCTGATGGTGCCTGGCTTGCTGTGTTTCTCCAGCCTCCTGATGCTGCCTGGCTTGCTGTCTTCTTCCAGCCTCCTGATGCTGCCTGGCTTGCTGTGTTCTCACAGCCTCCTGATGCTGCCTGGCTTGCTGTCTTCTTCCAGCCTCCTGATGCTGCCTGGCTTGCTGTGTCCTCCCAGCCTCCTGATGCTGCCTGGCTTGCTGTCTTCTTCCAGCCTCCTGATGCCCTGGCTTGCTGTGTTCTCCCAGCATCCGAATGCTGCCTGGCTGGCTGTGTTCCGCCAGCCTCCTGATGCTGCCTGGCTTGCTGTGTTCCCACAGCCTCCTGATGCTGCCTGGCTTGCTGTATTCCCCCAGCCTCGCGATGCTGCCTGCCATCCTGTGTTCCCCACCCTCCTGATGCTGCCTGGCTTGCTGTGTAGTCCCAGACTCCTGATGCTGCCTGGCTGGCTGTGTTCCCCCAGCCTCGCGATGCTGCCTGCCATCCTGTGTTCCCCCAGCCTCCTGATGCTGCCTGGCTGGCTGCGTAGTCCCAGACTCCTGATGTTGCCTGGCTTGTTATCTTCCCCAGCGTCCTGATGCTTCCTGGCTTGTTGTGTTCTTCCAGCCTCCTGATGCTGCCTGGCTTGCTGTCTTCTTCCAGCCTCCTGATGCTGCCTGGCTTGCTGTGTTCCCCCAGCCTCCTGATGCTGCCTGGCTTGCTGTGTTCCCCCAGCCTCCTGATGCTGCCTGGCTTGCTGTGTTCCCCCAGCCTCCTGATGCTGCCTGGCTTGCTGTGTTCCCCCAGCCTCCTGATGCTGCCTGGCTTGCTGTGTCCCCCCAGCCTCCTGATGCTGCCTGGCTTGCTGTGTTCCCCCAGCCTCCTGATGCTGCCTGGCTTGCTGTGTCCCCCCAAGCCTCCTGATGCCACCTAGCTTGCTGTGTTCCCCCAGACTCCTGATGCTGCCTGCCTTGCTGTGTCCCCCCAGGCTCCTAATGCTGCCTGGCTTGCTGTGTCCCCCCAAACTCCTGATGCTGCCTGGCTTGTTGCCTTCCCCAGCCTCCTGATGCTGCCTGGCTTGCTGTGTTCCTCCACCCTCCTGATGCTGCCTGGCTTGATGTGTCCCCCCAGCCTCTTGATGCTGCCTGGCTTGCTGTGTTCCCCCAGCCTCCTGATGCTCCCTGGCTTGCTGTGTTCCCCCAGCCTCCTGATGCTGCCTGGCTTGTTATCTTCCCCAGCGTCCTGATGCTGCCTGGCTTGTTGTGTTCTCCCAGCCTCCTGATGCTGCCTGGCTTGCTGTGTTCCCCCCAGACCCTAGAAGCTGCCTGGCTTGCTGTGTTCCCCCAGACCCCTGAAGGTGCCTGGCTTGCTGTGTCCCCCCGGACTCGTGATGCTGCCTGGCTTGCTGTGTTCACCCAGACCCCTGAAGCTGCCTGGCTTGCTGTGTCCCCCCGGACTCGTGATGCTGCCTATCTTGCTGTGTTCCCCCAGACCTCTGAAGCTGCCTGGCTTGCTCTGTCCCCCCGGACTCCTGATGCTTCCTGGCTTGTTATCTTCCCCAGCGTCCTGATGCTTTCTGGCTTGTTGTGTTCTTCCAGCCTCCTGATGCTGTCTGGCTTGCTGTGTTCTTCCAGCATCCTGATGCAGCCTGGCTTGCTGAGTTGTCCCACCCTCCTGATGCTGCCTGGCTTGTTATCTTCCCCAGCATCCTGATGCTGTCTGGCTTGCTGTGTCCCCCAGCCTCCTGATGCTGCCTGGCTTGCTGTGTTCTCCCAGTTTCCTTATGCTTCCTGGCTTGCTGTGTCCCCCCACCCTCCTGATGCTGCCTGGCTTGTTATCTTCCCCAGCCTCCTGATGCAGCCTGGCTTGCTGTGTTCCCCCAGCCTCCTAATGCTGTCTGGCTTGCTGTGTTCCCCCAGCCTCTTGATGCTGCCTGGCTTGCTGTGTCCCTCCAGCATCCTGATGCAGCCTGGCTTGCTGTGTCCCTCCAGCCTCCTGATGCTGCCTGGCTTGCTGTGTTCCCCCAGACCCCTGAAGCTGCCTGGCATGCTGTGTTCCCTCTGACCCCTGAAGCTGCCTGGCTTGCTGTGTCCCCCCGGACTCGTGATGCTGCCTATCTTGCTGTGTTCCCCCAGACTCTTGATGCTGCCTGGCTTGTTGCCTTCCCCAGCCTCCTGATGCTGCCTGGCTTGCTGTGTCCCTCCACCCTCCTGATGCTGCCTGGCTTGATGTGTCCCCCCACCCTCCTGATGCTGCCTGGCTTGCTGTGTTCCTCCAGCCTCCAGATGCTTCCTGGCTTGCTGTGTTCCACCAGCCTTCTGATGCTGCCTGGCTTGTTATCTTCCCCAGCGTCCTGATGCTGCCTGGCTTGTTGTGTGTTCCCAGCCTCCTGATGCTGCCTGGCTTGTTATCTTCACCAGCGTCCTGATGCTGCCTGGCTTGTTGTGTGTTCCCAGCCTCCTGATGCTGCCTGGCTTGCTGTGTTCCCCCAGACCCCTGAAGCTGCCTGGCTTGCTGTGTTCCCCCAGACCCCTGAAGCTGCCTGGCTTGCTGTGTTCCCCCTGACCCCTGAAGCTGCCTGGCTTGCTGTGTCCCCCCGGACTCGTGATGCTGCCTATCTTGCTGTGTTCCCCCAGACGCCTGAAGCTGCCTGGCTTGCTGTGTCCCCCCGGACTCCTGATGCTGCCTGGCTTGTTATCTTCCCCAGCGTCCTGATGCTCCATGCTTGTGTTCTCCCAGCCACATGATGCTGCCTGGCTTGTTATCTTCCCCAGCCTCCTTATGCTGCCTGGCTTGCTGTGTTCCCCCAGCCTCCTGATGCTGCCTGGCTTGCTGTGTAACCCCAGACTCCTGATGCTGCCTGGCTTGCTGTGTTCCCCCAGCCTCCTGATGCTGCCTGGCATGCTGTGTACCCCCAGACTCCTGATGGTGCCTGGCTTGCTGTGTCCCCCCACCCTCCTGGTGCTGCCTGGTTTGTTATCTTCCCCTGCCTCCTGATGCTGCCTGGCTTGCTGTGTTCCCCCAGCCTCCTAATGCTGTCTGGCTTGCTGTGTTCCCCTACCCTCCTGATGCTGCCTGGCTTGCTGTGCACTCCCAGACTCCTGATGCTGCCTAACTTGCTGTGTTGCCCCAGCCTCCTGATGCTGCCTGGCTTGCTCTGTTCCCCCAGCGTCCTAATGCTGCCTGGCTTGCAGTGCTTCTCCAGCCTCCTGATGCTGCCTGGCTTCCTGTGTTCCCCCAGCCTCCTGATGCTGTCTGGCTTGCTGTGTCCCCCCAGACTCCTGATGCTGCCTGGCCTGTTGCCTTCCCCAGCCTCCTGATGCTGCCTGGCTTGCTGTGTCCCTCCACCCTCCTGATGCTGCCTGGCCTGATGTGTCCCCCCAGCCTCCTGATGCTGCCTGGCTTGCTGTGTTCCCCCAACTTCCTGATGCTGCCTGACTTGTTATCTTCCCCAGCGTCCTGATGCTGCCTGGCTTGCTGTGTTCCCCCAACCTCCTGATGCTGCCTGGCTTGTTGTGTTCTCCCAGCATCCTGATGCTGCCTGGCTTGCTGTGTTCTCCCAGCCTCCTGATGCTGCCTGGCTTGCTGTGTTCCCCCTGACCCCTGAAGCTGCCTGGCTTGCTGTGTCCCCCCGGACTCGTGAAGCTGCCTGGCTTGCTGTGTTCCCCCAGACGCCTGAAGCTGCCTGGCTTGTTGTGTTCCCCTAGACCTCTAAAGCTGCATGGCTTGCTGTGTCCCCCCGGACTCGTGATGCTGCCTGGCTTGTTATCTTCCACAGCGTCCTGTTGTTCCCTGCTTGTTGTGTTCTCACAGCCACTTGATTCTGCCTGGCTTGTTATCTTTCCCAGCCTCCTGATGCTGTCTGGCTTGCTGTGTTCTCCCAGTTTCCTGATGCTGCCTGGCTTGCTGTGTCCTCTCAGGCTCCTGATGCCTCCTGGCTTGCCGTGTCGCCCCATCCTCCTGATGCAGCCTGGCTTGCTGTGTCCCCCCAGCCTCCTGATGCTGCCTGGTTTGTTATCTCCCCCAGCCTCCTGATGCTGCCTGACTTGCTGTGTTCCCCCAGCCTCCTGATGCTGCCTGGCTGGCTGTGTAGTCCCAGACTCCTGATGCTGCATGGCTTGCTGTGTCCCTCCGGACTCCTGATGCTGCCTGGCTTGTTATCTTCCCCAGCGTCCTGATGCTTCCTGGCTTGTTGTGTTCTTCCAGCCTCCTGATGCTGCCTGGCTTGCTGTGTCCTCCCAGCCTCCTGATGGTGCCTGGCTTGCTGTGTTTCTCCAGCCTCCTGATGCTGCCTGGCTTGCTGTCTTCTTCCAGCCTCCTGATGCTGCCTGGCTTGCTGTGTTCTCACAGCCTACTGATGCTGCCTGGCTTGCTGTGTTTCTCCAGCCTCCTGATGCTGCCTGGCTTGCTGTGTTCTCACAGCCTACTGATGCTGCCTGGCTTGCTGTGTTCCCACAACCTCCTGATGCTTCCTGGCTTGCTGTGTTCCTCCACCCTCCTGATGCTGCCTGGCTTGCCGTGTCCCCCCAAGCCTCCTGATGCCACCTAGCTTGCTGTGTTCCCCCAGCCTCCTGATGCTTCCTGGCTTGCTGTGTACCCCCAGACTCCTGATGCTGCCTGCCTTGCTGTGTCCCCCCAGGCTCCTAATGCTGCCTGGCTTGCTGTGTCCCCCCAAACTCCTGATGCTGCCTGGCTTGTTATCTTCCCCAGCGTCCTGATGCTGCCTGGCTTGTTGTGTTCTCCCAGCCTCCTGATGCTGCCTGGCTTGCTGTGTTCCCCCCAGACCCCTGAAGGTGCCTGGCTTGCTGTGTCCCCCCGGACTCGTGATGCTGCCTGGCTTGCTGTGTTCACCCAGACCCCTGAAGCTGCTTGGATTGCTGTGTTCCCCCAGACCTCTGAAGCTGCCTGGCTTGCTCTGTCCCCCCGGACTCCTGATGCTTCCTGGCTTGTTATCTTCCCCAGCGTCCTGATGCTTCCTGGCTTGTTGTGTTCTTCCAGCCTCCTGATGCTGTCTGGCTTGCTGTGTTCTTCCAGCCTCATGATGCCGCCTGGCTTGCTGAGTTCTCCCACCCTCCTGATGCTGCCTGGCTTGTTATCTTCCCCAGCATCCTGATGCTGTCTGGCTTGCTGTGTTCTCCCAGTTTCCTTATGCTTCCTGGCTTGCTGTGTCCCCCCACCCTCCTGATGCTGCCTGGCTTGTTATCTTCCCCAGCCTCCTGATGCAGCCTGGCTTGCTGTGTCCCCCAGCCTCCTGATGCTGCCTGGCTTGCTGTGTTCTCCCAGTTTCCTTATGCTTCCTGGCTTGCTGTGTCCCCCCACCCTCCTGATGCTGCCTGGCTTGTTATCTTCCCCAGCCTCCTGATGCAGCCTGGCTTGCTGTGTTCCCCCAGCCTCCTAATGCTGTCTGGCTTGCTGTGTTCCCCCAGCCTCCTGATGCTGCCTGGCTTGCTGTGTTCTCCCAGCCTCCTGATGCTGCCTGGCTTGCTGTGTTCCCCCAGACCCCTGAAGCTGCCTGGCATGCTGTGTTCCCCCTGACCCCTGAAGCTGCCTGGCATGCTGTGTTCCCCCTGACCCCTGAAGCTGCCTGGCTTGCTGTGTCCCCCCGGACTCGTGATGCTGCCTATCTTGCTGTGTTCCCCCAGATGCCTGAAGCTGCCTGGCTTGCTGTGTCCCCCCAGACTCATGATGCTGCCTGGCTTGTTGCCTTCCCCAGCCTCCTGATGCTGCCTGGCTTGCTGTGTTTCTCCAGCCTCCTGATGCTGCCTGGCTTGCTGTGTCCCTCCAGCCTCCTGATGCTGCCTGGCTTATTGTGTTCCCCCAGCGTCCTAATGCTGCCTGGCTTGTTATCTTCCCCAGCCTCCTAATGCTGTCTGGCTTGCTGTGTTCCCCCAGCCTCCTAATGCTGCCTGCCTTACTGTGTCCCTCCAGCCGCCTGATGCTGCCTGGTTTGCTGTGTTCCTCGAGTTTCCAGATGCTGCCTTAGAACATAGAACATAGAACATAGAAGAATACAGCGCAGTACAGGCCCTTCGGCCCTCGATGTTGCGCCGATCCAAGTCCACCTAACCTACACTAGCCCACTATCCTCCATATGCCTATCCAATGCCCGCTTAAATGCCCATAATGAGGGAGAGTCCACCACTGCTACTGGCAGGGCATTCCA
This sequence comes from Chiloscyllium plagiosum, assembly GCF_037043375.1. Taxonomy (NCBI): domain Eukaryota; kingdom Metazoa; phylum Chordata; class Chondrichthyes; order Orectolobiformes; family Hemiscylliidae; genus Chiloscyllium; species Chiloscyllium plagiosum. The sequence goes on along the minus strand of NW_028270166.1, from coordinate 38,049,023 downwards.
TGAACTCACGACTCGCTGAGTAAAGAACCTACCCCTAACATCTGTCCTATACCTACCCCCCCTTAATTTAAAGCTATGCCCCCTTGTAATAGCTGACTCCATACGTGGAAAAAGATTCTCACTGTCGACACTATCTAAACCCCTAATCATCTTGTACACGTCTATCAAGTTACCCCTAAACCTTCTTTTCTCCAATGAAAACAACCCCAAGTGCCTCAGCCTTTCCTCATACAATCTTTCTACCATACCAGGCAACATCCTGGTAAACCTCCTCTGCACCCGTTCCAGTGCTTCCACATCCTTCCTATAGTATGGCGCCCAAAACTGCACACAATACTCCAGATGCGGCCGCACCAGAGTCTTATACAACTGCAACATGACCTCAGTACTCCGGAACTCAATTCCTCTACCAATAAAAGCCAGTACGCCATATGCCTTCTTCACCGCACTATTTACCTGGGTGGCAACTTTCAAAGATTTGTGTACATGGACACCAAGATCCCTCTGCTCATCCACACTACCAAGTATCCGACCGTTAGCCCAGTACCCCATCTTTTTATTACTCTTACCAAAGTGAATCACCTCACACTTCGCTACATTGAACTCCATTTGCCACCTTTCTGCCCAGTTCTGCAGCTTATCTATATCCCGCTGTAACCTGCCACATCCTTCCTCACTGTCTACAACTCCTCCGACTTTCGTATCATCTGCAAACTTGCTCACCCCACCTTCTAACCCCTCCTCCAGGTCATTTATAAAAATGACAAACAGCAATGGTCCCAAAACAGATCCTTGCGGAACACCGCTAGTGACGGCACTCCAAGATGAACCTTTGCCATCAACTACTACCCTCTGTCTTCTTCCAGCCAGCCAACTCCTAATCCAAACCTCCAACTCACCCTCAATGCCATACCTCCGTATTTTTTGCAGTAGTCTACCATGGGGAACCTTATCAAACGCCTTACTAAAATCCATATACACTACATCTACTGCTTTCCCCTCGTCCACCTCCTTAGTCACCTTCTCAAAGAATTCAATAAGGTTTGTGAGGCACGACCTGCCCTTCACAAAACCATGCTGACTATCCTTGATCACATTATTCCTATCCAGATGTTCATAAATCCTATCCCTTACAATTCTCTCTAAGATTTTGCCCACAACAGAAGTGAGACTCACCGGCCTATAGTTACTAGGGTTATCCCTACTCCCCTTCTTGAACAAGGGAACCACATTTGCTCGCCTCCAATCTTCTGGCACTACTCCTGTAGACAACGAGGACATAAAAATCAAGGCCAATGGCTCTGCAATCTCCTCCCTTGCTTCCCAGAGACTCTAGGATAAATGCCATCAGGCCCAGGGGACTTATCTATTTTCACCCTTTCCAGAATTTCCAACACCTCTTCTCTACATACCTCAAAGCCATCCATTCTACTTAATTGTGACTCAGTACTCACATTGACAACAATGACCTGTTCCTGATTGAATACTGACGAAAAGTATTCATTCAGTGTCTCCCCAATCTCTTCAGCCTCCACACGCAACTTCCCACTACTATCCTTGACTGGACCTATTCCTACCCTAGTCATTCTTTTATTCCTGACATACCTATAGAAAGCCTTAGGGTTTTCCCTAATCCTACCAACTAAGGACCTTTCATGTCCCCTCCTTGCTGCTCTTAGCTCTCTCTTCAGGTCCTTCCTGGCTACCTTATAGCTCTCAATCGCCCCAATTGAACCTTCACGCCTCATCTTTACATAGGCCGCCCTCTTCCATTTAACAAGGGATTCCAATTCCTTATTAAACCACGGCAACCTCACACGACCCTTTCCTCCCTGCCTGACGGGTACATACTTATCAAGGACACTCAATAGTTGCTCCTTGAACAAGCTCCACATATCAATTACACCCTTGCCTTGAAGCTTTCTTTTCCAGGCCACACATCCTAAGTCATGCCTCACAGCATCATAATTTCCCTGCCCCCAGCTATAACTCTTGCCCTGTAGTGCACACTTATCCCTCTCCATCACTAGAGTAAAGGTCACCGAATTGTGGTCACTGTCCCCAAAGTGCTCACCTACCTCTAATTCTAACACCTGGCCTGGTTCATTACCCAGAACCAAATCCAGTATGGCCTCACCTCTTGTTGGCCTATCTACATATTGTGTCAGGAAACCCTCCTGCACACATTGGACAAACACTGACCCATTTAACGAACTTGAGCTATAGCTTTCCCAATCAATATCAGGAAAGTTAAAGCCCCCATAACAACCACCCTATTACTTTCACTCTTCTCCTGAATCATCCTCGCAATCCTTTCTTCTACGTCTCTAGGACTATTCGGACGCCTGTAAAAAACTCCTAACGGGGTGACCTCACCTTTCCTATTCCTAACCTCAGCCCAAACTACCTCAGATGGCGAGTCTTCATCCATCGTCCTTTCCACAGCTGTATTACTATCTTTGACAAGCAATGCCACACCACCCCCTCTTTTACCCCCACCTCTGACCCTACTAAAACATTTAAACCCTGGAACCTGCAACAGCCAACCCTGTCCCTGTTCTACCTTGCAGGATGTGTTGTTCCAGACTCCTGATGCTGCCTGCCTTCCTGTATTCCCCCAGCCTCCTGATGCTGCCTGGCTTGCTGTGTCCCCCCAGCCTCCTGATGGTGCCTGGCATGCTGTGTTTCCCCAGCCTCCTGATGCTGCCTGACTTGCTGTGTCCCCCCGGACTCCTGATACTGCCTGGCTTGTAATCTTCCCCAACCTCATAATGCTGCCTGGCTTGCTGTGTTCCCCCAGCCTACTGATGCTACCTGGCTTGCTGTCTTCTTCCAGCCTCCTGATGCTGCCTGGCTTGCTGTGTTCTCCCAGCCTCCGGATGCTGCCTGGCTTGCTGTGTTCTCCCAGCCTCCTGATGCTGCCTGACTTGCTGTGTTCCCCCAGCCTCCTGATGCTGCCTGGCTTGCTGTGTTCCCCCAGCCTCCTGATGCTGCCTGGCTTGCTGTGTTCCCCCAGCCTCCTGATGCTGCCTGGCTTGCTGTGTCCCCACAGCCTCCTGATGCTGCCTGGCTTGCTGTCTTCTTCCAGCCTGCTGATGCTGCCTGTCTTGCTGTGTACCCCCAGATTCATGAAGCTGCCTGGCTTGCTGTGTTCCTCCAGCCTCCTGATGCTGCCTGGCTTGCTGTGTTCCTCCAGCCTCCTGATGCTGCCTGGCTTGCTGTGATCCCCCAGCATCCTGACGCTGCCTGGCTTGCTGTGTCCCCCCCAGACTCCTGATACTGCCTGTCTTGCTGTGACCCCCAGCCTCCTGATGCTACCTGCCTTGCTGTGTCCCCCCAGCCTCCTGATGCTGCCTGGCTTGTTTCCTTCCCCAGCCTCCTGATGCTGCCTGACGTGCTGTGTTCCTCCAGCCTCCTGATGCTGCCTGGCTTGCTGTGATCCCCCAGCCTCCTGCTGCTGCCTGGCTTGTTGTGTTCCTTCAGCCACCTGATGCTGCCTGGCTTGCTGTATTCTCCCAGCCTCCTGTTGCTGCCTGGCTTGCTGTGTTCCCCCAACCTCCCGATGCTCCCTGCCATCCTGTAATCCTCCACCCTCCTGATGCTGCCTGGCTGGCTGTGTACCCCAATCCTCCTGATGCTGCCTGGCTTGCTGTGTTCCTCCAGTCTCCTGATGCTTCCTGGCTTGCTGTGTCCCCCCAGTCTCCTGATGCTGCCTGGCTTGTTGTGTTCCCCCAGCCTCCTGATGCTGCCTGACATTCTGTGTTCACCAGCCTCCTGATGCTGCCTGGCTTGCTGTGTTCTCCCAGCCTCCTAATGCTGCCTGGCATGCTGTGTACCGCCAGTCTCCTGATGCTGCCTGGGCTTGTTATCTTCGCCAGCGTCCTGATGCTGCCTGGCTTGTTGTGTCCCTCCAGCAACCTAATGCTGCCTGGCCTGCTGTGTTCCTTCAGCCACCTGATGCTGCCTGGCTTGCTGTGTTGCCCCAGCCTCCTGATGCAGCCTGGCTTGCTGTGTTCCCCCAACCTCCTAATGCTGCCTGGCCTGCTGTGTTCCCCCAGCCTCCTAATGCTGCCTGGCCTGCTGTGTTCCCCCAGCGTCCTGATGCTGCCTGGCTTGCTGTGTACCCCCAGACTCCTGATGCTGCCTGGCTGGTTGCCTTCCCCAGCCTCCTGATGCTGCCTGTCTTGCTGTGTTCCTCCAGCCTCCTGATGCTGCCTGGCTTGTTGCCTTCCGCAGCCTCCTAATGCTGCCTGTCTTGCTGTGTCCCCCCAGCCTCCTGATGCTACCTGCCTTGCTGTGTCCCCCCAGCCTCCTGATGCTGCCTGGCTTGTTGCCTTCCCCAGCCTCCTGATGCTGCCTGGCTTGCTGTGTCCCCCCAGCCTCCTAATGCTGCCTGGCTTGTTGCCTTCCCCAGCCTCCTGATGCTGCCTGACGTGCTGTGTCCCCCCAGCCTCCTGAGGCTGCCTGCCTTGCTGTGTCCCCCCAGCCTCCTGATGCTGCCTGGCTTGTTGCCTTCCCCAGCCTCCTGATGCTGCCTGACGTGCTGTGTCCCTCCAGCCTCCTGCTGCTGCCTGGCTTGCTGTATTCTCCCAGGCTACTGATGCTGCCTGGCTTGCTGTGTTCCCCCAGCCTCCCGATGCTCCCGGCCATCTTGTAATCCTCCACCCTCCTGATGCTGCCTGGCTTGCTGTGTACCCCTAGCCTCCTGATGCTGCCTGGCTTGCTGTGTCGCCTCAGCGTCCTGATGCTTCCTGGCTTGTTGTGTTCCCCCAGCCTCCCGATGCTGCCTGCCATCCTGTGCTCCCCAGCCTCCTGATGCTGCCTGGCTTGCTGCGAACCCCCAGACTACTGATGCTGCCCGGCTTGCTGTGTCCCCCCGGACTCCTGACGCTGCCTGGCTTGTTATCTTCCCCAGCCTCCTGATGCTGCCTGCCTTGCTGTGTTCCCCCAGCCTCCTGATGCTGCCTGGCTTGCTGTGTTCCCCCAGCCTCCTGATGCTGCCTGGCTTGCTGTGTTCCCCCAGCCTCCTGACGCTGCCTGCCTTGCTGTGTCCCCCCACCATCCTGATGCTGCCTGGCTTGTTGCCTTCCCCAGCCTCTGATGCTGCCTGGCTTGCTGTATTCTCGCAGTGTCCTGATGCTGCCTGGCTTGCTGTGTCCCCCCGGACTCCTGACGCTGCCTGCCTTGTTATCTTCCCCAGCCTCCTGATGCAGCCTGGCTTGCTGTGTTCTCCCAGCCTCCTGATGCTGCCTGGCTTGCTGTGTTCCCCCAGCCTCCTGATGATGCCTGGCTTGCTGTGTCCCCCCAGATTCCTGATGCTTCCTGGCTTGCTGTGTCCCCCCAGCCTCCTGATGCTTCCTGGCTTGCTGTGTTCTCCCAGCCTCCTGATGCTTCCTGGCTTGTTGTGTTCTCCCAGCCTCCTGATGCTGCCTGGCTTGCTGTGTTCCCCCAGCCTCCCGATGCTGCCTGCCATCCTGTGTTCCCCACTCTCCTGATGCTGCCTGGCTTGCTGCGTACCCCCAGACTACTGATGCTGCCTGGCTTGCTGTGTCCCCCCGGACTCCTGATGCTGCCTGGCTTGATGTCTTCCCTTAGCCTCCTGATGCTGCCTGGCTTGCTGTGTATCCCAAGACTCCTGATGCTGTCTGGCTTGCTGTGTTCTCCCAGCCTCCTGATGCTGCCTGGCTTGATGTGTTCCCCCAGCCTCCCAATGCTGCCTGCTATCCTGTGTTCCCCACTCTCCTGATGCTGCCTGGCTTGCTGCGTACCCCCAGACTACTGATGCTGCCTGGCTTGCTGTGTCCCCCCGGACTCCTGATGCTGCCTGGCTTGATGTCTTCCCTTAGCCTCCTGATGCTTCCTGGCTTGCTGTGTACCCCCAGACTCCTGAAGCTGCCTGGCTTGCTGTGTTCCCCCAGCCTCCTGATGCTGCCTGGCTTGCTGTGTACCCCCAGACTCCTGAAGCTGCCTGGCTTGCTGTGTCCCCCCAGCCTCCTGATGCTGCCTGGCATGCTGTGTATCCCAAGACTCCTGATGCTGCCTGGTGTGCTGTGTACCGCCAGCGTCCTGATGCTGCCAGGATGCTGTGTCGCCCCAGCCTCCTGATGCAGCCTGGCTTGCTGTGTCCTCCCAGAATGCTGATGCTGCCTGGCTTGCTGCGTACCCCCAGACTACTGATGCTGCCTGGCTTGCTGTGTCTACCCGGACTCCTGATGCTGCCTGGCTTGTTATCTTCCCAGGCCTCCTGATGCTGCCTGGCTTGATGTCTTCCCTTAGCCTCCTGATGCTGCCTGTCTTGCTGTGTTCCCCCAGCCTCCTGATGCTACCTCGCTTGCTGTGTTCCCCCAGCCTCCTGATGCTGCCTGTCTTGCTGTGTACCCCCAGACTCCTGAAGCTGCCTGGCTTGCTGTGTTCCCCCAGCCTCCTGATGCTGCCTGCCTTTCTGTGTCCCCCCAGCCTCCTGATGCTGCCTGGCTTGCTGTATTCTCCCAGCCTCTGATGCTGCCTGGCTTGCTGTGTACCGCCACCGTCCTGATGCTGCCTGGCTTGCTGTGTTCCCCCAGCCTCCTGATGCTGCCTGGCTTGCTGTGTTCCCCCAGCCTCCTAATGCTGCCTGGCTTGCTGTGTACCGCCAACATCCTGATGCTGCCTGGCTTGGTATCTTCCCCAGCCTCCTGATGCTGCCTGGCTTGCTGTGTCGCCCCAGCCTCCTGATGCTGCCTGGCTTGCTGTGTCCCCACAGTATCCTGAGACTTCCTGGCTTGCTGTGTTCCCCCAGCGTCCTGATGCTCCCTGCTTGTTGTGTTCTCCCAGCCACTTGATGCTGCCTGGCTTGTTATCTTCCCCAGCCTCCTGATGCTGCCTGGCTTGCTGTGTTCCCCCAGCCTGCTAGTGCTGCCTGGCTTGCAGTGTTTCTCCAGCCTCCTGATGCTGCCTGGCTTGCTGTGTTCCCCCAGCCAGCTAATGCTGCCTGGCTTGCTGTGTTTCTCCAGCCTCCTGATGCTGCCTGGCTTGCTGTGTTCCCCTACCCTCCTGATGCTGCCTGGCTTGCTGTGCACTCCCAGACTCCTGATGCTGCCTGATTGCTGTGTTCCCCCAGCCTCCTGATGCTGCCTGGCTTGCTGTGTTCCCCCAGCGTCCTAATGCTGCCTGGCTTGCAGTGTTTCTCCAGCCTCCTGATGCTGCCTGGCTTGCTGTGTCCCCCCAAACTCCTGATGCTGCCTGGCTTGTTGCCTTCCCCAGCCTCCTGATGCTGCCTGGCTTGCTGTGTCCCTCCACCCTCCTGATGCTGCCTGGCTTGATGTGTCCCCCCAGCCTCCTGATGCTGCCTGGCTTGCTGTGTTCCTCCAGCCTCCTGATGCTGCCTGGCTTGATGTGTCCCTCCACCCTCCTGATGCTGCCTGGCTTGCTGTGTCGCCCCAGCGTCCTGATGCTTCCTGGCTTGCTGTGTTCCCCCAGCCTCCCGATGCTGCCTGCCATCCTGTGTTCCCCAGCCTCCTGATGCTGCCTGGCTTGCTGCGAACCCCCAGACTACTGATGCTGCCCGGCTTGCTGTGTCCCCCCGGACTCCTGACGCTGCCTGGCTTGTTATCTTCCCCAGCCTCCTGATGCTGCCTGGCTTGCTGTGTTCCCCCAGCCTCCTGATGCTGCCTGGCTTGCTGTGTTCCCCCAGCCTCCTGATGCTGCCTGGCTTGCTGTGTTCCCCCAGCCTCCTGACGCTGCCTGCCTTGCTGTGTCCCCCCACCATCCTGATGCTGCCTGGCTTGTTGCCTTCCCCAGCCTCTGATGCTGCCTGGCTTGCTGTATTCTCGCAGTGTCCTGATGCTGCCTGGCTTGCTGTGTCCCCCCGGACTCCTGACGCTGCCTGCCTTGTTATCTTCCCCAGCCTCCTGATGCTGCCTGGCTTGCTGTGTCCCCCCAGCCTCCTGATGCTTCCTGGCTTGTTGTGTTCTCCCAGCCTCCTGATGCTGCCTGGCTTGCTGTGTTCCCCCAGCCTCCCGATGCTGCCTGCCATCCTGTGTTCCCCACTCTCCTGATGCTGCCTGGCTTGCTGCGTACCCCCAGACTACTGATGCTGCCTGGCTTGCTGTGTCCCCCCGGACTCCTGATGCTGCCTGGCTTGATGTCTTCCCTTAGCCTCCTGATGCTGCCTGGCTTGCTGTGTATCCCAAGACTCCTGATGCTGTCTGGCTTGCTGTGTCCCCCCAGCCTCCTGATGCTGCCTGGCTTGATGTGTTCCCCCAGCCTCCCAATGCTGCCTGCCATCCTGTGTTCCCCACTCTCCTGATGCTGCCTGGCTTGCTGCGTACCCCCAGACTACTGATGCTGCCTGGCTTGCTGTGTCCCCCCGGACTCCTGATGCTGCCTGGCTTGATGTCTTCCCTTAGCCTCCTGATGCTTCCTCGCTTGCTGTGTACCCCCAGACTCCTGAAGCTGCCTGGCTTGCTGTGTTCCCCCAGCCTCCTGATGCTGCCTGGCTTGCTGTGTACCCCCAGACTCCTGAAGCTGCCTGGCTTGCTGTGTCCCCCCAGCCTCCTGATGCTGCCTGGCATGCTGTGTATCCCAAGACTCCTGATGCTGCCTGGTGTGCTGTGTACCGCCACCGTCCTGATGCTGCCTGGCTTGCTGTGTATCCCAAGACTCCTGATGCTGCCTGGTGTGCTGTGTACCGCCAGCGTCCTGATGCTGCCAGGATGCTGTGTCGCCACAGCCTCCTGATGCAGCCTGGCTTGCTGTGCCCTCCCAGAATGCTGATGCTGCCTGGCTTGCTGCGTACCCCCAGCCTCCCGATGCTCCCGGCCATCCTGTAATCCTCCACCCTCCTGATGCTGCCTGGCTTGCTGTGTCGCCCCAGCGTCCTGATGCTTCCTGGCTTGTTGTGTTCCCCCAGCGTCCCGATGCTGCCTGCCATCCTGTGTTCCCCCGCCTCCTGATGCTGCCTGGCTTGCTGCGAACCCCCAGACTACTGATGCTGCCCGGCTTGCTGTGTCCCCCCGGACTCCTGACGCTGCCTGGCTTGTTATCTTCCCCAGCCTCCTGATGCTGCCTGGCTTGCTGTGTCCCCACAGTATCCTGAGACTTCCTGGCTTGCTGTGTTCCCCCAGCGTCCTGATGCTCCCTGCTTGTTGTGTTCTCCCAGCCACTTGATGCTGCCTGGCTTGTTATCTTCCCCAGCCTCCTGATGCTGCCTGGCTTGCTGTGTTCCCCCAGCCTGCTAGTGCTGCCTGGCTTGCAGTGTTTCTCCAGCCTCCTGATGCTGCCTGGCTTGCTGTGTCCCCCCGGACTCCTGATACAGCCTGTCTTGCTGTGTCCCCCCAGCCTCCTGATGCTACCTGCCTTGCTGTGTCCCCCCAGCCTCCTGATGCTGCCTGGCTTGTTGCCTTCCCCAGCCTCCTGATGCTGCCTGGCTTGCTGTGTCCCCCCAGCCTCCTAATGCTGCCTGGCTTGTTGCCTTCCCCAGCCTCCTGATGCTGCCTGACGTGCTGTGTCCCCCCAGCCTCCTGATGCTGCCTGCCTTGCTGTGTCCCCCCAGCCTCCTGATGCTGCCTGGCTTGTTGCCTTCCCCAGCCTCCTGATGCTGCCTGACGTGCTGTGTCCCTCCAGCCTCCTGCTGCTGCCTGGCTTGCTGTATTCTCCCAGGCTACTGATGCTGCCTGGCTTGCTGTGTTCCCCCAGCCTCCCGATGCTCCCGGCCATCTTGTAATCCTCCACCCTCCTGATGCTGCCTGGCTTGCTGTGTACCCCTAGCCTCCTGATGCTGCCTGGCTTGCTGTGTCGCCTCAGCGTCCTGATGCTTCCTGGCTTGTTGTGTTCCCCCAGCCTCCCGATGCTGCCTGCCATCCTGTGCTCCCCAGCCTCCTGATGCTGCCTGGCTTGCTGCGAACCCCCAGACTACTGATGCTGCCCGGCTTGCTGTGTCCCCCCGGACTCCTGACGCTGCCTGGCTTGTTATCTTCCCCAGCCTCCTGATGCTGCCTGCCTTGCTGTGTTCCCCCAGCTTCCTGATGCTGCCTGGCTTGCTGTGTTCCCCCAGCCTCCTGATGCTGCCTGGCTTGCTGTGTTCCCCCAGCCTCCTGATGCTGCCTGGCTTGCTGTGTTCCCCCAGCCTCCTGACGCTGCCTGCCTTGCTGTGTCCCCCCACCATCCTGATGCTGCCTGGCTTGTTGCCTTCCCCAGCCTCTGATGCTGCCTGGCTTGCTGTATTCTCGCAGTGTCCTGATGCTGCCTGGCTTGCTGTGTCCCCCCGGACTCCTGACGCTGCCTGCCTTGTTATCTTCCCCAGCCTCCTGATGCAGCCTGGCTTGCTGTGTTCTCCCAGCCTCCTGATGCTGCCTGGCTTGCTGTGTTCCCCCAGCCTCCTGATGATGCCTGGCTTGCTGTGTCCCCCCAGCGTCCTGATGCTTCCTGGCTTGCTGTGTCCCCCCAGCGTCCTGATGCTTCCTGGCTTGCTGTGTTCCCCCAGCCTCCTGATGATGCCTGGCTTGCTGTGTTCTCCCAGCCTCCTGATGCTTCCTGGCTTGTTGTGTTCTCCCAGCCTCCTGATGCTGCCTGGCTTGCTGTGTTCCCCCAGCCTCCCGATGCTGCCTGCCATCCTGTGTTCCCCACTCTCCTGATGCTGCCTGGCTTGCTGCGTACCCCCAGACTACTGATGCTGCCTGGCTTGCTGTGTCCCCCCGGACTCCTGATGCTGCCTGGCTTGATGTCTTCCCTTAGCCTCCTGATGCTGCCTGGCTTGCTGTGTATCCCAAGACTCCTGATGCTGTCTGGCTTGCTGTGTTCTCCCAGCCTCCTGATGCTGCCTGGCTTGATGTGTTCCCCCAGCCTCCCAATGCTGCCTGCTATCCTGTGTTCCCCACTCTCCTGATGCTGCCTGGCTTGCTGCGTACCCCCAGACTACTGATGCTGCCTGGCTTGCTGTGTCCCCCCGGACTCCTGATGCTGCCTGGCTTGATGTCTTCCCTTAGCCTCCTGATGCTTCCTGGCTTGCTGTGTACCCCCAGACTCCTGAAGCTGCCTGGCTTGCTGTGTTCCCCCAGCCTCCTGATGCTGCCTGGCTTGCTGTGTACCCCCAGACTCCTGAAGCTGCCTGGCTTGCTGTGTCCCCCCAGCCTCCTGATGCTGCCTGGCATGCTGTGTATCCCAAGACTCCTGATGCTGCCTGGTGTGCTGTATACCGCCAGCGTCCTGATGCTGCCAGGATGCTGTGTCGCCCCAGCCTCCTGATGCAGCCTGGCTTGCTGTGTCCTCCCAGAATGCTGATGCTGCCTGGCTTGCTGCGTACCCCCAGACTACTGATGCTGCCTGGCTTGCTGTGTCCACCCGGACTCCTGATGCTGCCTGGCTTGTTATCTTCCCAGGCCTCCTGATGCTGCCTGGCTTGATGTCTTCCCTTAGCCTCCTGATGCTGCCTGTCTTGCTGTGTTCCCCCAGCCTCCTGATGCTACCTCGCTTGCTGTGTTCCCCCAGCCTCCTGATGCTGCCTGTCTTGCTGTGTACCCCCAGACTCCTGAAGCTGCCTGGCTTGCTGTGTTCCCCCAGCCTCCTGATGCTGCCTGCCTTTCTGTGTCCCCCCAGCCTCCTGATGCTGCCTGGCTTGCTGTATTCTCCCAGCCTCTGATGCTGCCTGGCTTGCTGTGTACCGCGACCGTCCTGATGCTGCCTGGCTTGCTGTGTTCCCCCAGCCTCCTGATGCTGCCTGGCTTGCTGTGTTCCCCCAGCCTCCTAATGCTGCCTGGCTTGCTGTGTACCGCCAACATCCTGATGCTGCCTGGCTTGGTATCTTCCCCAGCCTCCTGATGCTGCCTGGCTTGCTGTGTCGCCCCAGCCTCCTGATGCTGCCTGGCTTGCTGTGTCCCCACAGTATCCTGAGACTTCCTGGCTTGCTGTGTTCCCCCAGCGTCCTGATGCTCCCTGCTTGTTGTGTTCTCCCAGCCACTTGATGCTGCCTGGCTTGTTATCTTCCCCAGCCTCCTGATGCTGCCTGGCTTGCTGTGTTCCCCCAGCCTGCTAGTGCTGCCTGGCTTGCAGTGTTTCTCCAGCCTCCTGATGCTGCCTGGCTTGCTGTGTTCCCCCAGCCAGCTAATGCTGCCTGGCTTGCTGTGTTTCTCCAGCCTCCTGATGCTGCCTGGCTTGCTGTGTTCCCCTACCCTCCTGATGCTGCCTGGCTTGCTGTGCACTCCCAGACTCCTGATGCTGCCTGATTGCTGTGTTCCCCCAGCCTCCTGATGCTGCCTGGCTTGCTGTGTTCCCCCAGCGTCCTAATGCTGCCTGGCTTGCAGTGTTTCTCCAGCCTCCTGATGCTGCCTGGCTTGCTGTGTCCACCCAAACTCCTGATGCTGCCTGGCTTGTTGCCTTCCCCAGCCTCCTGATGCTGCCTGGCTTGCTGTGTCCCTCCACCCTCCTGATGCTGCCTGGCTTGATGTGTCCCCCCAGCCTCCTGATGCTGCCTGGCTTGCTGTGTTCCTCCAGCCTCCTGATGCTGCCTGGCTTGATGTGTCCCTCCACCCTCCTGATGCTGCCTGGCTTGCTGTGTCGCCCCAGCGTCCTGATGCTTCCTGGCTTGTTGTGTTCCCCCAGCCTCCCGATGCTGCCTGCCATCCTGTGTTCCCCAGCCTCCTGATGCTGCCTGGCTTGCTGCGAACCCCCAGACTACTGATGCTGCCCGGCTTGCTGTGTCCCCCCGGACTCCTGACGCTGCCTGGCTTGTTATCTTCCCCAGCCTCCTGATGCTGCCTGGCTTGCTGTGTTCCCCCAGCCTCCTGATGCTGCCTGGCTTGCTGTGTTCCCCCAGCCTCCTGATGCTGCCTGGCTTGCTGTGTTGCCCCAGCCTCCTGACGCTGCCTGCCTTGCTGTGTCCCCCCACCATCCTGATGCTGCCTGGCTTGTTGCCTTCCCCAGCCTCTGATGCTGCCTGGCTTGCTGTATTCTCGCAGTGTCCTGATGCTGCCTGGCTTGCTGTGTCCCCCCGGACTCCTGACGCTGCCTGCCTTGTTATCTTCCCCAGCCTCCTGATGCAGCCTGGCTTGCTGTGTTCTCCCAGCCTCCTGATGCTGCCTGGCTTTCTGTGTTCCCCCAGCCTCCTGATGCTGCCTGGCTTGCTGTGTCCCCCCAGCGTCCTGATGCTTCCTGGCTTGCTGTGTCCCCCCAGCCTCCTGATGCTTCCTGGCTTGTTGTGTTCTCCCAGCCTCCTGATGCTGCCTGGCTTGCTGTGTTCCCCCAGCCTCCCGATGCTGCCTGCCATCCTGTGTTCCCCACTCTCCTGATGCTGCCTGGCTTGCTGCGTACCCCCAGACTACTGATGCTGCCTGGCTTGCTGTGTCCCCCCGGACTCCTGATGCTGCCTGGCTTGATGTCTTCCCTTAGCCTCCTGATGCTGCCTGGCTTGCTGTGTATCCCAAGACTCCTGATGCTGTCTGGCTTGCTGTGTCCCCCCAGCCTCCTGATGCTGCCTGGCTTGATGTGTTCCCCCAGCCTCCCAATGCTGCCTGCCATCCTGTGTTCCCCACTCTCCTGATGCTGCCTGGCTTGCTGCGTACCCCCAGACTACTGATGCTGCCTGGCTTGCTGTGTCCCCCCGGACTCCTGATGCTGCCTGGCTTGATGTCTTCCCTTAGCCTCCTGATGCTTCCTCGCTTGCTGTGTACCCCCAGACTCCTGAAGCTGCCTGGCTTGCTGTGTTCCCCCAGCCTCCTGATGCTGCCTGGCTTGCTGTGTACCCCCAGACTCCTGAAGCTGCCTGGCTTGCTGTGTCCCCCCAGCCTCCTGATGCTGCCTGGCATGCTGTGTATCCCAAGACTCCTGATGCTGCCTGGTGTGCTGTGTACCGCCACCGTCCTGATGCTGCCTGGCTTGCTGTGTATCCCAAGACTCCTGATGCTGCCTGGTGTGCTGTGTACCGCCAGCGTCCTGATGCTGCCAGGATGCTGTGTCGCCACAGCCTCCTGATGCAGCCTGGCTTGCTGTGCCCTCCCAGAATGCTGATGCTGCCTGGCTTGCTGCGTACCCCCAGCCTCCCGATGCTCCCGGCCATCCTGTAATCCTCCACCCTCCTGATGCTGCCTGGCTTGCTGTGTACCCCTAGCCTCCTGATGCTGCCTGGCTTGCTGTGTCGCCCCAGCGTCCTGATGCTTCCTGGCTTGTTGTGTTCCCCCAGCGTCCCGATGCTGCCTGCCATCCTGTGTTCCCCAGCCTCCTGATGCTGCCTGGCTTGCTGCGAACCCCCAGACTACTGATGCTGCCCGGCTTGCTGTGTCCCCCCGGACTCCTGACGCTGCCTGGCTTGTTATCTTCCCCAGCCTCCTGATGCTGCCTGGCTTGCTGTGTTCCCCCAGCCTCCTGATGCTGCCTGGCTTGCTGTGTTCCCCCAGCCTCCTGATGCTGCCTGGCTTGCTGTGTTCCCCCAGCCTCCTGACGCTGCCTGCCTTGCTGTGTCCCCCCACCATCCTGATGCTGCCTGGCTTGTTGCCTTCCCCAGCCTCTGATGCTGCCTGGCTTGCTGTATTCTCGCAGTGTCCTGATGCTGCCTGGCTTGCTGTGTGTCCCCGGACTCCTGACGCTGCCTGACTTGTTATCTTCCCCAGCCTCCTGATGCAGCCTGGCTTGCTGTGTTCTTCCAGCCTCCTGATGCTGCCTGGCTTGCTGTGTTCCCCCAGCCTCCTGATGATGCCTGGCTTGCTGTGTCCCCCCAGCGTCCTGATGCTACCTGGCTTGCTGTGTCCCCCCAGCCTCCTGATGCTTCCTGGCTTGTTGTGTTCTCCCAGCCTCCTGATGCTGCCTGGCTTGCTGTGTTCCCCCAGCCTCCCGATGCTGCCTGCCATCCTGTGTTCCCCACTCTCCTGATGCTGCCTGGCTTGCTGCGTACCCCCAGACTACTGATGCTGCCTGGCTTGCTGTGTCCCCCCGGACTCCTGATGCTGCCTGGCTTGATGTCTTCCCTTAGCCTCCTGATGCTGCCTGGCTTGCTGTGTATCCCAAGACTCCTGATGCTGTCTGGCTTGCTGTGTTCTCCCAGCCTCCTGATGCTGCCTGGCTTGATGTGTTTCCCCAGCCTCCCAATGCTGCCTGCTATCCTGTGTTCCCCACTCTCCTGATGCTGCCTGGCTTGCTGCGTACCCCCAGACTACTGATGCTGCCTGGCTTGCTGTGTCCCCCCGGACTCCTGATGCTGCCTGGCTTGATGTCTTCCCTTAGCCTCCTGATGCTTCCTGGCTTGCTGTGTACCCCCAGACTCCTGAAGCTGCCTGGCTTGCTGTGTTCCCCCAGCCTCCTGATGCTGCCTGGCTTGCTGTGTACCCCCAGACTCCTGAAGCTGCCTGGCTTGCTGTGTCCCCCCAGCCTCCTGATGCTGCCTGGCATGCTATGTATCCCAAGACTCCTGATGCTGCCTGGTGTGCTGTGTACCGCCAGCGTCCTGATGCTGCCAGGATGCTGTGTCGCCCCAGCCTCCTGATGCAGCCTGGCTTGCTGTGCCCTCCCAGAATGCTGATGCTGCCTGGCTTGCTGCGTACCCCCAGACTACTGATGCTGCCTGGCTTGCTGTGTCCACCCGGACTCCTGATGCTGCCTGGCTTGTTATCTTCCCAGGCCTCCTGATGCTGCCTGGCTTGATGTCTTCCCTTAGCCTCCTGATGCTGCCTGTCTTGCTGTGTTCCCCCAGCCTCCTGATGTTACCTCGCTTGCTGTGTTCTCCCAGCCTCCTGATGCTGCCTGTCTTGCTGTGTACCCCCAGACTCCTGAAGCTGCCTGGCTTGCTGTGTTCCCCCAGCCTCCTGATGCTGCCTGCCTTTCTGTGTCCCCCCAGCCTCCTGATGCTGCCTGGCTTGCTGTATTCTCCCAGCCTCTGATGCTGCCTGGCTTGCTGTGTACCGCCACCGTCCTGATGCTGCCTGGCTTGCTGTGTTCCCCCAGCCTCCTGATGCTGCCTGGCTTGCTGTGTACCGCCAACATCCTGATGCTGCCTGGCTTGGTATCTTCCCCAGCCTCCTGATGCTGCCTGGCTTGCTGTGTCGCCCCAGCCTCCTGATGCTGCCTGGCTTGCTGTGTCCCCACAGTATCCTGAGACTTCCTGGCTTGCTGTGTTCCCCCAGCGTCCTGATGCTCCCTGCTTGTTGTGTTCTCCCAGCCACTTGATGCTGCCTGGCTTGTTATCTTCCCCAGCCTCCTGATGCTGCCTGGCTTGCTGTGTTCCCCCAGCCTGCTAGTGCTGCCTGGCTTGCAGTGTTTCTCCAGCCTCCTGATGCTGCCTGACTTGCTGTGTTCCCCCAGCCAGCTAATGCTGCCTGGCTTGCTGTGTTTCTCCAGCCTCCTGATGCTGCCTGGCTTGCTGTGTTCCCCTACCCTCCTGATGCTGCCTGGCTTGCTGTGCACTCCCAGACTCCTGATGCTGCCTGATTGCTGTGTTCCCCCAGCCTCCTGATGCTGCCTGGCTTGCTGTGTTCCCCCAGCGTCCTAATGCTGCCTGGCTTGCAGTGTTTCTCCAGCCTCCTGATGCTGCCTGGCTTGCTGTGTCCCCCCAAACTCCTGATGCTGCCTGGCTTGTTGCCTTCCCCAGCCTCCTGATGCTGCCTGGCTTGCTGTGTCCCTCCACCCTCCTGATGCTGCCTGGCTTGATGTGTCCCCCCAGCCTCCTGATGCTGCCTGGCTTGCTGTGTTCCTCCAGCCTCCTGATGCTGCCTGGCTTGATGTGTCCCTCCACCCTCCTGATGCTGCCTGGCTTGCTGTGTCGCCCCAGCGTCCTGATGCTTCCTGGCTTGTTGTGTTCCCCCAGCCTCCCGATGCTGCCTGCCATCCTGTGTTCCCCAGCCTCCTGATGCTGCCTGGCTTGCAGCGAACCCCCAGACTACTGATGCAGCCTGGCTTGCTGTGTCCCCCCGGACTCCTGACGCTGCCTGGCTTGTTATCTTCCCCAGCCTCCTGATGCTGCCTGCCTTGCTGTGTTCCCCCAGCCTCCTGATGCTGCCTGGCTTGCTGTGTTCCCCCAGCCTCCTGATGCTGCCTGGCTTGCTGTGTTCCCCCAGCCTCCTGACGCTGCCTGCCTTGCTGTGTCCCCCCACCATCCTGATGCTGCCTGGCTTGTTGCCTTCCCCAGCCTCTGATGCTGCCTGGCTTGCTGTATTCTCGCAGTGTCCTGATGCTGCCTGGCTTGCTGTGTCCCCCCGGACTCCTGACGCTGCCTGCCTTGTTATCTTCCCCAGCCTCCTGATGCAGCCCGGCTTGCTGTGTTCTCCCAGCCTCCTGATGCTGCCTGGCTTGCTGTGTTCCCCCAGCCTCCTGATGATGCCTGGCTTGCTGTGTCCCCCCAGCCTCCTAATGCTGCCTGGCTTGCTGAGTAACGCCAACATCCTGATGCTGCCTGGCTTGCTGTGTCGCCCCAGCCTCCTGATGCTGCCTGGCTTGCTGTGTCGCCCCAGCCTCCTGATGCTGCCTGGCTTGCTGTGTCCCCACAGTATCCTGAGACTTCCTGGCTTGCTGTGTTCCCCCAGCGTCCTGATGCTGCCTGCTTGTTGTGTTCTCCCAGCCACTTGATGCTGCCTGGCTTGTTATCTTCCCCAGCCTCCTGATGCTGCCTGGCTTGCTGTGTTCCCCCAGCCTGCTAGTGCTGCCTGGCTTGCAGTGTTTCTCCAGCCTCCTGATGCTGCCTGGCTTGCTGTGTTCCCCCAGCCAGCTAATGCTGCCTGGCTTGCTGTGTTTCTCCAGCCTCCTGATACTGCCTGGCTTGCTGTGTTCCCCTACCCTCCTGATGCTGCCTGGCTTGCTGTGCACTCCCAGACTCCTGATGCTGCCTGATTGCTGTGTTCCCCCAGCCTCCTGATGCTGCCTGGCTTGCTGTGTTCCCCCAGCGTCCTAATGCTGCCTGGCTTGCAGTGTTTCTCCAGCCTCCTGATGCTGCCTGGCTTGCTGTGTCCCCCCAAACTCCTGATGCTGCCTGGCTTGTTGCCTTCCCCAGCCTCCTGATGCTGCCTGGCTTGCTGTGTCCCTCCACCCTCCTGATGCTGCCTGGCTTGATGTGTCCCCCCAGCCTCCTGATGCTGCCTGGCTTGCTGTGTTCCTCCAGCCTCCTGATGCTGCCTGGCTTGATGTGTCCCTCCACCCTCCTGATGCTGCCTGGCTTGCTGTGTCGCCCCAGCATCCTGATGCTTCCTGGCTTGTTGTGTTCCCCCAGCCTCTCGATGCTGCCTGCCATCCTGTGTTCCCCAGCCTCCTGATGCTGCCTGGCTTGCTGCGAACCCCCAGACTACTGATGCTGCCCGGCTTGCTGTGTCCCCCCGGACACCTGACGCTGCCTGGCTTGTTATCTTCCCCAGCCTCCTGATGCTGCCTGGCTTGCTGTGTTCCCCCAGCCTCCTGATGCTGCCTGGCTTGCTGTGTTCCCCCAGCCTCCTGATGCTGCCTGGCTTGCTGTGTTCCCCCAGACTGCTGACGCTGCCGGCCTTGCTGTGTCCCCCCACCATCCTGATGCTGCCTGGCTTGTTGCCTTCCCCAGCCTCTGATGCTGCCTGGCTTGCTGTATTCTCGCAGTGTCCTGATGCTGCCTGGCTTGCTGTGTCCCCCCGGACTCCTGACGCTGCCTGCCTTGTTATCTTCCCCAGCCTCCTGATGCAGCCTGGCTTGCTGTGTTCTCCCAGCCTCCTGATGCTGCCTGGCTTGCTGTGTTCCCCCAGCCTCCTGATGATGCCTGGCTTGCTGTGTCCCCCCAGCCTCCTGATGCTGCCTGGCTTGCTGTGTTCCCCCAGCCTCCTGATGATGCCTGGCTTGCTGTGTTCCCCCAGCCTCCTGATGCTGCCTGGCTTGCTGTGTTCCCCCAGCCTCCTGATGCTGCCTGGCTTGCTGTGTTCCCCCAGCCTCCTGACGCTGCCTGCCTTGCTGTGTCCCCCCACCATCCTGATGCTGCCTGGCTTGTTGCCTTCCCCAGCCTCTGATGCTGCCTGGCTTGCTGTATTCTCGCAGTGTCCTGATGCTGCCTGGCTTGCTGTGTCCCCCCGGACTCCTGACGCTGCCTGCCTTGTTATCTTCCCCAGCCTCCTGATGCAGCCTGGCTTGCTGTGTTCTCCCAGCCTCCTGATGCTGCCTGGCTTGCTGTGTTCCCCCAGCCTCCTGATGATGCCTGGCTTGCTGTGTCCCCCCAGCGTCCTGATGCTTCCTGGCTTGCTGTGTCCCCCCAGCCTCCTGATGCTTCCTGGCTTGTTGTGTTCTCCCAGCCTCCTGATGCTGCCTGGCTTGCTGTGTTCCCCCAGCCTCCCGATGCTGCCTGCCATCCTGTGTTCCCCACTCTCCTGATGCTGCCTGGCTTGCTGCGTACCCCCAGACTACTGATGCTGCCTGGCTTGCTGTGTCCCCCCGGACTCCTGATGCTGCCTGGCTTGATGTCTTCCCTTAGCCTCCTGATGCTGCCTGGCTTGCTGTGTATCCCAAGACTCCTGATGCTGTCTGGCTTGCTGTGTTCTCCCAGCCTCCTGATGCTGCCTGGCTTGATGTGTTCCCCCAGCCTCCCAATGCTGCCTGCCATCCTGTGTTCCCCACTCTCCTGATGCTGCCTGGCTTGCTGCGTACCCCCAGACTACTGATGCTGCCTGGCTTGCTGTGTCCCCCCGGACTCCTGATGCTGCCTGGCTTGATGTCTTCCCTTAGCCTCCTGATGCTTCCTGGCTTGCTGTGTACCCCCAGACTCCTGAAGCTGCCTGGCTTGCTGTGTTCCCCCAGCCTCCTGATGCTGCCTGGCTTGCTGTGTACCCCCAGACTCCTGAAGCTGCCTGGCTTGCTGTGTCCCCCCAGCCTCCTGATGCTGCCTGGCATGCTGTGTATCCCAAGACTCCTGATGCTGCCTGGTGTGCTGTGTACCGCCACCGTCCTGATGCTGCCTGGCTTGCTGTGTATCCCAAGACTCCTGATGCTGCCTGGTGTGCTGTGTACCGCCAGCGTCCTGATGCTGCCAGGATGCTGTGTCGCCACAGCCTCCTGATGCAGCCTGGCTTGCTGTGCCCTCCCAGAATGCTGATGCTGCCTGGCTTGCTGCGTACCCCCAGACTACTGATGCTGCCTGGCTTGCTGTGTCCACCCGGACTCCTGATGCTGCCTGGCTTGTTATCTTCCCAGGCCTCCTGATGCTGCCTGGCTTGATGTCTTCCCTTAGCCTCCTGATGCTGCCTGTCTTGCTGTGTTCCCCCAGCCTCCTGATGCTACCTAGCTTGCTGTGTTCCCCCAGCCTCCTGATGCTGCCTGTCTTGCTGTGTACCCCCAGACTCCTGAAGCTGCCTGGCTTGCTGTGTTCCCCCAGCCTCCTGATGCTGCCTGCCTTTCTGTGTCCCCCCAGCCTCCTGATGCTGCCTGGCTTGCTGTATTCTCCCAGCCTCTGATGCTGCCTGGCTTGCTGTGTTCCCCCAGCCTCCTGATGCTGCCTGGCTTGCTGTGTTCCCCCAGCCTCCTGATGCTGCCTGGCTTGCTGTGTACCGCCAACATCCTGATGCTGCCTGGCTTGGTATCTTCCCCAGCCTCCTGATGCTGCCTGGTTTGCTGTGTCGCACCAGCCTCCTGATGCTGCCTGGCTTGCTGTGTCCCCACAGTATCCTGAGACTTCCTGGCTTGCTGTGTTCCCCCAGCATCCTGATGCTCCCTGCTTGTTGTGTTCTCCCAGCCACTTGATGCTGCCTGGCTTGTTATCTTCCCCAGCCTCCTGATGCTGCCTGGCTTGCTGTGTTCCCCCAGCCTGCTAGTGCTGCCTGGCTTGCAGTGTTTCTCCAGCCTCCTGATGCTGCTGGCTTGCTGTGTTCCCCCAGCCAGCTAATGCTGCCTGGCTTGCTGTGTTTCTCCAGCCTCCTGATGCTGCCTGGCTTGCTGTGTTCCCCTACCCTCCTGATGCTGCCTGGCTTGCTGTGCACTCCCAGACTCCTGATGCTGCCTGATTACTGTGTTCCCCCAGCCTCCTGATGCTGCCTGGCTTGCTGTGTTCCCCCAGCGTCCTAATGCTGCCTGGCTTGCAGTGTTTCTCCAGCCTCCTGATGCTGCCTGGCTTGCTGTGTTCCCCCAGCCTCCTAATGCTGTCTGGCTTGCTGTGTCCCCCCAAACTCCTGATGCTGCCTGGCTTGTTGCCTTCCCCAGCCTCCTGATGCTGCCTGGCTTGCTGTGTCCCTCCACCCTCCTGATGCTGCCTGGCTTGATGTGTCCCCCCAGCCTCCTGATGCTGCCTGGCTTGCTGTATTCCTCCAGCCTCCTGATGCTGCCTGGCTTGATGTGTCCCTCCACCCTCCTGATGCTGCCTGGCTTGCTGTGTCCCTCCACCCTCCTGATGCTTCCTGGCTTGCTGTGTTCTCCCAGCTTCATGATGTTGCCTGGCTTGCTGTGTTCCCCCAGCCTCCTGATGCTGCCTGGCTTGCTGTGTTCCCCCAACCTCCTGATGCTGCCTGGCTTGTTATCTTCCCCAGCGTCCTGATGCTGCCTGGCTTGTTGTGTTCTCCCAGTCTCCTGATGCTGCCTGTCTTGCTGTGTACCCCCAGACTCCTGATGCTGCCTGGCTGGCCCAGCCTCCTGATGCTGCCTTTCATGCTGTGTTCCTCCAGCCTCCTGATGCTGCCTGGCTTGTTGCCTTCCGCAGCCTCCTAATGCTGCCTGGCTTGCTGTGTTCCCCCATCCTGCTGATGCTGCCTGTCTTGCTGTGTACCCCCAGATTCCTGAAGCTGCCTGGCTTGCTGTGTTCCTCCAGCCTCCTGATGCTGCCTGGCTTGCTGTGTTCCTCCAGCCTCCTGATGCTGCCTGGCTTGCTGTGATCCCCCAGCATCCTGATGCTGCCTGGCTTGTTGCCTTCCCCAGCCTCCTGATGCTGCCTGACGTGCTGTGTTCCTCCAGCCTCCTGATGCTGCCTGCCTTGCTGTGATCCCCCAGCCTCCTGCTGCTGCCTGGCTTGCTGTATTCTCCCAGGCTACTGATGCTGCCTGGCTTGCTGTGTTCCCCCAACCTCCCGATGCTCCCTGCCATCCTGTGATCCTCCACCCTCCTGATGCTGCCTGGTTTGCTGTGTCCCCCCAGTCTCCTGATACTTCTTGGTTTGCTGTGTCCCCCAAGCCTCCTGATGCTGCCTGGCTTGCTGTGTCCTCCCAGCGTCCTGATGCTTCCTGGCTTGCTGTGTCCCCCAATCCTCCTGATGCTGCCTGGCTTGCTGTGTTCCCCCAGCCTCCTGACGCTGCCTGCCTTGCTGTGTCCCCCCAGCCTCCTGATACTGCCTGGCTTGCTGTGTCCTCCCAGCGTCCTGATGCTTCCTGGCTTGCTGTGTCCCCCAATCCTCCTGATGCTGCCTGGCTTGCTGTGTTCCCCCAGCCTCCTGACGCTGCCTGCCTTGCTGTGTCCCCCCACCATCCTGATGCTGCCTGGCTTGTTGCCTTCCCCAGCCTCTGATGCTGCCTGGCTTGCTGTATTCTCGCAGTGTCCTGATGCTGCCCGGCTTGTTGTGTTCTCCCAGCCTCCTGCTGCTGCCTGGTTTGTTGTGTCCCTCCAGCATCCTAATGCTGCCTGGCTTGCTGTGTTCCTTCAGCCACCTGATGCTGCCTGGCTTGCTGTGTTCTCCCAGCCTCCTGATGCTCCCTGGCTTGCTGTGAACCGCCAGCGTCCTGATGCTGCCTGGCTTGTTATCTTCCCCAGCCTCCTGATGCTCCCTGGCTTGCTGTGTCGCCCCAGCCTCCTGATGCAGCCTGGCTTGCTGTGTTCCCCCAGCCTCCTGATGCTGCCTGCCTTGCTGTGCACTCCCAGACTGCTGATGCTGCCTGGCTTGCTGCGTACCCCCAGACTACTGATGCTGCCTGGCTTGCTGTGTTCCCCCAGCCTCCTGATGCTGCCTGTCTTGCTGTGTCCCCCCACCATCCTGATGCTGCCTGGCTTGCTGTCTTCTTCCAGCCTCCGGATGCTGCCTGGTTTGCTGTCTTCTTCCAGCCTCCTGATGCTGCCTGGCTTGCTGTCTTCTTCCAGCCTCCGGATGCTGCCTGGCTTGCTGTCTTCTTCCAGCCTCCGGATGCTGCCTGGCTTGTTGTGTTCTCCCAGCCTCCTGATGCTGCCTGGCTTGCTGTGTTCTCCCAGCCTCCTGATGCTGCCTGGCTTGCTGTCTTCTTCCAGCCTCCTGATGCTGCCTGGCTTGCTGTGTTCCCCCAGCCGCCTGATACTGCCTGGCTTGCTGTGTCCCCCCAGCGTCCTGATGCTCTCTGGCTTGCTGTGTCCCCCAAGCCTCCTGATGCTGCCTGGCTTGTTGTGTTCTCCCAGCCTCCTGATGCTGCCTGGCTTGCTGTGTTCCCCCAGACTCCTGATGCTGCCTGGCTTGCTGCGTACCCCCAGACTACTGATGCTGCCTGGCTTGCTGTGTCCCCCCGGACTCCTGATGCTGCCTGGCTTGATGTCTTCCCTTAGCCTCCTGATGCTGCCTGGCTTGCTGTGTATCCCAAGACTCCTGATGCTAGCTAGCTTGCTGTGTTCCCCCAGCCTCCTGATGCTTCCTGGCTTGCTGTGTTCCCCCAGACTCCTGATGCTGCCTGGCTTGCTGCGTACCCCCAGACTACTGATGCTGCCTGGCTTGCTGTGTCCACCCGGACTCCTGATGCTGCCTGGCTTCTATCTTCCCAGGCCTCCTGATGCTACCTGGCTTGATGTGTATCCCCAGTCTCCGGATGCTACGTAGCTTGCTGTGTTCCCCCAGCCTCCTGATGCTGCCTGTCTTGCTGTGTACCCCCAGACTCCTGAAGCTGCCTGGCTTGCTGTGTTCCCCCCGCCTCCTGATGCTGCCTGCCTTGCTGTGTCCCCCCAGCCTCCAGATGCTGCCTGGCTTGTTGTCTTCCCCAGTCTCCTGATGCTGCCTGGCTTGCTGTATTCTCCCAGCCTCTCATGCTGCCTGGCTTGCTGTGTACCGCCACCGTCCTGATGCTGCCTGGCTTGCTGTGTTCCCCCAGCCTCCTAATGCTGCCTGGCTTGCTGTGTACCGCCAACGTCCTGCTGCTGCCTGGCTTGGTATCTTCCCCAGCCTCCTGATGCTGCCTGGCTTGCTGTGTCGCCCCAGCGTCCTAATGCTGCCTGGCTTGCTGTGTCCCCCCAGCCTCCTGATGCTGCCTGGCCTGCTGTGTTCCTCCAGCCTCCTGAAGGTGCCTGGCTTGCTATGTTCCTCCAGCCTCCTGATGCTTCCTGGCTTGCTGTGTCCCCACAGTCTCCTGAGACTTCCTGGCTTGCTGTGTTCCCCCAGCATCCTGATGCTCCCTGCTTGTTGTGTTCTCCCAGCCACTTGATGCTGCCTGGCTTGTTATCTTCCCCAGCCTCCTGATGCTGCCTGGCTTGCTGTGTACCGCCTGCGTCCTGATGCTGCCTGGCTTGTTATCTTCCCCAGCCTCCTGATGCAGCCTGGCTTGCTGTGTTCCCCCAGCCTCCTGATGCTGCCTGCCTTGCTGTGCACTCCCAGACTGCTGATGCTGCCTGCCTTGCTGCGTACCCCCAGACTACTGATGCTGCCTGGCTTGTTATCTTCCCCAGCGTCCTGATGCTGCCTGGCTTGCTGTGTTCCCCCAGCCTCCTGAAGCTGCCTGGCTTGTTGTGTCCCCCCAGCCTCCTGATGCTGCCTGGCTTGCTGTGTTCCTCCAGCCTCCTGAAGGTGCCTGGCTTGCTGTGTTCCTCCAGCCTCCTGAAGCTTCCTGGCTTGCTGTGTCCCCCCAGTCTCCTGATACTTCTTGGTTTGCTGTGTCCCCTCAGCCTCCTGATGCTGCCTGGCTTGCTGTGTTCCCCCAGCCTCCTGATTCTGCCTGGCTTGCTGTGTACCCCCAGCCTCCTGATACTGCCTGGCTTGCTGTGTCCTCCCAGCGTCCTGATGCTTCCTGGCTTGCTGTGTCCCCCAATCCTCCTGATGCTGCCTGGCTTGCTTTGTTCCCCCAGCCTCCCGATGCTGGCTAGCTTGCTGTGTTCCCCCAGCCTCCTGACGCTGCCTGCCTTGCTGTGTCCCCCCAGCCTCCTGACGCTGCCTGCCTTGCTGTGTCCCCCCACCATCCTGATGCTGCCTGGCTTGTTGCCTTCCCCAGCCTCTGATGCTGCCTGGCTTGCTGTATTCTCGCAGTGTCCTGATGCTGCCCGGCTTGTTGTGTTCTCCCAGCCTCCTGCTGCTGCCTGGCTTGCTGTGTCCCCCAAGCCTCCTGATGCTGCCTGGCTTGCTGTGTCCCCCAATCCTCCTGATGCTGCCTGGCTTGCTTTGTTCCCCCAGCCTCCCGATGCTGGCTAGCTTGCTGTGTTCCCCCAGCCTCCTGACGCTGCCTGCCTTGCTGTGTCCCCCCAGCCTCCTGACGCTGCCTGCCTTGCTGTGTCCCCCCACCATCCTGATGCTGCCTGGCTTGTTGCCTTCCCCAGCCTCTGATGCTGCCTGGCTTGCTGTATTCTCGCAGTGTCCTGATGTTGCCTGGCTTGCTGTGTCCCCCAAGCCTCCTGATGCTGCCTGGCTTGTTGTGTTCTCCCAGCCTCCTGATGCTGCCTGGCTTGCTGTGTTCCCCCAGCCTCCTGATGCTGCCTGGCTTGCTGTGTTCCCCCAGCCTCCCGATGCTGCCTGCCATCCTGTGTTCCCCACTCTCCTGATGCTGCCTGGCTTGCTGCGTACCCCCAGACTACTGATGCTGCCTGGCTTGCTGTGTCCCCCCGGACTCCTGATGCTGCCTTGCTTGATGTCTTCTCTTAGCCTCCTGATGCTGCCTGGCTTGCTGTGTACCCCCAGACTCCTGAAGCTGCCTGGCTTGCTGTGTTCCCCTCAGCCTCCTGATGCTGCCTGGCTTGCTGTGTACCCCCAGACTCCTGAAGCTGCCTGGCTTGCTGTGTTCCCCTCAGCCTCCTGATGCTGCCTGGCATGCTGTGTTTCCCCAGACTCCTGAAGCTGCCTGGCTTGCTGTGTTCCCCCAGCCTCCTGATGCTGCCTGGCTTGCTGTGTACCCCCAGACTCCTGAAGCTGCCTGGCTTGCTGTGTTCCCCTCAGCCTCCTGATGCTGCCTGGCTTGTTGCCTTCCCCAGCCTCCTGGTGCTGCCTGGCATGCTGTGTACCACCAGCGTCCTGATGCTGCCTGGACGCTGTGTCGCCCCAGCCTCCTGATGCAGCCTGGCTTGCTGTGCACTCCCAGACTGCTGATGCTGCCTGGCTTGCTGCGTACCCCCAGACTACTGATGCTGCCTGGCTTGCTGTGTCCACCCGGACTCCTGATGCTGCCTGGCTTCTATCTTCCCAGGCCTCCTGATGCTACCTGGCTTGATGTGTATCCCCAGTCTCCGGATGCTACGTAGCTTGCTGTGTTCCCCCAGCCTCCTGATGCTGCCTGTCTTGCTGAGTACCACCAGACTCCTGAAGCTGCCTGGCTTGCTGTGTTCCCCCAGCCTCCTGATGCTGCCTGCCTTGCTGTGTCCCCCCAGCCTCCAGATGCTGCCTGGCTGGTTGCCTTCCCCAGCCTCCTGATGCTGCCTGGCTTGCTGT
Organism: Chiloscyllium plagiosum; assembly: GCF_037043375.1. NCBI lineage: Eukaryota > Metazoa > Chordata > Chondrichthyes > Orectolobiformes > Hemiscylliidae > Chiloscyllium > Chiloscyllium plagiosum. The sequence goes on along the minus strand of NW_028270166.1, from coordinate 38,022,571 downwards.
ATTCTCCCAGCCTCTCATGCTGCCTGGCTTGCTGTGTACCGCCAACGTCCTGCTGCTGCCTGGCTTGCTGTGTTCCCCCAGCCTCCTGATGCTGCCTGGCTTGCTGTGTTCCCCCAGCCTCCTAATGCTGCCTGGCTTGCTGTGTACCGCCAACGTCCTGCTGCTGCCTGGCTTGGTATCTTCCCCAGCCTCCTGATGCTGCCTGGTTTGCTGTGTCGCCCCAGCGTCCTAATGCTGCCTGGCTTGCTGTGTCCCCCCAGCCTCCTGATGCTGCCTGGCCTGCTGTGTTCCTCCAGCCTCCTGAAGGTGCCTGGCTTGCTGTGTTCCTCCAGCCTCCTGATGCTTCCTGGCTTTCTGTGTTCCCGCTGTCTCCTGAGACTTCCTGGCTTGCTGTGTTCCCCCAGCGTCCTGATGCTCCCTGCTTGTTGTGTTCTCCCAGCCACTTGATGCTGCCTGGCTTGTTATCTTCCCCAGCCTCCTTGATGCTGCCTGGCTTGCTGTGTACCGCCCGCGTCCTGATGCTGCCTGGCTTGTTATCTTCCCCAGCCTCCTGATGCTGCCTGGCTTGCTGTGTTCTTCCAGTCTCCTGATGCTGCCTGGCTTGTTGTGTTCTCCCAGCCTCCTGATGCTGCCTGGGTTGTTGTGTTCCCCCAGCCTCCAGATGCTGCCTGGCTTGCTGTCTTCTTCCAGCCTCCTGATGCTGCCTGGCTTGCTGTGTTCTCCCAGCCTCCTGATGCTGCCTGGCTTGCTGTGTTCTTCCAGCCTCCTGATGCTGCCTGGCTTGTTGTGTTCTCCCAGCCTCCTGATGCTGCCTGGCTTGCTGTGTTCCCCCAGCCTCCTGATGCTGCCTGGCTTGCTGTGTTCCCCAAGCCTCCTGATGCTGCCTGGCTCGCTGTGTTCCCCCAGCCTCCTGATGCTGCCTGGCTTGCTGTGTTCCCCCAGCCTCCTGATGCTGCCTGACTTGCACTGTTCCCCCAGCCTCGCGATGCTGCCTGCCATCCTGTGTTCTCCCCCCTCCTGATGCTACCTGGCTTGCTGTGTAGTCCCAGACTCCTGATGCTGCCTGGCTTGCTGTGTCCCCCCGGACTCCTGATGCTGCCTGGCTTGTTATCTTCCCCAGCCTCCTGATGCTTCCTGGCTTGCTGTCTTCTTCCAGCCTCCTGATGCTGCCTGGCTTGCTGTGTAGTCCCAGACTCCTGATGCTGCCTGGCTTGCTGTGTAGTCCCAGACTCCTGATGCTGCCTGGCTTGCTGTGTCCCCCCAGACCCCTGAAGCTGCCTGGCTTGCTGTGTCCCCCCAGAGTCGTGATGCTGCCTGGCTTGCTGTGTTCCCCCAGACCCCTGAAGCTGCCTGGCTTGCTGTGTTCCCCCAGCCTCCTGATGGTGCCTGGCTTGCTGTTTCCCCCCACCCTCCTGAAGCTGCCTGGCTTGCTGTGTACCGCCAGCGTCCTGATGCTGCCTGGCTTGCTGTGATACCCCCAGCCTCCTAATGCTGCCTGGCTTGTTGCCTTCCCCAGCCTCCTGATGGCTTCCTGGCTTGCTGTGTACCGCCAGCGTCTTGATGCTGCCTGGCTTGTTGTGTTCTCCCAGCCTCCTGCTGCTGCCTGGCTTGTTGTGTCCCTCCAGCATCCTGATGGTGCCTGGCTTGCTGTGTACCCCCACCCTCCTGGTGCTGCCTGGCTTGTTATCTTTCCCAGCCTCCTGATGCTGCCTGGCTTGCTTTGTTCCCCCAGCCTCCTAATGCTGCCTGGCTTGCTGTGTACCGCCAGCGTCCTGATGCTGCCTGGCTTGTTATCTTCCCCAGCCTCCTGATGCTTCCTGGCTTGCTGTGTCGCCCCAGCCTCCTGAAGCTGCCTGGCTTGCTGTGTTCCTCCAGCCTCCTGATGCTGCCTGGCTTGTTGTGTTCCCCCACCCTCCTTATGCTGCCTGGCTTGCTGTGTTCTCACAGCCTCATGATTATGCATGGCTTGCTGTGTTTCCCCAGCCTCCTGATGCTGCCTGGCTTGTTATCTTCCCCAACCTCCTCATGCTGCCTGGCTTGCTGTGTACCGCCAGCGTCCTGATGCTGCCTGGCTTGTTGCCTTCCCCAGCCTCTTGATGCTGCCTGGCTTGCTGTGTTCCCCCAGCCTCCTGATGCTGCCTGGCTTGATGTGTTCCCCCAGCCTCCTGATGCTGCCTGGATTGTTGCCTTCCCCAGCCTCTTGATGCTGCCTGGCTTGCTGTGTTCCCCCAGCCTCCTGATGCTGCCTGGCTTGTTGCCTTCCCCAGCCTCTTGATGCTGCCTGGCTTGCTGTGTTCCTCCAGCCTCCTGATCCTGCCTGGCTTACTGTGTTCCTCCGCCCTCCTGATGCTGCCTGGCTTGCTGTGTTCCCCCAGCCTCCTGATGATGCCTGGCTTGCTGTGTTCCCCCAGCCTCCTGATGCTGCCTGGCTTGCTGTGTACCGCCAGCATCCTGATGATGCCTGGCTTGTTGTGTTCTCCCAGTCTCCTGCTGCTGCCTGGCTTGCTGTGTTCGTCCAGCCTCCCGATGCTTCCTGGCTTGCTGTGTCCCTCCAGCATCCTGAAGCTGCCTGGCTTGCTTTGTTCCCCCAGCCTCCTACTGCTGCCTGGCTTGCTGTGTACCGCCAGCGTCCTGATGCTGCCTGGCTTATATTCCCCAGCCTCCTGATGCTCCCTGGCTTGCTGTGTCGCCCCAGCCTCCTGAAGCTGCCTGGCTTGCTGTGTTCCTCCAGCCTCCCGATGCTGCCTGGCTTGCTGTGTTCCCCCAGCCTCCTGATGCTGCCTGGCTTGCTGTGTTTCCCCAGCGTCATGATGCTGCCTGGCTTGCTGTGTCCCTCCCGGACTCCTGCTGCTGCCTGGCTTGTTGTGTCCCTCCGGCATCCTGATGCTGCCTGGCTTGCTGTGTTCCCCCAGCCTCCTAATGCTGCCTGGCTTGCTGTGTACCGCCTGCGTCCTGATGCTGCCTGGCTTGTTATCTTCCCCATCCTCCTGATGCTCCCTGGCTTGCTGTGTCGCCCCAGTCTCCTGATGTTGCCTGGCTTGCTGTGTTCCCCCAGCCTCCTGATGCTGCCTGTCTTGCCGGGTCGCCCCAGCCTCCTGAAGCTGTCTGGCTTGCTGTGTTCCTCCAGCCTCCTGATGCTGCCTGGCTTGCTGTGCACTCCCAGATTCCTGATGCTGCCTGGCTTGCTGTGTCCCCCCAGGCTCCTGATTCCTCCTGGCTTGCCGGGTCGCCCCAGCCTCCTGAAGCTGTCTGGCTTGCTGTGTTCCTCCAGCCTCCTGATGCTTCCTGGCTTGCTGTATCCCCCCACTCTCCTGAGACTTCCTGGCTTGCTGTGTCCCCCCGGACTCCTGATGCTGCCTGGCTTGTTATCATCCCCAACCACCTCCTGCTGCCTCGCTTGCTGTGTTCCCCCGGACTCCTGATGCTGCCTGGCTTACTGTGTTCTTTAAGCCTCTTTTTTTTATTTAACCCCCACACTACCACCTAAGTGCGGTTGTGCTTACTTTTTCCTCAGCACCCAGTGACAAACACTGCCCTTCACATCAAAGGGCAGTGCTGTGTGATCAAAACAGTGCCTCGACCTGTTGATGGCCAGTTTGGCCAGGCCCAGGAGCAGACCCACGAGGAGGTCTTCAGACCTGCCCATATAAAGCTCTATTTTTTTTTTTGTTTAATTTTCTTAAATTTAACCCCCCACACTACCACCTAAGTGCGGTAGTGCTTATTTTATCCCCAGCACCCATGGTGTGTGTGTGCAGGTGTGAGACACAGTGAAAGACACAAAGTGCACGAATCTTTATTCAATTTCCACCACCAGGAAGATAGGAAAACAACCGGGTGGCCAGTGACAAACACTGCCCTTCACATCAAGGGGCAGTGCTGTGTGATCAAAACAGTGAAGGGGAGGGTAGGGACTAAATCAAAATAGAGTTGGAGGGAGAAATGATGCACTCCACTCCCTGCGGCGCCCACCTCTCCCTGAACAACTCCAGGGTGTTGGTCGACACCGCGTGCTCCTTCTCCAAGGACACCCGGGCTCTAACGTAACCGCGGAAGAGGGGCAGGCAGTCGGCCCTAACGACCCCCTCCACGGCCCGCTGCCTCGACCTGTTGATGGCTAGTTTGGCCAGGCCCAGGAGCAGACCCACGAGGAGGTCTTCAGACCTGCCCATATAAAGCTCTATTTAGTTGTAACCTTCCTTTGAATGATTGGTTGCTATCAATGAAGATTTTGAATGGATAGATCTACCTGACCTGCTGTGCTTTTCCAGCACCACATTCTCAACTTTGATCTCCAACACCTGCAGTCCTCACTTTCTCCTAGTTGATTTTAACCAGATCTACCGATAGTCACGTTTTGTTTCTGAATTCAATCATTGTACTACAGCTTGTCCATAGCAGGTAATCAAACATGTCATACAATGGGATCAAACATTGCATAAGTTTGTCTTGTGGTGAATGCAGATTAGCAATTATTCAGATAAACAGAATGCAGGATTGCAACAGTCATGAATGAATATGATGAGTCTATGGGGAATTACAAGTTGTTAAAAGCTATTGCCCACCTAATTTTATGCTGTTTTCATTCATTTTCTGCTATGTTCAGTAAAAATACAAAACAGCATGCAATTATATAGCGCCTTTCGCTTCCCCCCAAGAGCTCTAAAGGTCTCACATCCAATAAAGTACTTTTCAAGTGTAGTCACTGTTTTAATGCAGTAAAGTCAGCAACCAACTTGTGCATAGCAACCTCCCATAAATAGCCACAGCACAAATGGCCAGCTAATCTTGTGTCATGAGATTACAGCAGTAACTAGAATATTGACCAGCTGGCACTGAGTGAAGCCCCTTCTTATCTTCCAACAGAGATGTGGTTTCTCGAGCATGCACCGAGACATCCAGATAATCTCTGCATTTAATATCACCCATTAGAGTTGATTTAAAAAATGCAGTCAATTGGAATGTTTCAGCTTTTGATTTAGTAGACTAGGGAAGCATATAGGACCTTGAGAGACAAATATTCAGATATTCCATACTGGACTGGAATTGCACATCCGGACCACGCGGAATCCCTGACATGGCAAACTCAAATGCCCTCACAAACCACTGCCAACCCCCCACCCAGTTTCACTTTACCTTACCCATTTCACTTTCCTCGGTCACAGTCAAAGTGCCTCTGGGAACTTTAATTCCTGAAATATGGCAATACATGTTACAAAAATGGCTTCATCTTGACAACACTCCCAGCACTGAGTGGATTTCTGCCTGCTTACTTCCAACTGCCTCAGACAAAGATTGGAATCTTGATTGAATAAGTTGCCAACAGGCAACAGATCATTTTAAAGAAAATTATCATCATTACCAAAGTGTTCCAACAATAATCAAAATATCTGTGCCAAGGTATTCACCAGTTTTAAGTTCTCAGGCAAGAGTAAGTTAGTGTAAGAGACTGTGCAGTTAAAATCAATTTTTAAACAGCACGGTTATTGGAATGAGATAAACTGCTAAGTGTTATAGCCATTAATATCTAACCATTAGGGTACTAGAGTATGTATCAGCAAAGAAGTAAGTCTGAGAAGATCTGAAAGGAGGTCAAGGATTGGAGAGAGCAGGCAGGAAAATCAAATTAAGGCCAGAATTGGATCAGCCATGATCGTATTGAAAGGAAGACTTAATAAGCCAAGTGGTCTACTCCTGATTCAATTTCCTATGATTTCATGAAAAAGCTCTCTTTGTAATTCATGAGGGTGTCACGGGCCAAGCAGCATTTATTGGTCAGAGGGCATTAAAGCGTCAATCGCATTGTTGGAGGTCTGGAGTCACATATAGGCCAGGCCAGGTAGAGATGGCAGCTTCCTTCTCTAAATGGAATTAGTGACTCAGATGGGTTTTTCCTGACATACAATGGTCATCATTAGACACTTAATTCCAGATTTCTTTTTTCATTACTGAATTCAAATTCCACTATCTGCCATGGTGGGACTCGAACACGGGCCCCAACAACATTATCTGGGTAATAATACATTAGGCCAGACTTTTCAGAGTCAAAAGATGTGGCGCTGGAAAAGCACAGCCGGTCAGACAGCATCCAAGGTGCAGGAGAGTCGGGGTTTTGAGCATAAGCTCTTCATCAGGAAAGTCAGGGGGGATGTGGGGAGGCAAAGGGGCTGAGAGATAAATGGGGGTGGGAGGGTGGGACTCAGGGCAAGGTAGCTGGGAATGCCATAGGTGGATGAAGTGGGGGGTGAAGGTGATAGGTCGGAGAGGAGGGTAGGGTGGATAAGTGGGAAGGAAGACGGACCAGTAGGACAGTTCAAGAGGGCTGTACTGAGTTGGAGAGTTGGATCTGGGATAAGGTGGGGAGAGGAGAGATGAGGCAACTAGTGAAATCGACATTGATCCCTGTGGTTGGACGGTCCCAAGGCAAAAGATGAGGTGTTCTTCCTCCAGTTATCGGGTGGCGGTGGAGAAGGCCCAGGACTTGCATGTCCTTGGCAGAGTAGGAGGGCGAGTTGAAGTGGTCAGCCACAGGGCTGTGGGGTGCTAGGATTTGGCCGTTTCTTCATCTCCCCTCCCCCCGCCTTATCCCAGACCCAACACTCCAACTTGGCACCTCCCTCTTGACCTTTCCTGCCTGTCCATCTCCCTTCCCACCTATCTGCACCATCCTCTGTTCCGACCTATCACCATCACCTCCCCACCTTCACCTATCTATCACACTCCTAGCTAACTTCACCCCGCCACACACCCTCCCCTCCCATTTATCTCTCAGCCCTCTTGCCTGCCTCCCCACATTCTGATGAAGGGCTTATGCTTGTAACATCGACTCTCCTGCTCCTCACATGCTGCCTGACTGACTGTGCTTTTTGACTCTGATCTCCAGCATGTGCAGTCCTCATTTTCTCCCTGCCAGGCTTTTCATACTGGTACTGAAAATGTGTTGCGAGAAAAGCGCAGCAGGTCAGGCAGCATCCAAGGAGCAGGAGAATTGATGTTTCGGACATGAGCCCTTCTTCAGGAATGAGAAAAGTGTGCCAAGCAGGCTAAGATAAAAGGTAGAGAGGAGGGACCTGGGGGAGGGGCATTGGAAATGCGATAGGTGGAAGGAGGTTAAGGTGAGGGTGATAAGGTGAGGGTGATAGGCAGGAGTGGGGGTGGGGCGGAGAGGTCAGGAAGAAGATTGCAGGTTAGGAAGGCGGTGCTGAGTTCAAGGGTTGGGACTGAGACAAGGTGGGGGGAGGAAAAATGAGGAAACTGGAGAAATCTGAGTTCATCCCTTGTGGTTGGAGGGTTCCTAGGCGGAAGATGAGGCGCTCTTCCCATTGCTATGGTCTGGCGATGGAGGAGTCCAAGGACCTGCATGTCCTTGGTGGAGTGGGAGGGGGAGTTGAAGTGTTGTCACGGGGTGGTTGGGTTGGTTGGTCTGGGTGTTCTCTGAAACGTTCCGCAAGTAGGCGGCCTGTCTTCCCAATATAGAGGAGGCCACATCGGGTGCAGCGGATGCAATAAATGATGTGTGTGGAGGTGCAGGTGAATTTGTGGTGGATATGGAAGTATCCCTTGGGGCCTTGGAGGGAAGTAAGGGGGGAAGTGTGGGCGCAAGTTTTGCATTTCTTGCAGTTGCAGGGGAAGGTGACGGGAGTGGAGGTTGGGTTGGTGGGGGGTGTGGACCTGACGAGGGAGTCATGGAAGGAGTGGTCTTTTCAGAACGCTGATAGGGGAGGGGAGGGAAATATATCTCTGGTGGTGGGGTCTGTTTGGACGTGGCAGAAATGACGGCGGATGATACGCTGTATATGGAGGTTGGTGGGGTGGTAGGTGAGGACCAGTGGGGTTCTGTCCTGGTGGCGGTTGGAGGGGCGGGGTCTGTCCTGGTGGCGGTTGGAGGGACGGGAACCCTCCAACCACAAGGGATGAACTCAGATTTCTCCAGTTTCCTCATTTCCCCTCCCCCCACCTTTACGGAATGCTGATAGGGGAGGGGAGGGAAATATATCCCTGGTGGTGGGGTCCGTTTGGAGGTGGCGGAAATGACAACGGATGATACGATGTATATGGAGGTTGGTGGGATGGTAGGTGAGGACCAGTGGGGTTCTGTCCTGGTGGTGGTTGAAGGGGCGGGGCTCAAGGGCGGAGGAGCGGGAAGTGGAGGAGATGCGGTGGAGAGCATTGTCGATCACGTCTGGGGAGAAATTGCGATCTTTGAGGAAGGAGGCCATCTGGGTTGTTCGGTATTGGAACTGGTCCTCCTGGGAGCAGATGCGGCGGAGGCGAAGGAATTGGGGATATGGGATGGCGTTTTTACAGGGGACAAGGTGGGAGGAGGTGTAGTCCAGGTAGCTGTGGGAGTTGGTCGGTTCATAGTAAATGTCTGTGTTGATTCGGCCGCCCGAGATAGAAATGGAGAGGTCTAGGAAGGGGAGGGAGGAGTCTGTGACGGTCCAGGTAAATTTGAGGTCGGGGTGGAAGGTGTTAATAAAGTGGATGAACTGTTCAACCTCCTCGTGGGAGCATGTGGCAGCTCCGATACAGTCATTGATGTAGCGGAGGAAAAGGTGGGGTGTGGTGCCAGTGTAGCTGCAGAAGATGGACTGTTCCACATATCCAATGAAGAGGCAGGCATAGCTGGGGCCCATGCGGGTGCCCATGGCTACTCCTTTGGTTTTCATACTGGTAGTTAGGATTTGCACTTGTACAGTGTATTAATCTAGCAGAATATCCCATGGTGCTTTACAGGATCATTAGCAAATAATAAATGATCAGATCAATCGAGGGATTCTAAGACAGTTGAGCAAACATTTGCTCAAAGGGATAAACACCAAGTGAAAGGCTTTGAGAAAGGTTTATTCAGTTGGGAGTTCAGTCAGCAATGGTGAAGGGACGGAAATGTGGAATAGTCAAAAGGCCAGAGATGAAGTCACACAGAGATTTAGGAGGCTTGTTGCCAGAGGGAATCTGATTGAGGTGTTTAAACACATGGAGCGGAATTTTGAAATAGTGACTGTGATGACTGAATGGACTCAGTAAGAACACTGAATTCACAAAACCTGAGAGACTAGTGGCAGAGCAGGTCAATGGAAGTCCCACTAACCTCAATTAATATTATGCATAAAAGCCAAGATGAATGCAAATTTCTTTTTAGCCTGTTCACAACAAGGTGAAAGTTACTAGTGTTCTCTTGCTGTACAACTAATGAGCATCAGGTTATTAAACTAGAAAATGCAAAGGACCAAGGTACAAATACATGTTTATGAATGCTAATGATGTATTGGGTTATCATTTTTTCCCTTTTGGTTTTTTTTTTGTTAATAACTTGTCCTGAAACTGTCTTATAATTTGGACCCTTTCTATTTTAAGCTAAATCAGAAATTGCTGGAAAGACTCAACATGTCTGGCAGCATTTGTGGAAAGAAAACAGTGTTAACATTTAGGATCCAGTGATCCTTCTCCACATACTGACAGACCTGCTGAGTTTCTCCAGTTATTTCTGTTTTTGTTTCAGATTCCAGCATCTGCAATTCTTCATCTTATTTCTTTTCTAACTTAAGCTGTCAAATAAAAGCTAAAACAAGGGGATCCCAAGTTTTGTCAGTAAGCCAGCAGTTTTAGCCAATGGTAAGGAATTCAACATTCCTTGAGCCTGACTGTGAGGGTCAGTTTCTCGTAAGAAATGTTTTTATCTGTTATGTTGCTACTTTATTAAAAGGACCTGATGTAGAAAGTCATTGATTGAGGTGCTGTGAGATTGGAATACGAAGTCACCCTATGTCTTTAGTACCTGGACTTTGGGAGGAAATTGGAGCACCTGGAAGAAATCCACGCAGACAGGAGGAGAATGTACAAACTCCACGTAACAGTCATCCAAGGTTGGAATTGAACCCAGGTCCCTGGTGTTGCTAACCACTGAGCCACCGTGCTGCAACACTCTGCCAGTCTATTAGGAATTCTGTATTGCTGGATGCTGTTCCCTTTGCAAAAGCAGCTGAGCAATGGGTTGTCGGGCGGTTGTTGTGTCCACAAATGTATTAAAGGAGTTCTACATCAGTTCCATGATGCTCTACAAGCACCAATGATCCAATTCCTAACAGGCTTACTTAGTCTAAGATTCTTCCGTGAGATTTGATACAGAACGTTTCACTAGGCTTTCCAATGCTTGCAGTATTTTGTTATGAAAACCCATTGTGTAGCCTGCCCGAGTGAAGTCTTCATCTGAGTACGTAACAACAGAATTAATGTAAAACCTTGCCCTCCAGCAAGCGGGCATTGTCACCCACACCATCTGCAGCCCACTTGTTCCCATTGTCTTATGTATAGATTTTGCCTCTACTTTATTCTCAGAGTTTCATATAGCCATAGCTGATGTGAGTGTGAAATTGATAAAGCGTGTTTTTATAATTGCTCACTTCCTCATATTGATCCACTGCTTGGCCAGGTGGTGCCAGAAGAGAAAATGTATGAGAGTAACATGGGGCTGTTAACATGGTGAAGGGAAATGAGGAGATGCATAGAGTCATAGAGTCATACAGCACGGAAACAGACCCTTCGGTCCAGCCAGTCTATACCGAACATAATCACAAACAAAACTAGTCCCACCTGCCTGCTCCTGGCCCATATCCCTTCAAACATTTCCTTTTCATGTATCTATCCAAATGTCTTCTAAATGTTGTAATTGTACCTGCATCCGCCACTTCCACACGCCAACCACCTTCTGTGTAAAGTCTTTGCCTCTTATGTCTTTTTTAAATCTCTCTCCTCTCACCTTAAAAATGTGCCCCCCAGTGTTGAAATTCCGCATCTTAGGAAAAAGACAACTACCAGTAACTCTATCTCAACCTCTCATTATTTTATAAATTTTTACCAGGTCGCCTCTCAATCTTCTATGTTCCAGTGGAAAGACGTCCCAGCCTCTCCAACCTTTCTTTATAACTCAAACTTGTCATACCCGGCAACATCCTGATAAATCTCTTCTGAACCCTCTCCAGTTTGGTAATATCCTTCCTATAACTGGCCAACCAGACCTGGATACAGTACTCCAGAACAGGCCTCACCAATGTCCTGTACAACCTCAGCATAACATCCCAACTCTTATATTCAAAGGACTGTGCAATGAAGGCAAGTGTGCCAAACGCCTTTTTAACCACCCCGTCTATACGTGATGCAAACTTTAAAGAATTATTTACTTGCTTCTCCAGGTCTCTCTTCAACACTACCCGAGTCCCTACCATTAAGCGTGTAAGCCCTACCCTTGTTTGTTCTACCAAAATGCAAAATCTCGCATTTATCCAGATTGAGCTCCATCTGCCATTTTCAGCCCATTGACCCATTTGATCAAAATCCTTTTGAAATCTTAGAAAACCTTCTTTACTGTCCACTGTGCCACCAATTTTGGAGTACTCCGCAAACTTACTAACCATGCCTTCTGTATTTGCATCCAAATAATTCATATAAAATGAAAAATAAAAGAGGACCCAGAACTGATCCCTGTGGAACACCGCTGATCAAAGGCCTCCCATCCAAAAAGCAACCCTCCACCATTACTCTCTGTCTCCTGCGTTTAAGCCGATTATGCATCCATTTGGCACACTCGCCCTAAATCCCATGTAACCTAACTTTACAAATTTGTCTACCACGCAGAGCCTTGTCAAAGCCTTTACTAAAATCCAAATAAACAATGTCTACTGCTCTGCCACCATCAACCTTTTTGGTAACTTCCTCAAAAAACTCAGTCAATCAAGTTTGTGAGACCCAAGTTTCCTCACACAAAACCATGCTGACTATCCCTAATCAATTTTTGCCTCTCTAAATGTCCATAAATTCTATTTTTCATAATGACCTCCAACGATTTACCCACAACTAAAATCAGACTCACAGATCTATAGTTCGCTGGTTTCTCCTTACAATTTTTCTTAAACAAGGGTGCAATGTCAGTTACCCTCCAGGCACCTCACCAGCAGTAATAGATGATGCAAGTATTTCTGCAATGAGTCTCGTAATTTCCTCCCATACTTCTGATACCATTCTAGGATATATTAGATCAGGATATATTATCCACTTTTATATTCTCTGAGACCTACCAAACCTCCTCTTCTGTAATGTAAGCTGTTTTTAAACATCAAAGTTTATTTCTCTGCATTCTCTAGACTCCATTTCTTTCTCCACAGTAAAAACTGATGCAAAATATGCATTTAGTATCTCTCCCATCTCCTGGGGTTCAACATAAGGACAACCTCCTTGATCTCTAGTTACCCTCTTGCCCTTAATGTATTTGTAGAATCTCTTGGAATTATCTTTAACCTTTTCTGCCAATGCTTTATCATATCTCATTTCATTGGGGCGACATGGTGGGTCAGTGGTTAGCACTGCTGCCTCACAGTGCCAAGGATGTGGGTTCAACCCATACCATGGGCCACTGTCTGTGTGGAGTTTGCATATTCTCCCTGTGTCTGCGTGGGTTTCCTCTGGGTGCTCTGGTTTCCTCCCACAATCCAAAAATGTGCTGGTCAGGTGAATTGGCCATGCTAAATTGCCCACAGTATTAGGTGCATTAGTCAAGGGTAAATATAGGGTAGGAGAATGTGTCTGGTGAGTTACTTTTTGGAGGATCAGTGTTAACTTATTGGGCCAAAAGGCCTGTTTCCATATTGTTGGGGCCTAATCTAATCACCTCTTTGCCTTTCTGATTTCTCTCTTGAGAATGTGTCTACTCTTGTTAGATTATTAAGGGATTCAATTGAAAAAAGTTGTCTACATCGAAAATATGATTCTCTTTTATTCTTGACTTGAATCTCAATATCTTTATTCATCCATTGTTCCTTAGTCTTACCAATCTTACCCTTCACTCTAACAGAAACAAAACACCTCTGAAATCTTGTCATCACACTCTAGAACACCTCTCACTTATCAGATATTCCCTTACCTGAAACAGTCTACTCTAATCAACTTTTGAAAGTTCTTATCTTATACCATCAAAATTTGCCTTACTCCAATTAAAAGCTTTAACTTTTATTGAAGGCTTATCCTTTTCCATAACCATTTTGAAACTAATAGAATTATGATTGCTGGACTCAAAACACTCCCCCACTTTTACTTCAGTCACCTGCCCTGCATTAGAACATAGAACATAGAACATAGAAGAATACAGCGCAGTACAGGCCCTTTGGCCCTCGATGTTGCGCCGATCCAAGCCCACCTAACCTATACTAACCCACTATCCTCCATATACCTATCCAATGCCCGCTTAAATGCCCATAAAGAGGGAGAGTCCACCACTGCTACTGGCAGGGCATTCCATGAACTTATGACTCGCTGAGTGAAGAACCTACCTCTAACTTCAGTCCTATATCTACCCCCCCTTAATTTAAAGCTATGCCCCCTTGTAATACCCGACTCCATACGCGGGAAAAGGTTCACACTGTCAACCCTATCTAACCCCCTAATCATCTTGTACACCTCAATCAAGTCACCCCTAAACCTTCTTTTCTCCAATGAAAACAGCCCCAAGTGTCTCAGTCTTTCCTCATACGATCTTCCTTCCATACCAGGCAACATCCTGGTAAACCTCCTCTGCACCCGTTCCAGTGCCTCCACATCCTTCCTATAGTATGGCGACCAAAACTGCACACAATATTCCAGATGCGGCCGCACCAGAGTCTTATACAACTGCATCATGACCTCAGGACTCCGGAACTCAATTCCTCTACCAATAAAAGCCAGTACGCCATATGCCTTCCTCACCGCACTATTTACCTGGGTGGCAACTTTCAGAGATCTGTGTACATGGACACCAAGATCCCTCTGCTCATCCACACTACCAAGTATCCGACCATTAGCCCAGTACCCCATCTTTTTGTTATTCTTCCCAAAGTGAATCACCTCACACTTAGCTACATTGAATTCCATTTGCCAACTTTCTGCCCAGCTCTGCAGCTTCTCTATATCCTGCTGTAACCTGCCACATCCTTCCTCACTGTCAACAACTCCTCCGACTTTCGTATCATCCGCAAACTTGCTCACCCAACCTTCTAACCCCTCTTCCAGGTCATTTATAAAAATGACAAACAGCAATGGTCCCAAAACAGATCCTTGCGGAACACCGCTAGTGACGGCACTCCATGAAGAAACTTTGCCATCAACTACTACCCTCTGTCTTCTTCCATCCAGCCAATTCCTCATCCAAACCTCCAACTCACCCTCAATGCCATATCTCCGTATTTTCTGCAGTAGCCTACCATGGGGAACCTTATCAAACGCCTTACTAAAATCCATATATACCACATCTACCGCTTTCCCCTCATCAACCTCCTTCGTCACCTTTTCAAAGAATTCAATAAGGTTTGTGAGGCACGACCTGCCCTTCACAAAACCATGCTGACTATCCTTGATCACATTATTCCTATCCAGATGTGCATAAATCCTATCCCTTACAATTCTCTCTAAGACTTTGCCCACAACAGAAGTGAGACTCACCGGCCTATAGTTACTAGGGTTATCCCTACTCCCCTTTTGAACAAGGGAACCACATTTGCTATCCTCCAGTCTTCTGGCACTACTCCTGTAGACAAAGAGGACATAAAAATCAAGGCCAATGGCTCTGCAATCTCCTCCATTATGCCGAAAGGAAGGTCTAGTATTACTACTCCTCTACTGGAAGCACCTACATATTGATAAAGAAAATTTTCTTGAACACATTTGACAAATTCTTCACCATCCAAACCTTAACACTATGGGAGACCCCAGACAATGTATGGTAAATAAAAATCCCCCATAATTACAATATTATTATGCTTACACGTGCTCAGCAACGGCTCTGTGATCAATAGTCATCAGCATCTACACCATGGGGATAAGAAAATGCATACACTGCACTTCCCCTCCTGCTAGCTTCAGCTGCTTTTATTGGGTCCCACCTCCTGCCAAAGGAAGTGGTGGAGGCTGGTACAATTATAACATTTGATAGGCATCTGGATGGCATATGAATAGGAATGGTTTAGACGGATATGGGCCACGTGCTGGTAAATGGGTCTTGATTAATTGAGGATATCTGATCGGCATGGATGAATTGGACCGAAGGTCTGTTTCCATGTTGTACATCTCTATGACTCTATAACTCTCCTGTAAGAGAGATGTAACTGTGTCACTGAAGGCAAGGTTATCAAGTAAGGACCCCAGTGAAGGGACCATTAGAATAGTCAAGCAAGTATCATGGTCTGCAAGTTTGTTTGTTGTATTATTGCACAGATCCCAGAAAGATGGTAACAGTTAGATGACATAAGGATATGTGATGTTTCTGTATATGCCTTAGCTTCAGCACACACTCTTCGTAAACTAAAATGGAGTCAGTGCAGTGTGTAGCCATTGCAACCATCTATACGTAATGTTACAATCATGTAAGTGAACCATACCATCAGTAATCATTGGACTCAGATCATTTATAAGTGGGAGATGGGATGGAAGTGGGATAAATAATTAGTGTTAATGGACTTTAACACATCTGACTCAACAAGAACCTAGTCCTTGTAGTACTTATTATGTGAGTTAGCATATAGGATAGCTCTTGGAATTATAATTGCATTTTATAGTGCGGGGAACAGAATACAAGAGCAGGGAGGTTATGCTTCAATTATACAGGACATTGGTGAGACATCATATGGACAGCGATGTACAGTCTGGTCATTGTACTTATGGAAGGATGCAAATGTGTTGGAAGCAGTTCAGAGAAAGCTAATGCCTGGAATGAGCAGATTACCTCATGAGAAAATGCTCTGACGTTTAGAATAGTCAGAGGTGACTTAATTGAAACATACAAGATCCTGAGGGGACATGACTGGGTTGGATGTGGAAAGAATACTTCCTCTCATGGGAGACTCTAGGGCTAGGAGTCATAGCTTAAAATTAATGGGGCATCCTTTAAAGACAAAGATAAGGAAAAAAAATCTCTCAGGAGTTTGAGAGTCTTGGGAATTCCCTTCCTCAAAAGGCAGTGAATGCAGGATTTACCTATATTTTTATGGCAGCAGTAGGTCGATTCTTGACTCCCAAGGGGATGAAAGATTGACAGGGAAATGCAGGAAAGACGAGTTGAAGTTAAAATTAGATCTGCCATAATCTTATTGAATGGTGAAGCAGATTTGAGGGCCCAAGTGCTCGACGTTTGTTCCTTGTCTGTATGTGGAGAAAGTGAGGTCTGCAGATGCTGGAGATCAAAGTTGAAACTTTATTGCTGGAACAGCACAGCAGGTCAGGCAGCATCCAGGGAACAGGAGATTCGACGTTTCGGGCACAGGCCCTTCTTCAGGAAGGGCACAGGCATTCCTGAAGAAGGGCCTGTGCCCGAAACGTCGAATCTCCTGTTCCCTGGATGCTGCCTGACCTGCTGTGCTGTTCCAGCAATAAAGTTTCAACCTTGTCTGTATGTTCACATTTGGCAATAATGTTTGATTCAAAAGCCACAATAGCTTATAAGATTTAGGAGTTGGCACAGAACTGTCGAAAGATAACCAGTGTACCCTGAGTGGTGTCTTTACTCTCGAAGAAAAGCTATGGACTGAATCTTACTTTTCTTTTGGCTAAGTGAGAGTTGTATAAGGTTTTTAAAGAGGGTTTTACACCATGCTGTCCAAAGAGATTTATCGCTTTATTTTACCAAACGTGCCTCAGTAACTACCCAACTCAGCCTCTCCACAATGGTGCTCCTCTCATCCAACTGTATACCCAGCTTATCATATGTCATTTCCAGAGCAACTCACCAAAAGACTGGGCATCCCTTATGCCCACCCCAAGTTTCAAAAGCCACTATGCATTTGGACACGTGTTGGCAAATAATTATTGCCCCATCACCAGCAATGCAATGGCACAGCAGTCACAAAACCACACTGCTCATGGCACACAGATGTCATCATGGACATTCCCTTACACATAGGTAGACAGGTGTCTGGTCAGTTATGTTTAATCAATCAGAGTTCTGGGAAAACTACAGTACTGAGATTCCATCTGTTGATTTTCCTGAATACTTGAAAAAGAATAAAGAACAACACAGCACAGGAATAGGCCCTTCAGCCCTCCAGGCCTGTGCCGACACGTTTTCATACTAAAACTGTCTTTACTTACAGGATCCGTATCCCTCTATTCCCTTCCTATTCATGTATTCGTCCAATTGCTTCTTGAATGCTGCTATTGTGTCTGTTTCCGCCACATCCTCTGACAGCGCATTTTACCCCCTTTGTGTGAAAAACGTGCCTCATACATCTCTTTTAAACTCTCCCCTCCCAACTCCGCCACCTCCGCACCTTGAACCTGTGTCCCCGAGTAAATGATCCCTCCATTCTGGGAAAAAGCCTCATACTTTCCCCTCTATCCATGCTATTCGCAACATTACAAACTTCTATCAGGCCATCCCTCAACCTCCTGCATTCCAGTGAAAACAAGCCCAGTCTATCCAAGCTTTCTTCATAGCTAAAGTTAATTCAATTCTGAAAGACACCAAGCTGACTGGCAATACACAATGACGTGTTTGTCATCTAATTTTCAATATTATCAAATAGTAAATTCACTGTAACAGCAATGTCGTTCCATTCACTCACACTGGAACCAATTTGGAAGCATCAAAATGAAGGATGCTGGAGATGGGGAAAAGGGATATTTCCTAGGCCAGCCACCCAGCATCAGATCCTACTCAGGCATGGCAAGAGTTTCCTCTTAATTCACCAATAATGTGTTTTGAGCCTACCCACAGAGAAAGGCCCTCTCTTAATCAGTCCAAAAGACTTGCAATCCTCACACTGTGATCTTACTGTTTCAAATTGTCAAATTAATGCCAACCTGAATAAAGACTGACATTGAAACAACTCTTGGCTGAAGAAATTCTTGTTCTGCATGATGCACATTTGTGACCTGGTATTTCTGAGTCTTTAGATCTCAGTTTGACATGCACTGTGCTGATAGAGGTATGTGGCAGCTAAGTGTGTATGAAATGTTAATTACATGTAAATTATCTTTTTGATACATGCTGATGATGGACACTAGTATAAATAGATAGGGCTGGCTATGATCCAATTCAGCAGTGCTGAATTATTTAAAAATGCAGCAAAATATGACTGAATTGAGTTCATGGTGTAAGGAAAAAGGGATTGCTCATGATGTGTACATTTTTGCAGGACCTGAAGTGAAGCAAAGTAGAATAAGCAAAGTAGAATAAAACCTGACAAGAACATTTGGTGTCCTTTCATCTTCTATAGAAAGAAATATGCAAATATATATAATTTCTTAACACGTCCCCAGGATTGCTTAAAGCATTCCACAACTGATAAATTACTTTGAAAGTTCTTATGTTTGCAAATGTAGCAACATGCACAAAGTGAAATCCTAAAGACAATAAAGGAGACGAATGGTTATTAATTTACTTTTTGCTCTGTTTACTGAGAGGGGAATGTTGGCCAGGATAGTCAGAACTCACGACACAGAATAACAAATCGCTCAACTTAAAAAGGAGACCACTCAACCTCGTACTTTTCTGCCAGTTCCTTGAATGAGAGCATTTCCCTACTCGTTTTGTCCTGCAATTTGAATCCTTCCAGTATTTATTTAATTCACGTTTGAAAGTTTTAATTCGCAGTGGTAACTAAACCAGAACAGGGAGACAGGAGTCAGTTTTAAAGAGCCATTTGAAAGCAAACACCATTGCCACTTCCCCAATATTTTTCATGAGTCATCATCATCATCAAGTGTAATCTACTTAATGCTGGATCTGTAGTCAATCGTAATTTTCCACATCTCTCTCCTGTGCCAGTTGTTTCATTTGCCAATTACTTTGTTCAATTTGAAAGCTATCTGACATTGATATTCTCTTCTTTACTCTTTTTCTTTAGAAATCATCTCTGCATGTCACATCTGCATGTCCTATTCCTACTATATGATTTTATATTGAAATGTGCCCTAACCAACCTTCATTACTGTCGACAAATGGCTTTGTTCATTCTCTCTTCTCAACAAGCTGAGCCTTTCCATTCTCCCTCAAAGCCACATTTCAAAGTTATTAAACATGTTGGTCTCCCCCTTCTCTCACATGTCTCATATCCACACAAAACAACACTCTAAAAATAACTATGAAGTTAAACTACGAGGCGGACTTGATAGACTGGAGTTGTTTTCCTTACAACAGAGAAGAATGAGGGGATATGTGATGAAGATATACCAAGCTATGAGAGGCATAGATAGAGAGAAGCTTATCCACCCTTCATAGAATGGTCAATATTCAGGTATCCGAGAGAGACCTTGGGGTGCAGGTTCACAGTTCCTTGAAAGTGGAGTCACAGGTAGACAAGAGTTAAGAAGGCATTTTATACTCTTATCTTTGTTGATTAGTTCATTGATGAAAAATGTGTTGCTGGAAAAGTGCAGCAGGTCAGGCAGCATCAAAGGAGCAGGAGAATCGATGTTTCGGGCATAAGTCCTTCACTGAGTATAGGAGTTGGAAGGTCATGTTATGGCTGTACAGGACATCAGTTAGGCAACTTTTGGAATACCGTGTGCAATTCTGGTCTCACTGCTATAGGAAAGATGTTGTGAAAGTCAAAAGAGTTCAGAAAAGATGTTGCCAGGGTTGGAGGGCTTGAGCCATAGGGAGAGGCTGAATAGGCTGGGGCTGTTTTCCCTGGAGTATGGGAGGCTGAGGGGTGCTCCTGTAGAAGTTTATAAAATCATGAGGTGCATAGGTAGAGTCAATAGCCAAGGTCGTTTCCCCAGGGTAGGAGAAACTAAAACTAGAGAGCATAGTTTTAAGGTGAAAGGGGAAAGATTTAAAAGGAACCTGAGATGCAACTTTTTCATGCAGAAAGTAGTGCATTTATAGAATGAACTGACAGAGGAAGTGGTAGAGGCTGGTACAGCTGCAACATTTAAAAGACATCTGGATGGGTACATGAATAGGAAGGGATTTGGGTCAAATGCTGGCATATGGGACTAGATTAATTTAGAATATCTGATTGACATGAAAGATGTGGACCAAAGGTCTGTTTCCTTGCTGCATATCAGTATGACTCTCCAAGGAGCAGAAAGTTTAGAGCTGACTTGAGGAATGTTTTTGAAGAAATTGGTCTACAGTTAAGTGATTCAGTCAGGATTGAGAAGTCTTGAGGAGCTTAGAAAATGGGAAAGTCTTTGGCTCTGCGTTGAGACAATCCAGAAGTGTTAGGTAGCCACCTAGAAGGATAATACTTCAGGGCAGCTGAGAATCTGAGGGTTGCAAATCTCACAAGCAATATTTGATTGATGCAACTGAACAAGATTGGAGCTTCGGGGGAGTCCCCATGGGCAGGACTGGCTTGGTTAGAAGCTGAGGTTATGTTTGAGAATGAATATTGGAATGGAGTTT
Source organism: Chiloscyllium plagiosum (assembly GCF_037043375.1). Taxonomy (NCBI): domain Eukaryota; kingdom Metazoa; phylum Chordata; class Chondrichthyes; order Orectolobiformes; family Hemiscylliidae; genus Chiloscyllium; species Chiloscyllium plagiosum. Next base: position 38,002,203 of record NW_028270166.1, on the reverse strand, counting down.
CCGAGTGCAGTGATATATAGGCTAGGAAAGGTGATCACCCAGAGGCAGTCCATGATGAAGCAGCTCCAGAGGGATTTTCAAGGTCAGATCAACAAAAGTGAAAAATTATAATCCCTTGTGAAATTTAATGAGATTTGTTGACCATTTCATGTAAATGAACGTTTTGGGGAAATTGCTCATAAATCTGTGGGATATGACTTGATCACATATGCTATGGTGTGCACTGTAGGTGCTTAATTAGTTTACCACATGCTAATTGATGTGCTATAAATAAGTTGTACATGTATTGCTGCTCTAACATTGCATTACAACACTTATTGTTTGTTCAAAATGTGAACGTTTGTGGATTTACTTTGTTAGTGAGTCCCCTGGACTGCATACTTTGTCTACTTTGAAAATAAACAGTTCTATTTCCAAATCAGATTATAGCATCATAATGCTCATTCTTTACCATCAATAGTCAAATGGAAGAGAGGATTGATTGCAGCATTCTGCTCCAACCATTGCCTGATAACGTTTAGTTTTACAGGCCATTCAACAGCAGCTGAGGCACAACAGCCTCCTCACATTAAACGATTCCATTTATAAATGCTTGCCATGAGCATCATACTTGTTCTGAAGGATTAGCACACACACACATACCCTCAATTATGGATGGAATTTAATGCCAGTGATTTATCTTCCTTTGTACTGAGGTACAACCATCCCTTGACTTTGAGTTGAATGCCTCCCGGTCCCTGGAGTTGTACAATGGCTGGAATAAGTTTTGCTTTAGCCACTGTTCTGTGCTTGAAAGAGCTCGAACTCCTGCTCCAGCGCATAATTTGAAGTTTGTTTTGTGCTCATATTTTCTGCAACAGCTTCCATTTGATTGAGTAATTTCTCCCAGGAATTTCAATTAATTGTCTAATGTCTTCAGTTTCAGAATGTTACCTGTTTGAGGGTTTCTCCAGAAGGGTTTGAGTTGGGAGTCTTTGGCTATTGGGTACAGTTTTAAAATGTCCTCTCCTCTTACAGGAATGGCACATTTGGTGAGACAATCTTCACATGGATGCAACATTTTCCCACCACTGCAAGAACATTGGGTCTTCCTTGTGTTTTGACTTCAGTGTCTTACAAACTGCGCAGTCAGTCATCTTTTCTCAAAGTCTCCCAGAGCATAAGAGATATAGTTAGTAAGTTTGCAGATGACACCAAATTTGGAGGTGTAGTGGATAGCAAAGAGGGTTACCTCAGACTACAATGGGATCTTAATCAAATGGGCCAATGGGCTGAAAAGTGGCAGATGGAGTTTAATTTAAATAAATGTGCGATGCTATATTTTGGCAAAGCAAATCTTAGCAGAACTAATACACTTAATGGCAAGGTCCTAGGGACTGTGGCTAAACAAAGAGATCTAGGAGTGCAGATTCATAGCTCCTTGAAAGTGGAGTCACAGGTAGATAGGATAGTGAAGAAGGCGTTTGGTATGCTTTCCTTTATTAGTCAAAGTACTGAGTACAGGAGTTGGGAGGTCATGTTGCGGCTGTACAGGACATTGGTTAGGCCACTGTTGGAATATTGCATGTAATTTTGGTCTCCTTCCTATAAAAAGATTAGATTAGATTTCCTACAGTGTGGATCAGGCCCTTTGGCCCAGCAAGTCCACATCAACCCTCTGAAGAGTAACCCACCCTCTTCTGACTAATGCATCTAACACTATGGACAATGTAGCGTGGCTAATTCACCTAACCTGTACATCTTTGGACTGTGGGAGGAAACCGGAGCACCCGGAGGAAACCCACGCAAACACGGGGAGAATGTGCAAACTCCACACAGCCCAAGACTGGAATTGAACCTGGGAACCTGGCACTGTGAGGCAGTGCTAACCACTGAGCCACCATGAAAACCTAATGTTGTGAAGCTTGAAAGGGTTCAGAAAAGATTTACAAGGATGTTGCCAGGGTTGGAGGATTTGAGCAATAGGGAGAGGTTGAATTGGCTATGGCTGTTTTCCCTGGAGTGTCGGAGGCTGAGGGATGACCTTATAGAAGTTTATAAAACCATGAAAGCCATGGATAGGATAAATAGACAAAGTCTTTTCCCTGGGGTGGGGGAGTCCAGAACTAGAGGGCATAGGTTTAGAGTGAGAGGGGAAAGAGAAATGTGTATGGAATGAGCTGCCAGAGGAAGTGGTGGAGGCTAGTACAATTGCAACATTTAAAAGGCATCTGGATGTATATATGAGTAGGGAGGGTTTGGAGGGATATGGGCCAGGTGCTGGCAGGTGGGCATAGATTGGGTTGGGATATCTGGTCAGCATGGACGAGTTGACCGAAGGGTCTGTGTCTGCGCTGTACATCTCTATGACTCTCTGACTCTATCTGGATGGATATGGGAGGAACACAGGCAGGTGGAACTAGTTTAGTTTGGGATTCTGGTCAGTGAGGACTGGTTAGACTGAGGGTCTTTTTCTGTGCTGTATGCCTCTACGATTCTTTCTTGAATGCATACATGCTTTCTTATATTTGCTCACCTTGTTCACTGCACAGCCTTTGATAGTTTTAAATGCTTTTCAAACATCAATAACCTCTTTGTCTCCTCTAAGTTTCCAGCAACAATGCAATCCCCAATTGGTTTGTGTTTCAGAGTTCCATACTCTCAATTTTTAGTTTACACATGTAACTTCATAATGAATGTATCTATACTTTACCCAATAGTTGTCTGTTAATATCTGTTAACTGAAATATGTATCTGATGCTTTTATTCTGCATTTGTATGTCACCATTTATTCATTAATGCCATGTTTAACCAATAGACTGTCTACATTATCATTATTTTCTCTATTTAGAAGGGTACTGGCTTGTTTCTTACTAGGCTTTTCTGCCTGTCACAAAGCAGTTCCGTGTCTTATAAGGTGATGACACTAGTTGCTGCCATCTTGGCTTTATTCAGGTCTTCCATGTATTTGAAGTACACAAGTAAGAGTAAGGTTTCCTCCATGGATTTCCTTTCTGTTTCCCACACTGTCTTTTCCTCACCCTTCTTTTTTCTCCCTTTTCCAGTCACTGGATTTTCTCTCATGGCTTTCTCCCTTGTTGGAATTTTCTCTTTCCATTGCCTTTACAGCTGTCAACATCATTTATCATCATTGTGGATCTTATTAGGTTGGGGTCTGTGCTTGGTTAGGATTAATAATAGCTGTGGGCTGTTGTGAAACATTACCTTTTACAGACTGTTATTTTCTAAGCATAAACAGAACAAGGCTTAGCACAAGATATTACATAGACCCAACTCTCATTTGACTCTATTGTCATGTGATCTCAGATGAAAAATCTATTTACATATTAAATATTAATCTTTGTATTACACCGACTATTAAAGAATTCCTCCAGGGTCATGCAGGGCAGTAGAATTGTTTTTTTCAGCTTGCCAGTGGTCTAGTCCGGGATGTATTTTCTTGAGTTGTGGATGCACAAGTGTGCATAAGTTCTGAACCATATCACCCACTGTCTTGTTCCCCTGTAGCTACCCTTTGGTTTCCCCTGGTGGCTGAAATATGGATGGCATACTGCTCCAGAATGAAGGCAACATGACAACTGCCAGGATTCCAGGCACTGACCAACAGATTGCTCTACCACAGCCTCTCACACCAGCTGGACATTGAGGGAAGGGACATTGAGTACTGCATTTGGCAGAGTTGACATGCTTTGCCTGAGAAATACTTTAATCAAACACACCATGCATCATGAGAAAGCTGGCAAAACCCACTCTAACTGCTTCCCTCTATCAAGAAAAGACCACATTATTTCTTTTCCAACAGAACGCATCGGTGACTTCCGTGTACTGTTGATAGCCAACTGCGAGTTGTTGCTAATATCTTTAGCACCAACCTGAAAGGAGTCAAAGTTCACAACCAGAGCGAGCATTACAGCTGTGACTAATACTGTCCTGCTCAGAGATTGGAGCTATGGCTGCAGCAGCTGGAGGATTCCAGTAAGATGTTCTTCCTAAAGCAGGATGTCTCTGGGTTGTAATTGCTGAGGTTCAGTTGGAAGAATGGTTTCCTGAATACCACGGACTGGTATGATCTCTGATCTGAGGACGTTAATCCTCCTGCTTCCAGAAACTTTTCCTGCTCTGGGTGGTTTCTGCTCCTTCTCCTCTTTCTGCTCCATTCCAAACCGAAAGCCTACAAAGGCATTCATGTCAATAAGCAACTTGTTTGTGTCAAAGTCTTGCACACAGCATAAATGTTCTTTGGCACCCACCAGACTTTTCACTCCCTACAGACTTTTCAAACTTTAAATATTTATGGAAAGCAGCAAAAACATGCCAAAAGAAATAAACTAACAACTAACCTGTAAGTTGTTGTTGCCTCTAAGAATTCAGGTGAGAGGTGGTCCAGGTTTCTTGACTAGTGCTCAGCCTCATCTTCCGCCTCAGGACCTTACAACCACACGGCCTCAATATCGATTTCACCAGTTTCCAAATCTCCCTTCCCCTCACCTCATCCCAGATCCAGCCCTCCAACCCGGCACCACCCTCTTGACCTATCCAATCCGTCCATCTTCATTCTCACCTATCCACTCCACCCTGATCACCGTCCTATCACAATCCCCCCCGCCACCACCTGCATCCACCTATCTCCTTGCCACCATCACCACCCACCCACCCTCCTATTTGTCTCTCAGCTCCATTCCTCCTCCACCTTCCTGATGATGGGCCTATGCCCGAAATGTTGATTCTCCTGCTCCTCGGGTGCTGCCTGACCTGCTAACCTTTTCCACAGCCACAGTTTGACTCTCCAGCATCTGCAGTCCTCACGTTCTCTGATGTGCTCAGCTGTGTACAGTTTCCAGAAGGAATTAGTGGGAGCATCAAGTTCCACTGTTAGTGTTCTGATGTCAAATTAGTGTTGGACACTAATGTTAATGACCCTGCATTCCTCCAGATGGCATGCTAACCCCTTCACTAAGATGTTGCTCAGGGCACTTCAAAACAGAAGTGGACATCACAGCAGGGCTCTTGTCAACCAAATGGTACCTTAAACTATGAGCAAATTTGATTTGATTTAATTTATTACTGTCACATTTACCGAGGTATAGTGAACAGTATTGTCTTCCATGCTTTACAGGCAGATCATACTATATAGTGCATCAGGGGAACAGAACAGTGTCCAGGAAACAATGTTACAGCTACCAAGAAGGTAGAGAGATCAACATTTATATTAAAGAGCTTAATTCAAAAGTCTAATAACAGCAGGGAAGAAGCTGTTCTTGAATCTGTTTTTAGATGTATCCAAACTTTTATATCTTCTGCATGATCGAAGAGGGTGGAAGAGAGTGTAACCAGGGTTGGGGAAGGGGGGGTTGGGGGGTGGTCTTTGATTATGTTGGTTGCTTTCCTAAGGCAGTGGGAAGTATAATGGATGGGTCAATGGTCAGTTTTGGTCTTGACGTTGGAAGCAATTTCACCTTAACTACATGCTTGCTGTCAGTGGGTCCACTTGCAGTTCACTGTAATGGTGGAACACCACTTTCTTGTTAAATATTTTGAATTATAATGAGTTTTATTGCCACATGAAATGTTTACAAGTCACCAGCTACAGTGTCTTTTTAGGTTAAAAGGTACCTAGGTACAAAGATTCTTCGGGGAATAACATATGAAAAATAAAGACATAAAAAGTGCAGCATTACTGACCTTCAAAGGTACAAACTCGTAGTAATAAATTATAAAAATAAAGAAATAAAAAGTTCAGAATAACACTCGTCCACAATAAAATAATAATAAATAAAGAATTTTTTTTTAAAAAATGAGAGAATTTAAGACAAAGACAATTTGGTTGAATTTCACGGCTCCGGGCTCAAGGACCCTACCCCACTTTGGAATTGCAGGCCAGACCCACCACAATGCCAAAGAAAACGTTGTATGGAGAGTACAGGCTGACTGAAGTCACCACAAGGAGACCCAGACTGACACTGACGAAAACAGTCACCGAAAAGTGTCCCTGGTCTCCAAGTGCAATGGCCAAGCTGTTACAGAACAGTCAATAGTGCAAAGTGGCAGAAAATCAATCACTGAGGTCCCCAACATGGCCCTCATTGAGAAGGACAATATATCATAATCCATCCCTGCAAACGTTTGCCTCTGGCACTGTGCTACTGGCCAGGATTGCTGTACTATTGTAATTTCTTGCTAATTACAAGAAGCCTATCATAATTTGTGACAACTGCTTTTTACTTTTATGTAATTTTGCACTGAACATAAATCATCTGATTCATTATCATAATATGTGTATGAAAAAAATGATCTTTGGCATTTTGTGAGGTGTAAAGGTTTGTTTTATTACCACAGACTAAGGGTTATGGAAGGTTAATTAGTCGGCAGTATAAGAGAAGCAGCTGACAAAATGAGAAAACAGCAATAAGCTAGTCTTAAAAAGGATATGCACGTTCTTAAAATAAGTAATTAGAAAATTGCAGAATAATTTAATAAGTTGAAGTTGGCTGTACAAATTTATAAAAAAGAATTTGCATTTATATAGCACCTTTAAGTCCTTATGATGCCCATCATGCTCCATAACCAATTAATTACTTTGTTGAACTGCAGTTGACAAATGTGTTCATGCCGTTGCCACTTTGTGGCTGAATGTTGCAAAGACACAGACATCTGGCCGTGTTCTTCAAATAGGAACTTCTCCCATTCAGGCAAAACCAGACCAAAAGGGCAGCTAAAAGGAAGGCAGGATCTGATCATCCTACAGTCACGGAAAAAGCTGGAAATGCTCAACAGTAATGGCAGCATTTATGGTGGAAGAAGCAAAATTAATGTCACATGGAATTCTAGAATTCTTACACTGCAAAGAAGGTAATTTGGCCCAATGTGTTTGCATTGGCTCCCCCAGCATTTCCCATCAGTGCCAATCCCGGTATCCCTGTAGATTGTTTCTTTTTAACTAAGTATTCCAGTGCCCTCTTGAATACTTTGACTGAATCTGCCTCCACCTCACGTGCAGGCCGTGCTTTCTCGACCCTAACTACTCTTTGCGTGTGAGAAAAGGTTTTTCACATTTTACGCACTTCTTTTACAAATCACTTTAAAACTGTGTCCGCTGATTCTCAATCAGCTTTTCCATTTCCACTCTGTCCTGGCCACTCAGAATTTCCTGTAATTCTGTTAAGCTTCCTCTCAGCTTATGCCTCAAATAAAATCATGCCAAAGTCTCCATTCTACACTCATAACTCGTTGCTGGAATCATTCTGGTAAATCTCTTCAGCTCTGTCTATCCAGCACCTACTAACGTGTGTCACACAGAACAATGTACAATACTCCAGCTGATGTCTACCCAGTGTCTGAGACAGGTTTAGCATAACATTCCTGCTCATATGTTTTACTCTTCCATTCATAGAGCATGAAATACTGTATGCTTTTTCAATCCCCATTATCTGCTCTTCCAACTTTAATAACTTTGGCACATATATACACAGATACATCCCATGGGCTAGTTATTTCCACTTCATGATGTTACTCCATATACTTTGTCCCAAAGTGAATCACCTCCACTTCTCCATGTTGAACTTCATCTGCCACTTATCCGCCCACTCCACCTTTTGGAGTTCTACACTATTGTTGCCACAGTTCACAATGCATCCAATTTTGAAATTGTCCCCTGCACACCAAGATCTAGATTATTTCTAAACATCAAGAAAAGCAAAGATTCAGCCCTGGGAAGTCCCCTACAAATCCATTTCTTGCAACCTTAAAAATGCCCATTTACCATTACTCTCTGTTCCCTATCACACAGCCAATTTAGTATTCATGTTTCTATTGTCGTTTTATTCCATGAATTATCACTTTCCTGTTATGTGGCACTCAATTGAACATCTTTGGAAATCCACCCACTCCAATTCAATAGACCCCAACTATCAATCATCTGTTATCTCTGCAAGAAATTGCAGCAAGTTACTTAAACTTTTCTTGAAAAAACTCATGGTGATTCTTCTGAATTGACCAGCATTTTTCCCCATTGTGGTTATTAATTGTCTCTCAAACAGTTGTTTCTGAAGGTTTCCCCACCAACAAAGATAAACTGACTGATCTGTAATTGTGGGGTGGATCTTTATAAACATCTTTGAATGAGAGTGTAATGTTTGCAATTCATAGAACCCTATCGTGTGAAAACAGGCCATTCGGCCCAACTGGTGCACACCAACACTCCGAAGAGCATCCCACCCAGACCCCACCGCCTACCCTACACTCCACATGGCTAGCACACTGAGCCTGAATACTATGGGCAATTTAACATAGTGATATCCACCTAACCTCCACATCTTTGGACTGTAGGAGAAAACTGGAGCACTCGGCAGAAACCCACACAGACACGGGGAGAATATGCAAATTCCGCATAGACTGCTGCTCAAGGGTGGAATCGAACCTGGGTCCCTGGTGCTGTGAGGCAGCAGTGCTCCAATCCTCCAGCACCACGTCCAAATTCAGAGAAGATTGCAAGATAATTGCCCATGATTCTGCAATTCCTGCACTCACTTCCTTCAATATTCTTGGATGTATTGCTTCCAGCCACTGTGCCTTGATAACATTGGTTAAAGTTGTCTTTACTCAAGCTGACCTCCCAACTCCTGTACTCAACACTCTGACCAATAAAGGAAAGCATACCAAGTGCCTTCTTCACTATCCTATCTACCTGCGATTCCACTTTCAAGGAGCTATGAACCTACACTCCAAGGTCTGTTTGTTCAGCAATACTTTCTAGGACCTTACCATTAAGTGTATAAGTCCTGCTAAGATTTGCTTTCCCAAAATGCAGCACCTCGCATTTAGCTGAATTAAACTCCATCTGCCACTTCTCAGCCCATTGGCCCATCTGGTCCAGATCCTGTTGGTAATCTGAGGTAACCCTCTTTGCGGTCCACTACACCTCCAATTTTGGTGTCATCTGCAAACTTACTAACTGTACCTCTTATGCTCGCATCCAAATCATTTATGTAAATTACAAAAAGTAGATGACCCAGCACCGATCCTTGTGGCACTCCACTGGTCACAGGCCTCCAGTCTGAAAAACAACCATCCCCCACACCCTCTGTCTTCTACCTTTGAGCCAGTTCTGTATCCAAATGGCTAGTTCTCCCTTTATTCCATGAGATCTAATCTTGCTAATCAGTCTCCCATGGGGAACCTTGTCGAAAGCCTTACTGAAGTCCATGTAGATCACATCTACTGCTCTGCCCTCATCAATCCTCTTTGTTACTTCTTCAAAAAACTCAATCAAGTTTGTGAGACATGATTTCCCACGCACTAAGCCATAATGACTATCCTAATCAGTCCTTGCCTTTCCAAATACATGTAGTACCTGTCCCTTAGGATTCCCTCCAACAACTTGCCCACCACCGAGGTCAGGCTCACCGGTCTATAGTTCCCTGGCTTGTCTACTTTTTGAATAGTGCGTGCAATTCTGGTCTCCTTCCTATCGGAAGGAAGTTGTGAAACTTGAAAGGGTTCAGAAAAGATTTACAAGGATGTTGCTAAGGTTGGAGGATTTGAGCTGTAGGGAAAGGCTGAACAGACTGGGGCTGTTTTCCCTGGAGCGTCGGAGGCTGAAGAGTGAATTGCAAAAAAATCCCTGTAAGGAGAGAAGATTATAAGAGAGGGATAAACAATTCATGGCTAATGAAAGACATGAAGGAGTAAATAAAATTAAAAGACAAAGCATATAAGCAGGCAAAAGGCAGTGACAGGCCTGAAGACTGGGACAAATTCAGAATCCAAAAGGAGGACTAAAAAGATAATAAAAACAGAGAGAAAATAAACTATGAGAGCAAACTAGAAAGGAATATAAAAACTGACAATAACAGCTTCTTTAAACATATGCAAAGGAAGAAATAGGTCAAACTGAACATAGGCCTGTTAGAAAATTAATGTAGGGTGTGGTATTGGGAAACAACGAAATGACAGAGTGGTTAAACAGATATTTTGTTTCAATCTTTATGGTGGAAGATACTTTGAACATCTCATTAATAGTAAAGAATATGAAGGAGGAATGAGATACCATCACCATCACTACAGAAGTGGGATTAGACAAACTGGTGAGACTAAAGGCAATTAAGTGCCTTGGCCCTGATGACCTGAGGAAAAGATGTAGCTACGGAGACAGTGATATTTTCCAAAAATCCTTCGATTCTGGAGATATACTATTTAATGCAGATAAATATAAGATGTTGCATTTTGCTTTATTTAATTTTAGCACACAAAGAATTATGTTTGCTGCATTAACATTGGAATATTGTTTCTTCACACAGCTCCAAGTGGGGTAACTTGTGGATAAGGAGAAAGTGAGGACTGCAGATGCTGGAGATTAGAGCTGAAAATGTGTTGCTGGAAAAGCGCAGCAGGTCAGGCAGCATCCAAGGAGCAGGAGAATCGACTTGTAAATCAGGAATGAAGAAGGGCTCATGTCCGAAACGTCAATTCTCCTGTTCCCTGGATGCTGCCTGACCTGCTGCGCTTTTCCAGCAACATATTTTCAGCTAACTTGTGGATAAATCAAGATATGACCAACTGTCTTCCTCATCTTACTACAAGTAGGCCCCTTGTGGGAATTACAGGCTTTACTAGTGGTTGTCGTGGAGAATGTCTCATAGGAACAGGAATAGACCACTTAGCCCCTTCAAGACTATTTTGCAGCAATTCAACACAAATTCACTTTGTGAATTCACCTTTGCTCCATATCCTTAACACTCTTAGTTAAAACAATCAATCACAAATTTAAAGTATATATTTGATTTAGCACAAATTGCCAATTGCTGAAGAGAGTTCTGAACATCTGTCCCACTGTATGTTTGTAGATAAATTTCCTCATGTCAGTCCTCAAAAATTTGGCTTTAATTTTTTTATGCTCTGACTGCCATCCTTAAACCAGCCAACGAACAGAAACAGTTTCTATCTATCTTACGTTTTCCTTTCAAATATCTTAAAAAGTTCAATCAAATCACCCTTTAGTCTCATAAATACCAGGAAAAACAAGTCTTATTAGTGTACTTTCTCCTCATAAGTCAACCTCTGGAGTCCAGATATCATTCTAGATGAATCTAAACTGTATTCTCTCCAAGGCCAGGATATGCTTGCTAAGGTATGGTGCTCAGGAACGATTCACAGTATTCCAGACATCCTTACAAACCATTTATGTCCAACCATTGGAGACTCTGTGAAGCTCAGTATTTATATATTGAAATATGAAAAATAAATTTGTTAGAGAGAGCATCAGTTACAATCAAGCTTTGTCATATCTTGTTTGTAGTCCATATCACGCACTCCACTAGCATCAACCTGTAATGCATCACAATGTTTGAATTATGGAAAATAAATTAAGCATTTCTCCACCGCTCAGAGACAAATTACTTGGTGGAATAATATCATTCCTTTTCTTCTCCATCTGTTCTTATTCAATTCCACTAATGTACCCACAATGTGGAATCTTGTTACTAGCAACAAGGGAATTAGTTCTCTTTGTATTTACTGAAAGCATTTGCTTGGGTCAATTCTCTTGAATTTTTACAGCATGTTCTCAAGAGAAACCATGGCAATATTGAACCAGTTCAATGCAGATACATATCACCAGCACTTAGAAAAAAATGAATGCACATTGAAACAACAACACACAAAGCAGTACTTTGAAATTTTTTTTAGATTAGATTCCCTACAGTGTGGAAACAGGCCCTTCAGCCCAACAAGTCCACACCGACCCACCCCCCCTCTGACTAATGCACCTAACGCTATGGGCAATTTAACATGGCCAATTCACCTGGCCTGCCTGAGGAAACCAGAGCACACCCACATAGAGAGAATGTGCAAACTCCACACAGACAGTCACCTGAGGATGGAATTGAATCTGGGACCCTGGCGCTGTGAGGCAGCAGTGCTAACCACTGAGCCACCGTGCAGCTTCAATTATTGCGATATTGACTTAATTGAGGAAATGACAACTGATTGTCATGTTATCCTACTGTGCCCTTTTGTGGTACTTGCTTTGAAACCCATAACTACACAATGGAACAGAATTGACAGTGAACAGGAAGGAGGACTTGTAAAAGGGTGCATTATTTGGACAGACAAACAAGAACTCCGATTCCATAATAGCCAGCATATTTCGTTGGATCAATTTCACCCACCCGCTTAGTCACCAGGTTATCATCGAGACAAGCGCAGCAGGTCAGGCAGCATTCAAGGAGCAGGAGAATCGACGTTTCGGGCATGGGCCCTTCTTCAGGCTCATGCCCGAAACGTCGATTCTCTTGCTCCTTGGATGCTGCCTGACCTGCTGCGCTTTTCCAGCAACACATTTTCAGCTCTGATCTCCAGCATCTGCAGTCCTCACTTTCTCCTTTATCATCGAGACACCCTATCACTTTCACAGTCCTTGAGGCTCAGTCAGAAGAATGTTGTCTTAAAGCCTCATGAGAATGTGTGATGCATTCCTACAGTTGTTTCAGATGTAAAGAGTCAATTGGAAAGATGTTGTGAAACTTTAAAGGGTTCAGAAAAGATTTACAAGGATGTTGCCAGGGTTGGGAGGTTTTAGCTACAGGGAGAGGCTGAATACGGTGGGGCTGGTTTCCATGGAGCGTCGGAGCCTGAGGGGTGACATTTTAGAGGTTTATAAAATCATGAGGAATATGGATAGAGTAAATAGGCAAGGTCTTTTCCCTGAGGTGGGGTAGTCCAGGTGGGCCAGAGGGTTAGGTTGAGAGGTGGGGAAGATATAAAAGGGACTTAAGGGGCAACGTTTTCATGCGGAGGGTGGTGGGTGTATGGAATGAGCTGCCAGAGGAACTGGTGGAGACTGGTCCAGTTATAGCATTTAAAAGGCATCTGAGTAGGTACATGAATAGGAAGGGTTTAGAGGGATATGGGCCAAGTGCTGTCAAATAGAGCCATAGAATCATAGAGATATACAGCGCAGAAACAGACCCTTCGGTCCAACTCATCCATGCCAACCAGATATCCCAAGCCGATTTTCCAGCACCCAGACTATATCCCTCCAAACCCTTCTTATTCATACACCCATCCAGATATCTTTTCAATGCTGTAATTGTACCAGCCTCCACCACTTCCTCTGGTAGCTCATCCCATACACATACCACCCTCTGTGTGCAAGTGTTGCATGCTTAGGTCTCTCTTATATCTTTCCCATCTCACCCTAAACATATGCCCTCCAGTTCAGGACTTCCCCACCCCAGGGAAAGACTTTGTCTATTTATCCTATTCATGCCCCTCATGATTTTATAAACCTCTATAAGGTCACCCCTTGACTTCCAACGCTTCAGGGAAAACAGCTCCAGCCTATTCAACTTCTCCCTATAGCTCAAATCCTCCAACTCTGGCAACATCCTTGTAAATCTTTTCTGAACCCTTTCAAGATTCACAACATTCTTCTGATAGAAAGGAGACCAGAACTGCATGTAATATTCCAACAGTGGCCTAACCAATGTCCTGTACAACCACAATATGACCTCCCAACTCCTGTACTCAATACTCTGACCAATAAAAGAAAGGAAGGCCTTCTTCACTTTCCTACCTACTTGCGACACCACCTTCAAGGAGATATGAACCTGTACTCCAAAGTCTTTGATTAGGTTAGATTACATTACATTACATTACATTGTGGAAACAGGCCCTTCGGCCCAACAAGTCCACACCGACCCGCCGAAGCGCAACCCACCCGTACCCCTATATTTACCCCTTCACCTAACTCTACGGGCAATTTAGCATGGCCAATTCACCCGACCTGCACATCGTTGGACTGTGGGAGGAAACCCACGCAGACACGGGGAGAATGTGCAAACTCCACACAGTCAGTCGCCAGAGGCGGGAAGTGAACCCGGGTCTCTGGCGCTGTGAGGCAGCAGTGATAACCACTGTGCCACCATGCCGCCCACAGTGTTGATCTAAGTCTCTTAGATCAGCAACACTCTCTTGTCATTAAGTGTATAAGTCCTGCTAAAATTTGTTTTCCCAAAAACGCAGCACCTCACATTTATCTAAATTAAACTCCATCTGCCACTCCTCAGCCCATTGCCCCATATGATCCAGGTCCCATTGTTATCTGAGGTAACCTTCTTCGCTGTCCACTATTCCTCCAATTTTGGTGTCATTTGCAAACTTAGTTATTATCCTTCCTATATCAGTGGTGCTGGAAGAGCACAGCAATTCAGGCAGCATCCGAGGACAGGCAAAATCGACGTTTCGGGCAAAAGCCCTTCATCAGGAATAAAGGCAGAGAGCCTGAAGCGTGGAGAGATAAGCTAGAGGAGGGTGGGGGTGGGGAGAGAGTAGCATAGAGTACAATAGGTCAGTGGGGAAGGAGATGAAGGTGATAGGTCAGGGAGGAGAGGGTGGAGTGGATAGGTGGAAAAGGAGCTGGGCAGGTCGGACAAGTCCAGACAAGTCAGGGGATTGAGTTGCTGGAGGTTAGAAACTAGGATGAGGTGGGGGAAGGGGAAATGAGGAAGCTGTTGAAGTCCACATTGATGCCCTGGGGTTGAAGTGTTCCGAGGCGGAAGATGAGGCGTTCTTCCTCCAGGCGTCTGGTGGTGAGGGAGGGAGCGGCGGTGGCCCAGCACCTCCATATCCTCAGCAGAGTGGGAGGGGGAGTTGAAATGTTGAGCCACTGGGCGATGTGGTTGATTGGTACAGGTGTCTCGGAGATGTTCCCTAAAGCGCTCTGCTGGGGGGCGCCCAGTCTCCCCAATGTAGAGGAGACCGCATCGGGAGCAACGGATACAATAGATGATATTAGTGGATGTGCAGGTAAAACTTTGATGGATGTGGAAGGCTCCTTTAGGGCCTTGGATGGAGGTGAGGGAGGAGGTGTGGGCACAGGTTTTACAGTTCCTGCGGTGGCAGGGGAAAGTGCCAGGATGGGAGGGTGGGTCATAGGGGGGCGTGGACTTGACCAGGTAGTCACGGAGGGAACGGTCTTTGCGGAAGGCGGAGAGGGGTGGGGAGGGAAATATATCCCTGGTGGTGGGGTCTGTTTGGAGGTGGCGGAAATGTCGGCGGATGATTTGGTTTATGCGAAGGTTGGTAGGGTGGAAGGTGAGCACCAGGGGCGTTCTGTCCTTGTTGCGGTTGGAGGGGTTGGGTCTGAGGGCGGAGGTGCGGGATGTGGATGAGATGCGTTGGAGGGCATCTTTAACCACATAGGAAGGAAAATTGCGGTCTCTAAAGAAGGAGGCCATCTGGTGTGTTCTATGGTGGAACTGCTCCTCCTGGGAGCAGATACGCTGAGGCGGAGGAATTGGGAATACGGGATGGCATTTTTGCAAGCGGTAGGGTGGTCCTTCCTATGTTTATATCCAAATCATTTGCATAAATGACGAAAAGTAGTGGACTCAGCACCGATCCTTGTGGCACTCCACTGGTCATAGGCCTCCAGTCTGAAAATCAACCCTCCACCACCACCCTCTGTCTTCTACCTTTGAGCCAGTTCTGTATCCAAATGGCTAGTTCTCCCTGTATTCCATGAGATCTAACCTTGCTAACCAGTCTCCTATGTGGAACTTGGTCAAAAGCCTTACTGAAGTCCAAAACAGATCATGTCTACCACATTGCCCTGATCAATCCTCTTTGTTACTTCTTCAAACAACTCAATCAAGTTAGTGAGACATGATTTCCCACGCATAAAGCCATGTTGACTATCCTTAATCAGCCCTTGCCTTTCCAAATACATGTATATCCTATCCCTCAAGATTCTCTCCAACAACTTGCCCACCACCACCGTCAGGCTCCCTGGTCTACAGTTCCCTGGTTTATCCTTACCACCTTTCTTAAACAGTGGCACCAGGTCAGCCAACCTCCAGTCATCCGGCACTTCACCTGTGACTTTGGATAATACAAGTATCTCAGCAAGGGGTCAAGCAGTCACTTCCCTAGCTTCCCACAGAATTCTATGGTACACCTGTTTAGGTCCTGGGGATTTATCCACTTTTATGCACTTCAAGACATCCAGCACTTCCTCCTCGGTAATATGGACATTTTTCAAGATGTCACCATCTATTTCCCTACATTGTATATCTTCCATGTCCTTGTCCACAGTAAACACTGATGCAAAGTACTCATCTAGTATCTCCCCCATCTCCTGTGCCTCTCCCTGAGAGGTCCTATTCTCTCCCTAGTTACACTTTTGTCCTTAATGTATTTGTAAAAACCCTTTGGATTCTCCTTAACCCTACTTGCAAAGCTATCTCATGTCCTCTTTTTGCCCTCCTGATTTCCGTCTTAAATTTACTCCTACTGCCTTTATACTCTTCTGAAGATTCACTCGATCTATCCTATCTATAGCTGATAGTTTCCTTCTTTTTCTTAACCAAATCCTTAATTTGTTTAATCATCCAGCATTCCCTAAACCTACCGGCCTTTCCTTTCTCCCTCATGGGAATATACTGTCTCTGGACTCTCATTATGTTATTTCTAAAGGCTTCCCATTTTACAGCTTCCCTTTACCTGCGAACATCTGCCTCCAACCACCTTATGAAAGCTCTTGCCTAATGCCGTCAAAATTAGCCTTTCTTCAATTTAGAACTTCAACTTTTAGATGTAGTCTGTCCTTTTCCATCACTATTTTAAAACTAATAGAATTATGGTCGCAGGCCCCAAAGTGCTCCCCCACTGACACCTCAGTCACCTGCCCTGCCTTATTTCCCAAGAGTAGGTCAAGTTTTGCACTTCTCTAGTAGGTACATCCACATACTGAATCAGAAAATTGTCTTGTACACACTTGACAAATTCCTCTCCATCTAAACACTTAACACGATTGCAGTCCCAGTCTATGTTTGGAAAATTAAAATCCCCTACCATAACCACGCAATTATTCCTACAGATAACTGAGATCTCCTTACAAATTTGTTTCTCAATTTCCCACTGAGTATTAGAGGGTCTATGATACAATCTCAATAAGGTGATCATCCCTTTCTTATTTCTCAGTTCCACCCAAATAAGTTCCCTGGATGTGTTTCCGGGAATATCCTCCCTTAGTATAGCTGTAATGCTATCTCTTATCAAAAATGCCACTCCCCCTGCTCTCTTGCCTCCCTTTCTGTCCTTCCTGTAGCATTTGTATCCTGGAACAATAAGCTGCCAGTACTGTCCATCCCTGAGCCACGTTTCTGTGCTTGCTATGATATCCCAGTCCCATGTTCCTAACCATGCCCTGCCTTCCCTATTTGGCCTCTTGCATTGAAATAAATGCATGGGACTAGATTAATTTGGGATATCTGGTTGGCTTGGACGATTTAGACCAAAGGGTCTGTTTCTGTGCTGCACATCTCTATGACTTTATGACTCTAAGAGGAATTAGAATATTGTTCCCCTAATTTGTGCCATTTTTATGTCAATTAATGAACAGAGGAGAGACAGTGTCTGAGTGTGTCTGAGTGAGTCATTCTGTGCTGGGAGCACCTGATCAGACATTTAACTCGCTCTTAAATACAGGAAGAAAAATATTAATAGATAACAAGGAAAAAACAGAACAAATGGCTTGGACCAGATAGAGGAAGTGGGGGCTGCTGATGCTGGAGATCAGAGTCGAAAAGTGTGGCGTTGGAAAAGCACAGCAGGTCAGGCAGCATCTGAGGCACAGCCTCATCAGGAATGGGCTGGTACCCGAAACATTGACCTTTCTGCTCTTCAGATGCTGCCTGACCTGCTGTGCTTTTCCAGCGTCATACTTTTCGACTTGGAATGGATTGAGTCATCTTATTGCACAGCACGGAAACATATCCTTTGCTCCAACCGTCCATGCTGACCAGATATCCTAAATTAATCTAGTTCCATTTGCCAGCATTTGTCCCATATCCCTCTAAACCCTTCCTATACATATAGCAATCTAGATGCCTTTTAAATGTTGTAATTGTACCAGCCTCCACCACTTCCTCTGGCAGCTCATTCCAGACACACACTAATCTCTGTGACAAAGTTGCCCCCCAGGACCCTTTTAAATCTTTCCCCTCTCACCTTAAACCTATGCCCTCTAATTTTGAACCTCGTCTAAACTTGGGAAAAGACCTTGACTGTTCATCCTATCCATGCCTCTCATGATTGTATAAACTTCTTTAAGGCCACCTCACAAGCTCCGATGCTCCAGGGAAAACAGCTCCACCTTATTCAGCATCTCCCCATAGCTCAAATCCTCAAACCATTTCAGCTGGGCAACATCCTTGTCAATCTTTTCTGAGCCTTTTCAATTTTCTCAACATCCTTGCTTTAGCAGGGAGACCAAAACTGAACGCGGCTCTTGTGTGGACTTAACAACAGAAAAGACAAATGCACAATGAATCAAATCATCTCCTTCAGTGGTAGAATTTCAATGCTTTGTTTATTAAATGCCTGCTCTCCTCAAAAATGTTTGCACGCTGTCCACTTCAATTCATAGGGAATTATGTAAAATTTACAGCACAAAATAAAATCTGTTAACTGGTCAGTTCTGGTGTTTATATTTCCAAAAAACTCCTCCACCTCTATCAGCAAATCTTTCTTTTCCCTTTCACTCCATGTCAATGTCTAGCTTCTCCCAAAATGTATCCCTAGTTTTCACTTCAATTATTCCATATAGTGGATAGTTCTATAAACAAGTTACTCTCTGGATTACACTGGAACTGAAGAAGCTATACCTAGGTACCTTTGTACCTCAGATGATGCTGTCAGGGGCAACTTATAAACTTTTCACTGTACTCATTTGAGTACATGTGACCATAAATCAAAGTTAGTTCAATTTAATAAAAGTCAGTACCAGCTCAGTTAGTAACCCTCTTGATTCTGACTAAAAGATTAAAACTTTAAGTCCCATTCCAGAGGTGTGAATAACAATTCAAATGCCACCTTAAGCAGAATAAAACACTGCAAGGCTCATCGCCGGAGCACTGTAAAACAAAATTTAACACTAAATTACATAGAGAGGAGTGCAATTGACTAAAAACTTGAATGAAAAGGTAAGTTTTAAGGAGTATCTTAAATGAGGATAGGAGGTTTCGTCGGGAAATTCCATAGCTTCAAGCCGAGGCAACTGAAAGCCCTTCAAACGGTGGCAGAGCAATTAAAATCGGGGAGGGTCAAGCAGCCAGAATTAGATAAACTCGATTAGCTTGCCAGGTGTCTAAGCTAGGAGGTAGAGGGAAGTCATTCCATACTTAAGGTTTAGGCAACAGAAAGAAAGACCGCCAATGGTGGACCAATTAAAATCAGGGATGGTGAAGAGGACAGAATTAGATATATTGGAGAGTTGGTGGTGCTGGAAAGCACAGCAGGAATTAAGACAGGGCGAGGTCAGTGATGAGTTTGAAAATAGGGGTGAGAAATTTAAAATTGAGGCACTATTAAAGGAGGTTAGTGAGTATAGAATGGGTGAATGGAACTAGGAACAAGTAAGGATAAGGGCAGAATCATTTTGTATGACGCAGGTTTTTGAAGGGTGGAATAATAGGAGGTGTGCCATGAGGCCATTACAGTAATGATAACAAAAACCACAAAATAACTAGAGAGTAATACAGAGAGACAGCTACACTGCTGGAGTGCTTTATTTTGAGTGGGATGAGGCTCCCTTAGGTAGATGTTAACAATCTTAGGGCACTATCTTGATGAACAAAGGGTTTGTATCAGGAATAATACTTACATCCTCAAGCCCCCTCAAAAGAACATGTTATCTAATCGTTATTACACTATTGTTGCTCTGCACAAACTGTCTGGTATTTTCCTTTTACAGTGACTACACTTCGGAAGTATTTCATTAGCTATGGAGAGCTTTGGAACATCCAGAGGTCAGATAAAAATTTTTTTTGGAAGAAAAGTGTCTCCAGCTTTCCCAATAAACATTAAGACCATAAGACATAGGAGCAGAAGTAAGCCACTCAGCCCATTGAATCTGTTCTATGAGACATTGAGATCATGGCTGACCTGGTATCCCTTGACACCATTTTTCCACCTTTTCCTCATAACCCTTGATCCCCTCATTGTCTGTCTCAACATTGAATAATAATCCTAAGAGCAAATGCTTGATACCCCTCTGTGATTAAGAATTCCGCAGATCCACTACCTTCAGTGAAGAAAATCCTCAGTCTTAAACAGTCAGCTCCTTAAACTGAGATGATGCCTCTCTTCCCAGACACTCTCGCAAGGAGAAACAACCTCTCGGCATCCACCTTGTCCAGTTCCCTAAGAATCTTGTATGTTTCAATAAAGTCGCCTCTCATTCTTCTAAATTCCAAAGAATATAGGTCCAACCTACTCAACCTCTGCTCATTAGAAAATCCCATGTACACCTGGTATCACCCTAGTGAGTGCCTCCAGAGCCAAACTATCCTTTCTTTGATAAAGGATAAAATGTGTACACAGTATTCCAACGTGGTTTGACTAGTGCCTTGTATTCTTTTAGCAATATCTTTCCTATTTTTATACTCCATTCCCTTTGAAAAGAAGGTCGTCATTCCATTTGACTTCTCTTTCACAAGCTGAACATGGATGCCATTCACTTTGGATTAATGCACAAGGATTCCAAAAACCCTTTGTGCTGCAGATTTCTGTCGTGTTTCTCCAACCTGAGTAATATTCAGCTCCTCTCTTCTGCCTTGCCATTGTATATAACCTCACATTTTCCCACATTAAAGTCCATCTGACAAGACTTGCCCACCCACTTAATCTGTCTATATCTCTAAAGCCTCTGCTATCCTCACCACTTGCCTTCCTATCTTTATATCATCCACTCATCCATTCATTGTATTATCTGCCAACATAGTGATTGTACATTCATTTCCCTCATCTAAATCATTAACATATATTGCAAATAATTGTAGTACTCCACTAGTTTCAAGTTGCCATGTGGAAATAGCCCTTTTAACACACCTTTCAGTTTTCTGTTAGTTAGTCAATCCTCTATCCATATGTTTATGGATAGCCCAACACCATGGACAAATGTCTTTGGAAATCTAAATACAAGGCATCTACTGGTTACCCTTTTTCTATCCAGTATGATCAAAGAATTCTAACAGATTTGTCAGATATGATTTTCCTTTTATGAATCCATCTGCTTTTTAAATTATGCATTTAGAAATGCTTTGCTTTCAAACATTTGCAATAGATTCTTTAACAGTTTCCCAATGTTAGATATTAAGCTTACAGTGAGCTGCTTTCATCACCGCCCCCCCCCCCCCCCCCCTTTTAGAATAAGTCTGTTACACCAGCAGTTTTCCAATCATCTAAGATTCTTCCAAAGATTTTTGGAAGGTTGCTATCAGATTAGATTATTCTTGAAATTAAAATTTGATTCATTTGCAACAGTATTCTCTGGTAATTCCCAGGTTTAGACTTCCTCACAACTGGAAAACTTCACTATGTCTACCCAGACAAACGCTTCATAATTTTGACCTTCAACCTCCAGGACGGGCAGCATGGTGGCTCCGTGGTTGGCACTGCAGCCTTACATTGCTGGGAACCCATGTTCGATTCCACCCTCGTAGAACTGTCTGTGTGCACGTTCTCCCCATGTCTGTGTGCGCTTCTTCCGGGTGCTCCAGTTTCCTATCACATTCCAAAGATGGGTAGGTTAGTGGATTGAGCATGCTAAATCACTCAGAGCATTCCAAGGATTTGTGGGTAAAGTGGATTAGCCATGGGAAATGTTGAATTTTAGGGATGAGGTAAGGGGCTGTGTCTGGTTGGGATGCTATTCAGAGAGTTGGTGTGGAAGCAATGGTTCCATTGAATATATTTAAAACAGAATAGATAAGTTCTTGATTGCCAAGGGGATCAAAGGTTATGGGGAGAAAGCGGGAAAATGGGGTTGAAGAATCTATCAGCCAAAATTGAATGGCAGAGCAGACTCAATGGGCCGAATGGCCTAATTTCTGCTCCTATGTCTTATGGTCCTATGTCAGAATGGCCTGCTTTCACACTGTTGGTATTCTTTGATTCTCTTTATAAAATGATTCCTGAGAACGATATTCTACAGTCTTATTGGCATCTTAGAAACACAGTAACTTCCATTGTGCCCACAATACGTGCAGGTTCCTCTAATTTCCACGCACAATGAGAGTTCAACATGAATAGTCTCAGGTAGAGCCGGTTTGAAATAAGTAGCCAGTCAAGTTCTCACCCACTCTTTGAAAAATTTAGTTTTAAGTATATCAAGTGGCTGCATTTGATTTATGCTTTCTATCTAGTGAGCTGTTTCCATTATGTCAATGATTTTTTTGTTGAACTGCAAATACCTTAGTCTGTTTCATCGCCTGCTATCTCAGGGCTTCATCAGTTCTGGTAAATACATTCATGAACTCATTTTACATTTGATACAGCTTATGCAAGGTTTGAGATAGGCAGCCGAAACGTATTTCTGTTTCAGCAACACTGAAGATAAAGAAAATGAAATCATAATTGACTTCATGATCAACTCGGTCAGATTTGTAATTGCCTGTAATGCTTCCAATCCTGGGGGAAAAAAAATCACTTAAAAGGGCCACGCTCACCCAGCTGAATTGGTTGTAGGGTTTGAGCTATATGGAGAGGCTGAATGGGCTGGGAGTATTTTCTCTGGAGCATCGGAGGCAGAGGGGTAATCTTACAAAGGTTTATAAAATCACGAGAGGCATGAGGTAGATGAGTCCAAAACTAGAGGCTATTGGTTTAAGATGAGTGGGGAAAGATTTAAAAGGGACTTGTAGTGCAACTTTTTCATGCAGAGGGCGGTGCATGTATGGAATGAACTGCCAGAGGAAGTGATGGAGGCTGGTACAGTTACAAGATTTAAAAGTCATCTGGATGGATTGATGCATAGGGAGAGTTTAAAGGGAATTGGGCCAAATGCTGACAAATGTGACTAGATTAATTTAGGACATCTAGTCGGCATGGATGGGTTGGACCGAATGGTCTGTTTTCATGCTGTACACCGCTATGACTCTATGACTCTAGTCCCTTAAAGGGCCATAAAATCATCAATAAATGCACTGAACACCTGCAGATGCCTTTGTATGTAAATGCACCACATGGGTGCTGGCAAGTGGGACTAGATTAAATTGGGTTGGGATATCTGGTTGAGTTGGACTGAAGGGTCTGTTTCCGTGCTTTCCATCACTATGACTCTATGAAGGCAATCTTGGCCATACGTTGATCACAAGAAGAGTTTTCCTTTTGACAAATTTAGGCCAAAACCTAGTAAGAGCCCCAGTTAAATTTCAATAATAAGGAAATACAAGGCAGAACCATTTTTAGAAATTTTAGGAAAATATTGTTCAGGAAATAATATTCTTTCTCAAGTACAATGTTAACAAAAGTTTCTTTAAGAAACGTAAAAAGCCATTTAATTATCATCAAAATGGGCTTCATCGTTTAAGGGTGCTGGAGCACATGAAGATTGAGAAGAAAGTTCATGGGGAGACAGAATGTGGTAGTAATTTATTATAAGTGAAGGTTACATTTTTACTGTTGTATCAAGCATTTGCCAGCAGGGTAAAAGGTGAACTAAATTGACCTTTTTTTCATCAAGCAATTCCTATATGCCCAAGGCATTTTTCTGCTGGTATTTGTTCACATCAGAACGAAGCAGGTACAGAACTAGCCACCTTTACTTTGCTAAATCACCTTGCAAGATGATCCATTCAAACGAGTGCCTATGAGCATGATATACAGGCTGGAATATAAGCAATGCATACAGGCTCAAACACAAGAACTGGGTCTGCAGTAAAAGGTTACAAGAGTCAGTGCACAAAGTTTCTCCTCCTTAACCCACGCTCAGCAAGCTTCAGTGTCGGAGCATCTGGACAGTTATTTTCAGTAACCTTCACAATGTTAAATTGAAAGTCACTCCACCATAACACTTCCCTATTCAAATTCAAATTTCATCAAGAAAAGACAAAGACCTTTTGATTGAGAATTGATCAGGAATGAGACAGGGAAGCCTCTCATCAACTATCCTGGAATATTGACACAAAGAAGCTTGGCGCATTTTAATTATCTCGAAGACTCTAATAATTATCGACCAACTTGGTGGCTTTTGTACGCAGTGGCTTTTTGTTCGATGACTGCTGTTGTCTCTGCTGGGTTCACCACTGATGTGAGGTTGTACTTTTATCTCAGTTATCTGTACTCCAGTTCATTGTGAAAACAAGTGAGAGGTCAACATAACCCACAAGGGACATCTTGGAAAACAGGAACAGAGAACTAAGCTCTTTTAGAATTAGTTTTACGATCACACAAAAATGCTGAAAAGTTTACAACGTGCAATCTTGGGTACCTAGGTACAGACTCTTAAATACAAATTCTTAGGGGGAAACAATTTAGAAAAATAAAGAAACAAGAAGTCCAGCGTCACAGGTTGTAGGAATAAATTAGAGTAAAATAAAGTTCAGAATAACAGCCTCGAGTCTGTGCCAGACCTTGACTCCAGGCCATGCCAATCTTCACCTCAAGGCCGGAAGAAGGCTCTGGAATCATCGCAAGGATGGATGTCCACACTGAGGCTATGCCAGACTGAGAGGATGCCATGCTGGGCCATGCAAACACCAGCCCAATTTCTTCCCACTGTGAACAATGCTTTCTGCTTATATTTTCACAATCGTGTGGCAGCTGCCGCCAGTGTGTAGTGGGGAAAGACCACCATCTATGGTCTTTCTACTGAAGTTAACGGGGGCCCATTCAATTGTCAGATCATCCCAGAGCTTCAAATATATGTAAATATAATAGTGTACTAGTAAGAAATGCCTTTGGTTTGTTTTGTTGTATGGAGTCAAACTCCAATGTTTGTTTGTTTCTCCATATGCTACAGTACATAACTGAACTGCTTTACTGACTGTATATGTATATAAAGATACTTTATGAATAGAATATATTTTTGAAATTAAATAAAAATCCACAGTTAATTAAATGGCTTGATTCCTCTCCCGAGTTGGTTACAGGAGGATATTTATGGGGGACTCTATTAAGAACAAGATATTCCCTCTTAACTAGGTGGGGTGGGGGATTTTGGGTTGGGCGGGGTGGGGACGGATGGGGTTTTGGGGAGGGGCGGGGTGGGGACAGACGGGATGAGGGTTGTGGGCAGGGGGCGGGGCTCGCGCGCAGTGTGCTGCGCCTCAGAGGAAATCAATTAATCGGAATAATCAATTATCCCAATGAAATAGTGCCCGCCCACCTCTGTTTGGATAATCAAGGTTCCTCTGTAAATGCAAGGTCAATATAATGACGTAGAATTTGCCATAAGAAAACCATTCAGTCCAACTGGCCAATATGTATTCTCTGCACATGGCTCAGTTTGAACTTTGCCATGCTGAATCTTCAAGCAGGGACTAACAAGGTCTCACTTTCACCAATTACTAGAATATTTAGCTTGCAATTGGATGGAGTTTAGAGTAGAAAATGTTAGGACTTCTGGCCATTTAGCTGCAGAATTTGAATAAATGTAGATTTCAGCATAACTGATACTCTGAGACCAATACTAGACCAAGCAGTGGTACATGAAATTGCAACAACACCAAAATTAAAGGTCAATTCCTGTTTGCAGCAAAAACTTTAATCAGTTCTTGGATCTGGGGAAGGATTTTAGCCTGCTGTTAGTGGTTTATCATGTCTTATTGTCAGTATACTTTAAGAGATGGCACTAATATCATCACTGTATCTTAGCAAGTGACTCGAGGGTATAAGGATATCATACTCCATCTTAACTCAGACTATTTGCAGCATGACACGTTAATAAAAATAGACCACTCTTTGTAACTGATTACCCTAAAGACACTCATATTCCTATGATTGTAACATTTGTACATAGTACTAAGCTGTAATAAATGTTTACTTGAACTTGCAGCAGCAAACCCAGTTTCTCTGTTACGAGGATGATGCAAGTATTGTTGCCTCAGGTAAGAATATTCAGATAGAAGAAAAAAAACACATCATTAAGCACTGCAATTGGATCTTATAAGTAGCAACACTAATCACAGCAGCTCAAGATTTTAGCTTTGTGTGCAACTGGAAATCTGGCCGCAAACCTGTGCTCAGAATTAAACTAGTATTTTAAAGCGAATTTCAAGTTTTTACCCAAATCCACTTGCACAAAATCTTCTGTGAACTGGTACAAACTGATAGTGTTTTAGGATATAGCAATTATTTTTTAAAACTGCATTCAAAATATTCCTTGATGTAATTAGAAGTAGTAACCTGCTACATTTTTATTAACATAGCTAAAAATGAGTTTGTCACAAAAGTAAACATTTTTTATCAGTCTGCTATCTGTGAACTCTTTTTTTCAGACAGTCCCTCAATATCAAGGGTGGCTTAAGTCCACTCTGATTCTATGAGTTCTGAGGTGGTTGATGAGCCCTGTAGTGACTGGAACAAGGTCAGGTGGATCTTGAATGAGAGTTCCCTGATTGGGGCTGTTAACCTGTTCCAGTCAGGGAGCCCTGGCTGACAGATATAAACAGGAGTAGTGGGGCGGCACAGTGGCTCAGTGGTTCGCAATGCTGCCTCACAACGCCAGGATCCTGGGTTCAATTCCAGCCTCAGGCAACTGTCTGTGTGGAGTTTGCACACTCTCCCCGTGCTCCGGTTTCCTCGCTCAGTCCAAAGATGTGCAGGTCAGGTGAATTGGCCATGTTAAATTGCCCATAGTGTTAGGTGTATTAGTCAGAGGAAAATGGGCCTAGGTGGGTTACTCTTCGGAGGGTCTGTGTGGACTTGTTGGGCAGAAGAGCCTGTTTTCACACTCTAGGGAATCTAATCTAACTCCCTTGTTAAAACAGGGTGTCACGTTAGCAATTTCTTAAAAAAAAAGATGTAAAATAAACAGGAGTGGTCCACCAACACCCTTGAGCTGTTCAGGGAGAGGCGGGTACCACAGAGAGTAGAGTGTTTTATTTCCCCCTCCAACTCTATTTTGATTTAATCCCTGCCCTCCTCTTCACTGTTTGATCATGCAGCATTGCCCTCTGAGAAGGGCACTGCTTGTCACTGGCCATTCCTGGTGGTAGTGGAATATAAATAAAGATTTGCACACTTGTTGTTCTTCACTGAGTCTCACACCTGCACACACACAACATGGGTGCTGGGGAAAAATAAGCACTACCATTGTCAGGCAGTAGTGTGGGGGAAAATTTAAAAAAAAACAGGAGTGTAACAGAAATGTCAGAAAAAAAGAAAAGAGAAAAAAGAAGAAAAGAAAGGAAAAGAAGATAAACAGAGAAAGATAATCTCCTCAGTTTAGGGGACTGACTCTGGGCTGGCTGGGCCACAGTCAGTGTGTTCTTGATGCTACTCTCTGTGTTTTGGAGGAGCAGGAGAGTTTCCTTTTCTTTCCTCCCTCTTTTCAAAAAAATAAAAAATAAATAAACAGGAGTGGTCCACCAACACTCTTGAGATTTTCAGGGAGAGGTGGGCACCGCAGGGAATGGAGTGTTTTATTTCCCCCTCTAACTCTATTTTGATTTAATCCCTGCCCTCCTCTTCACTGTTTGATCACGCAGCATTGCCCTGTCTCAAGAATGCTGCTTGTCACTGACTACTTGGATGTTTCCTTTTTATCCTGGTAGAAATGATATAAACAGGAGTGTCAGGGATTCTGTTCAATCCAGGAGCCAATTTCTCAGCCAGCAGGGTCTATGCACCTGCAAGTTGAAGGCAACTTGGTGACAGGATATTGGCTTTCATGGAGATAGTTCAAGCCCAATCCACGATGTTCGAACTCTTCCACATGAGGAGCAGTTTGAGCTCGGAGGGTGGAGTAGATGATTTATAAGAGTTTTGTGCAATCTCTCTGACACCTCAAGTTTGCCTCTGTCTGTCCTCAACAAAGACTAACGCTAAAATGCTTCACCCGAACAAACACTGTGAACACTGGAAAACCTCACACCATTTGTCCCCAGTGAATGTGTCCTGACTTTTACAGAACACACACCCGATGCCAGAGCCTGAAGAAAAGGACCAACATTACACTTATTTACAACATTACTTTACTGCTTAATTAAAGTTGTGGTAACTACACTGATGGAACCCAGCCAGAACGTTACTTTAGACGATATTTATAATGAAATAATATTAATGAGCTGCACTAACTTCAGTCCTATGTATTGTCATTTAAAATTGTAACAATGTAGTCTAATAACAGATACTCATAAATAAGAGAAAGAAAATTTCAGTCCAACCAAACTGTACGCAATTTAATTTAAGCTAATGTGTGTGTAACAAGAGAAGGAGACGATAGAATATACTGATAGCCCATGAAAAGCTATTAAGCAGTTTAGGCCTATACTCTCTCGAATTTAGAAGATCTAATTGATGGATATAAGCTGCTAAAGGGGATTGACCAAGTAAACACAGAAAGGATACTTCCTCATGTGGGGTAATCTAGAATGAGAGGTCATGGTTTTAGGATAAGGGGTAGCAAATTTAACACCAGAGATAAAGAGAAATTACTTCCCTCAAAAGGCCATGAATTTATGGAAATCACTTCCCCAAAGTGTGGTGTATGCCAGGACATTGAATAAATTTCAGGAGGAGATGGACAGATATTTAATTAGTCAGGAGGTGAAGAATTATGGAGAACAGCAGGAAAGTGGAGTTGAGGCTGAGATGAGATCAATCACGATCATATCAAGTAGCAGAGTAGGCTTGCATTGTCTATTCCTGCTGTTAATTCCTATGTCAGATGCCAATAATACAGACAGTACCTGAAATCTACACCGCCTGCTCATTTCAATGATTTGTATTTATAAGCAGTTCTCCCCCTGCAGATCATTGGCTAAATGACTATCAGTGAGCTAGCACTTCTTAAAAGGAAGCTGAAAATTGGCTGAATTGAAAGAAACTACAGAGAGTTGTGAACACAGTCCAGTCCATCACCCAAACCTGCCTCTCATCCAATGGCTCCATCTATACTTCCTGCCTCCTCGGGAAAATAGCCAATATAATCAAAGACTCCTCCCACCCTGGTTAGACCCTCTTATACCCTCTTCCATCTGCAGAAGATAATAAAGTTTGTGTACATGTACAAACAGATTCAAGAACAGCTTCTTCCCCACTGTTATCAGGCTTTTGAATGGAGCTCTTTAATGTTAATTTACCTCGTTTTTACCTTCTCTCTGCACTACCTTGGCAGCTGTAACCTTGTATCCTGCGCTCTGTCCAGTCACCCTGCTGCATTTGTATAGTATGGACTGCCCATAAAGTACAACACTTTTCACTGTACCTTGGGACATGTGACAGTAATAAATCAAATCATTACATGTAAGGCTCAAAGATTTGGAGTCGGCAGAGAACACGGGCTTTGAGGTTTATGGAGGACTTAGTGCAGGATGTGAAGAGAAGGAGGGGTATCACTTATCCTTCATCAATCCAGATTGCTACTGAGTGCAACAGGAAGAGATCAAGATTATTATCAGGATATAGACACAAAACATTATTTGAAAAATTGTGTAGGAACACACAGGTCACAAATGATGTAGAATCATCAAGAGCCAGAGACTTTTCCCCAAGGCAGGATTGACTGGTACGAGAAGTCATAGTTTGAAGATATTAGGAGGAAGATATAAAGGAGACATCAGAGGTAGGTTCTTTATGCAGAGAGTTGTGAATGCTTGGAATGCATTGCCAGCTGTGGTGGTGGAAGCAAAGTCATTGGGGACATTTAAGTGACTGCTGGACATGCACATGGATAGCAGTGAGTTGAAGGGTGAGTAGGTTAAGTTACTATATTTTACATTAGGATTAAGTGTCGGCACAACATCATGGGCCGAAGGGCCTGTTCTGTGCTAAAACTTTTCTATGTTCTATCAATTGTGCCAGCACTAAAGAAGGAAATCTCCCTCAATGCTGCAGAATTTGGCAACCTTCCAGTTTGCACAAACACAGTGAGAAATCATTTTGACCACAAGGAGTTGGGAAGATCTCCAGTTAACAATGCAGTGTCATGACATTTTTTCTTACAGAATTTAAAGCTTAAGTAGAAGAAAATATTACAGCATTAATTTATTGGACAGGTTAAAAGCTTGTTAAAAAAAACAGTTTTGCTATTTATAGAGGTGAAAGTCTTCCAAAGAAAGTCGTTTTAAAAGCATTGATTTACCACAGGATTAAAAGCTTTCAAATGGAAACGATTTTGTTATTTAGATACTGCTGATTTTATACAGCTTTAATGGAAGATGAATAAATTAGGACAGCATAAAGAAAGTGGCATTAAAATAATTTTGCCTCAAAGATTTAATGTAAGAGATCGAACAGACAGAAACAGAAATAGATATCTTGGATGAAGTTCTTAAGATGTAAAATTGCTTCCAAATTAAATTGCTATTAAATATCAAGCTGAACAAGTAAATATGCTATTGAATTCAACAGGATCCCCTGGAGATGATACTGTAAATTGTCAAAATATAAAAGAAGTGTACTCCTTTGAATATATTGTTCAAGCTTTAGATAATTATTTTAATTTGAGGGCAAACAACGTTATTAGAAAAGGAAAGTTCAACATCCAGGTCATTCTGTAGATAATATAACTAAATCTGAGCCTATAAAAATCAAATCATTACATGTAAGACACAAAGATTTGGAGCCGGTAGAGAGCACAGGCATTGAGATTTATGGAGGACTTAGCGCCGGATGTGAAATGCCTATTGTAAGTTCATAAAAGGCCATTGTTGTTAGAATTCATGATTAATCTTTTCCACAATGATTCGAAAGAAGAAAGTTTGACTTTGGAGAAAACGAATTAAATTGGACAAGAATCAACAAGCAGAAACATTTGCAGACAAATCCTGAGAAGAGATGGACAACCTTATAACAGAAGAGTATTATGGACCAGACTAAACACCCTCAAAATATATTAAGAAGATACCTAGGCCTGTACATTTTCTTATTTTAAAGGCAAATGCTGGCCGTTGTGTTCCAGATGCAATTGATTGGGCAGACTACTAGATTAGAAACAAAACACACTTTATTCTGACACTATAGTTAAGACACAACAGAAGAAAGAAAAAAATTGGAGTAACTTAACTCTACTGGAAAACTTAGCAGAATAATAGATTATTAGCTACTACTCATTCACTGTTCCAATGTAATAATATCCCATAAGCACACCCTTGGCAAAGGCAAATTCAGTCAAACAGATTGTCTCACATGCAATTTTAACAGCTGGAAGAAACCCCCCAGCTTGTAGCTGTAACCAATGGAGGAACGAACAGCTTCTACATTCAGCTTCAAGATCCCAGCAACTGCTACTGAGAAACTAAAAGTAAAACTCCTGGCTCTGTGGGCGCTTGACACCATCCATTCAGATCACTTCTATTCCTACTTTTTAAAAAATCCCAAGGCTTCTCATGCTGTTTACTTTATGGGCTTTCAATAGACAGCTTACACCTCTGTCCTACAACCTCTTCAAAAAGAACTAGAGCAAAATACACCTTGTATGGCCATAGTATCGTTACAAGAGTAACAGATTCTATCCACTTTATCATTGTCTAAATATTCTAATGGCACACATTAAGCCAACACAAAGAGTGAACCAAACATCAGATTTTAGGATTCAGTCCCAATGAGGTGAATCGATAAAGTTTTCATACCACTCAATGTCCCTATCTTAGACAAAACAATGCCATATTTGCAAAACTATAGACCACTTCTAGAAGATGTATGGATGTAGGATAGTTTCAGAGCAGCATAACGCCAAATGCTTGCTCATACAAAGAGAGACATTACATCAGAAAAGATACTCAAGACATTCCCAAGAGACAATGGTGATTCAACTGACTCATGTTGGTCAAAATTGTTTATATCAAATAATTTTAATTGATAGAGTCAAATGTCGCTGTCCTATAGCATCAGTCACCATGGCCAAAAAAGGAAGTTAAAGTCCACAAAGATCAAACTAAAGGTCCAAGTGGATTAACCCTCAAAATTAAAAGCATGCTACAAATAAAACTGTAACACAAAAAAGTGTAACTGAGTCAGCATTTCACACCTAATTCACAATCTATGCTTCTCACTTCTGCATGAGCACACATCTTGATTTCAACATGCTTCACGTAGCAAAAGGAATTCAAATTAATTCCAAGGGAACAACTGGTCCAGGAACAAACCTTTGTTTACCAATCAGTGAAACATTTCCTTGGGTGTCCTAGAAACATGGGGATTCCCCCAGAAAATAAAAGAACTGTTGGCATACTCTGTGTTGGAATGAGACAAATGTCTCATACTTTCAACGGCAAGGAAGCTACAGCCTTTACAGGACTGGTGGAGGTGTCTTCCAATCTTATCTCACAAATACTCATATGGCTCCACCACACACTCACACACACTCACTCACACACCCCCACACACACACCCACACACACACACCTACACACACACCCACACGCACACTTACACACACACACATTCACACACACCCACCCACACTCACCCACACACACCCACACACACCCACACACCCATACACACACCCCCACACACACACTCACACACACACACCCACACACACCTACACACACACCCACACACGCACATTCACACACACACACCTACACCCACACACACACTCACACACCTCACACACACACATTCACACACATACACCCCCACACACACATTCACACACACACACCCACACACCCACACACACACCTACACACACACACACACACACACATTCACACACCCACACACACTCACACACCTCACACACACACATTCACACACATACACCCCCATACACACATTCACACACACACCCCCCACACACACACCCACACACACCCACACACCCATACACACACACATTCACACACACACACCTACACACACACACACCCACACCCACACACACCCACACACACATTCACACACACATCTACACACACACTCACACACACACATTCACACACACCCACACACACACCCACACACACACATTCACACACACACACCCACACACACCCACATACCCCCACACACACACCCACACACACACATGCACACACTCACCCACACACATAAGTTTGTGAGGTGAAACGTTTCCTCAACTCTGCTTTAAATGGGTACCTTCTTATTTTTAATCTATGACTCTTAGTTTTAGATCCTCCTACACGAGGAAACATCCTTTCAACATCATCTGGTCAAGTCTCCTTAAGGCCATAAATGTTTCAGTTAAGTCACCTCTGACTGATTGTAAACTCTGGAGGATACAGGCCTAGACAGTCTAGCATTTCCTCATAAAGCAATCTGCTTTTTCCAGGTATGAGTCTAGTAAACTCATTCTGAACTGCTTCCAATGCACTAACATTCTTCCATAGGCTCTGTGACCAGTAGTGCATGCCGTATTCCAGATGCAGTCTCACCATTGCCCATCATCACTGAATTGTAACCTCCCTACTCACCACATCACCCAATCTTGTCCCTATTCAGACACAACAAGGAGTCAATTAATATCTACACGTTAAAAGTAAGGATCACTTATGCCAAAAATACTACGTGCTGTTCGGAATCCAAATATTTCTTATCGATATCAGTTTCTGTAACACTAACTCATTTACAGGTTGTTAATCCTGTTTCACTGTTGACCTGTTGAATGGGCCTTCATTCAGTTGAGACACTAAACCAGGGTCTTGTCTGTCTTCTTGAATGAACATAATGAATTTTTTTGGTACATCCTTGGAGGAGAGTTCTCCCAGTCTCCTGGGCAACATTTATTCCTGAAAGAACATTGGTTCAGCAGATTAGCTGGCTGTTCCAACTCAAAACACAGGTGGGTGCTTTTGAAACACTCAGCAGACCAGGAACATCTTGAAGAGAGAAATAGAATGGACGGGCAGAATTTCCCCAGCCTCTGAATGATGCAGGCAGCCACGATGAAAATGAGAAAATGTAACTAAAGTTTGAGACAAACCAAAGTCCAATTTTCTGCATCAAACTTTAGAGACTAGGGAGAATCTCACCCATAAGTAATACCTTTCATTATTGTCAGAACTCACCTCATGGAGATGCATGTTGCTACTTCATGGAGAGAGAGAGAGAGAGAGAGAGAGAGAGTTAGCACTGCTGTCTCACAGCACCAGGGTGCCAGGTTCGATTCCAGACTCGGGGGCTGTCTGTGTGGAGTTTGCACATTCTCCCCGTGTCTGCGTGGGTTTCCTCCGGGTGCTCCGGTTTCCTTCCACAGTCCAAAGATGTGCAGGTCAGGTGAATTGGCCATGCCAAATTGCCCATAGTGTTAGGTACATTAGTCAGAGGGAAATGGGTCTGGGTGGGTTACTCTTCGGAGGGTCGGTATGGACTTGTTGGGCCGAAGGGTCTGCTTCCACACTGTAGGGAATCTAATCTAAAAAAAACCTGATGTAAAAGTCTGAGCAGTTACCCGGCAACTGCAACTCGCCAGCGTCTTATCTGAGCACTCATCTTGGCCTGCTTTCTCAACATCTCAGCAATCACCTGTGCCCTCTGTCTATGGTGCTTGGCATCAGTCAAGTGCCAACTTCACCAGATCATCTTGCTTCATCTCAGGCTCATTCACAATGCAATTCAGCATTTCAATACTGCCCTTGGCAAATCACCAACACCTTTCATTGCAGTGCTGCTGTAGGTCACTTTGCACACAGGCTCTCTGCTTGCTTTCTGCCTTAACTCTTTGCACCTACTTAGATACACACAGCATCGCTGCCTTACCCTGCCCTTTTGTGCTTTGCCACTTCATTCAGAACTTACAGGGTCACGAGTTCAGTCTTGCCTTGTCTTTTAGCACAGACAGAAAGCCAGACAGTTTGTCACGGTTGTCAGCAATGAACAGTGAAAGGGGTCGACGTTCCTTCCGTGACTACCTGGTCAGGTCCACACCCCCCTACGACCCACCCTCCCATCCTGGCACTTTCCCCTGCCACCGCAGGACATGTAAAACCTGCGCCCACACCTCCTCCCTCACCTCTATCCAAGGCCCTAAAGGAGCCTTCCACATCCATCAAAGTTTTACCTGCACATCCACTAATATCATTTATTGTATCCGTTGCTCCCGATGCAGTCTCCTCTACATTGGGGAGACTGGGCGCCTCCTAGCAGAGCGCTTTAGGGAACATCTCCGAGACACCCGCACCAATCAACCACACCGCGCTGTGGCCCAACATTTCAACTCCCCCTCCCACTCTGCCGTGGACATGGAGGTCCTGGGCCTCCTTCACCACCGCTCCCTCACCACCAGACGCCTAGAGGAAGAACGCCTCATCTTCCGCCTCGGAACACTTCAATCCCAGGGCATCAATATGGACTTCAACAGTTTCCTCATTTCCCCTTCCCCCACCTCATCTTACTTTCAAACTTCCAGCTCAGCACTGTCCCCATGACTTGTCCGGACTTGTCCTACCTGCCTAGCTCCTTTTCCACCTATCCACTCCACCCTCTCCTCCCTGACCTATCACCTTCATCTCCTCCCCCACTCACCCATTGTACTCTATGCTACTCTCTCCCCACCTCCACCCTCCCCTAGCTTATCTCTCCACGCTTCAGGCTCACTGCCTTTATTCCTGATGAAGAGCTTTTGCCCGAAACGTCGATTTCGCTGCTCGTCGGATGCTGCCTGAACTGCTGTGCTCTTCCAGCACCACTGATCCAGAATATTGAAATACAATGTTGTGCTACATCAATGGCTGTGCCAGAAGCTTACGCAGCAAACTTACAGCATGTGCTTCAGCCAAATGGTCAGGTCTAAAGGTTTAAGGGGAGTAGCACTTTTTCCAGTCCAGGGTGACCAACGTCAGTCTGAAATTGCCACCAATCTTGTTCAAGGGTATAATCGGATCTCAACCTAAGAGCTCAGACATGGTCAGTCGGAGTGATCGGGGTCAAGAGATCCATCTCATTACAATCCAGGGAGTGAGCCACAGTTAGTCCTGTGGATCGAGCCCAGGGATTCTCAGTGGGTCAGTCAGGGAGCTGCACAGAGTTCGTTCGCCGTTCAGTCAGGCGTAAGTTGGGCCTGTCAGGCAAATCATTTGGTGTGGGTGGAGTAAGCACATTCAGCCCTCGGGGTGGGGGGGAGGGGGGGTGGTGGTCTGTGCACTGAAAATACAGAGGGATTTATCAGGACTTATTGCTGTGATGAGGAGTTTGGGGAAGTCAAGGTGAGGATTAGCCTGCTGTGATCAAATTGGACAATAACTGTGAGGGAGCATCTCAATGTGAAAGGGTGAGATGTGTGTGTGTGTATGTCTATCTGTGTATGTCTGTGTGTGCGCGTATGTCTGCATGTGTGTATGTGAGTGTGTGTGAGTGTATGTGAGAGTGAGTGTGTGTGAGTGAGTGTGTGTGTATGAGTGTATGTGGATGTGAGTGAGTTTGAGTGTGAGTGTGTGAGCGTGTGCACGCGCACATCTACGATCGCGAACACCTTGGTCTCGAGGGGGGAACAGCCACAACGCCTCTCATAACCAAACTGTAGGCAGTCCAGGTAAGGTTGACTGGGTTGGTCCCAGGAATGGAGGGATTTTCTCATGAGGAGAAGTTGAGTAGTTTAGGCCTGTACTCTTTGAAGTTTAGAAGAATGAGAACATTACTAATAAAGGTAGGTATTCCATAGGCCACATAGATCATTACAGATTGATCCAAGTTATGTGAGTAGGTGTCATTTTTCCCACCACACTTACTGTGTGTGTGTGTGACATGACTTGCGCAGCATATATTGGAATAAAATGGGCAAGGGTAAAATGTCCATGTAGCCATTGAAGTCCTTGTGGGAGGCTTCCATGTCCTGAAGTATACAGGTCCATTGTTTTTTACTGCAACCTCTGACTGATCTCATCACTAAGGATCTGCTTTGTTTCCGATATGCCCCACATATTCTCATTGGAGCCATCACCAGTAGCTCCAGGTCAAGCAGCTGCAATCGTCCTTGGTGACCATTGCACAATGAATCATTATGGAAATTGATGAGGAATACATGCACCTGGAAACGCAGCAACAACAGCAAACTCCTGAAGATGCAAAGGTAATCTCCAAATACGGAGTTTTGCAGCCTAAGGAAAAAATAGCAAGG
This sequence comes from Chiloscyllium plagiosum, assembly GCF_037043375.1. Taxonomy (NCBI): domain Eukaryota; kingdom Metazoa; phylum Chordata; class Chondrichthyes; order Orectolobiformes; family Hemiscylliidae; genus Chiloscyllium; species Chiloscyllium plagiosum. The sequence continues at coordinate 37,965,176 of NW_028270166.1, read as the reverse complement.
CATCTGGATAGAAATTGGCCCATCGGTGAATTTAGAAGAATGAGACAGGATTTTATAGAATCATAAAAATGATGAAGGGAATAGCTCAGATAGAAGCAGGGAGGTTGTTTTCACTGGTGGGTGAAACTAAAACTAGGGGGCACAACCTCAAAATATTGGGGAGCAGATTTAGAACTGAATTCAGGAGGAACTTATCCACTTAAAGGGTTGGGAATCAGTGGAATTCCCTGCATGGTGAAGCAGTTGAGGCTACCTTGTTGAATGTTTTTACGGCAAAGATCTCTCACTTTCCTTGTCACCTTGCCGTTGGTGTTGGCCAATGTTATGTGAACGTGTACCAAGGCAGAGTGAAAAGCTTTGTCTTGTGAGCAATACAGGCAGATCACGTAGTTAAATAGCATAGATAAGTAAATAATAGGTAAACAGTGGCAAAAACAAAAACACAGGTACAGGCGAATGTTAAGGACTTGTGAGTCCATTCAGTATTCTAACAACAGTAGAAAAGATTAACAGCCAGGGTCATGGGGTTTCTCTCCAACCCTAGAGCAGGAGAAGCCTGTGATGACCAGATATCTTGGAGAGATAGTCCTTGGATGCCACTGTACCTTCACAAGCCAAGAGAAAGGATGGGTTTTGCAGTCTAAGAGTAGAAGCTTGAGATTGAAGCTTCGTAAGGGTGGCACAACAAGTCAAATGAATCTAACCTGCTCTTTGGTTGCTGGAATATGCTCAGTCTCTATTCTATGAGCAGTCTCTACTCTATCCCACTAAGGCAAGAATCCTCTCCTCATCGCAAGAGTTGTTGGGAGAAGATGTTGCAAGCAATAGCGAGAGTGGTAAACACTTGGTGCTGGTAGATTGCAGGGTTGTGTAGGAATGGAGCACAGGGAAGATGGTAGCACCTACCCTGAGGGTCACTAACCTTTTCCCTGCGCTACCATATGTTCCTTTGGACTGTGTAAATAGTGTTGACCCAGGCTCGGAGCAGGCCGGCAGGCTCTGGTGAAGTGCTCTCCCCCAATATTCCTGAGGAAAGAGGATGATTCTCCTCTCCACCACCTTCTCCATCAGGAACTCCGGTTCACTGTGCACAAAGTGGGATGCCAATTACCTCGAGCGGTCATGTCCTTTGGAGATCCTTGCATAATAAAACTGGGAAGGGTTATTCCTGGCCCCACAACATGAATGCCAGTGATAGTCATATCAAAATGGAAGAGTGGGATCAATGGGCCAAATAGTCTACTCCTGCTCAACTCCACTTTCCTGCCTTGTCCCAAATCCCTTTATTCTCTCACTGACTAAAAAATCTATCTCAGCTTTGAATATACTTGACAACCCAATCTCAACAGCACTCACCAGTAAAGAGTTCCATAGATTCACCATCTTCTGAGGGAAAGGTTTCTCCATATCATGATGTTAACTGGGAGATTCCTTACTCTGAATTTGTGGCCTGTGGTCTTAAACTCTCCTTCTGGGGCTAAAGGAGCATTAGAGCTGAAAATGTGTTGCTGGAAAAGCGCAGCAGGTCAGGCAGCATCCAGGGAACAGGAGAATCGACGTTTCGGGCATAAGCCCTTCTTCCTGATTCTCCTGTTCCCTGGATGCTGCCTGACCTGCTGCGCTTTTCCAGCAACACATTTTCAGCTCTGATCTCCAACATCTGCAGACCTCACTTTCTCCTAAAGGAGCATTAGGCTCCCAGTCTCATTATCTTGTTGAACTCAGTATCTTGACCAAACAGAAAGGGGTGGCACAGTGTCTCAGTGGTTAGCACTGTTGCCTCACAGTCCCAGGGAACTGGATTTGATTCTAGCCTTGGGTGACTGTTTATGTGGAGTTTGCATGTTCTCCCTGGAATTGCTCTGGTTTCCTCCCACAGTTCAAATATGTGCAGGTTAGGTGTGTTTATCAGGGAATAGTTAAAAATCACACAACACCAGGTTGTAGTCCAACAGGTGTATTTAGAAACACAAGCTTTTGGTACGCTGCCCATCGTCATGTAGCTAGTGGGGCAGGATCCTCACTATCTACCTGACAAAGGAGCAGCATTCTGAAAGCATATACTTCCAAATGGTGTGGTGTGGTGTGGTGTGATTTTTAACTTTGTCCACCCCAGTCCAACACTGGTACCTCTACATCATGGTTGTCAGGGTAAAGGGCTCTCACTGCGGTTTCCTCCTTTGAGTGTCAGACTGACTGAACCTCAGGGACCCAAATTAAAAGTCCTAAAGTCTAGCTCAAATTGCTGGAAATGCTCAGCAGGTCTGGCAGCATCTGGGGAGAGAAATCAGGGTTAAGTGACCCAACTTCAGAATGCAGCTCTCTAGCTCCCTCTGGCTGAAAGTAAGTGATACTTCTGATCCTCATGGCTCCAGGTGAGGAGTCATGATTGGAAACCACACCATGAGTGACCCTGGGAATAGAACTGAAGCTTCCTGCATACCTGTTTACTCTTGTTCCACTGGTTATTGGTTCAGTATTTACTTTCTGTGTCTTGTCAACCTGAAGAAAAATGAGTAAAATCACAAATGATATATACTGCTCTGACTCAGACCAAAATTAAGCTTCTGTACATGTGTTTCCAAGTATTGCTGTTTGTTTTAAACTTGTTTATCCCTCTGGATAAGCATTTTACATCCTTTCATAAGATGCCCTATGAAATATCTCTTTAGGTGTCTCACAAGCCCCAGTTGATTAACCATTCTGCTAATCCCAGCAGCCACTGAAAATGCCCTTCTCTATCTTTTACATCATCTCCCTCCCCTAACTTTGTCTGAAGACACTGACCAATTGCCTCAGTGTGAGATTGCAAGCAGATCTTCAGTCTTCGGTCAAATTTCTGTTTAATGAGAATTGTCTGACAATACTGCAGGGGGGGTTGACTAAAATATACAGAGAGATGAATCGAATACAAAGTTTGCGTATTAGATGCAAGGCAAGAAAATCCTTTAAAAGGTGGGAATGTCAATATTTCATGTGCAGACTTAACAGGATAAAATTTTGAATCAAATTTAGTGACTGGAATCAAAGTCGTTCATCATAAGCCCGAAAGGCATCACCACTTGTCAAGCGGCTTAATCTGAGAGTCTCACTCCAACAGTGTGATGGGTTTATCCTCTGTCATCTTGATTATGTAACTCATTCCAGGATTTGTGAAGAGAACATTAGTTCAAACACAAAAAGGTGATGCCTGTTGCTGAAAGAGATTACATCCTCCCCTGATTTGATCTAAGGCTCTCTGAAAGACTTTTCATGCTTTTCTGGAAATGAAAATGTATTTGACTTGAAATGACTGACCTTCAGTGAGCGAAACATTAATATATTGGTAAGAGGTCTCTTTGTCCCTTACTTTGATGGAAATATGAAGCAAAAGAGGTGGTATAAAATCACTCACAGTCGTTTAAACCTCATTGTTTCTATGGTGCGCCTGTTGAGTAAGGAGCTGTGATCGCCCTCAGTTTTAGTTGAGATCATATAAATGTCCTGAGGCAGGTAATCTGACAGGAATGTGGTCTAGGGCTACAACCAATCTGTTTTTTCCATTAAAAACTGGTTCGCCAAGTGAATTCTGAGTGCTGGTAGATGTTCCACAACTTCAGTCGGTGCCAGTGATGCACAGTGGTTTCCGAGACTGAAAAGTTAGAGAAAATCCTTCAACAATCAGTGCCTGACAATTGGTTTCGGTGGCAGGAAGGAGTATGATGGTGCTGTGGTCTTAAGAGGTTTTTTTTTGTAAGAGGGGTTGAAGAAAAGTGAGCTGTCTGTCAGAAAATAAACAGTTTGTGATGCCTTGGGTTTTTTTTTGAAAAGCTGCAACAATAGAGGCAGTCTGGCTGGGTGTGGCCAGCTCTCACAGACCAGCCTTTCAAGGTTTTTTTTTAAATTGATTTTTGGTTTAGCTTTTAGGCTAAGGGAAGTAGGAGCTATCCCTTCCCTCTCTCGGTTACAGCTGGAAGCTGGGGTTACTGCCTGCTGTTGGCTTACCTATGAGACAAATCTGTTTTTCAGAATTTGCCTTTTTTGCCAAGGGGTGTGTTAATGGGATGTTACTGTATTGGAACAGTTAATTAGTAAAAGCTCCTGTATATATTATTCTATTAAGTTTTCTAATAAAGTTAAGCTATTTTAATTTCCTCTTTCTTTGGTTGTATTTTAACTGTGGTGTTTAAATAAATTGTGTTTGCTTAATGTCAAGTAGTTTGACCAGTCTGGAACAATTGCATCTGGAACAAAGCACTTTGTATTTGCCTAAATAATATGAAAGCGTTAAAGGTTTCTTAAAATATTTTTTAAAGGAGTCTGGCCTGGTCCATGACATGAAGCTGAATCTTGTGACATAATCATAGTGTCCCTGTTTCTGGACAGAGGTCAGGGTTCAAGTCTCACCCGTGACAGAGGCTTGACAGAGCATGTCCAAATCAGGCCCGAGGAGGTCTGCCCAAGGGAAGGGGAGAGGATGGAGTGTGTCAGCGAAGGCTGTGCTGAATGCCAAATGTTGAATTCCTCTTCAACTGCAGAGAGCTCAAAAAGGAATTCAACATAAGAAAGTTTGTTCCTTTTGGGCTATGTAGATGGACGTCCCACTGCTCAGTGATACATAAGGATAGCGAATGTGGAGCAGGGATCAACTGAACGTCACTGTGAACACTGAGCGAACATGAAGCAGACTTACGTTCAGGAGATAGAACATGGAACAGTACAGGCCTTTGTGTGCTGAGCATTTGTGTGATGTTGCGCTGAGCATTTATCTTAATCTAAAATCAACCTAACTTACACACCCCTCAATTTACTGCCATCAATGTGCTTGTCCAGCAGTCACTCAAAAGCCCCCAATGTCTCCAACTCCACTACCACCACTGCAAGGGCATTCCACACAACCACCAGTCTCTGCATAAAGAACCTACCTCTGACATCTCCCCTACACCCTCCTCCAATCATCCCAAAATTATGACCCCTCATGACAGCCATTTCTGCCTTGGCTATCCACTTTATATATGTCTCTCATTACCTTGTACATCTCCATCAAGTCATCTCTCCTCCCTCCTCTCTCCAGTGTGAAAAGACCTCAGCCTCCCTTCATAAGACATGCCCTCCAACCCAGCAGCACTTGGCAAATCTCCCCTGCACCCCCTCCAAAGTATCTACATCCTTCCTATAAGGAGGCAACCAGGACCAGACACAACATTCCAAACGTGGTCCAAACAGGGTTTTATAGAGCTGCAGCAAAACCTTGTGCCTCTCAAACTCAATCCCCCTGTTCATGAAAGCCAAAACACCATACACCTTCCCAACAACTCCACCAACCGGGTGGAAACCCTTAGGGATCCATGCACGTGGACCCCATGATCCTGTTGGTCCTCCACACTGCCAAGAATCCTGCCTTCAACCCTGCATTCAGCATTCAAATTTGACCTTCCAAAATGAATCACCCTGCATTTATCCAGGCTGAACTCCATCTGCCACTCCTCAGCCCAGCTCTGCATCCTGTTAATGTCTCACTGTAGCCTGCAACAGCCCTCCACACTATCCACAGTTCCACCGGGCCCATGCCATCGGCAAACCCACCAACCCACCCCTCCACCTCCTCATCCAAGCCGTCCACAAAAATCATAAAGAGCAGAGGCTCAAGATCAGATCCCTGCAGGATACCACTGGTTACCAACCTCCAGACGGAATATGTTCCATCCACTACCACTTGCTGTCTTCTTTTGGCCAGCCTATTCTGTAGCCAGACAGCCAAATTTCCCTGTATCCCATACCTTCAAACTTTCTGAATGAGCCTACCATGGGGAACCTTATCAAATGCCTTACTGAGATCCATATACACCACATCCACTCTCAACCTTCGTCAATTTGTCTCATCACATCCTCAAAGATCTCAAAAAGGCGTGTGAGGTTTGACCTTCCCCTCACAAAGCCATACTGACTATTTTTAATCAAACTATTTTTTCCAAATAGTCATAAATCCCATCTCTCAGAGTCCTTTCCAGTTACCTTGCTTACCACTGACTGGTCTGTAATTCCCAGGGATTTTCTTATTCCCTTTCTTGAACAGAGGAACAACATTTGCTTCCCTCCAATCCTCTGGTTTTATCCCTGTGGAGAGTGAGATTGCAAAGATCATCGACAGAGGCACAGTAATCTCATTCCTCGCTTCCCGTAGTAACCTTGGATATACCTGGTCCGGCCGTGGGGACTTGTCTACCTTGATGCTTCCCAGAATTTCCAGCACATCCACTTTCTTAATAGCAATCTGTTCAAGCCTATTAATCTGGTCCATGGCTGTCGCACTATCAACAAGGTCTCTCTCTTTCTCTCTCTGTCTTTCTAGTGAATACTGAAGCAAAAAACTCAATTAGAGTCCCCTCTATCTCTTCAGACTCCAGGCATAAGTTGCCTCAACTATCCCTGATTGACCCTATCCTCTCTCTGATCATTCTCTTATTCCTCATGTAAGTGTAGAATGCCTTTGGATTTTCCCTAATCCTTCCCACAAGGCTTAATTGTGGCCCCTCTTAGCTCTCTTCAGTCCATTTTTGAGTTCTTACCTAGCTACTCTGTAATCCTCTAAAGCTGTGCCAGAGCCTTGCTTCCTCAACCTTAAGTAAACTTCCATCTTCCTCTTGTCAAGGAGCTCCTCTTCTCTTGTCATCCAAGGCTCTTTCACCTGACCATTCCTTGCCTTTGTTGGTACAAAGTTATCCAACACTAGCAACGAGTTCTCCCTAAACAGTCTCCACATTGCTGTTGTGCATTTCCTGTAGAGCAATTGTTCCCAATTTATACTCCACAGCTCCTCTCTAATAGCAGCATAATTTTGTGTCCCCCAATTAAATACCTTCCTATACTGTCTGCTCCTATCCCTCTCCATGGTAACGGTGAGGCATTTGTGGTCACTGTCACCGAAATGCTCTCCCACCGAGTAATCTGACACCTGGCCTGGCTCGCTGCTTAGCACCAAATCCAATATGGCCTCCTGCCTAGTCGGCCATCTACATATTGAGTCAGGGATCCTTCCTGAATGCACCCGACAAAATCGGCTCCATACAGACCATCAGCATTAAGGAGGTCCCAATCAATATTGGGGAAGTTGAAGCCATAACAATAACTCTGTTACATCTGTACCTTTCCAAGATTCACTGTCCAATCTGTTCTTCCATCTCCCTTCTGCTATTGGGGTGGGGGGGATATATCGAAAAGACCCAATGTAGTGACTGCTCCTTTCCTGTTACTGACTCCCACCCATACTGACTCAGTGGGCAAACCCTCCTCAACAACCTCCTGTTCTGCAGCTGTGATGCACCCTCCAATTAACAATGCCACTCCCCCTCTTCTTTTAAAACCCCTCCCCCAGTCCTGCACCTCCGTTCTTTTTAAAAGACCTAAAGCCTGGAACATCCAGCAACCATTCCTGCCCCTGTGAAATCCATGTCTCTGTTATGTTCACAACATTGTAGTTCCAAATACTGATCCATGCTCTTATATCAGAATATCAGACACTCACCCTCTAAAGCCCTGCACCACAGCCAGCAGGAAATGAGAAAATAACAAAATCTAATGGATTGGGTATTTAATCCATTAATGTGGTTAGCAGTATTCACTACCAGAGTTTAGTGTGAGTGTCCATAGCTTTTTGCCTTGGTTGTGGTCCTGCTTAATTCCACAAATTTATCATCAAGACATTTAGTTTGAAATACTCCCATTCTCATAACTTTCAAGATGCGTTAACATTACAGCAATCATACTTTTAATACGTGTTGATACCAAAAATATTATTCACATAACAAGACAACCAAAGCTTTATCTTTGTTCATGCATGACTACAGAACTACAGACCAGTGAGCCTTACATCAGTGGTGGGTAAGTTGTTGGAGGAAATTCTGAGAGACAGGTCCACATGCATTGGGAAAGGCAATGTCAGATTGGGGATAGTCATCATGGCTTTGTGTGTGGGAAATTGTGCCTCACAAACTTGATTGACTTTTTTGAAGAGCTGACCAAGAAGATAGATGAGGGCAGTGCAGAATACATTGTCTACGTGGACTTTAGTAAGGCTTTTGACAAGGTTCCACATGGTAGACTGGTTAGCAAGTTTATGGGATATAGGGAGAGCTAGCCAATTGGATACAAAATTGGTTTGACAGTAGGAGACAGAGGATGGTGGTAGAGGGTTGCTTCTTAAACTGGAGGCCTATGACAGTGATATACCACAAGGTTTGGTGTTGGGTCCATTGTTGTACATCATTTATATAAATGATTTGGATAAGAATACAGGACAGTTAGTAAGTTTGCGGATGTCACCAAAATTGGTGGTATAGCAGACAGTGGAGAAGATTATCTAAGAGTACAAAAGGGTCGTGATCAACTGGGCCAGTGGGCTGAAGAATTAACAAATGGAGTTTAGCTCCACTTAGTTCAGTTGGCCTCTCATGTAGAGTGATGCCCACAGCATGGGTTTGATTCCCAAGCCAGCTGAAATTCCTATAAAGGATTCTCTTTCTCAAACTTACCCCTTGCCTGAGGTGTGGTAACCCTCAGGTTAAACCACTGCCAGTTACCTCCCAAAGGACTGTCCTTTGGGACAAAGAAAACTTTATCTCTTGAACAAGAGTCCTTGCTTCAAATCCCTACCTGCTCCAGACATGTGTAATAACATCTTCAAACAGGTCGCTTAGAGGAAAACAATCTCAATCAGCATTATACTGAAACAGACTCCCTGGTCTTTAATACCCCCCTGTTAATGGGTGGGTAGATCTGTTTGCTTCATACCAATACAGAGGAACGTCGATTATCCGGCATTCGATGAACCCCCGAATTTAGGATTATCCGAACAAGATCACAAGGTCCTGTTGCTCCTTGCTCCCAACCCAGTAGCTCCTGGTCACATGATCTACATTGTGGTTACTTGTTTATTAGCATGGTCCCTCCTAAAGTGACATCACAAGAGTGGAAGTTTGGTGTTGGCAAACTCGTTGGCAAGCTTTCGAAATTACGAAAGTAATTGTTCTTAATTTGCTTTGAGATATTGTAAGGATTTTCAAGGTGCTTGATTAATGCAAATTCTTTCTTTATTTCTGTTATAGCCAGAAGACATTGCAAACAGAAAACTCAAACAAAGTTGACCTTCACAGAACTCAGTGACCTACAGCAATGATAGAGTGATTCGTACACATGTAAACAGCCATAGTTTAAGATGATTCCTCTTTGCTGTTGAATTTAAATTCTCTCAGAGTGAGAAAGAAAGGACTTTACACAGAGTCCTTACAGGGGAATCTGGTATGCAATAGATTACTGTAAACAAGCATTTTACTCTCAATGTGAATCACAAAAAGGGATGGGATGGACAACCAGTTAATCTACTTTTCCTAATCATCATCGAATCCCTAAAGTGTGGAAACAGGCCATTTAGCCCATCGAGCCCACACAAACTCTCTGAGGAGCATCCCACCTCCCTGTATTTCGAACGGCTAACCCATCTAGCCTGCACATCCCTGAACACTATGGGTAATTTTGCATGGCCAATCCACCTAACCTACACACCTTTGGACTGTGGGAGGAAACCCATGTCGACACAGAGACAGTCGCCCAAAGGTGGGATCGAACCCAGGTCCCTGGCGCTGTGAGGCAGCAGTGGTGACCAATCAGTCACCGCTTTTATTTGGTGATACTCCTGATCACAGTTCACCTGATCCCCCAGATAATGAAGTTCTCCCCCAAAATGCCCCGCTGGTGTTTGACAAAAGAAATTAGCCTGGAATTGCTAGTGCACCTTCACACTGAGGCCTAGGATACACCTAACATTGGGCCTCAACATTGTCATCCATTATCGTCCATGAGGTGAGAACCTAATGGCCCCGAGGCAGCTGTTAGGACAAGGGGAATGGGAATAAAAACAAAAATGCTGGGAAACATTCCATTCTGAAGAAGCATCGTATAGGACTCGAAACATTAACTCTCTCTCTCTCTCTCTCTCCATCAAGGCTGCCAGAGCTGCTGAGTTTCTCTAACATTCTCTCTTTTTTATTTCAGATTTCCAGCCTTCGCAGTGTTTTGCTTTTATTAAAAGGGAAGGGAGATTGGGACATTGCAAATCATGTAGGGTGCTATCAGACAGGTGTTAGAGTCAGTGGAGTGTGTGGACAAGCAGGGTCTGACAGAAACTGGCTTCCTCCGGATATGGGTTTGTGAGGGACCTGCACTGTTGCCAGTTGCATATTCAAGTGAATTTATCTTAAACACTCACAAGGAAGCTGATGATCTGGTTGTATTATTGCTGGACTATTAATCGAGAGGCCCAAGACCCAGGTTTGAAGTTCACCATTGAATTTGAATTCAATAAATACCTGGAATTAAGAGACTGATGATGACCATTGTTGATTGTTGGAGAAACCCATCTGGTTCATCAATGTCCTTTAGGGAAGGAAACTGCCATCCTTACCTGGCCTGGCCTACATGTGACTCCAGACCCACAGCAATGTGGTTGACTCTTAATTGCTTTCTGCAGAACTAAAGGGCATAGGTTTAGGGTGAGAGGAGAAAGAAATCAAAGGGACTAAAGGGGCAACATTTTCACACAGAGGGCGGTGCGTGTATGGAATGAGCTGCCAGAGGAAGTGGAGCAGGCTGGTACAATTACAACATTTAAAAGGAATCTGGATGGAATATGAAGCCTGTTCCAAGCCTCACTTTCTCCTGGCTGATTTTAACCTCACTGTGAAGCCTCTTTCAAGGATGCCTACCTTGAAGAAGTTCTCCTCCTCTCTCTACGAGGATTTCAGATGGCCTCTCTCTCACTGCACCCCCACGTCTCCCACCTTCATCTACCTATCGCACTCTCAGCTACCTTCACCCCAGCCCCACCCCCCTTTAATTTATCTCTCAGCTCCAACCCAGCCCACAAGCCTCATTCCTGATGAAAGGCTTATGCCCGAAACGTTGACTCTCCTGCTCCTCAGATGCTACTCGGCCTGCTGTGCTTTTCCAGCACCACACTCTCGACTCTGATCTCCAGCATCTGCAGTCTTACTTTCTCCAACATGAATAGGAAGGGTTTAGAGAGATATGGGCCAAATGCTGGCGATGGGATTAGATTAATTTTGCGTATCTGATCGGCATGGACGAGTTGGACCGAAGGGTCTGTTTCCATGCTGTATGACTATGACTCTTAAAAAAAACTTTGTTAGTTAAGACCCACAGCAGTCCCATTTTAAATGGACGCACAGGTGAGTTTGCAGGCCTATATATTTCAGTTTTTTTTAATTCACCAAAATGGCTTGAAGCCAATGGATTACTCTGTCCATTATCCAGCTGTCAACCCTCGATACCAACCCTCCAATCCTGGGGCCTACACCCTTTGTCCTGAGGGTGGGGAATCATGCTTTTTATGGTTCCTGCAAAGCGAAGTGCTTTGCCAACTTGTCCCATCCCTTTAATCTGATGTCACAATTTTGAGAATTGTTTAATTATGTGGAAAACCAGTGTCAGCAAATTCCACTGAGATTAATTTGAGCTACACTCCACTGGAATGACACGCAGATGCCTTTGTGCCCTCCCTGAATATTTTCTGCTCCAGCAAGCTGGTAAACGGCACATAAATTCGACTCAAGGCCTTGCTTTGTGAGTGAAATCACACCATCACTTTTAGTTACATCATTACTCCCGAAACACATAAACAGGCTCTTGGCACAGAGCAATGGGCTGTTTCTCAGATGGAGGTTGACTGCCACCTCCTGGTGGTTATAAACCATTACAGTTACCAATGTGTTAACAGCAGGAGCAGGACATCGAGTTTTAAGGGGATACTTTTTTAAAAAAAGAAAAGGCTGGGACTGTTCTGCAACATTTTTCAAGGTTCTATTAACTTCCTGTTCACTCCAGATTCATCCATAGTAATGGTGACTGCACCACAAAACAGCATCACTGACTGTGAAGCATTTTAAGAGATCACAAGTACCCTATGTAAATGCACATCTTCCTTTCTTCCATATGAGTGGGGTTCAGAGCAATAGTCAGGCAGGGTTGTCACATCAGGAAGGAAATATTCAGTGAAGTCTTTACCAGGAGGGAGGTCATTGCCCATTTATGGGTTTGGCAGCAACGAGATTCCCATTTTATAATCCAACTCAATATCCGTATTCCTTCTTTGTCCCATTTCCTTCATCCTCTTCCAATCACTCCATCACCACATTCAACTTGTGCAAAGCATTACTTTGCATACGGTAACTTTGTTGGAGAAACTGTCACCTTTTAGCAGTATAAACTGCTTTGGAAGAAAGTAGGGATTATTCAAGCAGCTGAAACTAAGATGGATCTAGCAACTTACCTCATACATATTTATCTGGCAATCTCAGGAACACTGTAGTCACTTGCCTCTTCTCCTCATTAACTCTGATTCTCATTCCCATCACACTGTGCCTGCTGTTGCTATGGATCTTTCTAATCTACTTATCACACTATCTCTGCTGCTTAACACCATGTGCTCCATCTACCCCCCTCCCTCACTCCAAGCAAGCAGCTGTCATCAGCAAGATTTCAATCCCAACAGGATAGCGTGCTTCTTTCAGCACACAATAGGCACAAGAACAACTGGCAGCCACTCACTGGAAAAGCATGGCTATCTTTGGTGCTAACTGGCCTACTGAGTATTCCCCACTTTAACATCAGTTTGTATCTAATTGCCCTGATGGTATATCAGTCCCCACAGTGGGGAGCTGAAACGTTTATCAATCAGACCATAACTCAAGACGGAACAGACAAAAATATGTAGATGATCATTTTAAGTTTTGTTCCAGCATGTAACTCTATTAGTTACAGCATTTCTGCAGCACAGAACTAGGTCATACAACCCAGATAGTCACTGCTGGCCTCCAGGCTCTTCATTTGACTCATAAAATCCCTACAGTGTGGATGTAGGCCAATCAGCCCATCGAGTCCACACTGCCCCTCTGAACAGCATCACACCCAGACCCATAGCTCATCCCTGCATTTCCCCATGGCTAATCCACATAGCCTGTACATCCCTGGACACTATGGGACAATTTAGCACGGCCAATCAACCTAACCTGCACATCTTTGGACTGTGGGAGGAAATCCACACCAAGGAACATGGAGAATGTGCAAACTCTGCACAAGCAGTCACACAAGGCTGGAATCAAACCTCTGGTCCAAAGCATTGTGAGGCAGTAGTGCTAACCACTGAGCCAACATGCCTCTGTTAATATGTTCCCTTCTTCCCGAATGCATGTATCTAACTTCCTCGTCTACACATTGATACTGTCTAGCTCAGCCACATTCCCATTCTTTGGGTAAAGATGCTTAATGGTAACCTCCCTCAGGATGAAACCACAGAATTGTTACACTGAGCATGAGGTCATTCAGCTCATCATGTCTGCATGGACTCACTGAGCATTTTAACTTAGTGCCAACCTCCCCCCTTTTCTTCATAACCCTCCACATTTTTTCTGTTTAAATAATCATCCAACACCCTCTCAAATGCCCAGTTGAACCTGCCTCTCCCATTCTTCCAGGCAGCACATTCCCCAACTACTCGCTGTGTGAAAAGAAAGATTTTTATCCCCTCACAATTGCTTATTCCGCAAAACACTTTAAAATGGCATTCCCTGTTTCTTGATCCATTTATGAGCAGGAACAGTTTCTCCGCTCCACACCCCTCATGATTTTGAAAACTTCTGCCAAGTCTCCCCTTGAAGGGAAAACGGTCCTACCTTCTCAGATCTTTGGCCGTAACTGAAGTGTTTCATTCCTGGAGCCGTTCTTGTAAATCTTTTCTCCAATGGATTTGAATCCTTCCTGATGTTCAGTACTGCACCCAATACTCCAGCTGAGGTCTGACCAGTGTTCTATATTAACCTCCCTGCTCATGAGCTCTATGCCCTTACTGAGAACACTGTGTGCTGTATTAACAGCCCCTTGTATCTGTTTGGCCACCTCTAGTTATTTATGTACACCTATACCCAGATGTCTCGGTTCCTGCATTCTCTTTAGAGTATTTTATACTGTCTCTCCATGTATTTTTTGTACCAAAGTGCATCACCTCGCACTTCTCTGCTTTGAATGCTTGCGTTCTTGTGAAGTTGGGAACCAGGCAGAGCCCATTTCACATAAATCAGCTGAAAGGCATTGAATGTTGAACCAAATGACTCATCCCCATTCAGAACTTCCATTTGTTTCAATTTCTCAGACTTCAATCTTCCTTCCCCTGTTCCCCACTGTCAAGTCCGTTTGCCCATCAAGCTAAACTCTAATGATCATTCCCCATCCAATGGAGAGTAAGAAAAGACTTCAAGCCTTTCAGAAACATCTTAATCCTCACTGGTCTTGTAGAAATTATATAGGTAGCAGTCATCTTTAACACAGCAAGATCCCACAATGTGCAGAAGAGCCACTTAGTTGAGAGTGACTAAGGCAAGAATGTCACACAGGAAACCTCCCTCTCCTTTTGCTTTCCTTCTGATCATGCCAAATGATCTTTAAAATGGAACCCAAAACATCAGATCAGGCCCAATCTCTATCCTATCACCGTAAAGGCAGCATCTCTAACAATACAACTCTTGGAGATTCAAGATGGCGGTGATCTAGGAGGATCGCTTTGTAGAGCTCCGCACCACAGCACAAGCGGGACGAACATCTAACCCACCCAATCAGGACCACCGCAATATCCTGAGACATTGGAAAGGTCGTGGAGTCCCAGGAAATCGTTGAAAACCAATTTACCGAAGAAGGGAGGAGGACCGTCCAAGGCCAGGCCCGCTGCCCAGCCTGCAGGATCCTCAGACTCGATTTCTCACCAGGCCCTGGTGAAGGAGTTCACGAAATCTTGCGAGATGTTGGGTAAATAGATAGAGCAGAAGGCCCTGATCTCCATCATGCTGCATGAGCAGCAGCTGGGAGACCTGGAAAAGAGGACGGATAGAGGACGGATGAGGTAGAACACAGAATCACAGTGATGGAAGCTGATTTCAGTTCCTCCAAGGGTAGGATCCAAGCCCTAGAGACGCAGGTCCATAGTTTACATGACCAAGTTGATGATCTCGAGAACAGGGGCAGGAGAAAAAAAATATTTGGATCGTCGGTGTGGCAGAGGGTAAGAAAGGTGAGTGGCTGGCGGAATATATTGAAGACTGGTTGCCGAAAGTCCTTAGCTTGGATGCTGGGGTGGGGGGGAGAGATCTAAGATGGCGGTGATCTGAGCAGATCGCATTGCAGAGCTCTGCATCATAGCACAAGCAGGATGACCCTTTAACCCACCCAACCCAGACCATCGTGATACCTTGGGACTCCAGAAAGATCATGGAGTCCCAAGAAACTTCTAAAGATTAACTTACCTGTGTTTCCAGCCGTCCAGAGATGCTGGAAAAGGGAGGAGGAGCATCCGAGGCTGAGTCTGCAGTTCAGCCTGCAGGATCCTCGGAGCAGACTACTTTCCAGGCCCTGGTGAACGAGCTCTCGAAATCTCGCGAGATGTTGGGGAAACAGATTGAAGAGAAGCTGGCTCCAGTCTCTCTCATGCTGCAGAAGCACGAGCAGCAGCTGGGAGACCTGGAGAAGAAGACGGATGAGGTGGAGCACAGGGTCACGGTGGTGGAAGCTGATGCCAGTTCATCCAAGGATAGGATCCAAGCCCTGGGGACGCCGGTCTGTAGCTTGCAGGACCAAACGGATGATCTTGAGAACAGGTGCAAGAGAAAAAATATTCCGATCATCGGTCTGCCTGAGGGTAAGGAAGGTGAGCGGCCTGCGGAATTTGTTGAGGATTGACGGCCAAAATCCCTTGACTTGGAGATCGGCATGAGAGGATTGGAGATAGAGAGGGCTCACCGGGTCGCAGCACGGAGATCGGGTCTGGGTGAACGTCCTCTTCCTCAACTGGTGCGGATCCATCATTACCGGGATAAGGAGAGAGTCATGGAGATTTCCAGACTCCAGGGGAAGGATCCAAAGACCCTAATTTACGAGGGCTCAATGGATCATATTTTTCCAGGACTTCTCAGCAGCAGTGATCCAGAAACGAAAATCTTACAACAGTGTCAAGAGAAGACTGAGGGAGCTTGGGATTCACTACTCCCCAAGGTATCTGACAGTGCTTCAGTTTAACCTGAGATGAATCCATACATCTCTATGACACGTTGGAGAAGGCAAGAGAGTTTGTGGATAAACTAATTTGAACAATTTTAGTATGTATAAATAATGTTGTTTAGGTATATGTTTATCATTCTGTAAAAGAAATGGAGGAAGTCTGGTTGGAGCTTTACCTTTATTACCTCTATTGATAGTTTAAACTATGTCTGGCGATGGTTGAGACGTACATTTACAATTTCTAAATTAGGATATGCCAGAGGATGGTTGGGGTATTTATGCCCCTTTCTTTAAGAATTTTTTTTATTCATACTAATATTCGATGGGGTGTTTATTATTTTCTGCTTGGATTTGTGGTGCGGCTCTAGCTGGAAGAAGTGAAGGTGGTTGTGATAGTTGGATGTCTACTTATGGGAAGTTTGGGATGGGGAGTTGCCCCCTCTGGACAGAGGGTGAGTTACCCTATTCAGCGCTGCTGGCGCTTTATATGTTGGTTTGCTTTTTGGTTTTTGTTGTTAAATGTAGTGGTTTTAGTTTACGTAGTTTTTTCTATTTGGTGGATCATGTGACACCAAGGCTCAGCAGTTTGTGGTTCGGGTTCCTCCTCTCTGGAATTTAGATATTATTGCAGAAGATTATGGCTAATGATTTGATTAAATGGTGTACCTGGAATATCAAGGGATATTACTCATCAATTAAGAGGGAGAAGGTACTCTTGAGTCTTAGAAAGGAAAAGGTGGATATTATTTTGTTACAGGAGACAGATTTGGATGACAAGGAGCATCTGAAATTACAGCAGAATGGCTTTGACCGAGTTTATTTTTCATCATTTAATATCAGAAGTAGGGCAGTGGCTATATTGGTTAGGAAAAATCTCTTATTTAAGTTGTTGGAGTGTGTTAAAGACACAACGGGAGGGGGGGAGGGGTTGGAATTCTCAAAGCCTTGATAAATGGGGAAGAATATGGTATTTTAAATGTTTATTGCCCTCCAGCTCATCCCCTTAAATTTTTGGTAAATGCTTTTTCTAAACTGATAAATCTCGAGCCCTGGCACATCATTATAGGGGGAGATTTTAACTGTCTTATGGATCCCACAGTAGACAGGTTCCCCAAAAATCCCTTGTTACCTTCTGTACAACTTAAACAGTTTGTGGGTCTGTGTAGAGTTAGGGTTGGTGGACATCTGCAGGCGTCTCCACCCTACAGCTAGGGATTTTACGTTTTTCTCCATTCTGCACAGATGTCACACGAGGATTGATATTTTTCTGACCCCTGCGATAACCCTGGATCTGGTGGCATCTTGTACGATTGGTAATATTACCATTTCTGATCATGCTCCAGTGAACCTTATGGTTAAGATTAAGGACGTCATAGTGGGTTCGAGGTACTGGCGAATGGATGCCTTTATGTTGAAGGGTAATAAGTTTGTGGAGTATTTCTCTAGGGAATTTTCGGCGTTCCTAAACATCAACATAGGATCGGTTGATAGCTCATCCATTCTCTGGAAATTGCCAAAGCCTATGCCAGGGGCTAGTTATTTCCTACTCCGCCAATAGGTGGCAGCAGAAGGGTGAGCAGCAACATCTCCTTGAAGCACGGTTGAAGGCAGCTGACCCTCCACGTTGGTCAAACGCGCTGCGGTCTGCATTAAATTCCGTGCTCACACAAATGGCAAAGAAGGAGCTGGCTTTTGCAAAGCAAAGGTTATGCGAGCATGGTGACAAGCCAGGCAAATATTTAGTGTATCTTGCCAGAAAGAGAAGTGCCCCACAAACCATTACAGTGATTAGGGAAGGGTCTGGGAACCTAACGTGTGATTCTAAAAAGATTAATGTGGCGTTCCAGAGATTTAACTCTAAATTATACCAATCTGAGGATGGTGAGGAGGGGCAGGCCAAAATGGAATCCCTTTTTAGGGATCTGAAGCTCCCAGGTGTGACTCCCGAACAACAGTCCTTTCTCAATATCCGGTTATCAGAGCAAGAAATGCAGGAAGCTGTGAGGCAGCTTCAGAGTGGAAAGGCGCCGGACTTTTCAATGAATTCTATAAGGAATTTATAAGTATACTGTCAGGCCCGATGCTCAATATCTTTAATGATTCATACGGTCATGATTGTCTCTCACCATCTCTGAGAGAGGCCAATATTTCACTTATCCTTAAAAAAGGGAAGATCCTGGAGGACTGTGCTTCGTACGGCCCATCTCGCTCTTAAATGTGGACTTTAAAATCCTCTCTAAGACTCTGGCGTTAAGACTGTGTTACCTTCAATTATTAAAGAGGATCAGACGGGCTTTATAAAGGGTCGCAGATCCTCCAATAATGTTAGGAGGCCGCTTAATGTAATTCAAGCATGCCAACAGCAGTCAGTACAAGGATTGGTGATTTCTCTGGATTCAGAGAAGGCATTTGATCAAGTTGAGTGGCCGTACCTTTTCTATACTCTAGAGCGGTTTGGTTTGGCCGAAGTCTTCATAAGATGGGAAAAGGTTCTCTACATTGACCCTCTTGAACGGTCATCACCTACGGGGTACAATCAAGCAATTTTAACATTTCTAGTGGCAGCCAGCAGGGCTGTCCCTTTTCACCATTAGTTTTTACGTTGGTGATTGAACTATTGGCAGAGGCTATTCGAGGGGATCCCAATATATCAGCTCCAGAAGTGGGGTCAAACTTATATAAGATTTCGGTGTATGCAGACGATGTCCTTTTGTTTTGACAAATCCAGCAGTTTTGGCGCCTCACCTGATACAACGCATTCACGCATTTGGCACCTTTTCGGGGTACAAGATTAATTTTACGAAATCAGAGGCGATGCCTATGGATGGTCTTATGAAGGAGCTAGCTCTTGCGGGGGGCTATAGATTCCCATTTATGTGGTCACAGGAGGGTTTTGTGTATTTGGCATATTTATTACTCCAGTTCTGGATCGGCTGTTCAGAGCCAATTTTATCCACCCTTACACCCAAAATTATTTGAAAAAATTAAAGAAGATCTTCAAAGATGGGAGGCACTTCCAGTCTCGTGGTTGGGTCGGATATCATTTACTAAGATGAATATTCCCCCCATTTGCTTTACCCTATATGGATGCTCCCCCGATTTTCAATAAGCAAACGCTCGGGAGGCTGAACGGCTGGTTCAGCTCCTGTATTTGGCATCATAAGCGGCCCCTCATTAAATTAACCAAACTGCAGTTGCCTCACAGATTGGGGGGAGTGGACCCTCCTGACATTAAGCTCACTTTTATCCTATATGAGTGATTGGGTTTGTGGGGATCCTCTTTCAATATGGTTAGATATCGAAGCCTCCCAGGCAAAGTGCACCCTTACCAGCTTGCTGTTTTTGGACAAAATGAGAACAGTTAGGGAATATTGCCACAACCCAATGATCATCAATACCGTTAAAGCATGGAGGGCAATTCGGCAGAGGGAAGGCAATATTGGCAAAACATCTTTGTTTACACCTTTAGTGGGTATGCCGGGTTTTCAACCAGGAATGATAGATTCAGGACTCAAACATTGGGCAGCTAGGGGTGTGTCTTGCTTGGGCAATTTATTTGAGGGAGACACAATGATGTCCTTTGATCAGTTTGCATGGAAATACGAGCTATCTGACAGGAACAGCTTTCAGTTTTTTCAAGTTAGGGATTTTATTGAAAATATAACACACTTTTGATTGATCCCTACAAATCTGACATGGGGGGGGAGGGACAGGGTGCTAAGTGCTAAGAGTACACTTTCAGTCAGCACTTTATATCATCAATGGGGGGGTGCCACCTCAGATGAGTTTGATTGACTCTGCAGGATGTGGGAGAGAGAGCTAGGTGTTAAGGTCTCCTCAGAGGCATGGGAAGATATTTGGGAGAATGCAAGGAAGATTTCAATTTGCAATAGGACCCATGCTTTACAGTTGAAGATTTTCTACAGGGTCCATTTGGCTCTGGACCATTTGTCAAAATTTTGCTTTTGCTTATTGAAAATCAGGGGAGCATCCATATAGGGTAAAGCAAACTGGGTATCGTCAATATGTCCCAAGTGCAAGGTTGGTACGGGCACTATTACCCATTATATCTGGTCCTGTGGTAGGCTTCAAACATACTAGAGCGCTGTGGCGGGTGCAATGGAGAGGATTTTGGGTGTAAGAGTGGAGAAGGACCCGATCTCTCTTCCTCTTGGCCTGCCCAGTGTGTTCCCTGTAGATGCGAATAAGAAAAACTTTTCAACATCCTCATGTTCTGTGCAAGAAAGAATATCGTGCTAGCTTGGGTATCTGAAAACCCCCCCGGGCCTGTCAGGTTGGCGGATGTCCCCTTGGGTTTTCTCACAAGTACGGTACACCACAAAACTGAGCATTTCTGTAAGACATGACGGCCCTTTTTGGAATACCTGGACACAGATTTGTCTGCCACACAAACGAGGGCTTTTATATAGCAGTAACAATTGTGTTTTACGTGTCCAATATCCGGGGAGGGGGAGCTGCTAACCTATGAGCGTTTTGTTCGGCCGGGCTGAGCTATTAGTATTCATTAGTTTGTTGTTGTTTATATAGTTATTTAGATAAATAGCCAGTTTGGGTTTTTTTTATTTTATACTTTTCTATATATGTGTATACATTTGTAAATGAGGCTAGGTCAGGGATTTTTTGGGGTTTTTTTGTACTATTTTGAATTGTGTGGTTTTGTACTTGTTGTAATATTTAAAAATCTATTGTTTCAATAAAAATATATTTTAAAGAAAAACAGAGGAAGTCCTATTGGGACTTTTCCTTTTTTTTTAATTGGTAATAATTTGGTTTAAACTATGTTTGGTGGCGGTTGAGATGTGTACTTTCAATTTTTAAGTTGCGATACCAAAGGATGGGTGGGGTATCTGCCCTTTTTTTTAAAAGAAATTCTTTATTCACATTGCTACCCCATGGTGTATTTTCTTTCTTTTCTGCTTGTGTTTGTGGTGCGGTTCTAGCTAGCAGGAGGGAAAATGGTTGGGATGGCTAGATGCCTACTTACAGGCAGTTTATGCCCAGTTCAGGTATTTAAACACCCGGCCTGCAGTCTTGGCAGCAGAATGGAAAGTTGGGTTTTGGGATGTGGAGTTGCTCCCTTGGGGCACGTGTGAGTTCCCCTATTCAGCGCCACTGGTGCTTTATGAGTTGGTTTGTTTGTTTTTTAGTTTTTGTTGCACATAATCTTTGATAGCTTTGTAGATTTGTTAACTGTAGTAGTTTTGGTTTATGTAGTTTTTATGTTCAATGGATCTTGTGACACTAAGGCTCAGCGATTTGTGGTTCGAGTTCCTCCTCTCTGGAATTTAAATGCTTCTGCAGAAGGTAATGGCTAATGACTGGATTAAATGGTGTACCTACAACATCAAGGGGAGTCACTAACCAATTAAGAGAAAGAGTGTACTTTTAGGTCTGAGAAAGGAGGGGGTGGGTATTGCATTGTTACAGGAGATACACTTGGATGATAGGGAGCATTTGAAACTACAGCAGAATGGCTTTGATCGGGTTTACTTTTCATCTTTTAATACCAGACATAGGGGAGCGACTATATTTGTTAGGAGGAATCTCCCATTTAAGTTACTAGAATGTGTCAAAGACACACACAGGAGGTTTGTAATTCTCAAAGCCCTGATAAATGGGGAAGAATATGGTGTTTTAAATGTTTATTGCCCTCCGGCCCATCCCCTCAGTTTCTGGGCGATGCATTCTCTAAATTGATCAGTCTGGAATCTCGGCATATCTTCACAGGGGGAGATATTAATTGCCTTATGGATCCCACAGAAGACAGGTTGCCCAAAGGCCTCCCAATACCCTCTGTACAAACTAAACAATTAGTGGATCTGTGTGTGGAGCTAGGTTTGGTGGACATCTGGAGGCGTCTCCACCGTACAGGCAGGGATTTTACATTTTTTTCCAATCCACACAGATGTCACACCAGGATTGATATTTTTCTGACCCCCGTGGCAACCCTGGACTTGGTGACATCTTGTACGATTGGTAATATTACCATGTCCGATCACGCTCCAGTGTACCTTGTGGTTAAGATTAACGACGTTACCAGTGGGTCCAAGGCACTGGCGAATGGATCCTATTATCCTCAAGGAGAATAAGTTTGTGGAGTATTTCTCTCGGGAATTTTGGGCATTCCTAGACATTAACTCAGGCTCGGTTAGTAGCCTGCCTGTCCTTTTGGAAACTTCCAAAGCCTATGCCGGAGTTAGGTTATCTCCTACTCTGCCATTAGGAAGAGGCAGAAGGGTGGCCAGCAATGTCTCCTTGAAGCACGGTTGAAGGCAGCCGAGGAGGCTTACTTTGACAGACCTTCCTTAGTCAAGCTACAGAGGATTACGGCACTGCGGTCTGCATTGAATTCCGTATTCACACAGACGGCAAAGAAGGAGCATGCTTTTGCAAAGCAAATGTTGTATGAGCATGGTGACAAGCCAGGCAAGTATCTAGCATATCTCACCAGGAAAAGGAGTGCCCCTCAGTCCATTACGGCAATTAGGGAAGGGTTTAGGAACCTAACATGTGACTCCAAAAAGATTAATGTGGCACTCCGGCAATTTTACGCTAAGTTATACCAATCTGAGGGTTGTGAGGCAGGGCGGGTCTAAATTGAGTCCTTTTTCAAGGATCTGGAGCTCCGCGGCATGAACCTCAAACAAAAGTCTTTTCTCAATGCCCCCTTATCAGAGTAAGAGATGCAGGAGGCTGTGAAGCAACTTCAAGGTGGAAAGGTGCCTGGTCCTGACGGACTTCCCAGAGAAATCTAAAAGGAATTTATAAACATATTGTCAGACCCGATGCTCAACATGATCAATGACTCATACAACTATGATCATCTCCCACCATCACTGAGAGAGGCTAGTATTTCACTTATTCTTTAAAATGGGAAGGTCCTGGAGGACTGTACTTTGTACAGGCCCATTTCACTCTTAAATGTGGACTTTAAAATCCTCTCTAACACTTTTGCGTTAAGGCTGGAGACTGTGTTACCTTCTATTGTTAAAGCAGACCAGATAGGCTTCATAAAGGGTCACAGATCCTCCAATAATGTCAGATTAGATTACTTACAGTGTGGAAACAGACCCAACAAGTCCACTCCAACCCACCGAAGCGCAACCTCCCCAGACCCAGACCCATTCCCCTACATTCACCCCTGCCCCTAACACTACGGACAATTTAGCATGGCCAATTCACCTAACCTGCACATTTTTGGACTGTGGCAGGAAACCACAGCACCCAGAGGAAACCCACGCAGACACGGGGAGAATGTGCAAACTCCACACAATCAGTCGCCTGAGGCAGGAATTGAACCCGGTTCTCTGGCGCTGTGAGGCAACAGTGCTAACCACTGTGCCACCGTGCTGCCCACGGCTGCTTAATGTAATTCAAGTGAGCCAATACAGGGACTGGTGATTTCTCTAAATTCAGAGATGGCTGAGTCGAGTGTCCGTACCTTTTTTATACTCTGGAAGGGTTTGGCTTGGGTGAAGCCTTTATAAGATGGGTAAAAGTTCTCTGCAGTGACCCTCTCGCTGCGGTCATCACCAATGGGGTACGATCACGCAATTTTAACACTTTTAAGGGCAGCTGGCAGGGCTGTCCCCTTTGGCCATTGCTGTTTACGTTGGTGATTGAACCATTGGCGGAGGCCCTTCGTAGGGATCCTCATACATCAGCTCCAGAAGTGGGGTCAAAATTATATAAGATTTCATTATACGAGGACGATGTCCTTTTTTTTTGTCAAATCCAGCCTCGCCTGATACAATGCATCAGTGTGTTTGGCACCTTTTCGGGGAACAAGATTAATTTTGGAAAATCAGAGGCTATGCCTATGGGTGGCCTTACGAAGGTGCGAGGTCTTGAGGGTGAATCTCGATTCCCATTTAAGTGGTCACGGAGGGGTTTGTGTATTTGGCCATATTCATCACTCCAGTTCTTGATCGGTTGTTCAAAGCTAATTTTGTTCAACTGTTTGACAAAATCAGACAAGACCTTCAAAGATCGGAGGCGCTTCCAATTTCGTGGTTGGGTCAGATAGCGCTTATTAAGATGAATATTCTCCCCTGTTTGTTGTACCCTATATGGATGCTCCCCCTGATTTTTGATAAGCAAACATTCAGGGGACTGAACGGCTGGTTCAGCTCTTTTATCTGGCATCGTAAGCGGCCCCTTATTAAGTTAGCTAAATTGCAATTGCCTCAGATTGAGGGGAGTGGATCTCACAGACATTAAAAGCTATCAGCCAAGCTTGCTTTTATCATATGTGAGTGATTGGGCTTGTAGGGACCCTCTTTCAATATGTTTAGATATCGAAACCTTCCAGGCAAGGTGCCCTTTTACTAGCTTGCTGTTTTTGGACAAAATAAAAACAGTTAGGAAATATTGCCATAACCCACGAGTTATCAATACTGTTAAAGCATGGAGGGCAATTTGCCAGAGGGAAGGCAATATTGGCAAAACATCTTCTCTTACACCTATAGTGGGTAAGCCAGGTTTTCAATCAGGGATGATAGATTCAGGCTTCAAATATTGGGCAGCTAGGGGTGTGCCTTGCTTTGGCAATTTATTTGAGGGAGACGCAATGATGTCCTTCGATCAGTTAGCACAGAAATACAAGCTATCTAACAGGGACCTCTTTCGTGATTTTCAAGTTAGGGATTTTATTCAAACAAAAGGCCACACTTTTGACTGATCCCTGAAAATCTGACATAGAGAGGATGGTGCTCAGTGCTAAGAGTACACTTTCAGTCAGTACTTTACATCATCAATTGGGGGGTGCCCCCTCAGATGAGTTCGATCGACTCTGCAGGGTGTGGGAGAGAAAGCTAGGTGTTGAGGTCTCCTCAGAGACACGGGAAGATATTTGGGGAAATGCAAGAAAGATACCAATTTGCAATGGGACCCATGCTTTACAGTTGAAGATTCTCCATAGGGTCCACTTGGCTCTGGATCATTTGTCAAAATTTAAATCAGGGGTATCTTCAACATGTCCCAAATGCAAGGTTGGCACAGGCACTCTTACCCATTGTCTCTGGTCCTGTGGTAGGCTTCAAACATACTGGAGCGCTGTGGCAGGTGCAATGGAGAGGATTTTGGGTGTAAAGGTGGAGAAGGACCCGATCTCTCTTCTTCTTGGCCTACCCACTGTGTTCCCTGTAGTTGCGCATAGGAAAAAACTTTTCAACATCCTCATGTTCTGTGCAAGAAAGAATATCTTGCTAGGTTGGGTATCTGAAAACCCCCCCGGGCCTGTCAGGTTGGCGGATGATTGTTTTGGAGCATATCCCCTTGGGTTTTCTCACCAGTATGGGACAGCACGAAACTGAGCATTTCAAGAAGACATGACGGCCCTTTTTGGAAGACCTGGACACAGATTTGTCTGCCACACAAATGAGGGCTTTTATATAGCCGTAACAATTGTGTTTTACGTGTCCAATATCCGGGGAGGGGGAGCTGCTAACATATTAGTTTGGCTCAGTTGAGTTATTCCTATTCATCAGTTTGTTGTTGGTTATTGTTTATATAGATAAATAGTTAGTTGGGTTTATTTAATATATATTTTTCAATATATATTTATACATTTGTACATGCGGGTAGGTTGGGTATTTGTTACTCTTTTTTTGTGTTCTTTCTTTGCATTGTTTTGAATTGTATTGTTTTGTATTTGTTGTAATATTTTAAAAATTTAGTTTTCAATAAAAATATTTAAAAACAATTCAACTCTCCTTTTGACACTGCCGAATCACTAACCTGTAAGAAATCCACACCAACCCCTCTATCCACAAGCCTGCCATCTTAGAATTGAGTGCTAGTTGCTCAGATAGATGTACAGCTAATGGTAGGTAACATTCTGAAGCTACACTGACTGAATTGCCAGCAGTGAACCCAATCTGGTCGCCCTGTTACAGGCGGGATATTATCAAGATGGAAAGGGTTCAGAAGGGATTTACCAGGATGTTGCTGGACTTGAGTTTTAAAGAAAGGCTGGATAGGTTGGGGCCTGTTTCACTGGAGAATAGGAGGTTGAGGGGTAACTTTATAGAGATTGATAAAATCATGAGGAGTACATATAGGGTTAATGGTAGCTGTCGTTTTCCTAGGGTGGGGTATTTCAAGACTCGGGGACACATTCTTAAGGTAAAAGAGATTTTATAAAAGACATGAGGGGCAAATGTTTTTACACAGATGGTGGTTCGCGTGTGGACTGAACCTCTTCAGGATCTGGGTACAATTACAATGTTTAAAAGATCCTTGGATAAGTAATGAATAGGAAAGGTTTGGGAGGATAGGGGCCAAGACCAGGTAGGTGGGGCTAGTTTAGTTTGGGATTATGTTCTGCATGTACTGATTGAACTGAAGGGTGTGAAAAAGGTGGCATTGAAAAAGCACAACAGGTCAGAAATCATCCGAGGAGCAGGAAAGTCGACGTTTCAGACACACACTCTTCATCAGGAAGGCTCATTTTCTCCTGGTTGAACTGAAGGGTCTTTTTTTGGTGCTGTATGACAAAGGCATCGCAGATTGTTGTGATATTTTGAGGTTGTGTGTGATGGAATATTCTCCACTTTCCTGAAAGCATGTGGCTGCAACAACACCTTAGAGACTGGATACATTCCAGGATTAAGCAGCCATATTGATTGGTACCCCAGACACCACCTTCACCATTCACTCCAACTACTGGCAGCACATAGTGGCAGTACTGTGTACTATCAACATGATGAAGCTGCTGCCACACACCATATTAGGTCTAGCATCACCTACCAAATCTTCACCCTCTCTTATTGGTGTAAAACAAAGTTAAAAATCACACAACACCAGGTTATAGTCCAACAGGTTTAATTGGAAGCACACTAGCTTCGGAGCGACGCTCCTTCATCAGGTGGTAGCACTATCACCTGATGAAGGAGCGGTGCTCTGAAAGCTAATGTGCTTCCAATTAAACCTGTTGGACTATAACCTGGTGTTGTGTGATTTTTAACTTTGTACATCCCAGTCAAACACCGGCATCTCCAAATCATGGTATAAACAGTTTGCCTGAAAGGATTAACCCTGAAGTCTTTGTCTTTTATGCTTTTCAGGATATCTATGACTGTTAGGGAGGGGCTAGTAATTTCTAGTTGTCTGTTGTGGTTGTTCTATTTTGAAAATCTTATCTCTGTTGTTGAAGGTCAGTCATCTCAGCTCCAGGACATCTCTGCAGAAGTTCCTCACGGTAGTATCTGAGTTTCAACTAGCTTCAGCTGCTTCATCAATGACCTTCCCTCCATTATAAAGCCACAAGCAGGGATGTTTGTCGATGATTGCACAACTTTCAGTGCTATTTGCAACTCCTCAGATACTGAAGCAGTCCATGTCCAAATACAGCAAGACCTGGGCAATATTCAGGCTTGAACTGAAGAGTGGTAAGTAACATTCGTGCCACACAAATATCAGGCAAACACCACCTCCAACAAAAGAGAATGTAACTATTGTCCATTGTCACCTCACTGAATTTCCCCACTATCAACATCTAGGGGATTACCATTAACCATAAAAGGAAGTTGACCAGCCATATAAACATTGTGGCTATAAGTGCAAGTCAGAGTTTAGGAATCCTGAAACAAGTAAGTTATCCTCCTGACTCCTGAAAGCCTGTCCCTCATCCACAAGGCATCAGTCAGGGGAATGATGGACCATCCCCACTTACATGGATGGGTGTAGCTACAATAACACTCAAGAAGCTTGGTACCATTCAGAACAAAGCAGTCCATTTGATTGGCACACATATCCACTTCCTTTACCACTGAAGCGCAATAGAAGGAGTGTGTACTATCCACAAGATGCACTATAGAAATTCAGCAAGGCTCCATAGACAGTCCCTTCCAAATGCATTACCACGGTCATCTAGAAGTACAACAGAAGTAGATACATGGGCACACCACAACCTATATCATTGTTCCTTCAGTGTTACTGGATCAAATTTCCCTTCCTAATATCTCTGTAAATGTGGCTGTACTAAGCAGACTGCAAAGGTTTGAGAAGGCAGCTCACCACCACGTTCTCAGTGGACACCTAGGGATGGGCAATAAACGCTGCCCCATCCAACAGGTCCTACAGTGTTGGCTGCTGATGTACTCCCACTTTCCAGTGGGGTTTCCAAGCAGTCATTGTCCACAAAAAAGTAATCTCAAGCTGAAGTAAGTGTGGAAGTGATACTGCCAATGAGAGAAAGAGAAAGGGGCCAGTAAAGGGGTTAAAGAGAATTACCTACCCTGGACCAGTAAGGCAGTTTTAATATCCTCCTCTCTGAAACTGCCCTCCTTGTGCTTTACATCCATCTTTTCATCAACCAAATGTGTTTCAGGCGATAGTGTTGAATAGTTCCTTTATTGTTCTAATAGCAGTAGATGATAGAGCTGAAACAAGTAATAAACATTGGCTGGAAGTCACAGATAAGTGACATAACTTTCAGCCAAATTGATCAATGACTTTGGCCTGGCTGCAGTTTGTTCCCATTTAAATTGAAATTGATATTTGGTACGGTTGCTATAAATTTGCTGTGCTTTTCCCATGAAAGTTGATTGCAGATTATAACTTGTAAATTATATGTACACCATAGTTTTCACAAATTGAAGTTTCTCCGGGGAATATATCAAACTTTTGTCAATTCTCTCCCTCATTGTTAATTTCTTCCCTTCCACCATGTAATTTAAACCCAGCTGACCTCCATTTTATAACCAGTCCCACGACTGTGTGTGTGTCAGACTCTACCACTCGTTTTGAATCTTCTTTGGAGTAGGTAGCTGTTTTCCATAAGAAGCTTGTTTGGTGCAGGAGTTTACAATCACTGACTGCTCATCTATGAATTCCTTGTTTTGTCTATGCAGCATAAAACCACCATCAATCTGCAAACTCATTCAGAGGCCTCTCTGAGTTTGCCAACTCTGATAGGGTATGATTCTGGAGGTTTGATCAGATGACCTCCTCCCTCCAGATGTCCCAGGCTTGCCCTACAAGCTGTCCAACATGACTATTCTCATGGGCAATGAGGGATTTCACGTACCTCATTACCTGACTCGCTGACAATCAAACAGCTTTTCCTTTCCCAATTCCAACTAATGAACAAAAGCATTAAATAATTTTGTTCTTAATACCCATTTTTCTCCTGGATTTCTCCTATTCATATACTAGAAACATAGAATTATTGAATAAAGTTTGGGGTGGCTCAGTGGTTAGCACTGCTGCCTCATAGTGCTAGGGACCTGATTCCAATTCCCATCTCATGTGACTATCTGTGTGGAGTTTGCACATTCTCCCTGTGTCTGCGTGGGTTTCCTCCGGGTGCTCCAGTTTCCTCCCACAGTCCAAAGATGTGCAGGTCAGGTGAATTGGCTATGCTAAATTGCCCATAGTGTTACATGCATTAGTCAGGGGTAAATATAGGGTAGAGGAATGGGGCTGGGTGAGTTCCCCTTTGAAGGGTCAGTGTGGACATTTTGGGCCAAATGGCTTGTTTCTTCACTGTAGGTAATCTAATCTAAAGCATCACACAGGAGGCCATTTGGCACAGTGCACCTGTCCCTTGCTTTTTGGCACAGCAACTCAATTCGTTAACTTCTCCTGCTAATTCACAATTGGCCTTCAATCAAATTTGCTTCGATCATCTCTTCCAGCAGTGCATATCAAATGACAACAGTTCACTATGTAAAACAATGTTTCCTTCATAGAATCCCTACTGTGGAAGCAGGACATTTGGCCCGTCCAGTCCATACCGCCCATCAGAACAACATCCCACCAAGACCCAATTGCTACCCTAATTCCTGGATTTCCTGTGACTAATCCACATTGCCGACACATCCCTGGACACTTTAGCGTGGCCAATCTGCACATCTTTGGACTGTAGGAGGAAAGCAGAGCAAACCCATGCCGACACGGGGAGATAATGCAAACTCCACACAGGCAGTTATGCAAGACCAGAATTGAAACCAGGTCCCTGGCGCTGTGAGGCAGCAGTGCTAACCACTGAGTCACCATATTACCCTGCATTTCTTTCTTAAATGCATGTCTTCTGCTTATCAATTCTTCTTCAGATAGAAATACTTTTTCCTTACTCAGTCTATCAAGGGTAGAAGAGAAGTGGCAAGATTTCAGGGGATTCTACATCTTGAGACCTAGGTAGGTGAAGGCACGGCCACCGACAGTGAAATGGTTAAAGTCAGGAATGCTCATGAGACCAGAATTACATGATATCTAGAGTGCTTGAGGAGCTGGAAGAGAGAACATGGATAGGGAAAGGGATGAGGCCATGAGGAGAATTAATGAGAATTTTAGAATTGAACAATTGCTTTAGCCAGGAGTCACTGGAGGTCACTGAGCCCAGGGATGATGAATGATTAGAACTTAGTGTATAATGGAAAATGAACAGCAGAGTTTTTAATGACCTCAAATTTACAGAGGAGAGTGGCCAGTCCTGCTTTTACAACCAGTAAAGGCATGGATGAAGGTTTTAGGAGCCGATCAGTTAAGACAGAGACAGAGCCAGGGGTCTCACATGGCGATTGCACAGAGAAGATAAAGATGCCATCTTCTCTTGACTTTACCAACCAATTTGGGTGGCACGGTGGCACAGTGGTTAGCACTGCTGCCTCACAGCGCAAGAGACCCAGGTTCAATTCCGGCCTCAGGCAACTATCTGTGTAGAATTTGCATATTCTCCCCGTGTCTGCGCGGGTTTCCTCCGGGTGCTCCGGTTTTCTCCCACAATCCAAAAATGTACAGGTTAGGTGAATTGGCCTTGTTAAATTGCCCATAGTGTTAGGTGAAGGGGTAAATGTAGGGGAATGGGTCTGCTTGGGTTGCTCTTCGGAGGGTCGGTATGAACTTGTTGGGCAAAAGGGCCTGTTTCCACACAGTAAGTAATCTAATCTAACATGACCAATACTGAATCCCAAACCCATTAGCATCCTTGGTGTTGTCACTGAGCAGAAATCTAACTGGCATGGCAGTGTGACCATGAGAACATTTCTGAGGCTGGGAATTCTATGCTGAATAACCTACCTCATCAATTACTCCAAGCCCCTGCACCATCTACTAGACACAAGTCAGCACTGCTATGGAACAGTCTCCACTTGCCTGGATAAGTGTACCTCCAACAACTGTCAAAAAACTTAACATCATCCAGGACAAAGACGTCCACTTGATTGGCACAATATCCATCACCTTCAGCAATCACTCCTTTCAGACAGAGTAACAATACTGTATTGTGAACCATATTGCACTGAAACAGTCCATGTTCAAACACAACAAGATCTGGACAATATCCAGGCTTGGGCTGACAAGTGGCAAATAACATTCACACCACATAAATGCCAGGCTAACAAACGATAATCGAACCATCGCCCCTTCATATTCAATACCATCACTGAATTCCCCATCATTAACATCCTGGGGGTTACTATGGATCAGAAACTCAACTAGACTCACCACATAAAACAGTGGCTACAAACAAAGGTCAGAAGCTAGGAATACTGCGATGAGTAACTCACCTCTCGACTCCCCCAAAGCCTGTCCACCATCTAGAAGGCACAAGTCAGGAGTGTGATGGAATACTCCCCACTTGCCTGGATGGGTGCAGCTCCAATAATACTCAAGAAACTTAACACCATCCAGGATGAAGCAGCCCACTTGATTGACACCACATCCACAAGTATGCACTCCATCTATCACCAATGTTCAATAGCATCAGTGTGTACTATCTACAAGATGCACTGCAGACATTCACCAAGGATCCTCAGATAGCACCTTCCAAACCCACGACCACTTCCATGTAGAAGGACAAGGGCAGCAAATATATGGGAACACTACCACCTTCAAATTCCCCTCCAAGCCACACACCATCCTGACGTGGAAATATATCACCATTCTTTCACTGTCGCTGGGGCAAAATCTTGGAATTCCCTCCCTAAGGACATTGTAGATCAATTTACAGCAGATGGACTGCATTGGTTCCAGAAAGCAGCTCAGTACCACCTTCTCATGGGCAACTAGGGACAGGCAATAAATGCTGGCCAGACAGTGACGTCCAGATCCCATAAAAATAAACTTAGAAATCTTTATGAGATGCACCACAGCAACTTCCCAAGACTTCTTTGACACCAGCTTCAAAACCCATGATTTCTCCCTCTGAGAAAAAGACAGACAAGAGATACAGGGAACATTTCCAGCTGCAAGTTCAGCATCTTAACTTGGAACCATAACAACTCTCCAGGTCAAAAATCCTGGTACTCTCCAAAACTGTACAAAGGGCTTACATTCACTATATAGACTGTGACAATACAAGAAATACCATCCTCTCAAGGACAATTAGAGATGGGTAATAATTGTGGGCATTTCAAGTGACACCAACAAATAATAAATTTTGAAAAGCTCTTCTAGGGACACCTAAGGTATCTGTTAAAACTCAGCTCTCTTGACACCTAATTTAATGTATATTTTGCTCATCTGCTGAACTACTCATTTGCTAATTGTAAATTAAATTAAATATGGAAATTAAATTTGCAAGAATTCTGTTTCCAAAGTATCTTGAGTTGTCAAGCAACATAGGAGCTAATATTGAGAAGCTGTGACACTTGAAATCTGGCCCTTAATAAATGAAATGTAGAAGTTGCAACATGGACACGTGGGCTGAATGGCCTGTTTCCATTGCTGCTGAGCATACACTAATGCTAACTCTCTACATGAATAGCAGTCTTAATTCCAGAAGGAGTGGTTGCTATGAATAATACAAATGCACTTAAGGAGAAACAAGACAAACAGTGGTGGGGGAGGGGGGTGATGGGGAAGGGAATAGTTACTAATCATAGACTTGGATCGGAAAAGAACCATAAATATTGGCATGGACTGGATGTGTCGATTGGTTATTTAGCACAAAAACAAGCCAATGTATGCCTCTGCAGCCTGACATGGCAAACAGCCTGGTTAAGCCTCAGACATTACCAGGAAGAGGGAAGGATTCAATGGCTAGGAAACAACTTTTGAGACAGCATCTCAAGTCAATGGCTTTGATCTTCCCAATATTGCACAACAGGAAATTTCCACTGATCCAGCACCTGAACTCAGAAAAGCCATTTGAGAATTGGGAGATGACAGAGGGACTGAGAAAGGGAGAGAGATTGGTGAGATAGGACTCAGTGTGATTAGTGTACCCGTGGAACTTGGCACACTATCTTCTAATAACTTCATTAAAAGATGGTGAAATCAAAGGACCACCTTTGGTAGTAGACCACTCCATGGAAATGACAGTCTGGATCCTGTGCTTAATTCTCTGAATTCAAAATCTCTAACTCAGAAACAGGACCGAGCCATTACTGACAAAAGTTGCTGATGCAAGCTTCCAGAAGAAAATGGTTTCAACCACAGAATATGATCTTACAAATATTCATTAAGAATCATAGCTTCCTAAGCAATAAAGCAAGGACTTCATTCACTCACCTTAATCCATTGATGCTGTATATCATCATCAGCTGCTTCCATTTCATTGACTAAACATCTACAAAGATGACTAATCCCATGACCTGCTCCTGATGATGTGTTGTCCCACCTCGGAAAACAAAGCCATCAATATGCCTTCGCTGCCTCGACAAAAGACATTGAATCATAGCTGATCTGTTGGCTGACATTATAAATCCTTGGAAAATAATAAAATGAGTCGATAAAGAATGTAACAGGCTATTTAAAGTGTGCTGATGTCATGAAAAACATCAAGCCAAGATGCCAGCTGACTTATTCTGTAATGTCTCACAGTTTGATTAATTCTGAATGGTATGGTGTATGAAGGAATCCTCATATAAATGTGTCACTCATAGATAAAATTGGAAATTCAATAAATTATAGACTTATAGCCACTAGTGTAAGTCATCAGAAAAGGAAAGTGGTTGATAAAATCCTGGTTTTGCCTCAACTGTAATGTTGTGTTCAACTCCTGGCACAACACTGCAGGAAAAGCTGGGAGAGGGTGCAGAAAAATATTATGAAACGGAGTTGAGAGACTTCAGATGCACTGATAGGTAGGAGAAATGGGTTTTCTCACAAGAGAAGAGAAAATTCACAGGGGTTTGGGTAGAAGTGTTCAAAATCAGGCTGAGTCTTAATAAAGATAGTGAATTTTCTCCATTAGCTGAAGGACCAAAATCGGGCTGTCTCTGATTTAAGGTGATAAGCAAACAAATCAAAAGTAAAAGGAGGAAAAAGAAATGGTTGTGCTGTGAGTGGCTAGGATCTGGAATGCACTGCCTAAGGTGCATTAGAGGATGATTCAATTATGGCTTTCGAAGGAAAACTGGATAATTGCCTAATTAGGCATAACTGTCAGGGTGCGGTGGTAATGCTAAAAAGAGAAATTACTGGAAAAACTCAGCAGACCTGGCAGCATCTGTGGACAGAAAGCTGGATTAATGTTTTGGCTCTAGCGACCATTTTTCAGAACAGGGTAACGTTCTGAAGAAAGGTCACTAGACCTGAAACAGTAACTCTGCTTTCTCTCCACAGATGCTGCTGGATCTACTGAGTTTTTCTTGGTAATTTTTGCTTTCTTTTCCAACTTCCAATATCCATAGTCCTTCATTTTATTTTTGTGGGGGTAGTGTCCCTGTCTCTGAACCAGGAGGACCATGTTCGGGTCAAATCTATTACAGAGCTGTGCAATAATATATCTGAGCAGGTTGATGAGAAAATATCTAATTGTTGGAGTGATAGGGAAAAGGCCAGAACGGAACTGGAGCAAACACAACAACCACATGCACTCCATTTGTGTTTAACCATCTGTTACTTATTTGATTAGATCAGAGGAAAGGTTCATTGTGTTTTCAGAATCCTATTAGCAATGTTGGGCCAAACTTGATAACCTGCTCACTCCATTGCATTGTTAATATCTTCTTGCATTGCTACTCTCTGTGGCTTTGTTAAGAGAAATGTTGTCTAAGTTGTCAGCACACACCCACCTGTGAGTCAGGAAGTTATGTTTTTAAGACTCCACTCTGACATAAATATAAAATTTCAGTTTGCATTTCTGCACAGAACAGAGGGGGTGCTGCAATATTATAAGTGGTGTGATGTTAAACCAGAGACCTGGCTCTCGATGTTTTCCAAGTGCCTGTTCTCACTACAACATTAATGTCGCATCAGGATCAAGCACAGTGGCTTTGTGCCAACACCTCAAATGCATAAACGCAGCACAAAAATCATTGGGAGTACAGTGTTCCTAACTCTGGCTGAAAATTGTTACATAGCCTCCCACCAGCTCATCAGAACACTCCTATCATTGATTAGCCAACATGCTCATACCAGAGTGCACCACCTTCCTGAACGAAGTGGAAAATAAGTAGATACCTGATTGAATGATTCTTCAATCTCAGTCAAGTAACCTTTCTCCTTCCTCCCCACCCTTAAATAACTTATAAACAAAAGTCTTCACATGCAAGGTTAAAAATCCATAATTTTGTCAATGGTGTCATCATTTTCTCCCTTGGTTGTCCACAGAGAGTCCCAGATTTAATTCCAGAACTGTTCTGGAAAATCAGGAGCTTCCTTGACCAGGAAAATGTATATGAGGACCTCTGTACTCAGTGGCAGGAATGGGCTCCTCTCCATAATGGTTTTACACCAGAAACCTCTCTCCCTACTATATACTAAATGCTACAATGGCCTTTGCTGTCAGCCGCTGCTAAAATGATTAATGCTTCTGCTGTGATCTCCAAATGCCTCTTACTTTGTGAATTATTCATGCCAAAAGATGCCAGCAAAAATATCCAAAATGCTTGTGCTTACAACTTGCAATCTATCTCTATTTAAATGGTCATTCTGTATAGCTCTTGTATTTTGCATGAATACAATTAACTTTGTGCAAGTTCTATCACTGATCTAAAACGCAGCATGTAAATTAAGTAGACCTCTCCTTTGCGCAGAATGAGCCCACACAAGAATACTTCATCAAATCGAAAAGAATAATTATTCTGACTAAGCCATCTTCCATTCTCTATAACTGAATGACTTGAGGTGCAAATTGGAATGAAGTGCTAATGAAACAGCAGAAAACGTAAACAGGATAAATATCAGCCCATTTGCTAGCCCAAGAAGCATAGGGATGCCAAGTTTTACAGTCAATGTGAACACTTGATCAGGCTGAGAATTCTGGAGATTCTGCATTTTCTGTGAGACTTCGATCTGAGTCTTTAGTTACTTTATTGCTAAAGAACATCTGCAGGTTCACGTCAATGTACTTCAGTCCCTAGCCACCATGTGAACCAATTTTAAAAATTAAACTTATGATCTAGGCAAGAACTTTCGACAGCTGATTGGAGACAGATGTTCACAGGTAAAGGGAAGGCTGGAAAATGGGAAGCCTTCAGAAATGAGATAACAAGAATCCAGAGAAAGTATATTCCTGTCAGGGTGAAAGGGAAGGCTGGTAGGTATAGGGAATGCTGGATGACTACAGAAATTGAGGGTTTGGTGAAGAAAAAGAAGGAAGCATATGTCAGGTATAGACAGGATAGATCAAGTGAATCCTTAGAAGAGTATAAAGAAAGTAGGAGTTTACTTAAGAGGGGAATCAGGAGGGCTAAACGGGGACATGAGATAGCTTTGGCAAATAGAATTAAGGAGGATCCAAAGGGTTTTTACAAATATATTAAGGACAAAAGGGTAACTAGGGAGAGAATAGGGTCGATCAAAGATCAGCAAGGCGGCCTTTGTGTGGAGCCACAGAAAATGGGTGAGATACTAAATGAATATTTTGCATCAGTATTTACTGTGGAAAAGGATATGGAAGATATAGAATGTAGGGAAATAGATGGTGACATCTTGCAAAATGTCCAGATTACAGAGGAGGAAGTGCTGGATGTCTTGAAATGGTTAAAAGTGGATAAATCCCTACGACTTGATCAGGCGTACCCGAGAACTCTGTGGGAAGCTAGAGAAGTGATTGCTGAGATATTTGTATCATCGATAGTCACAGGTGAGGTGCCGGAAGACTGGAGGTTGGCAAACGTGGTGCCACTGTTTAAGAAGGGCGGTAAAGACAAGCCAGGGAACTATAGACTGGTGAGCCTGACCTCGGTTGTGGGCAAGTTGTTGGAGGGAATTCTGAGGGACAGGATGTACATGTATTTGGAAAGGCAAGGACTAATTAGGGAGAGTCAACATGGCTTTGTGCATGGGAAATCATGTCTCACAAACTTGATTGAGTTTTTTGATGAAGTGACAAAGAAGGTTGATGAGGGCAGAGCAGTTGATGTGATCTACATGGACTTCAGTAAGGCGTTCGACAAGGCTCCCCATGGGAGAATGATTAGCAAGGTTAGATCTCACGGAATACAGGGAGAACTAGCCATTTGGATACAGAACTGGCTCAAAGGTAGAAGACAGAGGGTGGTGGTGGAGGGTTATTTTTCAGACTGGAGGCCTGTGACCAGTGGAGTGCCACAAGGATCGGTGCTGGGTCCTCGACATTTTGTCATTTACATAAATGATTTGGATGCGAGCATAAGAGGTACAGTTAGTAAGTTTGCAGATAACACCAAAATTGGAGGTGTAGTGGACAGAGAAGAGGGTTACCTCAGATTACAACAGGATCTGGACCAGATGGGCCAATGGGCTGAGAAGTGGCAGATGGTGTTTAATTTAGATAAATGCGAGGTGCTGCATTTTGGGAAAGCAAATCTTAGCAGGACTTATACACTTAATGGTAAGGTTCTAGGGAGTGTTGCTGAACAAAGAGACCTTAGAGTGCAGGTTCATAGCTCCTTGAAAGTGAAATCGCAGGTAGATAGGATAGTGAAGAAGGCGTTTGGTATGCTTTCCTTTATTGGTCAGAGTATTGAGTACAGGAGTTGGGAGGTCATGTTGTGGCTATACAGGACATTGGTTAGGCCATTGTTGGAACATTGCATGCAATTCTGGTCTCCTTCCTATCGGAAAGATGTTGTGAAACTTGAAAGGGTTCAGAAAAGATTTACAAGAATGTTGCCAGGGTTGGAGAATTTGAGCTACAGGGAGAAGCTGAACAGGCTGGGGCTGTTTTCCCTGGAGTGTCGGAGGCTGAGGGGTGACCCTATAGCGGTTTACAAAATTATGAGAGGCATGGATAGGATAAATAGTCAAAGTCTTTTCCCTGGGGTCGGGGAGTCCAGAACTAGAGGGCATAGATTTAGGGTGAGAGGGGAAAGATATAAAAGAGACCTATGGGGCAATATTTTCACGCAGAGGGTGGTACGTGTATGGAATGAGCTGCCAGAGGATGTGGTGGAGGCTGGTACAATTGCAACATTTAAGAGGCATTATGAATGGGTATATGAGTAGGAAGGGTTTGGTGGGATATGGTCCGGGTGCTGGCAGGTGGGACTAGGTTGGGTTGGGATATCTGGTCTGCATGGACGGGTTGGACCGAAGGGCCTGTTTCCATGCTGTACATCTCTATGACTCTATGACTCTATCTATCAAGCCAAGTTTTAGTCTGGCACTTTACTTGTCTCATGTTGACATCAGCTGGAACGGTAATAATAATAAAAATAATAACAACCTTTGACAATTTGGATCTGATACAGGGGTTCTGAGTGATGGTGGTTGTGTTGAGAGATGTGATGGGATTGGATGAGAAGTGTAGCAAGATTCACCTGAACATCAGGAGCAGCTCGTACCATCTTTCAAGCTTTCCACAGGTACCGAGGCCAGGTTCTCGTTCAGCATCAGCGAACTGTCAATTGACAGGGATTAATGCCAAAACTCGATTCATTAACATTCAGCATCCCACCTTAACAATCTCCCCTCTTGTCCTGAGTGACTTCCATATGGGAATCCAAGCACCAACATTTCAGTGTGTGTACTATGGGAACCCCAGCCACATATAACTTATGTCCACAGAAGATTGTATCTGCGCCAGCTTCTCAGAGCTCTCAGGGCACATCTCCAATCCACTTACAGGATGTTACGCATTGCAATGCTTTACCTCGGACTCTCATTGTAATGCTGCAGCAAAGGCACTGTGTGCACAATGATACACACCACACCCAACTCATGGAGAAGACCAGGTTGTACCTTTGGGTTTTTTGTTCACTGTCATGACACTCACTCACTTGGAGCTGATCTGGTTGCTCACAACATCCCTTCCTTGCATTGCCCTGCCTTGCCTTTTTGTATTTGTCCTCTCAACCAGATATACCAGGTTCATATTACTGCTGTATCATTTAGTGCAGACATAAAAGCTGGCACAAAGCCAGGAAGCTTGTCATAGTTGGCAATAGGCCTCAGTCAGATCAAGGGGGGATAGCCTTTGCTCAAGGGGTCCAGGCACAGTTAGATAAGGGCAGCCTCTGATACCTGTTCATGTCCTACCCAGGGCAGTCACGCCAGGATGCTCTCCCCATAAGGAGGTGAGGGCCCAAATGTTGGGCAACCCACCACTGGCCTTGACTCCTTCTGCACTATTGTAAGGTGTTTTCCTCCTGGAATGAGACAGTAGCAGGTATTACCAGAAGACAGAATTTATAACTGTTGATTCAGGTGGGAGAGGTGGCCTGAAAGAGTAAGTAAGCAGTGCAGAGGGCATGTAGGGTTAGCGGTATCAGAGATTGGAGTGACCAGAGAAAACGTTGCAAGTATGAGTGGTAGAGCATGGGTCCTGGATAGGAGATGCGTGCAGTTGCAAAGGTAGAGATATCAGAGAGAAGATGATGGCTGGTAATTTTGGTGGAGTGATGAAGGGCATGACTTTCTTGCTGAATTTCTGGGCATTTCTTCAGGCAGCTAAAACATTTTTAACCCGGTGCCAACCTTGGACCAGGTTGGCATGGTCTGTTCACATGACCTCCGCCACTGATACTGGAGGAGAGGAGAAAGTCCTATCAGCGCATGTTCCTTTCAGCGGGGCTTCAGGACCGTGTCTGCAAGCAAGGGGTGGATGGGACATTGATTTCTCCCATCTGCAGCCCTCACTTTCTCTCATTGATTTCTCCCTGTCCATCATGTGCAGAGTAATTGTCAGTACCCGTACAGGGCAGATCCAGACTTGCCCAGGTGCCCAATGGCCCTATAAAAATGGTGCAGGCGCAAGGAATGTGGTGAATTCCAGGACATCTGCTGAGTGGTGAGTTGTGGTAAGATGGGGCAGAAATCAGACATGAGAGATGCCATAAGGGAGTCGAAAGTAAAAACCCTCGCAGCAAAAAACCACCCAAGAAGCTCAGCATAGTTGGATTTAGCGAGAAAAATATGTGATTCAGATAGCTCTGGGAAAGTGAAGAGCAGGCAGGGATGAGTGGGAAGGGTAAGAAGGGCTGTCTGCAGGAGGCATTATCCATCTGGATTGTCGGAGACTGCACTGGAGAACTTAAAGGGGCTATAAGTTGATAAATCCCCAGGATCTGATCATAGAATTCCTACAGAGCAGAATTCTGTCCATCAGGTCGGCGCCAACTCTCTGAAGAGCACCCCATCCAAAGCCACCCCAACCCTGTAACCCAGCATTTCCCATGGCTAATCCACCTAGCATGCACATCCCTGGACACTATGGACAATTTAACTTGGTCAATGCACCTAGCCTATACATCTTTGGATTGTGGGAGGAAACCAGACACCCAGAAGAAACCCACATAGACATATGGAGAATGTGCAAACTCCACACAAACAGTCACCAGGGGCTGGAATCGAACCCGGGTCCTTTGCACTATAAGGCAGCAATGCTAATCACTGAGCCATCGTGCCACCATGATGGTCTACCTCACAGATTGTTGAAGGAGATGGCTATAGGAGATAGTTGATGCTTTGGTGCTCATAAAAATAAATTGATAAAGGATATCTGATGGATGTAATACACTTAGAGATTCAAAAGGGTTTTTTATAAAGTCCCCATCAGGAGGCTAGTTACAACGATCAAACCACACAGTATAGGAGTTAATGTACAGTGTTAGATGAACAGTTTGGCAGCAGACAGAGTAGTGGGGTACTGCAAGGATCAATACTTGACCCCTCGCTTTTACAAAATGTATCAGTGATTTCGAAGTGAGGAATCATGTAATAGTTCCAAATTTGCAAATAATGCAAGGCCAGGTGGGAAAATATGTTGTGAGGAAGTTGTAAGGTGGCTTCAGGAGGATTTGAACAGCCTTATTGAATGGATATGAACATATCATATGGAATATCATGTGGAAAAATTTGAGATTATCCACTTTTGGTAGGAGAAACAGATGTGCAATGTATCTCTTAAATAATAAGAAGATGGAAAGTTTCAATCTACAGAAGGAACTAGGTATCATTGTTAATAAGTCACTGAAGACTATTGGAATGTTCAACAGCCAAATGGATGTCAATGTTACATCAGACTGAATCTTCCAAAGTCTCTTAATCTAACTTAGAGTTGAGGACTTTTTTTTGGAGGGGACCATTCCAGATAAGACCATAAAACATAGGAGTGGAAGCAAGGCCATTCGGCCCATCGAGTCCACTCCGCCATTTAATCATGGCTGACGGGTGTTTCAATTCCACTTACCCGTACTGTCCCCCAGATGCCAGATAATTGTCTACTGGAAGTTTCAACTTCCCAGGTAATTACTGGAGGAGTCAGCCCCATGCTGGGCCTTATGCGCCATCTGTCTAGTTAGCCTCCAGATGAAAAACCTGGACCAGTGTTTCCTCAGCATTAGTCTCAGATTGGTTATCTCAGTGAGCTGGACAGCTGGTTTGCAATGCTACACATTCCTGCAGAGAGGGTTCAATTCCTGCACCAGCTGGGATTACTATGAAGGGCTTTTCTTCAGAACCTCTCCTCTCAACTGAAGTATGCTGCCCCTCAGGTTAAACCACCACCAGTTGTCAGTTGTCACCCTCTAATGAGAGAGCAGCCCCATCGTCTGCCAGTGACTTTACCTGAGCATCTTGCTCCTTTACTGCTGCCTGGCCTGAGCTCCATGTCTTGGGCATCTGAAAAGAGAACTGCAGGAGGGTAATGCTATGGTAAAGGGAGAGTGAGGGGGAGAAGGTAAGGAGTCAGGATTGAACAATCTGAAGCTCATATATCATAAAGTAATATGAAATGAGGGGGAAAGGGATGTGCAAAGGTAATTGCGAATGCACAAAGCAGCAGCCTCAGCTGTAATGATGGTGAGCACTATTCCATCTATTAAGTAATTGTGTTTGCGGTCTCCAGTGATGTACCATATTGGAAAAGAGACAGGTCTTTCTGAGTGTGATATATTGTGATATGGCTGCCATGACTGAACAGCTGGCAGGATGGGCTGTGGGAGACTTTCGGCCATGGTGAACACATGAGGATCAGATGAAGTTATGAAAATGAAATATAAGCTATGATTTACAACAATTATTGGTAGGTTAGTGACGTGTGTGGTGAACCAAATCTACTGATTCAGATGAAATGATATGACAGATGAAGATGAATTTGCTAAATATTTGGGCAGGGTGTTTTATGAATGCGAAAATAACTCATCCTGATACTTACATTAGATGAACACTACAGGCACCATTA
Source organism: Chiloscyllium plagiosum (assembly GCF_037043375.1). Classification (NCBI taxonomy): domain Eukaryota; kingdom Metazoa; phylum Chordata; class Chondrichthyes; order Orectolobiformes; family Hemiscylliidae; genus Chiloscyllium; species Chiloscyllium plagiosum. Next base: position 37,922,560 of record NW_028270166.1, on the reverse strand, counting down.
TAGTGTGATCCTGAGCCAAGGTTCCAACTTTGCCAATGACACCAAGATTGTCAGCATCTTAAACAGCATTGATGGGAACAAGGAATTACCAAGAAACATTTATAGATTAAGAGAGTGGACTAAACTGTGACAGAGACAGATTTCTACAAAGGTAAGTGAGGTCTAATCTATTTCAGACCTAAGTAGGGTAAATCCAATTTTCAACAGTGAGAGCAGGAACAGAAGAGGTTCAAAGACGTTTAAGTGTTCATGTACATAAATCATTAAAGTATAATGGTCACATATAAAAATAATCAAAAAGGGTAATAGAATATTAACTTTTATAACTAGAAAGCTAGGATATAAAGGTCAGGAAATTGTACTACAACTATATACATCCTGGTTACACAGTATCTGAAATTACTGTGTGCGTTTCCATGCACTCCACAGAGTAAGAATGCACTGACCTTGGAAGAACTGCAAAGCAGATTCACCAGAATGACAATAGTGTTTCAAGGATTAGACTGGGAAGAGATTAGACACACTGGGCTCATATTGTTTGAAATGCAAAAGGTTAATTAGGATTTGATTGAAATTTTTAGGATTTCAAAAGCAATTTATAGGAGAGAGAAACATTATCCACCAATGGGGGAGTCAAGAACCAGGAGACATAACCTTCAAATCAGAGCCAAATCACTCAGGGAAGAAGCTACAAAATACATTTTTTTCTCACAATGGCCAGCAAAAACGATAGATGCAAGCTTAATTAATATGTTTAATTCTCACATCAATAGATCTTTGCTAGCAAAGGTTACTGAGAGTTATGATGGACGAGACCCGATAAGTTAGCCATGATTGCATTAATTGGGGATTTACAATCAGAAATGTGTTACAAAGTAGAAGGAGGCCACCTGATCCATCATGACTGCACTATCTCTGAGCATTTTAACTGAGTGCCAATCCCCTATTTTTACCCTGTAATCTCGCACATTGTTTGAATAGAAACAATCATCCACTACTGTCCTGAATACCTCAACTGAGCGTGCATCCACCATAATTTCAGTTGTGTATTCCACACTGTAACTGCTGCGATGTGAGAAAGCTTTTTCTCACCTTGCCTTTGCTTCTTTTGCAAGACGCTCCAAAACTGTGTGCTTGGTTCTTGAAAAATTTATGAGGGAGATTAGTTTCTCCTTTTCCACTCTGTCCAGGCTCCAGGTGATTTTAAAATCTCCTCTTCACCTTCTCCTCTCCAAGGAAAACCGTCCCAACTTTTCCAACCTCTGCTCCTAACTGAAGTGTCTCATGCCTGCAGCCATTCTTGTCAGCCTTATCTGCACTCTTTCCAATGGGTTCACATCCTTCTTGTAGTGTGGCGCTCAATACTGTACCTAATACTCCAGCTGAGGTCTGCCCAGTCTCCTATATGAACCTCCCTACTCTGGTACTCTCTGTCTCCATTAGTAAAGCCTAGGATACTGTACTTTATTAACAGTGCTGACCTAAGTGCATACACACTCAAGTAACTCTGTTCCTGCACACCCTTTAGAATAGTACCCTTTGTTTTACACTGTTTCACCATCTCCTTTGTACTAAAGTACATCATCCCACTCATCTCTGCATTACACTCCAACTCTCATTTATTCACCCACACTTCCAACTTGTCAATGTCTTGAAAGTTCCAAATTGCCTTCTTCAAAATTCTACCAAATTTTGATTCAACTACAATCTTTGAAACGGTTTCCTGCCACCAAAATCCAGATCATTTAAATATAACTGGAAAAACAAGGTTCCAAAGTACAAACACCTGTGGAGCTCCACCACAACTCTTCCAGCTTGAAAAATACTCATTAACCATTTCTTTCTGCTTTCCATCCCTCAGTTTGTTGGAAATCCATGCGTACCACATCAATAACCTTGTCTTCATCAACCCTCTCAGGTACCTCTTCAAAAAACTGAAAATCTTGCAGTGTGACAATCTCTCTGAACAGCCTACCGCTGTAGTTCTCTGCATCATTTATGTACCTCAGTGATTAGCGCACCCTCTGAAACCTAAACTAAACCTTGCCCAGTCAGTGCGACATACTGAACATGGCTCATCCACATCACGAGAAATGTCCCACAATTCACCACGTGCCACAGGGTTGGGCCTCCACTTATATAGAGTTAGAGAGTCATACATCATGGAAACGGACTCTTCGGTCCAACTAGTCCATTCCGACCATAATCCCAAACTAAACTAGTCCTATCTGCCTGCACTTACTTATTTTAACTTATTTAACATTTCTCTTGTTCTATGAACTATAAGCTGAAGATTAGTCAAAAGTAGAAATGTGTTCACCCTTACAGATAAGCTCCCTCTGCTCTACTCATAAGTTCTTACCTTTCCTGTTCACATTGTTTTATCTGGGTATTTCTTGCATTGTTTTAATCGGATTGACAAATTGGCCTATTCCAGATCCTAACTTTTCATAATCAAATATATTCCAACTTTCTAATTCTTCTCAAACATTCTTTTCCTTCACTTCTGGTTAATAATGCACCCTAATCTTCATTCATTCTATCTCTGGCAGCTGTGCCATCAGCTATCTAAGGATCTAAGTGTCACAATTCACTCACAAAATCCCTTCATGTTTCTATCCTCCTTTAAGATTCTCCTTAAAACCTATCTGTTGCCAGGCTGTTGGTCATCTTTCTTAACGTCTCCTTCTTTGAATCAGTGTTAATGTTCATTAAACGATTGTTTTGTGCAGTACCTTTGACCATTTTACTATATAGAAGTTGCTATAGAAATGTTATCTGAATTGCTATCTGAAATTCAATGTGATTTTTCTCCTACTGTCTCAGATGTTTAGTATGGCTGTGTGATTTAGGAGCAGAAGTAAGCCATCTGATCATTTGAGCTTGTCTGTCACTCAATGTGACATTATCTAACCTGACTGTAGCCCGAATTCCACATTTTCTTTCCCTTCATCAAGAATTGTGGATTCTCTTGTTGGTCAAGGATCTATTCATCTCTGCATTTAAAACATTCAATGATTCTGCCTCTACCATTGTCTGGCAATAAGAGTCTCACAGACCCATGACCTCTGAAAGAAAACGTTCTCAACTTTGTCTCTAATGGGCCACCTTTGTTTATCTGTCCCCACAGTAATAATCTCCTCCATGAAAGGTGAAAGATCCTTTCAGCCCATCAAATCCACACTGACCCTCCAAAAAGCATCCCACCCAGACCTACTCCCCTACCCAACCCTTTATTTCCCCATGGCTAACCCACCTAGCTGGTACATGCCTGGACAATTATGTACAGCCAATTCACGTAGCCTGCACATATTTGGACCTTAGGAGGAAACCAGAGCACCTGGACGTGGGGAGAATGCATAAACTCCACACAGTCTGTCACCCGAGGCTGGAATTGAACCCAAGTCCCTGAGCCTATGATGCAGCAATGCTAACCACTGAGCCACCATGCCACTCAATCAATATACACCTGGCCTGTTCAACTTTTATTCATAAGTGCCTCATTGCATGAATTAGTCGTGACCCCACGCTAAATGGCTTCTAAAGCAATGACGTTCTTTCTTCAGTAAGGAAACCAAACTAGCCCACAGTTGTCTAGGTGTGCATTGGGCAGAGTTACCAGGGACAGACCCAGCTTGGAGCTGCTTTAAATGGAGTTAGACCTCAAGCTACTCCTTATCTTTGTGGGAATGGCAGACGTCCTTGCCAAGGTAATGTGGGGAACACTTACCTGATATACAATCGTCTAATATGTTCTTTGATTGAGCAAGAATGAGAAACATTAAGATTGGAAACAAAGTCTGAGCCCATTTTTTTTTTAAGTTTAATTTTCTGCTGAGTCGCCTTAAGGTGAAAAGGGTGTTAAAGTACCTTGACAAGTATAATCTCTGCTCATCTTATTAGCATTTTTTTTAAACCACAGAAAGTACCTGTTTTTGAATTAAAATTGAACTTTAGCTATTGGATCAGATTACTGTTAAAAGGTGTCTTTCCTAAATAAGGAGATTAGATGGAATTAACGTAAAAAAGAGCAACAAAATCTTCACTAGATTTATCAGTTCCAATTATTTATATCAATAGCTGCTGGCTACTGTTGTCTTCCAAATTCTTCATCAATGTTAGAAAATTTCCCCCTATACCCCCCACCCCGCCCCTTTTCATTGTAAGCCTTTTTAAAAAATTATTACCTGTTCCAAAGTTACTTCTGTTCAATTTGGGATGACTGGATGTAATAGGCATTAAATGCAAAAGCAATCAGTCTATCCTTTGGTCCACTGAGTTATTCCCATTTTGCAGTACTGTGCATTCCCTGCAGAGATCTTACAGTACAGTGGATAGTCTCCCTAGCTCTGAGACAGAAACGTTGAGTTTCAACCCCACTTCCAGACATGATTCATCACAAAGGAGAGTTTATAATGTGTCCGAAGGGGTTAAAAAAAAGGCCTGCAAATTCTCCAGCACAGGGGAGTGATTCCTTGCCATTCATGAAATAACAGAATTGTTGGACCCTTGAGCGTCATGACCTATCGTTCCAGACCACAGCATGCGTGTTGTCACTCAGACTCCCTGAGGGAACGATAACATGTACCACCTGTGCTCTGCATCTCAGTGAGACCCTCTTGTACATTATTGTATTGTCATAGAAAATATTAAAGAGAGGTGACAAATGTTTGTACAATTTGACCTAAAAGTTGTAAAATACATTTCAAAAACAAGGATTTATCGTGTTCTTGCCAAAATGTATTCCTCAATCCACACCCAAAAAGTAATTCATTCATTTGCTAAGGCTATATGAAAATTTGTTGTTGTAATTACTTATATCACTATACATAACTGGTTTACATCTATTGGATGTAAAGTGTTGTGGGATGCCCTGACGTTGTAATGAGTAGTTATACTAATGTAAGCTTTTTTATTAATTTAATTGTTACACCTCAGTAGGGTAGTGCTCTAGAAATCACGCTTCGCTGGAGCCATCACAGAAGTTAAAGATGTTACAAAGTACACAAATCTTCTCAATTTACCTGTGTTTCAGACCCAGATTGATAGAAAGCGTGGAAACCAAAAAATGCTGGGAATCACAGCGGGTCAGGCAACATCTATGGAGTTCAAAATCACACAACAGCAGATTATAGTCCAACAGGTTTAATTGGAAGCACTAGCTTTCGGAGCGCCGCTCCTTCATCAGGTGGTTGTGGAGTACGCAATTGTAAGACATAGAATTTATAGCAAAAGTTTACAGTGTGATGTAACTGAAATTATACATTGAAAAATACCTTGATTGTTTGTTAAGGCTCTCATCTTTTAGAATGACCATGATAGTTTCACTTCTTTCATATGTAAATCGCAAAACCTTTTTTAAAAGTTACATTCTCAAGTGAACTTTAACAATTGGTGTCAACCCTGATAATGTATTGAAGGTGTTAGCCCCCTGTGTGCTGCTGTCTGTGCCATAATGTTTAGACTGATTCTAATCTAAAAATTGAATGAATGGAATCTTATATGGATTCATGCAGACTTTGAGCGAAGTACAATGTAACTCGGCAAGTACATGTTCACCCCACAAATGTATATATGTGTGTGTGGGCCTGTGTTTGTGTCTGTATGTGTGTGTGTATGGGGGGTGCACGGGAATGGTGTTGTGGGTGTCTGTGAGAGAGAGTATATGTGTGTGTGTGAGTGTAAAGGGGTCTAAGTCTGTGAGAGGCACTCCTATACACACACACATGCACACACACAGAAACTCCGATATACACACACACACATACACACACGCAGACACTCCCACTCCCACACTCACACATGCACACACATACACACACACACATATAATCTCCCTCACAAACATTACAAACCCCCCCACCACACACATGCACATACACACAGACACTCCCATTAAACACCACAGACATGCACATCAATACATTATCTGAGCTGACATCAATTGTCACAGTTAACCTGAGAACGTAACTTTTAAAAAAGGTTTTGCGATTTACATATGAAAGAAGTGAAACTAACATGGTCATTCTAACAGATGAGAGCCTTAACAAACAATTAAGGTATTTTTCAATGTATAATTTCAGCTACATCACACTGTAAACGTTTGCTATAAATTCTGTGTCTTACAATCGTGTACTCCACAACCACCTGATGAAGGAGCAGCGCTCCGAAAGCTAGTGCTTCCACATAAACCTGTTGGACTATAACCTAGTGTTGTGTGATTTTTAACTTTGTACACCCCAGTCCAACACGTGCATCTCCAAATCATAACATCCATGGAGAGAGAGAAAGCCAACTTTTTGAGTCTGGATGACTCGTCATCAGAGCTGACGTGATTATTTTTAGTTTTGTTGCCCTTGATTTGTTTTATGGTAACCATATCTCATGGTATATATCCATTCTGATGCCAATTCTCAATGGGAGCTAAATGTACTATTCCTAACTTTTCAGCTTGCCAGCCTGTAAATTTGCTCGTCTACGCCTTTAACTTTACTGGTAGGGTCTCCTATCTCCGTTCAGTCTTTCACTGAACCTCAACTTGGGACTGCACCAATAGGTCATCAGCATCCTATGCAATCTGTCACTGTCTTGGAGTGACCAATATTTCAGTTCAAAGCAGTTCCAAACAATTTCCTCCTGCAGTGTATCTCTAACACATTCCGGAATGTTTTCACCATTAACCATAAATTCTGCCTTGTTGAACTTTTCCACAAAGTTCTCTTCTGTAGGGTTCACGAATGTTCAAGTTCTTCCAGTTGTGGACTGTCTGCATTAGTAGTTTCTTCAAGCTGTGCGTGACACAAGTTTCAGATCTCCACCTTTTTTAGCACATAGCAGGACGCCAGGCAGAATTTATTCTGTTGCCGCCATGTTACAGGATGAATCCTCACCACTGCTCACCATCTTGTACAGATTGCCGCTTAGCTTTTAAGACTGAGTATTAAGATAGGCAAGTTATGTTGCAGGTTTATAAAACTTTAGTGAGGCTACATTTGGAATATTGCGTATAGTTCTGGTCACCACACTGTCAGAAGAATGTGGATGCTTTGGAGAGGGTACAGAAAAGGTTTGCCAGGATGTTGCTTGGTGTGGAGGATTTTAACTATGAAGTAAGATCAGATAGACTGGGTTTATTTTCACTAGAACACAGGAGGTTGAGGAGTTGGACCGAAGGGTCTGTTTCCGTACTGTACATCTCTATGACTCTATGACCTGTTAGAATTTTATAAGATTGTGAATGGCATGGATAGAGTGGAAGGTATGAGGCTTTTTTCCCAGGGTGGAGGGGTCAATTACTAGGGTACACAGGTTTAAGGTGCGGGGAGTTGGGGAGAAGTTTAAAAGAGATGTGAGAGGCAAGTTTTTCACAACAGGAGTGGTGAGTGCCTGGAATGTGCTGCTAGTGGAGGTGGTGGAAGCAGAAAGAATAGCAGCATTCAAGAAGCACCTGGATGAATATAAGAATAGGAAGGGAATAGAGGGATATGGATCCTGTGGGTGAAGACAGTTTTAGTACGAAATGGCAAAATGTGTCAGCGCAGGCTTTGAGGGCCAAAGGGCTCTTCCGGTGCTGCACTGATCTTTGTTCTTTGTTTTGCTCTTTCTGCCACCACCTTCTTTCTTGCCACAAATCTAAAGAGCTTAGTTGTGTTTGGAGGAAAAGCACTTGGTTGTAAAAGAGGCTTCTGTTAAGCAAAATGTGCTTTATAACATGATAGTCACAATATTCAAGTTATACTTATGCAATATACATTATTCAAGAGATTGAGGAAGACCCAGAAATTAAAATCATGGAGAGCACAGATACCAGCACTTTATAGATAAAAAGCATATACATTTACTAACAATTCAATAATGAGAAGGCATATTTACGTCAATAATGTTAAAAATTAAGATAATACTATCTAAACATTCTGTCTATGCCACAATGATCAAGGCAACTATATATATGATGTTCATTGTTTTGTCTTTAACAACTTAGACATCTCGAGGGGGTGGGTTATCTGAACTGAATTGAATTTATTGTCACGTGTACCGCAGCACAGTGAAAAGCTTTGTCTTGCGTGCAATACAGGCAGATCACAGAGTTAAGTAGCATAGATAAGTAAATAACACATAAACAGCAGCACAAACAAAAACACAAGTACAGGCGAATGTTAAGAGTTTGTGAGTCCATTCAGTATCTCAACTGTTTAGCATGTGGCTCAGAATAACAAAAAGAATACTGGTTCAATTCCTGCCCTGGAAAGGGTGTATTCTGCTTCCCATAATGCTTTTCAGATTTGAAGGCAATGGCAAACCACCACTGACAAAAAACTACTGAAAAACAGTTAAAGCATCAGTAGACAATGAGCTGAGGACTAGCTGAGGATTATGAACTTCAGTAAGAGGCCCCCACTTGCATAATTTTTTAAAATATTTACAGCAAATAAAGATTAAAAAGACAGAAAATTTCAAATTCAAAATCATTGTTCTTTGTTGGTGCCCATTTTGCTGTTGGGTGACTTATTGGGTTTATACTTGTAGGATAGTGTAGTTCTGTCCTTGCAGGTGCCTGTTTTGGAATGCTTGGAGAATCTTGGAGTAGGGGTTAAGGAAAGTCGACAGTTCTCATTGGACCTTTTGCAACATGAACAGCTAAATCTTTCATTTGAGGCCAGCTTTGATGGTTATGTATGCCATCATGATTGGTGTTTGAGTCATAGAGTCATGGAGTCATACAACATGGAAACAGACTCATCCATGAACCCACAACCACATGAGTGAAAATTAACAACCTTTTGTTAATATTTACACTATGTACAGGATGGTCTCAACATTTAATCGACATACCTGAACATTTGGGCTCAGTTCCAATTGACCGGACATCATTTGATCTCACTGATAACGTGGTCCAGCGATGAGCATAGACTGTATTTGCTAACATCATGAAGCCATGTGCATTCACAGAGATACTTCTTATAAATAAGGTTACAAATATTTACCAATTAATGATATTGTTTTAATGAAATGGGTTATCGAGTCACGAAAATCAACTATGAAACAAAGTACCAACTTTATTTTAAACCTCAAAATAGATTTAATGCTCATTGGTGTGTTTGTTATAGAAACCAATTAAAAAGACTATTTTAATAAACCTGTACATTGTGATGATGTTCTCTTACAGTGGTCTCATAAATAAAATGTCAAGCAAAGTACAACTTTTCTTTTAATGTTCAAAAATATTGTGCGTATGTTGATCCATATCTATATTGCTATTAATCTCATTTCACTAAAGCCTTGAGTGAAAGGTGGGGATTATAAGCCGGCATGTGGAAGGAGTTAATTAAATCATTCTTCCAGGTCTGGAATCGAGTCTTGCTATTTACAGTTGGATGATTTTCAATGCCCTAGATTGGGGAGAGGGGCACTAAGTCTAACAAGATTTCAGAATGATACAGGTTTCTTTCTGAGGCATCTCTGACTATCAGCTACACTTTTCTGGGGCTTTATAAAGGGTTTCAGAAGTTGCGATTTAGACCTTGTGGACCCGACATGCTCAGTGAGGTAGCTCAATTCTATAAGGAGAAAGTTAGGTCTGCAGATGCTGGAGATCAAAGTTGAAACTTTATTGCTGGAACAGCACAGCAGGTCAGGCAGCATCCAGGGAACAGGAGATTCGACGTTTCGGGCACAGGCCCTTCTTCAGGAATGAGCAGAGAGTGTTCAGCAGGAGAAGATAAAAGGTAGGGAGGAGGGGCTTGGAGGAGGGGCGTTGGAAATGTGATAGGTGGAAAGAGGTCAAGGTGAGGGTGATAGGTCGGAGTAGGATGGAGGCGGAGAGGTCAAGAAGAAGACTGCAGGTCAGGAAGGCGGTGCCGGGCTGGAGGGATTCGGCTGAGACAAGGTGGGGGGAGGGGGGATGAAGAAACTGGTGAAGTCCAAGTTCATCCCCTGTGGTTGGAGGGTTCCCAGTCGGAAGATAAGACGCTCCTCCTCCGACCGTCGCGTTGTTGTGGTTTGGCGGTGGATGAGTCCAATGACCTGCATATCCTCGGTGGAGTGGGAGGGGGAGTTGAAATGCTGTGCTACAGGGTGGTTGGGTTGGTTCGTCCGGGTGGCCCAGAGGTGCTCTCTGAATCGCTCCGCAAGTAGGCGGCCTGTCTCCCCAATATAGAGGAGGCCACACCGGCTGCAGCGGATGCAGTAGATGATGTGGGTGGAGGTGCAGGTGAATCTGTGGCGGATATGGAAGTTTCCTTTGGGGCCTTGGAGAGAAGTGAGGGGGGAGGTGTGGGCGCAAGTGTTGCACCTTCTGCGGTTGCAAGGGAAGGTGCCGGGAGTGGAGGTTGGGTCGGTGGGGGGTGTGGATCTGACAAGGGAGTCGCGGAGCGAGTGGTCTTTACGGAAAGCTGATAGGGGAGGGGAGGGAAATATATCCTTGGTGCTGGGGTCTGTTTGGAGGTGGCGGAAGTGACGGCGGATGATGCACTGTACATGGAGATTGGTGGGGTGGTAGGTGAGGACCAGTGGGGTTCTGTCCTGGTGGCGGTTGGAGGGGCGGGGCTCAAGGGCGGAGGAGCGGGAAGTGGACCGCCCACCCGCCGGTCTCCATCACCATGTCCAACTCCGCCCCCACGCCGACCTCTGTCCCCGCTCCCAGGCCTAACCCCGCCCCCACATCCAGCTCCAGTCCCACACCAGGTCCTAGCTCCCCGCCCTGCCGTGTGTTCACCATCCCTCCAGACTTGCCCCTCTCTGAGGATGAAAGATCAGTCCTCAGCAGAGGTCTCACCTTCGTTCCCACACGTTCTCGGGTCAATGAATTCAATACACGGAGTGACATCGAACAATTCTTCCGCTGCCTTCGCCTCCGTGCCTTCTTCTTCAATCAAGACTCTCGCCCACCCTCTGACGACCCCTTCTCCCACCTCCAACACACCCCGTCCACCTGGACACCCCGTGCTGGCCTCCTACCTGCCCTCGACCTCTTCATAGCAAACTGCCGCCACGATATTAACCGCTACCTGAACTCCCACACCCCTCCCACCCACTCCAACCTCTCACCCTCGGAACGCGCAGCCCTCCACTCCCTCCGTTCCAACCCCAACCTCACCATCAAACCAGCTGACAAGGGAGGCGCAGTAGTAGTTTGGCGCACTGACCTTTACACCGCTGAGGCCAAACGCCAGCTCGCAGATACCTCCTCCTACCGTCCCCTTGACCATGACCCCACCCCCCACCACCAAAACATCATCTCCCAGACCATCCATAACCTCATCACCTCAGGGGACCTCCCATCCACCGCCTCCAACCTCATAGTCCGACAACCCCGCACCGCCCGTTTCTACCTCCTGCCCAAAATCCACAAACCTGACTGCCCCGGACGACCCATCGTCTCAGCCTGCTCCTGCCCAACCGAACTCATCTCGGCATACCTCGACACGGTCCTGTCCCCATTAGTCCAAGAACTCCCCACCTACGTTCGTGACACCACCCACGCCCTCCACCTCCTCCAGGATTTCCGCTTCCCCGGTCCCCAACGCCTCATCTTCACCATGGACATCCAGTCCCTGTACACCTCCATCCCCCATCATGAAGGACTCAAAGCACTCCGCTTCTTCCTTTCCTGCCGTACCACCCAGTACCCTTCCACTGACACCCTCCTTCAACTGACCGAACTGGTCCTCACCCTGAACAACTTTTCTTTCCAATCCTCCCACTTTCTCCAAACAAAAGGAGTAGCCATGGGCACCCGCATGGGCCCCAGCTATGCCTGCCTCTTCGTAGGGTATGTGGAACAATCCATCTTCCGCATCTACACTGGCCCCACCCCCCATCTTTTCCTTCGCTACATTGATGACTGTATCGGCGCTACCTCGTGCTCCCACGAGGAGGTTGAACAGTTCATCCACTTCACTAACACCTTCCACCCCGACCTCAAATTCACCTGGACAGTCTCGGACTCCTCCCTCCCCTTCCTAGACCTTTCTGTTTCTATCTCAGGCGACCGAATCAACACGGACATCTACTACAAACCAACCGACTCCCACAGCTACCTGGACTACACCTCCTCCCATCCTGCCCCCTGTAAAAACGCCATCCCATTCTCCCAATTCCTTCGTCTCCGCCGCATCTGCTCCCAGGAGGACCAGTTCAAAATACGTACAACACAGATGGCCTCCTTCTTCAAGGACCGCAATTTCCCCCCCGACGTGGTCGACGGTGCCCTCCACCGCATCTCCTCCACTTCCCGCTCCTCCGCCCTTGAGCCCCGCCCCTCCAACCGCCACCAGGACAGAACCCCACTGGTCCTCACCTACCACCCCACCAATCTCCATGTACAGTGCATCATCCGCCGTCACTTCCGCCACCTCCAAACAGACCCCAGCACCAAGGATATATTTCCCTCCCCTCCCCTATCACCTTTCGTAGAGACCACTCCCTCCGCGACTCCCTTGTCAGATCCACACCCCCCACCGACCCAACCTCCACTCCCGGCACCTTCCCTTGCAACCGCAGGAGGTGCAACACTTGCGCCCACACCTCCCCCCTCACTTCTCTCCAAGGCCCCAAAGGAAACTTCCATATCCGCCACAGATTCACCTGCACCTCCACCCACATCATCTACTGCATCCGCTGCAGCCGGTGTGGCCTCCTCTATATTGGGGAGACAGGCCGCCTACTTACGGAGCGATTCAGAGAGCACCTCTGGGCCACCCGGACGAACCAACCCAACCACCCTGTAGCACAGCATTTCAACTCCCCCTCCCACTCCACCGAGGATATGCAGGTCATTGGACTCATCCACCGCCAAACCACAACAACGCGACGGTCGGAGGAGGAGTGTCTTATCTTCCGACTGGGAACCCTCCAACCACAGGGGATGAACTTGGACTTCACCAGTTTCTTCATCCCCCCTCCCCCCACCTTGTCTCAGCCGAATCCCTCCAGCCCGGCACCACCTTCCTGACCTGCAGTCTTCTTCTTGACCTCTCCGCCTCCATCCTACTCCGACCTATCACCCTCACCTTGACCTCTTTCCACCTATCACATTTCCAACGCCCCTCCTCCAAGTCCCTCCTCCCTACCTTTTATCTTCTCCTGCTGAACACTCTCTGCTCATTCCTGAAGAAGGGCCTGTGCCCGAAACGTCGAATCTCCTGTTCCCTGGATGCTGCCTGACCTGCTGTGCTGTTCTAGCAATAAAGTTTCAAGCTCAATTCTATACCCTAATTCCCTGGAGTTCGTCAGGAAGATTCACTCCTTCTAGCCCATAACTCTAGGGAAAAGTCAGAAGTTGGAGACCCAGCCTAGTTTCCAGTAACCTCAGAGTTTCCTGACACAGTTATGGTAAAATTAGATGCAACACTTATGGGTTTTCAGGAACTTAGCCAAACAATGTAACGGATATGACTTCAGGCTGCATTCAGCAAAGGGGATCAGTCAAATGCTCAATGTTGTTGGTGGTGGTAAGTCCCAGTCCATGTGAGGGTCAATCCTGTGAAATATAACAGTTCCATTTTCTGTTTTCTCGGGCTTATTTATCCAGTTCTCTTGTTAGCCTCAAAAAGGTATAAAATTGAAGGGTGAGAATATCGATTGTATCCCTGGAGAGCTTCTCTTGTCAATTTAGATGCGTTTTTCTAAGGTCCTGCTAGTTGAACCACAAAGAATGCCAATGAAAATTCCAGGCCCAAACATAAAGGCTCTCAGGTTTGTGACGATTGAACAATTGCGTGAAGATGGAATAACCTGCTAATGGTCCACCAACTTCAACTGTGTGGCTTCTGTGGAACAATTCTGGATGAACAATTTATTAATAGCACCCTCTGAAAAGATAGGAGTTGTTGCAGTCATAATAGATATTCCATGTTAATACACTGCGGCAATTAATTTCTAAAACTTCTTCCTTCTAACCCTTCTTGGCTCCAATTTGAGCTTTTCCCTCATTCCCACAGAATCGTTTGAGTCAATGAGTCACTATGGGAGGTGATAGCCTTAGTGGGTATTATTGCTGGATTGTTAATTCAGAGAGTCAAATAATGTTCTGGGGCCCAGGTTCAAATCCCATCACAACAGACTGTAGAATTTGAATTCAATAAATATCAGGAATTAAAAATCTACTGATAGCTATGAATCGTTTGTCAGGAAAAAAATAATCTAGTTCACTGATGTCCTTTAGGGAAGGAAACTGCCATTCTTACTTGGTCTGGTCTATGTGTCACTCCTGTCCCTCAGAAGGGTGGTTGACTCCTAACTGCCCACTTTGGGCAATAAATACTGCCTAGCCAGTGTCGCCCTCATCCTGTGAATGATACATGGGAAAAACATAGCACAGAAGCAGACCTTTTAGTCCAAACAGTCTGTGCTGACCATAATCCCAAACTAAATTAGTCCCACCTGCCTGCACTTGGCCCATATCCCTCCAAACATTTCTTATTCATACACTTATCAAAATGTCTTTTAAACTTTGCAATTGTACCTACATCCTATCTCTTTCTTTGGAAGTTCATTCCACATGTCAACCACTCTCTTTGTAAAACAAATTGCCCCTCGTGTCTTTTTTAAACCTTTCTTCTCTTAGCTTCAATACCCCACCCTAGGGAAAAGACACCTCTCATTCACCTCACCTATACCTCTCATGATTTTATAAACCTCTATAAGGTCACTCCTCAACCTCTTACGATCCAGTAAAAAAAAAGCCCTAGCCTATTCAGCCTCTCCTTATAACTCAAACTGGTTACATTGTGAAGACCTCTTCTGAACCCCCTCCAGCTTGATAATGTTCTTCCTATAACAGGGTGACCAGAACTGTACACAGTACTCCAGAAGAGGCCTCACCAATGTTCTGTACCTCAATATAACATCCCAACTCCTTTAATCAAAAAGTCTGGACAATGAAGGCAAGTATGCTAAGTGCCTTCTTGACCGGCCTAAGTATATATAATGCAAACTTAGAAGAATTATGTACCTGAAACTCTAGGTCAGTCTGTTCTGCACTATCCAAGCCTTACTTTTAATTGTACAAGGCGAAAGGAGAGAGATTTTAAAAAGACATGAGCTTAAACCTTGAACAACTTCTGGTCTGCTATCACTGGAAAAACAGTCTTACTCAAGTGGTGACAAAAATGTATCAGAAGTTGCCAACAAGACCTTTACACCAAAGATTTTAACTCAATTTCATACTGCACTAGATGAGTTGAGCTCATTGAATGACAGAGCAGACTCGCTGGGCTGAATGGCCTAACTTCTGCTCCTATGTCTGATGGTCTTAGGCTGTGTTTTATTTTTCAAAGTTAAAAATCACACAACACCAGGTTATAGTCCAACAGGTTTAATTGGAAGTACACTAGCTTTCGGAGCGACGCTCCTTCATCAGGTGATTGTGGAGGGCTCGATCGTAACACAGAATTTATAGCAAAAATTTGCAGTGTGGATATACATTGAAATATTGATTGTCGGTTAAGCCTTTCATCTGTTAGAATACAGTGATAGAACCACTGAAGTGTTCCCCAACTGGAAGGGAACCCTCCCGTCTGTTGATTGTTGTGCGGTGCCCATTCATCCGTTGTCGTAGCCTTTGCTTGGTTTCCCCAATGTACCATGCCTCCGGGCATCCTTGCCTGCAACGTATAAGATAGAAAACGTTTGCTGAGTCACATGAGTACCTGCCATGTACAAGGTGGGAGGTGTTCCCACCCGTAATAGTGGTATCTATGTTCACAATCTGATACGTCTTGCAGCGTCCACCGTGACAGGGTTGTATGGAGTTGTCCTGAGAGCCAGGCAGAGGCGTGGGGAAGGTCTTGGTGAGGTGCTCATTCTCATTGATAATGTGCTGCAGGTCACGAAGAACATGGCGTAATTTTTCAGCCCCTGGGAAGTACTGAACAACGAAGGGTACCCTGTCAGTTGCAGCCCGTGTCTGTCTCCTGAGGAGGTCATTACGGTTCCTTGCTGTGGCACGTCGGAACTGGTGGTCGATGAGTTGAGCATCGTACCCCGTTCTTGTGACGGTATTTTTCAGATTTAGACTTTTCTTATATGCCAAAAATGGAAAAAAAGCAGGAAAGGAAAATTGTAAAAGAAAATTAGGTGGTTTATTCTGATAACTGCTCTTTTAAGGAAATGAATATGAAAATTGCAACAATTGTCCCAATTATCTGCTAACCAATTAAAGGATTAACTCAGAGACCAGTTACCTGCTTACGTCTTCCCAGGGACTGGATAATCCAAGCCTCAGTTTGGCTTGAAAAGGTTCAGGTCATGTCTATGTCCAGGATTGGAAGAACATGTATTAATTTATTGCTCCATATTCATCACAGAATTATTAGGTATTATTGTCATCCTGATGAGACAACTATTTGCTTTAGTACAGTCTTGCCAAAAGCCGATGGATCCCTATTAATGGATTAACAATGTATTTAGAAGTTAACTTTGGTTAAGTTATGGATGCCTGAGGTATTTGAACCCAAGCATCAATCCTGCCCCAATGTCAAGGTTACAAGCACATTGGACAGCTTATGTGTAATTTAGGAAGATTACAGTTAACCTCACATGGCTCAAACAAGAATGCACAAAGTAAGCATTTGCAGTATGGAGTTAACCTTAGTTAATATCAGAAATGTTAATGGGATTTTGCAGAGATGGAAGGGGCCCATATAGTTCTGGGGTGGAGAATGATTAAGGAAGATCCTGACACCACTGGGTGCTCTTGAAGATGCAAGAATCATGCAACTATTCACAGTAAGGTAGTGATGCCAAACAGATCCTAAGAGTGGTTCTGAGACAGTTATCATTTGTTGGCAATAGCTGGCCAATCTTTTTCCTGTCTTTGAGAGGGATACAATTTCCTGCTGCAGATTAGGCAAAGGGGTCTTATGTTCCAGCTCAACTTGTACAGAGCTTTAAATGTTGGCAAAATTCGCATTGAGTCATCAAGGTATGCAGCATGGAAACAGACTCTTTGGTCCAACCAGTTCATGCTGAGCAAAATCCCAAACTAAACTTGTCTGACCTGTCTGCTCTTAACCCATATCCCTCCAAACCTTTCCTATTCATGTATGTATCCAAATGTGTTTTAAATGTTGTAATTGTACACATTCACCATTTCCTCAGAAAGTTCACTCCACATGCAAATCACTCCTTGCAAAAAAATTGCTTTATGTCTTTTTTAAATCTCTCTCTTCTTACCTTAAAAATATACCCCTAGTCTTGAAATTCCCTATCTTAGGGAAAAGCCAACTACCATCAACTCTATCTGTACCCCTCATTACTTTATTAACTTCTATCAGTTCACCCCTCAACCTCCTACCCTCCAGTGGAAAAATGTCCAGCCTATTCAGCCTTTCTTTATAAGTCAAACCTTCCATACCCAGCAACATCCTGGTAAATCTCTTCTGAACTCTCTCCAGCTTAACAATATCCTTCCTATAACTGGGCGACTAGAACTGGATGCAGTCTTCCAGAACACATGTCACCAATGTCCTGTACAACCTCAACATGACTTCCTAACTCCTATACTCAAAAGATTGAGCAATGAAGGCAAGTGTGCCAATTTCCTTTTTAACCATCCTATCTATATGTGATGCAAACTTTAAAGAATTATGTACCTACACCTGCAGGTCCCCCTGTTCTACAACACTCCCCAAGTCCCTGCCATTAATTGTATAATCCCTACCCTTGTCTATTGTACCAAAATGCAATACCTCGCATTTATCCAGATTGAAATCCATCTGCCATTTTTAGCCCATTGACTCATCTGATCAAGATTCTTTTGTAATGTTAGATAACTTCTTAATTGTCTCCTCTACCACAAACTTACTAACCATGCCTTTTCTAATATCATTCAAATCATTTGTATAAAATGACAAATAAAAGAGGACCCAGAACTGATCCCTGTGGAACACCATTGATCAAAGGCCTTCCATCCGAAAAACAACCCTCCACCATTACTCTCTGTCTCCTGCTGTTAAGCCAATTATGTATCCATTTGGCAAACTCTCCCTGAATCCCATGTGATCTAACTTTACTAATTAGTCTACCACGCAGAACCTTATCAAAGGCTTTACTAAGATCCAAATAACCAATGTCTACTGCTTTGCCATCATCCACTTTTTTGGTAACTTCCTCAAAAAACTCAATCAAGTTTGTGAGACACAAGTTTCCTAATCAATTTTTGCCTCTCTAAATGTCCATAAATCTTATCTTTTACAATCACCTCCAACAACTTTCCCAGAACCAAAGTCAGACTCACATGTCTATAATTCTCTGGTTTCTCCTGGCAACTTTTCTTAAACAAAGCACTTCACAGGAATCTAAGTCGATAAACATTAACACAATATTAAAGAAGGAGATATTAGATGGGTGACAAGAAGCTCGATCAAAAAGGTAGATTTTAAAGGTGATTTTAAAAGAAAACAGCATGTTAAAGGCCTGAGTTAAAGAGAAGCAGTCAGGCAGCATCCGAGGAGCAGGAAAATCGACGTTTCAGGCAAAAGCTCTTCATCAGGAAGGGCTTTTCTCCTGTTCCTCAAATGCTGCCTGGCCAGCTGTGCTTTTCCAGCACCACATTCTTGACTCTAATCTCCAGCATCTGCATTCCTTACTTTCGCCTTAAAGAAAAGAGGGCTGTACAGATGGAGAGTTTTCAAAAGGAAGGTTCTAAGGCTGGAAACAAGGCCAAAAATACGGCACATTTTTTCCCCCTTCTAACATACATTTGCATGTCCAAATCATTTTCACATAGTCCCAGGGCTGGGGCTGACTCTGAGAGTGGGAGACGTGGCCATGAAAGTACATTAATACAAATTTGAAATGTTACTTTTGAAATATTAACAGATAATGGGCAAATGCAACTTAGAATAGGGGGCAGCAGAGTTTTGGTTTGGGTTCAAATTTATGGAAGGTGCAAAATGGAAACCGTGTCAAGAGGCATTGGAATAGTCAAATCCACAGATCAACAGAAACACATGGATGTGTGTTTCAGTAGTGTAAGCATAGAAACAGATGATGTTACAAAGACATAAGATATTAGACCTGATGACTTTGCACATGTGGGATTGTAAATTGAATACAGTGGTCAATTAGGAGTTCAAAATTGAGATAATAGACAGAGAGGGGACAAATTTAAAGATTCAAGGACAGAATTTATGGTGAGAGACTAAAGTAAATGACTTACCTGTGAACAATTTACTGAAAGGAAATTGGAATTCATTCAGCAGTAGATGTTGGAGAAGCAAGGGTGACATTGAAATTGTAGAAGATTTAGGAAATATAATGGTGATGTGCAGCCTGGTACCACGGATGCATGTGTGGAACTATATATCATATCATTGAATTGGGTCACCAAGGGACAGTATGTAGGTGAGAAACAGAAAGGGAATATGAAGCAACAAAAATAGAAAAATCTCAGCAGGTCTGGCAGTATCCGTGGAGAGAAATGAGAGTTAGCACTTCAGATCCAGTAACACTTCTGAATGATTTCTTTCTGCAGATGCTGCCAGATCTGCTGAGAATTTCCAGCAAGTTTTGTTTTCGTTTCTGATTTCCACTATTTGCAGTTCTTTCAGGAATTAGAAGACTTTAGGCATCCTGTTATTCCGCAGTAACGGTGAATGGATATTCTTAACCTTGGTCCCAAGAGTTGTCATACTTATCCAAGGTTGGACTATTGGAGGTTAGACCACAGTTTCACGCAGTTTTGGTGACAATATCACAACGTTTTGTAATGTGGAGGTGCTGGTGTTGGACTGGGGTGGACAAAGTTAAAAATCACACAACACCAGATTGTAGTCCACTAGTTATGGACCTGATGGAGGATCAATGCTGTGAAAGCTTGTACTTTCAAATAAAATTGCTGGATTATAATCTGGTGTTGTGTGATTTTTAACATTTTATGAAACAATGTGAATTGACTTTAACTCGATTGAAGAATTTAGACTGTTGTTTGCAGATCACAAACTTTCCTCAGCTGTATTGGCTATAATGCAATTCTTGCCCCATTAGTTTAAATGGTACAGCTATTGCATGATTTTCTTTTAATGTGAGATTACACAAGAACCATCATATGATTTCAGTACTGACTGTATCGGGTAAGGATGGTAAATCTCCTTCCAAAAGGGTCGTGAACAAATTGATGGGGTTTTGCGATAATCAATGATAGCTTCATAGTCATAGCGAGTTTTGAGAAGGTTTGTAGCTCAGGGTGATGTTCTGGGTGTAGGTTTCTCACTGAGCTGGAAGGTTCATGTTCAGACGTTTCGTCACCATACTAGGTAACATCTTCAGTGAGCCTCCGGAGAAAGCTAGTATGGTGACGAAACATCTGAGTATGAACCTTCCAGCTCAGTGAGCAAAACTTTTATAGTCATCATTACCAAAAGTAATTTTAATTCCAGATTTATCATTTGACTTTAAACTGCACCACATTCACACCCCAGCATGTTAACTAGGACCTACTAACTTATTCAGTCAGGACATTATCACAACTACATCATCTTCCCCCAATCTTTAAAAGCTTGAAATGTTTGGAGACATAAACAAAATAAAAATAATAAAATAATCAAAGAAGTACAGAAAAATGACCTATTCTCTGCAACAGCAGATGATATTCAATTCAATTTAAATTCCCACATTAGGATTTAAAATTCATTTAGCTGAATATTAGTTAATCATGTTAAACAACAAATCATGTAACTCCAGGGAGTTTGTTATTTGTTTTGGTAGCAACTGCTGAAGCTAATGGAGAGACTGGTGTGATGAATCTTAATGTCAACAAAACTGCAGCTTTAATGCATCTGAGGCTGAAAATGATCATTGACAATAACAATGAGCAAAAGCTTCACATGTTTGCTTACCTCTGTCTGGAATTTGAACCCATTATTTTAAGTGATTTGTCAACTTCTTCAGAGTGGCCCCAAAATATTGAAACCAAACATCTGATATTGCTGCCTGCAGTCACTTCTGGCTTATTTGTTTACCAGTTTATTGGCTTGATTTAACATCACTTTACAGTCATGGACAGAACATTTTTAGAAATGACAGGTAAGTTGAATCTATCCTCATCCATCCCCCCCCAATCCCCCAGACCCACATTAATATTATAGATTGGTTGTGTTTTTTGGAGATCATTTACCTCAGCTCCAGGATATCTCTGCAGGACTTCCTCAGGGTAGTGCCCTGGGCTAATCATCTTCAGCTGCTTCATCAACGACGCTCCCTCCATCATAAGGCCAGAAATGTGGAGGTTTGTTGATGATTGCACAATGTTTAGCACCATTCACAACTCCTCAGATACTGAAGCAGTCCGCGTCCAAATACAGCAGGACCCAGACAATATCCATGCTCGGGCTGAAAGGTGATAAGTTACATTTGTGCCACACAAATGCCAGGCAATGACCATCTCCAATATGAAAGAACCTAAGCACCACTCTTTGACATTCAATGGTATCGCCATCACTGAATCTCTTCACAATCAACTTTGTGGTAGGTACCATTGAACAGAAACTGAACTGGACTATCTATGTCATATTGAATAGTAGTGCAAGCTCGATGGGCCAAATAGCCTACTCTGCACCTACTTTCTATGCTTCTATGTTTCTTTATAAATACAATTGCGACAAGAGCAGGTCAGAGACTAGGAATCCTGCAGTGAGTAACTCACCTCCTGACTCCCCACCATCCAGATGGCAGAAGTTAGGAATTTGATTGACTACTCCCCTGGATGAGCACAGCTCCAACAACGCTCAAAAAGCTTGACACTATCCAGGGCAAAGCAGCCCACTTGATTGGCACCACATCCACAACAGTGTGTACTACCTCCAAGATGCACAGCAGAAATTCTCCAACAGTCCTGAGACAGCACCTTCCAAACTCAGGATCATTACCAAGTAGAAGGACAAGAGCAACAAATGCATGGAAATGCCACCACTTGCAAGCTCCCCTCCAGCCATTCACCATCCAAGACTGAAGAATGTATAACCACTCGTTCAGTGTCACTGGGTCAAAATCCTGGAAGTTCTGTTCCCTAACAGTATTATCAGTTTATCTATACAGTCTGCAGCTGTTCAAGAGGCAGCAGACCCCCACCTCTCAAGTGCAACTCACTTTGGGCAACAAATGCTGGCCAGCCAGTGATGCCCATGTCCCTCAAGTGAATACAAAAGGCCTAGACATCATAAGATTTTTGCAGATGCTGCTTTCTGCTGGATACATCCACTTGCAGCATCATTCCAGTAAATCTTACATTTTGAACAGGACAATATCAACAGTGGGAGGTTACCACTGACCAGAAACTGAAATGGAATAGTCATATAAATGCTGTAGCTACAAGAGCAGGTCAAAGGCTCCTCAGACAACAACCTTCTAAACTCAATGGTACCACCATTCAACATGACAATAGGGCAGCAGATACATTAAAACAAACAAGGTTCTGAGGGGCTGGAAATGTGTTGCTGGAAAAGCGCAGCAGGTCAGGCAGCATCCAGGGAACAGGACAATCGACGTTTCGGGCATAAGGCTTATGCCCGAAACGTCGATTCTCCTGTTCCCTGGATGCTGCCTGACCTGCTGCGCTTTTCCAGCAACACATTTCCAGCTCTGATCTCCAGCATCTGCAGACCTCACTTTCTCCTCAAAGGTTCTGAGGGGGCTAGCTATTAAAAAATATGTTTCCATTTGCACTTTAATCTCAAACTAGGTTTCATAATTACAGAATAAAGGGATTCTCATTTAAAACTGAGAAACAAAGGAATTTCTTTCTCAGAGATTTGTGAATATCTGGAATTTTCTAGCCCACAGAATTATGAAGGCTGGATCACTGAAAGTATTTAAGGAGGAGGTAAATGGATTTTAGAAATATCCATGAATTGAGGGCTATAAGGATCTGGCATGACAAGGCCTAAGATATATCAATTATGTTCTTATGGAATGGTGGGACAGATTTGAGAGACCGAATGGCCTACTGCTGCTTCAATTTCTTATGTTCTTGTTCTATTATCAACCTTCAATATATTAATAACATATACTGTGACTCCTTTAGTTTTTTCGGTTTTTTTATATTGGCTCAGATTGTCTGGTTGCCAGATCATTGAAGTCTGGTTGCAAGTTGCATATTGGGACCATACGGAAGATTTGACATACTGACTCAATGGAGACAGCCAGAAATTTGAACTCCTGATAGGTAAATCCACTACCCACTGGTCCTTCTGAAGAAGTCTCCAACTGTGAGTGAGAGTTTGAGACTTTAGATAATTCTGGCGTGCTTACTTGAATCGCTATCCTGGAAATGATAGAAAAATCCTAGTCTGCCTCCTGGGAAACCATACAACTGGCCCCTTACCATCCACATTCATTCATTCTTTTGAGATTCTACCACTTCCTCTTCACAGCTCACAACGCATCCAACTGCATATCAATTTTGAAGTTGTACAGTGTATACCAAGGCCTCTGTCACTAAAAGCAAGGGTGTGAAAACCAATCTTGAGAAACTCTACTACATACAAACTTTCCTCCTATCCAAAACACATCCCATAACTACTACAGCCTGATTCCTAACACGCAGTTAAGTAAATATCCATGTTGCTACTGTCCTTTTCATTTTGTAATCTTTAATTTCACACCTTGAGTGGCATTTTATCAAATGCCTTCTAAAAATATATGTGCTGCACATCAGCAGCATTACCTCATTAAATCATCCGATTACCTGAGGATACTTAAAAAGTACTTAGTAATTACAAAATGAAGGAGTTACTCCACCATCGAGATTAAATTATAGTTTAACAACCGATAGTTGTTGGCCTAGTCTTTTACACCCATTTTACAATCATAGAATCCCTACAGTGTGGAATCACAGCATTTGGCCCATCGATCACACCAACCCTCCAAAGAGCATCCCACCCAGATCCACCCTTCTACCCTAGCCCTGTAACCCTGCATTTCCTATGGCCAATTCACCTAGCCTGCACATCTCTGGACATTATGGGTAATTTTGCATAGCCAATCCAGCTAACCTGCACATCTTGGGACAATGGCATGACATTTGCAATTCCCCTGTACTCTGGCACAATAATGAGATTAAGAAAGATGGGAATATTCTGGCCAGCATAATTTCTACTCTCATTTGGATAAGTGTTGGATACATTCCAACTAATTCTGTAGGCACATCCACTTTGTGTACAAACAACGAATCCTGACCTCCTCCTTATCAATTTCAACCCTTTCAAGTGTCTGAATTACATCATCTATCACCATGACCTGGGCAGCATTCTTCCTTGGTAAGGACAGATGCAAAGTGTTCAATTAATATCTCAGCTGTTCCATTTGTCTCCATGTGTAATTCCTCCCTTCAGTCTCTAAACAGCCCATAGCTCGGTTCACCACCTTTATCCTACCTTTACATCAACAGAAAACTTTAGAATTCCTCATTATACTTGCTGTTGATCTCCCCTCTAAACGTCCAAATAATCAGCCTGATTCTTTGCTACTTTATCCACCGGACATCTTTGTAGAGTATGTTTTTTTTCATCTTTCTCATAATTTCTATCTCTTTTGCCATCCAAGGGATCTGGATTTATCCTTTCCACTTCCTGGAAATAGACTTTGTCTGACCAAACATTCTATTCTCTGAGACAGCTGACTGTTCAGTTCACATTTTGCCGACCATCCTTTGATTCCAATTGATTTACCCAATACTCATTCTCACTCCACTGAGGCTGGAATTCTCCCAGTTAAATATTTTTACTCGGGATCATTCCTAGTAATTTTCATAACCTCTGTAATACAACAGTCATTGTCCCCTAAATATTCCCTTGCTAACATTTGATCTACTGACCACCCCCAACATTCCCAAGCACCGAGACTAGCAGTTCATCTATTCTCACTGGATTGGAAAGATAGGGCACAATCTTCCAATATTTTGTATGAGAGCAAGGATGCTAAGTAGTGCACTATAATGTCACCCATGCCACTAAGAAAATGACCTACTCGCACCAATCTTTAACAGCTAACCAACAGAGGATAGGCATACTTGTTGACCTATAACAGATGTATCAGATTACCAGTAGCTACTACCAATGACTGCCAGTTGAGACCTAATCCTCAATGGATCCAACAGTGAGAAGGTAGGTAATGTTTATATCATTCTTATGGAATGTGGCTCTTAGGAAGTCATGGGGCCATTAATGACACAGCAAAGTCAGTCACCCTCTTTCCCCCAATTTGTGCTGCTGATTGCCTCCAGAATGTCCCTTTTGGAATGTCCTTGCTTGTTACTCTGGGTTTCTACTTGGGAAACCAGACACCTTTCTCTACCACCAAGAACACTGGTAATTGGGATGGTAGCAAATTGAGACCTTTAAAAACCATTAATTGGAACTTAAGGAATTTAATTGCCAGTGGATCAAGAAGGTTGCTTATCAACATTCTCGCAAGAAGTCAATTATGAGGTTGTGAAAAGGGGTGAGTATCTCAACAGACCCAACTTAACCAATTATTTCTCCTTCTTGCCACTTCTCTTGGCATCTTTAGTGAAATAACTTCACAGAGGTTGGCATCCCATCATCAAGCCATTCATTATGTACACATGGACAGCCTTTGACACTGATCCAGTTCCCTCAGAGCCAGCTGTCAAGGTGAGCAGAACGTCTGACACTTCTCTTTTTATATGTCAGACTGGGCTCCCTGATTGGACCAGATTAACAGCCCCAATCAGGGAACTCACATTCTATGAAGTCCACTTGGCTGACATCATTAGGGAGTGGAAAATTTGACTCATACTACTGTAGAAAATTCTCCTGTAAACATTACAGAAAGTTTTGCCTTGCTTACCCTCACTCACACTCCAACTATTCTAGTCTATATTCCAATAATTACAATTTCCCATTATAATAGCTCTCTAATTCTTGTATTTCCATGAAAATTCTTTGCAAATGTGCACATTATACCATTTTTGTTCCTTATCTCTAGCCAACTGGATTTCATTCTTGACTTCTCTGAGACATCTTCTCTCACTAACACTGCTACGGTATTCTTAATCAATTCTGCCACCCCTCCCTCTTTCCTTCTTTTCCCCCCATAACAGAAATATTTAATGCCTAGGCTGGAATATATTGGATCAGATTGTCTTTATCTGATGCTTTTTGTATATTTTTTGATCTGCATACTAAAATTCATTCTTTTCAATTGTGCTTTGATGTTCTATTGGGTGACTGAAAACTTGATACAAGTTGGAATAACTGATAGAAGGAAATTATTAATACAGGAGTGATTGCTAGGACAGAGATATCCAAACCTTGCAAGAGGAAATTTTGAATTGTCAAAGTTCCTGGAACACTGGAAGCAAACATCATTTATGTTAAGCTACTGGCAGAAAAGATGGTAATAGGAAAACCCAAATCACTTTCACAATTATCAACTGAGAGGTTGCAAGAATGATTAATGTTCAGTTTGATATAAAGAATTCAATCTGCATCCTATTGGAGTGCCAGAATGTTACCCTTCATGACATTGAGACTAATTCCAGAGTTTGCATATAACTTATACTCTCTGAGTGGTACAACTTATCAAACAAAATCCAAATAAACACGTTGTCAGAAGATTATAAATTGTGGAGTTTTCTAACTGTGTTTGTTGGGATATTTCCAACACTGTAAGTAACAGAAGATGGACCTTTTGCATTATGTTATGTACAAATGAGCATCTCAAATCAATCAAATCAATCAGCTCTCCACAACAGAGTTCTGCACAGAAAACTATTGTACAATTAAAGAAACATTATCTAATTATTTTTAAAGAACAGGTTAAGTTCAGAAGTTAAAGTACTTTTGTGTGATTTTGGGTCACCAATGTTTATTGATGTCAAACTCCATAAGACATATCCATTAAACCAATCTGATTAATGGGTGGATACAGAAGAAGATAATGAGGGGGCTTAAAACTCTGCCTATATTTGACAACACTTAGTACATAATTAGGAATTATTCTTTGGATTTTCGAAGAGTATATAATGCAACACCAAACTGTAGCTCCAATACAGAACAACTTAGTTTCCAGTGACTTTGTTGGTCCTACAACCAATACATTCACAAGGTGAGTTCAAGTTAGTTTTTGTCATTAAAAAGTAACAAAAGCCCATTGTGTGGACTGATATTTCATATAAAAGTTATAGGTAGTTATTTATATGTGATATATCTGTGTAAATGCAGAAAAATCCACAGCAAATTTTAGTCCATGAATGGGAATGTTTCCATTAAAATAATGGGCAAAAGTGACATGAAATGAACTCTGTGTTATTTACCAGATGACCACCTTTGGTGTCTTATTGTATTTTCCACCTCTACAGTCTATAGTAAGGGGCATATTTTGAGGTAGATTTGGCTGCTACCAAATCTCCCTTTGTCTTGGGTATATCTAATGATTAGTGGTAGAGTTAAGTATCCGTAAAAAAAACTTCTGCGGTGACAAGTGCATTTATAGCATAATAGTCAAATGCATGACTACGTGTAATCAGGAACAAATATTCACACTTCAGAAAGCTAGTAAAGAGACATTTGACCCTCCAAAAACTTTGTTTTCTAATAATGGGAACCTTTCAGAGTTAATTCTGCCTTTACATATTCAGAAAAAGCCATCACCAGGTGATCGACAGTTCAGTTCAATAGAAACTAAGCTCACTTAGAATAGGTAAAACAAGGAATATTGATTCATTAAGAGACGATCTTAATAGTGTGCATAGGAACATGATATTTTGAACTTGAATTGTTTCCCCACGTTATTCTTATTTTGCTTTCTGTAGCTTTTGTTCGATACGACACCATGGAGCTTTCCAGCTTTTTGATGTTCATTTTGGTTGCTGCCTGCAGAACTTCAGCTAACCTGGTAAGACATGAAGTCTCGAAAAGTTGGATGGAGGTTATACGTATTCAGGTTCCAGGTTCATCTTCAAACATAAGATGTGCACAAACAAATTCCAGAAAAATCAGCAATTGGGAGATGAGTTTTTGTTTCAATCCTTATAAGCTGGAATGCACTTCCAGAAAAGATGGAAGCAGATTCTTTAGTGGTTAGTACTGGTGCTGTGAGGCACCTGTGAGGACTCAGGTTCAATTCCAGCCTCAGGTGATTGTGTAGAGTTTGCACTTTCTCTTCGTGTCTGCATGGGTTTCCTCAGGTGTTCTGGCTTCCTCCCGTAGTCCAAAGATATGTAGGTTTGGTGCATTGGCCATGCTAAATTGCCCATAGCGTCCTGGGATGTGCAGGCGAGGTGGATTAGACATGGGAAATGCAAGGTTATAGGCAGGGTGGGTAGGTCTGGGTGGGATGTTCTTCAGAGGGTCATTGTGGTCTTCTACCACACTGTAGGGTATCAATGATTCTAGGCGAAAGTGAGGACTGCACATGCTGGAAATCAGAGTCAAGATTAGAGTGGTGCTGGAAAAGCACAGCAGGCTAGTCAGCAACTGAGGAGCAGGAAAATCGACATTTCGGGCAATTGTTTTGCCTAAAACATCGATTTTCCTGCTCCTCGGATGCTGCCTGACCTGCTGTGCTTTTCCAGCACCACTCTATCTATGATTCTATGATACTTTTCAAACTGGAATTGGAAATAGGAACAGTTGGAAAGTGATGGGGATTAATTAAATAATCCTTTCAGAGGCTGTTGAAGGAATAAAAGGGCCTGCATCAAGACTGTCAATTTTTAATGTTCAATAATTAGGGTTTCAACACCATTTCAAAACCATCTTTCCAATTTTAAGGAAAATGTGGATCTAAGCCAGTTAACTTTCATCATAGACAGAGTTTATTAATTAATCAAGTCACCCTTTTATGTTCACTCAATCAATTATTTAATCAGTGTTCCCTAATTACCTGCTTAACTACATGTTTATTGACAAAAAGGTCCAATGATCTTCTTCCCATTGCTGAAAATGAGCAATTTTACTGCAAATTTACACTTTATAAGCAATCTCTTTTAATAAATGAATGAATAGATGGTAAACAAATTACTGATTACTATCCAACATAAAGCAGGAACGTATACATTTAAACTGGTCTTTGATCAATCTACACAAGTGGTGAATGAGACAATTGTAAGTGGCTGGTTCTCTGTTTTAATGGAAAGGAATTCTAGATCAGTTGGCCAATCATTCTGTAACAATTGCAATATTCACAGTCATTAATTTATCAAAGGACATTAATTGTCCGCTCAACTGGTTTAATGTGAGAAAAGGACTTCCATGAGCTTTAGTAGGATTGATTTTGGTTCTTTGAACAGAATTGTTTCCTGATATTTTGTGGTATTTTCCACCTCTACCAGTCTGAGTAAGGGGTATGTTTTGAGGTAGTTCACTGCTGCTAACTCTCCTTTGTCTTTGCTTTGTCTGGGATCTATCTAGTGATTAGTGGTTGAATTAAGTATCTACAGAAAAGGAACTGTTCTGAGATAACAAGAAATTACTTTAATTGTGAATCACTTTTCCCTCAGGTATTCCAGGAAACCAACCAATTAATGAGAGAGAAAGTGGGAGACAAAATGTCAAAACTGGCAGATCTCAGTTTAGAGGAATTGAGTTCTCTTCCAGAGCAGAAGGATTGGCGTGATGATAATTATGTTACAGCCGTGAAGGACCAGGTACCCATTAATTTTCATCATGTCATTTGTAACCTCACTATACAAACAACCTGTTCAATGACTTTAAATCCTACTAACTGACATGAAATAAAGCAGAATCAGTCTGTTTCACTGGTGGTACCATCCAGTTGGATGTGATTTTCATTGCTGAGAAGAAATGCAAATGTTAGCATTTTCTTTCTCTCTCCAGGAAATGCTGCCAGTCTCACAGCAGCCTCCAAAATTTTGTGTCAGTGAAACAATATGTGAAACCTTATTGTTGCCCTTTCAAATTTATTTCTTTGATGGATGTTAGGGCCAAATTGGGAGTTGGTTTAACTCACTTGGCTCAACAGTTGGTTTGCAAAGCAGTGTAATAACGACAGTTGTGGGCTCAATTCCCAGCAAAGGCTGAGGTTATCATGAAAGACTCTCCTTCTCAATCATGCCCCTTGCCTGAGGCATGGTGGCCCTCAGGCTAAATCTCCACCAATCATGTTTCTCTAATGAGAGAGCAGCCCCATTACCGAGTCAGACTATGGCAGCTTGAGGGTCAAATTTGAACCTATGATTTTCTGAAGTGTGTCCTAACACTGGCCGAGAACCTGACTGATTTTTCTCCCTTCCATTATGTCCTATTAATGTGCTGATTAGCTCTGTACAGCCAAATCATACGAGAAGCTCTTAAACTGTATGGTCAAATGTTTTGTGTCAGCAGTGTATTTGCTACTCAGCCATTGAAAGCAGAGTATTACATAAACATCACAGGCATGTCTTTTGGTGTCTCGCAATAATTCAGTTGCAGAATGAATTGTCCACACTTTGCAATCTTTGGCAACTTCTCCCTGTTCCACGACCTCTTTTGCCAACAAGGAAAGTAATTCCCAGTATTACAGGAAATCGACCACATCCCACGATCAATGCCATCCTGACATAATTGCCATTTCTTCCTCACCAGTGAGTAAAAATTGCAGAATACTCAACATCGCCAGGGCTGCACCATCACTAATATGACACCAACAGGTCAAGTAAATCCACAAAACTTACAGAGGGAATGAAGGAATGAATTTGTCCTTGATAGCATCATTGTCGTATAATTATGTTAATAGTCATAAAATTATGTGATGGGAGAATTGTTACAGCAAATAAGTATTACAATGAAAAAAATGTTCATATTACATTTGAGACTTCTAATCAAGATATACAGGCAGAAAGAGTAGCTCTGAAGTAAGCAATTTGAGAAACAGACTATACAGAATTGCTTTTTAACATTCAGATATTTAAATAATGACATCCACAAGTAGATAATCCACATTTCATATTCTCATGCTATTAGTTTTCATTGGAAGTGATGAATGATCAAGAGAAAGAGTTTTGTTATATTCATATCTGTTTTGTGATCAGGGCCAGTGTGCATCGTGCTGGGCCTTTTCTGCAGCTGCAACGATGGAAGGACAACTGTCCAATACAACCAACGACCTCCTCTCACTCAGTGAGCAAAACCTTGTGGATTGTGCAAAAAGCTATCAGAATCAAGGATGCAATGCTGGATGGGTGCATCGTGCTTTGGAGTACATTCGTGACAATGGAATTGAAACTCGTGGAACATACCCCTACGTAGCAAAGGTACATTTGTTGCTTTACTATTCTCATTTTCACACAGTGATTCTCTATGTTCAGTTCAGCAACAGTTTGAAGTTTAACTTTCATTTTACACTTACAGGAAGTGACCACATCTTTATGCACAGCACATGTTTTACATTCTAACTTGCATCAGTGCAGTGAATTTCCTATTATGCTTCCTCAAAACATCCTATCTTGAGTTAGAACTGTAATCTGTTCTATTAATAATTATTGATTGTTGCTAGTTCTTTACATTCTTTCCCTTGGAATTTAGTGAAAGGAAGGGTGGGAGTGGGTTTGGGGTTGGAATTAAGGGTGAGAATGGACTAGGTTTCATCAGTTACAAGAATCCCAATGGACATCAACCCAGAAACACACATTGAAGTTGTCTTGAGTGGAGTCTCTTTCATATATAGGAGAATGCTACCACAAAGACAATGGACCAACTGGACAAGTCTCACCGTTCAGCTGGCCTTTCTTCCCAATGCAGAAGCGTTGACCCTGACTCCTATTGTACTCTTTGATATTGGACAGCATCAACAATCAAACTTGACACAGTGTATGTCAGAGTGCAGAAGGGACTGCTTCCACATTGTAGGGAGTCTATGATTCTACGATGATTGTTCTCCATGCTTACAGGATGTAGTGAGATCAAGGTGGAGGATGATTGTTGAGACCAATAGTAGTGTTTCCTCAGCTACCCCTACTGAGACCAGCTAATTTCAGAAACAGTCAGGAACAATACTTGGGCCTTCTTAGGCCACATGCCTCAGCCTCTAACTGAGAATTGGATTGTATTGAATCCTGAATTGGCTGACACAATCAATTTTAGATTCTTAGAAGCTTGTAAAGAATTCAGTAACAGAATTCTGGAAATAATGATCTGACTTTTTGATTTGAAAAAATGATATTTTTCTCTTCCAATTTCAGAAGCAAGCTTGCACATTTGATTCAGCAAATTCTGTTGGAACACTGTCCCGTTACGTTGATATTAAGAATCTGGAAGAGACAGAAATAATGGAGATAGTGGCAAAACACGGACCAGTGGCTGTACATGTTTACATGAGTGATGCATTCTTGAATTATAAAGATGACAGTAAGCTAATTATCACTCACCCCTTTATTCTCTCTATTTCACATCCTATCATGCAATTTACTGTACTGTGCATCCATTTAACAAACTCCACTAAAACTACACAAATAATTTCACATAAATTGAGGCAAAAAGACAACTAAACCTTTTGTACATTACACTAAAACTTGTGAAGACATTGAGAAAATTCCCTCTACACTATCCCTTCTGACATATGCATGTATAATGTTTACCACTAAAGGTTAGTTAGACTGAGTCCAGGCCTATTCTCTTCTACTCAGTGTTGTTACAACTCATAGATCACAATGCTCCAACATCACTGATTACTTGTTTCCCATTGTTATTTACATATACATATGTATCCATCCAGTCAAGTGGTGGCCCAATTATCCCTTAACTAACTTATAACCATCACATGTTACCGATTTCCATTTGGTCTCAGGCAATTGCCAGATCCTACTAAATGATAGTAAAATGGAAAAAAGATTTTGTTTTGTGGTTTTTAATGTAAAGTTAAATTTTAAAACTACAAGTAAATTGCTACATGACAACCTTTAAACTAAATGAATATACTATTTGAAAGGACTTCAGTGAAAGTCTACTTTGGTCAACACAATCACCCTTTTATATCTGAAATTTGACCTTGACATGATGTCTTCATATTGTGCTGTTTTACAGGCATTTTTGATGATACTAACTACAATGGTGAAATACCTAACCATGCTGTGACAATAGTGGGCTACGTGAATAAGGTTAATGAAAAATATTGGATCATTAAAAACAGGTAAGTGGTATGGATTGTGGAATAGGAGTTGAAATAGGTGGAGAATCCTTGAGATTTTAAGTGTTGAAGGACACACAAGAATTTGGGTGTCTTTCCTTTTGAAGAAAGCTAACTTGGAATGGTA
This sequence comes from Chiloscyllium plagiosum, assembly GCF_037043375.1. Taxonomy (NCBI): domain Eukaryota; kingdom Metazoa; phylum Chordata; class Chondrichthyes; order Orectolobiformes; family Hemiscylliidae; genus Chiloscyllium; species Chiloscyllium plagiosum. The sequence goes on along the minus strand of NW_028270166.1, from coordinate 37,889,346 downwards.
CTTTTACTCGAAGGAACATTCCACATGCTTCAAAGGATGGATGATAAGCTGTTAAAATATTAGATAGGCATAGAAAACAATTGAAGAATCTTAGAATCATAAAATTAATGAACCCCCACCTTGCAGGTAGAGGCTATCCGGCCAATCGAGTCTGCACAGACCCTCCAAAGAGTATCCTGTCCAGCCCCATACCATGGCCTCGTACCAATAATTGCACATTACCCATGGTTAATTCACCAAGCCTGCACACCCGTGAACACTGTTAGCACGACCAATCCACCTAACCTGCATATCTTTGGACTGTGGGAGGAAACCGGAGCACCCGGAGGAAACCCACGCAGACATGTGGAGAATGTGCAAACTCCACACAGACAGTCACCAAAGGTTGGAATCAAACCCAGATCCCTGGCCCTGTGCGGCAGAAAGAAACAAATGTTCTGACTGAGAAGAGGAAAGTCAAATCACAATGTTAAAGGGGAGATGCTGAAAGTGGGGATCAGAAATTATAGCTGTCATAAATAGAAAGGAGATACTTAGAAGATACTAATAGACAGACAGTGTGATGAGGGATCCATAGTGGAGAGATGTGTACAGGTAGATCTGAATTTAAATTTGACCAACTTTAGAAAGTATAGGCATAAGTGTGATTAAAACAAAACTGTGCAGGAAGTTTTACCTTCTTTGCTTTGGTATGACAAACCTATTTTGCATTTTAACAAAAATTCTTTCATTATTAGTTTTGGAACCAGCTGGGGTCACAATGGCTACATGAAGATGATTATGTTCAAGAACATGTTAAGAGTAACCGACAGAGTCTTCTATCCAATAATCTAACAATATGTGCCTCAAAAAGATACAGTCAACGTGTTGAGGAAGCAGCTTCTGGAAAAACTCTAAGATTTTACTGTTTTGAGGGTAGTGCTTTAAGGGGTTGTGGAATAAATCTTTTCTGTAGCTAAGTATGATTTCCTGGTGACTCTGTACCATTGAAGTTGAAAAACAATAAAATAAATGAATTAACCTTTACAACTTGGTTTGTTTTTGTATACAATTAATCAGACCCTCAAGAGTAGTGTAGGAGGCAGCAGAGGAGAACCAGGAAGGGGGTGTTTTGGACCTCATTTTTTACAGTGGGGGTTTGGTTCTGTATTCTACAAATGATGGCAAATCTCTAACACAATATTGACTCCACAACACAATTGAAAGTTAATTCTGCTTATTCACCAAGTGCTTTAGACTAATTTTCTGAAACTGAGTGCACTTGCATGCTGAGTTTGGGATGGGACACATAGATCCCAGATACCTGGCTGCTTACATTTTGCAAAGTTAAGACCAGGCTTTGGTTCTGCTTGTGGAAATCAGCCACACAAAGATTACGGATTGCTTTCACAATATAAAGACCTTCAGTTACATTGGGAAAGTTGGGAATGTTCTCCTTGGAGAATAGAAGTTGAGAGGCATTCATCATAATGGTGACTGTAAACAGAGTAGATAGCAAGAAACTGTTTTCATCGGTAGAGGACTGAGAGCAAGAGAGCACAAATTAAAGGTGATTTACAAAGGAGGTAACAGAAACACGTCGAAAATGAATTTACAAAGTGAGTGATTAGGTTTCTAAATCAGAACATAGGAATAGCAATGGGATATTCAGCCTATTGAGCCTGCCTCCTTATTCAGTATGATCATGGTTGTTTGAACACCTCAGTGCCTTTACCCATCCATCCCCAGGATTCCTGTATGCCATCGGGATTCAGAAATCTATCAATCTGTACCTTAAACATATTCAGAGATGGAGCTTTCACAGTTCACTGTGGAATCAGCTGATGAAGGAGCAGTGCTCCAAAAGCGAGTGCTTCCAATTCAACCTGTTGGACTATAACCTGGTGTTGTGATTTTTTAACACAGTTCTCTGTGGTAGAGAATTTCAAAGGCTCATAACCCTGTGAACAAAAACAGAAACTCAGACCTAAGTGGCATACTTTTAAATTGTGTCACCTGGTTCTAGATTTCTCCAGCCAGGGGAAACATCTAACTAGCATCTACCATACTCCCTTTAAAGTGAGATCAAGTCTCATTCTAGAGTTTTCACAAACTTTCTTCAAAGGACAGTCCCACCATCCTGGGAACAAGTCTGGTCATGTGTGTGGATCCTTCCACATGGAAAAGACTTAGTTCCTGAGAGAAGGAGACCAAAACTGCACACAATATTCTCTGTGCAGTCGAACCAAAAGGCTTCACTACTCCTGCATTTAAATACCTTTGCAATAAAGGCTGACAATCCATTAGACTTCCTAATAGGGCAAGTTAGACTTCAGTGACTTTTGACTCTTTATATCTGTTTCTCTAATTAAAGTGATTAAACTTACAGTTTTCCACATTATAGTCTATCTGCCATTTTCTTGTCCATTCAAAAAGCCTTTCCAAATCCTCCTAAAGCCACATTACATCTGCTTCACAACATACATTCTTATTTAGTTTTGCATCATTTGCAAATATGGAAATATTACATTTGGTATCCACTTCCAAATCTTTGAGATATGTTGGGAGCAGTTGCAACCCTAGCACTGATCCTGGCGGTATTGGATGGGTCACAGCCTCCCATCATGAGAGTGACTCATTTATTCCTACCCTATTTTCTGTCTGCAAGCCAGTCATCATTCCATTCTAAATCATTGCCTCATATGCTATGAGTTTTAATTTTTCTAACCAGCCTCTTGTTGGTGCCTTTATCAGAAGCCTTCTGAAAATCTAAGTATGTTGCATCCATTGTATGCAGAATCTTCAAAAAAGCTCCAACAGGTTCATCACACACCATTTCCCATTCACAAATCCATGCTGGCTAAGCCAGACCAGATCATTATGCATCAAGTGTTTATTTGTCCGATGCTTTTGAATGGATTCTAGAAATATCCCTAATACTTGTTAAAAACCAGGCCAGAGCCCCTCAAAACATTTCAAGAAAGTAGCCCGGGCCCTAACTTTGCTAGTTGTTTGAAGCAGGTGTAATGAGGATATTCCAGGAGGGATGCAATTGGTCTAACCACTTAGTTTTAAACAAAACAGAATTTATTTACAAGATTACCGAATGAAATACAAACAAAAGAGAACAGAATACTGAATAACTTAACCTATCCGAAAACCCAGCAGATCATCCCAACTTATAGCTGCGGTTCCAAATACTTGCAACAATCCCCATAAACACACTTGGCCCAAAAGTTAAAATCAAATACAGGGTCTTACAGGAGAGAAGTCAGGGAGAGGAAAGATCAGCATGGGCCTGCTTCTCTTGGGTCCAACAGCTTCAAAAACTGCCTGAATGCCTTCAATGGATAGCCAAAGAGCCAAACCAAACCAGAGAAAAGCTGGGCTTGGAGAACTGACCACTCCCCTTTCATTGTACAAGTGTTTCTTTCAAACTTAAAAGCCTTTTGTCTGAGGCAGTATCTGTTAGCTATAATCAAATTGGTTTGAAAACCTTTCAACTTAGACTTTTCGTAGTCTGCGTCTTTTATGACCTCTCTGAAAAAAAAACAAGGACACATAACCTTGTTAAAGGAATTACATCATCACAGACTGATATAAGGTTGACAAGTCTGTAATTTCCTGTTTTTCTTCTCACTACCTTCTTAAATATTGGAGTGACATTTGCTACCTTGCAATCCATAGGAATCATTCCAGAATCTATAGGATTCTGGTTGATAATCACCAGTGCATTGATTACCTCTGCAGCTACCTCCTTCAACACTCTTCAATGTAGACCAACAAGTCCTTGTGATTTGTTCACTTACAGCCCCATTAATTTCCCCAGTACAATCTTCTTGTAATTTCTTTCAACTTTCATTTTATTAGCTTCCTAGATCTAGCAGATTTCTTACACTGCCTGAGAGAACAGTGGAGGAAATTTTGATTATCATGGCACAGTGGCTCAGTGGTTAGCACTGCTGCCTCATAGCGCCAGAGACCCGGGTTTGATTCCAGCCTCAGTCGACTGTCTGTGTGGAGTTTGCACATTCTCCCAGTGTCTATGTGGGTTTTCTCCGGGTGCTCCGATTTCCTCCGACAATCCAAAGATGTGCAGGTTAGGGTGGATTGGCCATGCTAAATTGCCCTGTAGTGTGCAGGGTAGGTGGGTTAACTGAAGTAAATGTGGGTTTACAGGGATAAGGTAGGAGGCTCTTCAGAGGGTCAGTGCAGACCTGATGGGTTGAATGGCTGTAGGGATTCTATGATGTTCTGAAAAGGGAATTGGACAGATCAATTGAAATAACCAGTTTCCATGCTGTAGTCAACTTATGATTGTTTGATTCTCGTGGAAGAGTGGGGCAGGGAACTCATTGGCAGGTGTTCGTAAAGATGCTATTGACCTTACAGGGACAATGGAAGCAAATTGCTGTGGTGGACTCTGAGCAAGTGATGCAAAAGAAAGCAGCAAAGGCAGAAGGTTTATTCCAAAGGCAATGCATGAGAGAGGGAGAGGCCAATGACTATGGGATTCATACACCCAGTCTTTGTGAACCCCAATGCCAAGAAGGAGCATTGCAAATGGATGGTGAATCAGGCACCAGAGGGACCACTGCAGCTTCAGTAGCTGTTCCATTTGTGGCTTTCAAGGGTAACATTAGTTGCTGGTGTGGGCATCTTTAAGAACAGCGCCATCACCTGTTTTTGCATTGGCTTCCATCAAGATCAGCTCCTCATGACTGAACCATGGCTCTGTTACAACCAGTCTCTTAGCAAGATTCCCTGATTTTATTCAAGTTTCATATGGGATTGCCCCTAAATTTTCAAAGCTAATTGCTCAGGTGGACGGACTTGCTCGCTTTTAGCCATTTATCCATTCCCTCCATTGGTCATATCAAGGTTAATTAAAGAAAGATCTTATCCCTTCTGGATGTCTTTCTCCCAGAGCAATTGAACGAGTTTAGTAGTTATGAAACATGAGAAGACCCGTTAATGCAAAGCATAGATCAGAGATAAGACATGAGGTCAAGAAGGATAAATATATGGATCAGTCTCTGAGTTCTGTGATGAATAGACAATGGAACATTGCAGCTGTTACAGTGGGTGATACTATGTAGATAGACAAGAGCTTGATTTTGAAATGCTTGATTTCGTAAGTCTTGAAAAGCATTTGTCTTGTTTCCTTCGGATTGTGATTTCACTTCCTTTCTGGCTTCAGCAAATAGGGATTAACTTATCTCCTTATCACATACAATGTTTCAACATTTTCTGTGCGCTACATCACACTATGTTCTTCCTCCGAGAATTGGTCAATTCAAAGTGATCATTTCTGAATGATAACATCGTTTGCTCTATGATGCATCAAACAGCTATAAACCATTAACCAAGAAACGTTAACCTGTTGAAGACATCCATCAATTATGATTAATCTTGGTTATGTGCGACCTCCAAGTCACAGCAAGCATCACCTTTGAATTTGATACTCTGAATCTAGGAATTACATGAGAAAGATACACAAAGTACTGATCAACCTCAAATTCGTTCCAATATTGGCAAAATTCATTCCCATGTACAAATCCTCTTGTGACTTCTCTAGAATTTTACACAACACTCCTATACAGGTTTGTCTGAAACTTGCACAAATTTCCACCACATAAACCCATGCAGCTTATAGCCCCCGTAATATAAACCACACTAAAATTTGTCTGAAACCCAATTAGGGTGGCACAGTGGTTGGCGCTATTGCCTCACAGCATCAAGGACAGGCATTCAATTTCCAGCCTTTGGGTGATTGTCTGTGTGGAGTTTGTACGTTCTCTCCGAGTGTGCATTGAATTCCTTCAGGTGCTCTGGTTTCCTCCCACAGTCCAAAGATGTGCAGGGTTAGATGGACCAGCCATGGTAAATGTGAGCTTATGGGCATGGGGTGGATCAAGATGGGATGGTCTATGGAAGTTTGGTGCAGACTCAAAGGGCCAAATGGCCTCTTTCTGCACTGTAGGGCTTCTATGATAATCAACTCCATGATTCGTTATCAGTGTTGTTTACAGACTTGGATATAGAGAAGACAAGCCTGGATGTCTTTAATTATGTTTCCAATGTAACTCCTTACAACAGTGACAGTCCCCTGACTCCAGGATTGATGGATGCATGAATGTTTCTTCTGTAACATTGTTTGAATAAAGTCTCTTTTGGTGGTTTAATGAGCCAGAGTTTGACTGTCTCTCTCTTCTGTAAGGTTACAATGAACTCTATATCATTCCTGTATAACTCATCTATTTCGTTTTGAGGTTTTCCTATTCACAGCTTGCAATTGAAAATCATGGCTTTAGTTTTTTTTTACATCTTATAATTTTACAGTCCTGGGAAATCAAGTCCTTCATATGCCATTCTCTCAATCAAAGTAGACCAAGTCAGATAATTTCAATTTTTATTTTGCTGATTATGAAAAGTACCATAGAAACAAAGCAGCACCAAAAAGTAAACACAAATCATTGCAAACAAAATTTTCAAACTGCAATTGAAGACAAATGTAGCTCCCTCTGGAGTAAATAATCTTAATTATATGTTTGGTCAAGAAATAGCTCAATTACAGTATCATTCACACAAACTTGTTGCTAAATACATGATGTTATCTAAAATAATTTCTCCAGGAATGATTTTGCTCTTGTTGCAGTAGTTGAAAGTCTTCAGATTATGGGATAAGAAGCACTATAGTTAATTCTACACATGTTCTTGCCTTTAATCATGCGCATGTATCCTTTCTCACCCCAAGATGTTCCCCAGCTAGAAAAGGAAAAATATTTGTTAATATCCAAAACCCAATCTAATCATATCCAAAATTCAGACAGTGAGGATTTTTGTATGCTTGGTTCTGTAATATTTTTAATTTCTTCATTCGGATTGAATGCATTTTGGTTTTAATTTTAGTAGTGTTATCAGCAGGACATTAGGTTCATTTTAGAAAGAATTTACTTCTGGAGATTTACAATTCCATCGAGACAAATTATTAGAATAATTGCAGCAAATGGGAGAGACAACATATGGAATCATTATGCATGGAAGCAGGTCATTCAGCCCATTGAGTTCACACTGACCCTCCAAAGAACATCCCACCTAGACCCAACCTTATTTCTATAACCCTGCATAGTCCATGGCCAACATAACTTGCACATCTTTAGACTGTGGGAGGAAACCAGAGTACCCAAAGGAAACCCACACAAATATAGAGAGAATGTGCTAACTCCACACAGGCCATCACCCAAGGCTGGAATTGAACCCAGGTCCTTGGTGCTAACCACTGAGCCACCATGCTGCCCCCTGAAAACTCATGAGATGGCCTCCAGTTCCAAGAGTAGCTTCCCTTCCAGATTGATTATTGAATGAAAAGTCTATCAGCTGCCATAGTGGCATTTGAGACCATTCCCCAAAACCATTAGCCCAGAGGCCTGGGTTATTAGTCTAGAAAGATTCCCACTATGCCACCTTGTCCCTTGTATACTCTTACACAAAAGGTTAGTTTTGAGACAATGAGGAGTTATTACGTGCAGTGCATAGCAGTTTGTAACTATCATGCAAGGATGAATTTCAAAGTGTACAGCAGATGATCTGAAAAATAGATTTCTTTATTAATTCATTCACAGGATGTGGGTGTCAGTGACTAGGCCAGCATTTATTGCTAATTTCCCACTGTGCAGAAGACTGTTGAGAGTCAACCACACTGCTGTTCATCTGGATTCAGATGTAAGTCAATCCAGGCAAGAACTGCAGTTTCCTTCCTTAACATCAGGGATTACAATGGCATTTTCACCAAGCAATCAGTTTCTTGATCATCATTAGACTTTTAATTCCAGACTTTGTTGAATTCAAATCCCAACATCTGCCACGGTGAAATTTAAACCTGGCTTCCTAGAATATTATCTGTGTCTCTGGATTAATAGTCTAGCAGTAACACTACTTGGCCATCATCTGCCTTTTGGATCCTGTGAAGTGGGATAGTATGTTCAGGCAAGGTGGAAACAATGATTGACAGCTGGGACAGAGCAGTTCTCCATAATCAGTGTAAGGGAAAGGATCAAAGATCAGCTTTGTCTCTAATCTTTAAATCAACTTAAGGTAGCCAGGGAAACAGAGGTTTCACTTACTACTCGGCAAAAATGAGATAGAGTGGTTGCAGCTGAAGGAATAAGCTTTTACAATTATTATACTCTCACAAACTATAAGTGCCAGGCAGTTGACTTGACTGCTATATAATCAAAGAGATTACGCCCATTGGGACAGGTTTAGCTATCCCACATTTATCCATAAGGTGGCGACAGGAAGTAAATGAATCACTTTGAAAGAATTGTGTTGTATTCAATTACATCTTGATATAACTAGCTTCACTTACATAATCGTAAATGCTTTAGGAGGTTCTGTTTATATGTTCGCTTCTTAATGCTTCCTTTTTCCATTTGATAATTAAATAATGTCTGTGCCAGCATCAGTATCGATACTTCATAGGGTAACAAAGATTTCCATCCTGCCTGCTTTTCTTAAATTCTTAATTTGTAGATATAGTTACCTGTTTTTAATGATCCAGTAGCTGCTTGAAGGTGCATCCACATATCCTATCAAGACCACGGCATGATCAACTCTCTTATTATTGCAGTCAGCATCATCAAAGATACCTGTAAAATGGAGGATAGCTGAAATAAACGCATAGACGCCAGTAATCTGTCACCAACTCACCCTTTATTTACATGTGCACAGTACACTGGCTATAGCCAGCCAGTTTGGAGTCAGTCTCTTGAACTAAAGAGATCTGGTTATTTTTTTTTCTTTTTTCTCCTTATCCCCACACTACCGCCTAACTGCGATAGTGCTTATAGGTTTTCCCAGCATCCATGTTGTGTGAGAGTGAAGGTGTGAGACACAGTGAAAGACAACAGGTATACAAATCTTTATTCAATTTCCACTACCAGGAAGAAAGGAAACACCAGGGTGGTCAGTGACAAGCAGTGCCCTTCTCAGAGGGTATTGCTGCCGAATCAAACAGTGAAGGGGTTAAATCAAAGTAGAGTTGGAGAGGGAAATAAAGCACTCCACTCCACTCCCTGCGGTGCTACCTCTCCCTGAGCAGCTCGAGGGTGTTGGTGAACACCGCATGCCCCTTCTCCAGAGACACTCAGGCTCGGACGTAGCCGGGGAAAAGGGGCAGGCAATCGGCCCTAACGACCCCCTCCACGGCCCGCTGCCTGGACCTATTTATGGCCAGGTTGGCCAGGCTCAGGAGCAGACCCACGAAGTGATTCCCCTGGTTTTTTGGTCAGCCAGGGCTTTCCTGATTGGAGGAGAAAGTGAGGGCTGCAGATGCTGGAGATCCGAGCTGAAAATGTGTCACTGGAAAAGCGCAGCAGGCCAGGCAGCATCCAAGGAACAGGAGAATCGACCATTTCGGGCATTAGCCCTTCCTGAAGAAGGGCTTATGCCCGAAACGTTGATTCTCCTGTTCCTCTTTCCTGATTGGCCCAGGTTAACAATCCCAATCAATGACTTTTTATAGTCAACCGCCTGGTTCCAATCACTCCAGTGGCATTGTAAATGAAAACAATTTCGAACTATAGTTCTGCCTTCCTATTCTTGGATAATAACAAGCAAGCAAGGTTTGAAAGGCAGACCTACAAGATTTTGCATTCTCATAGCATCTTTCACCAAGCAACTTGTCCCAGAACCATTAAACAAAAAGCATTTGCAAAAGGTGACTAGACTGATCAAAAGAGAAAATTTGATTTTAAAAAAATTACTTCAAAAGACAGACGTATCAAAGTGAAAATATTCAAGAATTCAATTACAAGGTGTTGTGTCTGCAAATTGTGCATGAAGGTGATGTAATATCCAATTGTTCCCCATCTTGCACAGTGAGATTGAGAGATTAATTCTGAACCATGGTGAATTTTCTTTAATAAAGCAAACAGAAATTGCTGGAGAAACTCAGCAGGTCTCATAGCATCTTGGAGAAAGAAACAGAGTTAATGTTTCAGCTCTTCTTCAGATCTGAAGAAAGGTGACTGGGCTCGTAACATTGACTCTGCTTTCTCTCCAAAGATGCTGCCAGACCTCCAGTAATTTCTGTTTTTGTTTCAGATTTACAGCATCAACAGTTCTTCATTCCACTTTAGAATTTTCTTTACCTGACTTGTAAAATCTCCAGGAATTAAGTGACGAATAAACAAGTACAGAAATTGGTCCAACACGTGCCACTAATGCAGCTAATCTTTTCTCATCAATATGCTTATACCTTTGGAATCCTTTAATTGTGACGACGCTTTTAGCGCTACTGAAAGAGCACTGATCATTTCGCTGTAATTAAAATGAGAATCTGTTTAGCAACTTGGCAGACAAGAATTGTCAATAAATGTCAACATCATATCACATACAAAATCCCACATATCTATGAGCTCCCAGCATCACTGTCCTCCAATACCTCTGAACACGTTCTCCATCACTCAGTGCTGGTATGTCCCTGTGCCCTTTTCACCCAGCATGTACTGGCAGACTCATCTGGCCCAACCCCTCTACTTTCGCTTTCTAAATTTCTTTGCTTTGCTACATTCCTCCAACTTCAGAAACCACATTAAGACCCACCTTTCCATTAGCTCATTACATCCAAAATCACAAATCACATTCCAATTCAGACGTGACTCCGAACTGCTGAATTGTTTGAAATTTTTATTCATTGAACATCTCTGTGGTGCATGACAGAGAGCCACAGGCTAATCTCTGTTTCTTTATTTCTCTTTTCTCTTATCCAGCAGTGGTCTCACAAATAACTGAGCGACTTTCCCACCACCAAAATCATCATGACTTTTATTTTTCACTGACAGGCTAATTTCTACTCTGCATTAAGTTAATTAGTCTCAGCTAGGATAGTATTTGAAAGTGCTGCAGATGCCCAGTAGAAATTTAGTCAATGCTTCCAACCCTGGTCATTATTGACAATCCCTACTAGATGGTTTTCTATTGATATTGAATAAGGGAAGTATCAAGCTCAAATATAACACTGGCATTGAGGTCCCAATTAATTAACACTAAACATGATTGATGGATGTCTTCAACGGGTTAGCATTTCCCAGTTGATGATTTACAAATATTTGGTGGAAGGATCATTCAAATGTGATATAATTCAAAAATAGGGATAGACCAGCAGCATGGACAAGGAAAGATTTAGTCCAATGATACACTTGAATGAAGGACATTCTTTCTGCTAATAATCAAAATGACATTTGCTTGGCACTACGCATGAAAATACTCAGATTCAGGTGACTTCTGTGTTTGCAAAGGTTCAATGAAATTGTTCCTTAAACCAGAATATCTTTCAGAACTCATAATTGACAGTCAAGTTATATTGTATGAAATAGAGAGAATATCAGGCAGAAGATGTACCTTTGCTTGGTAGGGGTACGATTGATCAGATTCAATGCCGTATTTTTTAATGTATTTAAAGGCACGATATGGTAAACCTCCATCGCACCCATAATTCTTAAATTCATCGGAACAGTCAATGATGTTTTGCGTGCTCAGATCCACATACTGTTTCTTTTGCTTGGCCAACTGACCTTCCACAGCTCCAACTGCAGCAAACGCATAACAGGACAAACATGAACCCTGCAGACAGAGCAGATAAATCGCCAAATGTGAAAAACACTTACAGATGTTTATTCATGATCCTCTTCACTTTGATTGAAAGAGAATCCAAATAGTTAACCAGACCTTTGCCTTGACTGTAATTGCCAACAGATGTGAACAGGCCTGGAATGTATTCATGCAAAATATTCAGTTCGAGATCAACCACTGCCACAACCTTACCCCTTCCACTTTTGGATGCCTAAATGGCACAGCATCATATTTCAGTCCCTCACAATGTCATTTCAAGATGGCAGCATAGCTTAAGAATCAAAAACTTGATGAATTAGAGTATGCAGTGAGAAAGAGGAAGGGGGATAATCATGAGCAGCTGGTGAGAATTGGCAGTAAAACATACACAACCTCAGGATTTGTTAATAGTGGAGTAGGGTCTATGAGCAGGCAAGTTTTACTGAACGTGTACTGAACATAGACCTCTACTGGAGCACAATTTTGGGCACTACACTTTAGGAAGGGTGACACTGTTGTGTCATAGCACCAAGAACCTAGGCTCGATACCAATCCTGGGTGACTGTATGGAGTTTGCTTGTTCTTCCTGTTCTGTGTGGGTTTCCACTGGGTGCTCTGGCTTCTTCCCACAGTCCAAAGATGTGCAAGTTTATGTGGATTAGCCATGCTAAATTGGCCATAATGTCTGGGCGTGTGCAAAATAGGTGGATTAGCCATGGTAAGTGTGGGTATAGGGTTGGGGAGGATGTTCTTCGGCAGGTCAGTGCAGACTCAATGGGCTGAGTGGCCTGTATCTTCACTCAAGGGATTCTATGAATGCAAATATGTTGGAGGAAGTACAGAAGGAGTTTACATGAAATACGCCCACTGCCTTCTCTGCCCCCACTGACCCTCTCCTTGCAACCCAAGCTTCTAGCCCTTCTCCCTTGGTGCCCAGTCATTCCCTACCCAAGAAACCCTAGACTCAGCTTGTCCAGCAAAAAAATGCTCCTTGGTGGTCCTCCTTCCATTTCCAGCCCTATGCAATCTGATTGGCTGGCAGTTCTCAAGGACAGGATTTCCTCTCAGTGGGGGCTGCCTCAATAAGCACATTGGTGCTGCAGGCCAGCATCGGAGTCATGGCATTGTCCCCATTTAGGGCCCTCTTGTAGCACAGTAGTAATGTTCTTATCCTTGGATGTCCAGGTTCAAATCCCACCTGTTCCACAAGTGTGTAAGAGCAATTCTGAACAGATTGATTAGTAAAATTGTTAAATTTTTTTTAAAAATTTAAAAATAAAAGGATTCTTTCTTCTGATAGGTCCCTTCACCTCACTATAAGAATGTCCATAAAAGAACACCTTATCAATGGTATTGAAGCAAGTGACTTCATGACTTTGTAAGCATTAGAAGTCTACTTGTAAGCTGGTTTTGTGCATTTTAATTTCCCCTCCGGACCCTGGGGCATATTTTTAAGGTGAGAGGAGAAAGATTTGAAAAAGATAGAGGGGCAATTTATTTTTACGCAGAGTGGTTCGTGTGTGTTACAACGTTTAAAAGACATTTAGAGAAGTACAAGAATAGGAAATGTTTGGCGGGATATGGGCCAAACATGGGCAAGTGGGACTAGGTTAGTTTGGGATTATGGTCAGCATGGACTGGTTGGACTGAAGGGTCTTCTTCTGTGCTGTATGACTGTATGACGCTAATCTGCCAGGCACTCAAAGTGTTAGATCAGGACCCTGAATATATATATGTGCTTTTGTTAAAGATGAAAAATCGAACATGAAAATGAGTTTATCAGAAAGGAAATCTTTTTAAACAACCTGTCTGAACATGATGTGTCACATCTCCAAGACCATCCCTGACTTGAATCCAAACCTTTTAGCCCTGAGGTAAGGACCCTGTCACTGCACCAACATGTTTCTGTGCATAACATTATTTTTAATCAACCTGTTCAGATATGTCATGCCAACTCTGAAGTAGGTGAGATTTAAATGTGGACCTACTGGCCCTGAGGTGAGGCACTACCAGTGCACCGCAAGACTCTAAAGTTATTTGTAAACTACCTGTTTGGACATGTTGTAGCACATTTGCACGGCAGGTGAGACTTTAACCTGGACTTTCTAGGCTAGAATTACGGGCACTACCACTTTACTGCAAATCCCCTTTAGCATTTGTCTGTACGTCCATGTTGTCTGTCTGAATCGGACACATTATCCCCAATTGTTTGCTTCTGTTCTTAGTGCCTCCACCTACTGGCAGTTAAAAAAACCACCAACTCTATAAGTTGTTCCTCCTGCTGCCTATTTAATACTGCTCTAACGTTTCTCAAACATAAGGTGGTTGAAAATTGTAAAAAATATTGAAGTATGCAATGGTCATTCATGAGCATTCCTTAGAGTTAAAATATTAAAGAAGCATCATTCAACAAAATCAAAATCAAGCAACAACCTTCCTGCACAGAGTGAACAGACAGCATGAGAAGGTTATAGGTACCTGGTTCTTTACACCTCTAACATAACCCATTTGACGCCAGTCCACTTCTTTGGGCATACGCCTGACTTCCTCCACTTCTTCCAGTTCTTCTAGTTCAATATCTGAGAATGCTTCATCTGTGTAATTTGCCATTTCATACATTGTTGCATCAGTATACAACTGTACAAACTCTGCTGGTGTCTGGAAGATAGAGTTGCATGATACCTCCAATGACACTATATCAGCAAACTATGCAAAGTCAAAATTGATTTGTTCACAAACAATTTCAATTCCACGTGTCTCAATTATGTTTGCAATTTGCATCCAAGTTTGGCGATAATAGTGATAGAGCTCTCGAGCTCATCTTGTTACACAAAACGTGGAAGTCTTGGAGAGGGAGACAAGAGACATGAGCAGAAAGAAGCAAACTCCTGGTGTCTGTTGTAGATCAACAGGTCAGAGCAGGAGATTAAATCAAGAAACTTGAAGTCAAAGAAGCATATAGAGAAATGGGGATAATTGTCATGGATAATTTACTTCAATTTCTAGGAATAGATCAAGAATCTTTGCAAGTGCTTTCAGAATGAAACCATGTTTTGAGTAAACTGGAGAGGGTTCAGAAGAGACTTACCAGGCTGTTGCTGGGTATAGAAGGTTTGAATTATAAAAAAGGCTGGATAGGCTGGGACACTTTCACTGGAGTACAGGAGGTTGAGAGGCGACCTTGTAGAAGTTCACAAAATAATGAGAGATATAGATAGAGTTAATGGCAGCAGTCTTTCCCCTAGAATGGGGCATTTCAAGACTGAGGGCACATTTTTAAGTTGAGTGGAAAGAGATTTAATTGATATGAGAAGTAAATATGTTACACAGAGGGTGGTTTACATGTGGAATGAGCTTCCTGAGGAAGTGATGGATGTGGGTACAATTGCAACATTTAAAAGACATTTGGATGGATACATGAATAGGAAAGGTTTGGAGGGATATGAGCCAGGAGCAGGCGAGTGGAACTAGTTTAGTTTTGGGTTGTGTTCAGCATGGACTGGTTGGACCGAAGGGTCTGTTTCTGTGCTGTATGACTCTCTGACTCATTGACAGTTAACTAACAAATTCCTATAATCAGAGGCACTGTTGTATTGGATCTTCAAACATAATAGAGGTCACAGTATAGGCAATCCTTCATTATGAAAGCATTTATCTGAAAATGCACCAATACTAAAGAGACAAGTAATTGGGCTGTGAACAAAGTTTGTAACTTGACCATATTAAATGTAGCCAAATGTTATTTTTCTGGAATTAGTGGGATTTTTTTAAACTCGAAAATAAACCAGTTGCTAGCTGAAACAAACTTAATACAACGCAGACACAATGGATGGATGTCACAAACATGTTAACCAAGAAACAGTTGGTGCAATTAGTCTACACAATGGTACTTGTTTGTCCAGGTTTAAATGACACTCTTTGCTATTGACCCAAGTTAACAGCACTTAAAAATAACAACTGCTGTTCCATTGCATTATCGCACACACCCCATGAAAATGTTAACACCAATATAGTTACAACAAGTAAAACACATTTGCTGACCTAACAATGAAGGCAAGCCCAGAACTTTACATGTGAAATTGCCTTTGTAAGTCATGAACACAGGATGTGTGCTTGACACAATATTAAGATGTTGCAGTCTCAAGTGTCATTGTCCTGGGTGTGCATCTTGGACTATATATAATGGGAACAGAAGGAGCAACTTGTAAGAATAGCTGCAAGAGGAAGTAATCACCCAAACAAATGGAATAGACTTCCTGGAGTGATTGACGGGGCAATATCTTTGAAACTACGAATGATTAATGGGACTAGCAACTCGAATTAATGGGAGCAACATGCAGATGCTTGAATGTATGCGGTCATCCCCATAGATGCAGAGGACCATGGAGCTGCTCTCCCATTAGAGAGAGATTACTGGTGGTGAGGTTAACCTGAGGGTCACCCTGTCTCAAGCAAGGAGCGAAGTGAGGAAAGCAGGCCCTCAGTGGTCATTTTAGTCAGAATGGGAATTGAACCCACGTGATTGGCATCACTCTTCATCGCAAACCAGCCAGCCAAGCTAACAGACTTCCATGTAGGAGCAAATTACTGCAGATGCTGGAATCGGTACTGAAAACAACAAATGCTGGACATCACAGTAGGTCAGACAGCATCCATGGAGAGAGGGCAAGCTAATGTTTCAAGTCTAGATGACTCTTCATCTGAGCTTCACACAGACTTCCGTGTGTGTGTGTGTGTGTGTGTGTGTGTGTTGGGGTGGGGCGGTACAAAAAGACTGCTAAAAGATTACTGAGTCGTCCTGAATTGTGAGCCTTGCCCTACAACAGCTGAAGAACGCTGTGGCAAAAGTGACTGTATTCTGGTATAGTTTAAGATTATGCCTAGGACTGAAGGTCAACTGAATACAGTTGAAACACCTATCCTCAGACAGACGCATTGTGAGAAGTGGGATCAGGAAACTGAGCTGGACTGTAAGATTCAATGGAAGCAGAAAATGGTTCAAATAGCATGCACAGGGAAGACCAGTATCAAAAGCAAAACTGGATGAAAGACAGAGTCTAGGAAATGTGGAGACTGGGGTAAAATGAGAATGGATATAAGATAACGATGTATATCAAGATCTAACAGTGATGTTAGCAGTCATGTGCAAGAGACTGTGAAGAAGGGATGGAATAGTCTGTGCTAATGTGAAATGTGCTTACAGAGAACAGTATTATCCACAATGGTGTCAATAAAACTTTGCAGAAACCTCAAATCAGACAACAGTCATTCATATGTAAGGGGAGACAGTTATAGGTTCCAAGCTACTAGAGGAGACAAGGTCAGCACTTAATACACAGAGCCACAAGACTCATGGAATCAAACCATAGATCATGGGCAAAATATGAGCTGTTATTAAGGGCAATTAAGAATGAATGTCAAATGCTGGCCATGTTGGTGACTTCTACATCCCATGAAAGAAAAGTAAAGTTCTGCTGGACAACATGAGTCATAGTTAAAAACAAGATAATGGCAACAGGAAAACTGTTCAGAAGGGCTGAAATAGGAAATAGGAAATAGGATTTGGATAGCAGGAACTATTGCAAAAACAAATCCACTATTTGAAGCAGAAAGATGAGATAAGTAACATTAAAGCCACTGAAATGTATCATAAAAGTCTCATCATGGCACAATTTCAAATGATCAAGGAGTGGAAAATATTACAAACTGTTTCTTTCTTGGTTTAAAAATAAAAGGAAGTATTTGATAAGGCAGTGATCAAAAAGCTGAAAGTGTTAATGGAATAGATGGGGTGCCTGATGGATGAATGCCAAGAACGAGCTCTTTTTTATTTAAATAAAGAAACGCAAGTGCTTCCTGGGGATCTTGAACATTGTTGGCAGAACATTTATTTTTCCAAAAAGCATATAGGGGCAACCCAAAAATATAATATCTGTTTTAGATAAAGTATTAAATGACATACTGACTGAGGAGATCATGATGAAGGAGCTAGTGGACAATTCATGGCACAACATCCTTAATTATTAAAATTTGTGGAGATTTTAATGGAAGTGAATATATATTCAGTGAAAGTGAACTATTTTTGGTGCTTAGCAAGATTTTTGATAGCAGGCCACACAAAATAAAAATTATAATACAAGACAAGCTACTGAGGTGAATTGGCAATTTGCTAAATTGAAAATCCATTGATTAAAAATGGAGATATGTTGAGATATACAATTCTGGGTGCAATATTGCAGTAAGAGAAACAAGGCATTGAAAACTGCAGAAAGTGGAAGACAAACAATTCAGTACATTCAAATGTTAAAGCTCTCAGATCAAAGAACAAAGAAAATTACAGCACAGGAACAGGCCCTTCGGCCTTCCAAGCCTGCATCGATCCAGATCCTCCATCTAAACCTGTCGCCTAGTTTCCAAGGATCTATATCTGTCAGCTCCCTGCCCATTCATGTATCTGTCTAGAAACATCTTAAATGATGCTATAGTGCCCGCCTCTACCACCTCCATTGGCAATGTATTCCAGACATCCACCACCCTCTGCATAAAAAACTTTCTACGCATACTCCCTTAAACTTTTACCTCTCATCTTGAACTCGTGATTTCCAGTAATTGAGTCCCCCACTCTGGGAAAAATCTTCTTGTCATCCACCTTGTCTATACCTCTCATGATTTTGTAGATGTCAAACAGGTCCCCTCTCAATTCCATCTCTCTAATGAAAATAATCCAAATCCACTCAACCTCTCTTTATAGCTAATGCCCTCCATATCAGGCAACATCCTGGTGAACCTCCTCAGCACCCTCTCCAAAGCATCCACATCCTTTTGGTAATGTGGTGGCAAGAACTGTATGCAGTATTCCAAATGTGGCCGAACCAAAGTATTATACAACTGTAACATGGCCTGCCAACTCTTGTACTCAATATCCCGTCTGATGAAGGAAAGCATGTCATATGCCTTCTTGACCACACTATTGACTGCCTTCAGGGTACAATGGACCTGAACACCCAGATCTCTCTGTCCATCAATTTTCCACAGGGCTTTTCCATTCACCGTATAGTTCACTCTAGGATCGGATCTTCCAAAATGTATCACCTTACATTTGCCCATATTGAATTCCAGCTGCCATTTCTCTGCCCAACTCTCCTGTCTATCTATATTCTGCTGCATTCTCTGACAGCCCCCTTCACTATCTGCTACTCCACCAATCTTAGTATCCTCTGAAAACTTGCTAATCAAACCACCTATGCCATCCTCCAGATCATTTACGTATATCACAAACAACAGTGATCCCAGCACGGATCTCCATTTTGAGAAACTCCTGTCTACAACAACTGTCTGTCTCCTGCTGCCCAGCCAGTTCTCTATCTATCTAGCTAATACATTCTGGCCCCCAGTGTAGCAAAGAAGTGAGCAAGTTATGTGGAGGACAGAAGTATCATTGAGGATATTATTTAAAGATTTAAAATCCTAAAGAAAGATAAATTGAAACCAATCATACTTGAAATTGTCACAGATTTCGGAACCAAAAGACCTGGGCTTAAATAGGAAGTCAAAAACAGTTTAACTTATTTCACACAGAGGGGATTAATGTATGGTGTAGATTGCCCATTAAGTCAGTAGAGAAATGAATACAGCAATTTGTAAAAGACAATTAGGTAGATGATTGAAAGGGTGGCTAATTGAGATATATTACATTTTCAAACTTGCCAAATAGTCTACAAAGCGTTTTCTGATTCTTCCGTATTCCCATTTCCCTTCTCCAAAGTTTATTTTAGATTGAGATTGTGATTTTGATTTAGATTTACATTCGCATTTTATTATCACGTGCCCTCAAGCACAGCAGCACAGGAATACAGTGAAAAGTGTATAATGTCGCCAATCACAGCTACATCTTAGGTACAAAGGTACCAAGGTATAAAAAAACTCAGGTACAAAGTAGTAAGAGAAATGAGAGTTAAAAAGTTAAGCATTAGAGTCATAGAGGCCTACAGCACAGAGACAGGCCCTTTGGTCCAAACTGGTCCATGCCGACCAAAATGTCCATCCACACTAACCCCATTTCCCTGCACTTGGCCATATCCTTCTAATCTTTTCCTATCCATGTATTTGTCCAAATGCCTTTTAAATGTCGTGAATGTACACACCTCAACCACTTTTGCTGCCGGCTCATTCCACATGCGTACCATCCTCTGTATAAAAAAGTTACCCCTCAGGTTCCCTTTTATTCTTTCCCTTTTAAATTTAAACTGATGCCCTCTTGTCCTCAATTCCTCAACCCTGAGAAAAAAACTGAGTGCATTCACCCTATCCATGCTTCTCATGATCTTATACACTTCTATAAGATTCACCCCTCAGTCTCCTACACTGTAAAGAAAAATGTCCTAGCTCTCCCTACAACCTAGACCCTTGAGTCCTGGCAACATCCTTGTAAAATTCTACTGCATTCTTTCCAGTTTAATAACATCCCTCCGATAGTGATCAAAACTGAGCACTCCAAGTGCAGCCTTACCAATATCCTGTACAACTACAATATAACTTCCCAACTTCTATACTCAATGCTCTGACTGATGAAGGCCAGTGTGCCAAAAGCCTTCTTCCCTGCCCTGTCTCCCTGTGAGGAGAAAGTGAGGTCTGCAGATGCTGGAGATCAAAGTTGAAACTTTATTGCTGGAACAGCACAGCAGGTCAGGCAGCATCCAGGGAACAGGAGATTCGACGTTTCGGGCACAGGCCCTTCTTCAGGAATGAGCAGAGAGTGTTCAGCAGGAGAAGATAAAAGGTAGGGAGGAGGGACTTGGAGGAGGGGAGTTGGAAATGTGATAGGTGGAAAGAGGTCAAGGTGAGGGTGATAGGTCGGAGTAGGGTGGAGGCGGAGAGGTCAAGAAGAAGACTGCAGGTCAGGAAGGCGGTGCCGGGCTGGAAGGATCCGGCTGAGACAAGGTGGGGGGAGGGGGGATGAAGAAGCTGGTGAAGTCCAAGTTCATCCCCTGCGGTTGGAGGGTTCCCAGTCGGAAGATAAGACGCTCCTCCTCCGACCGTCGGGTTGTTGTGGTTTGGCGGTGGATGAGTCCAATGACCTGCATATCCTCGGTGGAGTGGGAGGGGGAGTTGAAATGCTGTGCCACAGGTTGGTTGGGTTGGTTCGTCCGGGTGGCCCAGAGGTGCTCCCTGAATCGCTCCGCAAGTAGGCGGCCTGTCTCCCCAATATAGAGGAGGCCACACCGGCTGCAGCGGATGCAGTAGATGATGTGGGTGGAGGTGCAGGTGAATCTGTGGCGGATATGGAAGTTTCCCTTGGGGCCTTGGAGAGAAGTGAGGGGGGAGGTGTGGGCGCAAGTGTTGCACCTCCTGCGGTTGCAAGGGAAGGTGCCGGGAGTGGTGGTTGGGTCGGTGGGGGGTGTGGATCTGACAAGGGAGTCGCGGAGGGAGTGGTCTCTACGGAAAGCTGATAGGGGAGGGGAGGGAAATATATCCTTGGTGCTGGGGTCTGTTTGGAGGTCTCCCTGTGACTCTACTTTCAGAGAACCATGTACCTGAACTCCAAGGTACCTCTGTTCCACTACACTCCTTAAGGGCCTACCATACAACATGAAACTCCTATTTTGATTTGACTTGCCAAAATGCAAGACCTCACACTTATCTACATTAAACTCCAGTTGCAATTTCTCAGCTCACTTCCCCAGCTGATCAAGGTCCTGCTGCAATTTCTGACAACCTTCCCCACTGTCCACGATACCGCCTATTTCAGTGTCATCTGCAAACGTGCTAATAATGCCTTGTACATTCTCATCCAAATCATTGATATCGATAACAAATGCAAATGGGCTCAGCACCGACCCCTGAGGTACACCACTAGTTACCAGCCTCCAGTCCAAAAGCGTCCTTCCACTATTACCCTCTGCTTCCTACCATCAAGCCAATTGTGTATTCAATTTGCCAGCTCCCCCTGGATTCCATGCAATCTAACCTTCCACAGCAGCCTATCATGTGGAACCTTATCAAAGGCCTTACTGAAATCCATATAGACTACATCTACCACCCTGCCCTCATCAACCTTCCTGGTCACTTCATCAAAGAACTCTAACAAATTTGTGAGGCATGATCTCCCATGCACAAACCCATGCTGACTACTCCTAGTCAAACCCTCCTAAATGGATGTATTCCCTCAGAATCTTCTCAAGTAACCTACAAACCACAGATGTTAAGCTTACTGGTCTAGGGTTCCCAGGTTTTTCTTTGCAGCCTATCTTGTATAAGGGCACAACACTCACTACCTTCACATTACTTCACAGAATAAGTAGAAAAAATTAAAAAAGGTAATAGTTAAGATTAAATTCCTTCTTAACATAAACTGGAAAAATAAAGGAACAAAATAATAGCTAACATTAAAGTCATTTTTAAATTTCAACTAGAAAATGAAGGAATTAGGTTAAAGTTCAATTTGGTTATGCAGGACATTGGTGAGGCCTCTTCTGGAATACTGCATTCATTTCTGGTCTTCCAGTTATAGGAGGATACTATTAAGCTGGAGAGGGTTCAGAAGAGATTTATCAGGATGTTGCCAGGTATGGAAGGTTTGAGTTATAAAGAAAGGTTGGATAGGCTGGGAATTTTTTCACTGGAGCATAGAAGATTCAGGGGAGTCCTAATACAAGTTTATAAAATCATGTGAGATATAGAAAGGGTTAATAATAGGTGTATTTTCCCTAGGATGGGTGATTTCAAGACAAGGGAGCACATTTTTAAGGTGAAAGGAGAGAGATTTTAGAAAACAAGAGGGGCAAAAGTTTTACACGGTGAATGATTTATATGTGGAATGAACTTCCTGAGGAAGTAGTGGATCTGGTTACAATTACAACATTGAAATGACATTTGGATAAGTACAGAATAGGAAAGACTTGGAGGGATATGAGCCAGGAGCAAACAGGTGGGACTAGTTTAGTTTGGGATGATGTTTGGCATGGACTGGTTAATCTAAATGGTCCGTTTCCATGTTATATGACTCTATGACTTTATTTTCAGAACATGAACATTGCTGACGAGACCATATTCATTACCTAGTCTTTGTTATTCTGATGGGCTTTCTTACTGAACCTGTATGTAGTGATACTGGAATCATGGCAATGTTTTGCTCAAAATAAGTTAGAGTTGAAGACAACAGCTGGCCCAATGGAGATAGCAACATTTCCAGCTGATATATTTTTGTCCCAGGAAAATAGGTTCACTTAATTGGGCTCAAGTGATTCTCCATCACTCACAGTGCCAAAGAAGCAAGTATGGCACTCTATCATTGCTATCACTCACCAAGTCTCCAAATTCATTCATGGCCATTTCATACATGGAATTTCCTTGATGATATCGAGCATTGTGAGCTGCGATCTTCTCCAAGTTTTCCAGCCAAATTTCTCTCCTGACTAGATCTTCCTCCTACAAAAATATTGAGTTACTGCAATATAATGGTCATAGCATCAATTGCCCAATGAAATTAGTGAAGTTACAAATGGAGTGTTTCTTCAAATGAGTGAAGGCAGTTGAATGTTCGAGTAGGAGATGACAGTATTTACTGTCAGCTACAGTAGAAAAAACTGGCATCAAAACTATCAGGTACAAAGAAGGGGAAACCAAATAAGTTTTAGGCCATGATTTTGGAAAAAGATTACATACAGCACACAGGGCAGCAAGACAACGGGCCTGGCTCATTTCAATCTGAGATTTACATTATGAGCAAAGAAGTCAAAAAAGTTAGGGTGGCATGGTGGCTAGTACTGCTGCTTCTCAGCACCAGAAATCTGGGTTTGATTCTAGTCTCAGGCAACTGTCTATGGGGAGTTTGTACATTCTTCCTGTGTTTGCATGAGTTTCCTCCAGATGCTTTGTTTTTTTTCCCACAGTCCAAAAGAAGGCAGATGAGTTGGCATGGCCATGCTAAATGCAGGGGTCATAGGGTGGGGGTGAGATGCTCTTCAGAGGGTCAGTTTGGGCTTGATGGGCCAAATGGTCTGTTTCCACACTGTAGGGGTTCTATGAGTTGGATAATAGGCACCATGAATGCACTCTAGCGGAGTGAGAGCTTACCACGCACCCAACTGAGTTCTGTTTATCTTTAAGCTACAGACATAAAACAAAGGTGTTTCCAAAATCCCCATTCCTGCCACTCTGCTGTAGATTACACTTCCATTTTCCTCAACCTACTTGGTAAAGTCCAAATATAGGTTTTTTAAAAAGTGGAAAGGCAGCCTAATTTGTTATATCATAATTACTGCTTCTCACCAATACAACAAGCAATGACTTGTGTTCATATGGTCAGTTTAACAATATATATTATCACAAGGTGAAACACAGGAGTGTTGTAAATAATCTTTGACAGTGAGAAACATTCAATGATATTGGGACACAAGTCAGGTGAAAGGGGTATAGAAGGTAGCATTTTTCTGACTGAAATCATGATGAGATATATGATCAGAAGCTGATCCAGCGGGTAAATATTTCTCCACAGGTACAAGCACTCCAGTTCAGCCTCACACAGTTCGGAAGGTGATGCTGTTGGTAACTAGAGAACAGGCTTTTCAATATGGAACTAAAGCTAACTGGTTTGACCGTCCCAATATTTCCTTGGAGGAAATTAGAGAAACATGTCATTATTCGCGTTTTACAAATTTGGAAGAAATGTCCAATAGTTGCCAAGTTATTGGCTGGTATTAAGTATCTGAATCGCCACAGAAGGACATTTTGTGGAAACTTTGCTTTTTGGTTCTGACTAATCAGCATTAACAAACAGGTGGGGATTAGAGTTCAAGCTGACTTCTTCAAAACAATGTCATGGTCTCACAATCCTCTGCTCAGCCCAGATTTCTTACCACACTAAGGTAGCTTTTTCCATATGCCTGCTTCCAAGTTTCCCATTGCTCATCCACGATTGGGTTTGACAAGGCCATGGGTATAACAGTCAGGGTCCACACCATAAAGAGGGAAAATATCATGACGAAGTATTGCATACGTCACTGGGCTAGTGTCTTCAGTGAAAAGCTGTGGGCAATACAATGAGAAAGACATGGAGACATAATGCAAGTCCACAATCCCACAGTCCTACCCTAATTATTAAGATGATCGGCACAAGTACAGGTTGAATGGATACCTCATCGTGTACATTTTCTAAAGTTAGAAGAGCTGAGAGCAGACTAACTACTGCATGCCTACAAAATAAAAATAACAGAGCAGAAGAAAGGTGTTTGATTTAGCTTTAAATAATTTCAATTATAATCGTTAAAAGAAAATTTGCCAACTAGTCTTCATTCAGACGTAGAGGGGGGTTGGGGGGGCATTCCTGATAGTGTTCAATTCCTGCATTCCCAACAATTTTAATTACCCTGGAAACACAGTTGGCAGACATTGTAAAGTTTCCTGGCTGGTGTGGAATCTGAAGGTAGACATGGGTGACACAGCCAGATTTGGCTTCTGCTTTGCCTCATTAATACACGTAATATACTGATCACAGGAATCTCTGATTCTCACTGAATGTATCCTGATAAGACACTCATTTTAAAAAATACTGTGACTTTCCTCTGTCTGCTCGGCATCTAGAAGTGTTAACCCATCTGAATTACATTAAGTTCCAATGTTTCAGAGTTTTCAATCTAATTTCTTTCCCTACGTGGAATGTAATTACAATAATGTTGTTCTGCCAAGACATTCTGCTGAACTCTCTTTGAAATGCTACACTATTAAATTACACAATAGTTGATTCAATTTATTAATTACACATTAGCATCAGGCCATTTATTATACTAGAAGAAATATATTTTACCCACCTCACAAGGTCACCTCCGTTGCTTAACAATATGAACTACTTGGGACCAAGTTGTACTGTACTGGAGTTTGAACTGGGGTTTATATATTCTTAGAAGTTGCAAAGTGAACTAATTCCACCAATTAGTTCAAGGCCCTGAAGACCTAGTATTATCTTTATCCCTTTTGATCTAAACTATTTGTCCACCTGTTAGTTCCAACCATCAGTTACACAAACCTCAGGCAATGCACCACATGATCTTAATGATAGAGTCTGAAAAGGTAATGAAATGTTGTGAATCTTATTTTCATGAGGCAGATTATTGATTTCTTTGCGGGAAATTAGATTTTCTATTGAGGATCCTTGGTAATGCATTTTTGTCATGGTGCCTTCTTGCCCCAGGAGTGCATCTGTGGCAATTGCCCAATTTCCACTCCCATCAGCAGATTAGATTTTTCAGCTAATAGTTGTGTATGGATGATGCAATCATTGACAACCCATAATGACACATGCACCAGAAACATCTTCACACCAGGACTGCATCATCAGCTCATTACTTGTGGACCAGCACCAGGGTTACCCAGCTCGCTGTATTCCTGGTGCATAGCATCTTCTTTCACAACATTGTTCTCGTCATTCCTGAAGAAGGGCTTATGCCCGAAACGTCGATTCTCCTGTTCCCTGGATGCTGCCTGACCTGCTGCGTTTTTCCAGCAACACATTTTCAGCTCTGATCTCCAGCATCTGCAGACCTCACTTTCTCCTCAAAGATGGATACAATCTTCGCCAACCCTGTGTCCTGATGAAGCTACGAAACTGCTTTCTTCTCACAGATGCTGCCAGACTTGATATCTCCAGCAGTTTCTGTTTTTGTTTCAGATCTCCAGCGTCTACAGTTCTTTGCTTGACTTCCATGTTGTGAGAACGCGGGCAAATCTCAGCTCAGAGGTGTATATATTTCAGGGTCTCTCCAGCTCTGGATGTTTCTGTGTTTTTCCATCTGGAGACATAAGCACACAAGAAAAAATAAAATGCTGCAATGGTGGTAGCATTGTCTATTTGATCAAATATTAAACCATGGCCTCATTTGTCTTCCCATGGCACTATTTTGAAAAATGCATGAGCACAATTACAGGGGACACATGTGAAACACACTAAACTGGCTGCATTTAATCTACCATTTCATTCAAAAACTATAAAACCAGATATAGAGTCATAGAATCATACAGTATGGAAACAGACCCTTCGATCCGACCACTCCATGTTCCTAAACTAAACTAGTTTCACCTGCCTGCTCCTGGCCCATATCCCTCCAAGCCCTTCCTATTCATGAACTTATCTATATATCTTTTAAACGTTGTAACTGTACCTGCTGTCGGCATCATGAACTTTGCATCTTGTTTAATTCACACTTGAATTATAAGTTCACATAATGGGAGATAAAAGGGTGTCTTGGAGTATTCAGCTTGGAAAGAGAGTGGAGCTGGGTTTGGAAATATATGGATGAACCGTATTACACCAGTTTGCTTGGCAGAGCAGACAGAAAGGATTACAGATTCATAAGAAGACAATCTTAAAGTCTTACCCTCTGTCCCTAATAGTCTATTCCTAATGTAAAAGCAATGTGGGAAAACATTCCTCGCTATGTTGAAGGTTGATCCAATGATCTCTCATGACATAACTGCATCCTCACTTTTAGCAATCAACTTGGGAAAGGGTCAGCAGGTAGAGGCAGGGCAGCTGGCTTGGTGGTTAGCACTGCTGCCTTACAGCACCAGGGTGCCAGGTTTGATTCCAGCCTTGGGTGACAGCCTTTATGGAGTTTGCAGATTCTCCCTGTGTCTGTGTGGGTTTCCTCCCAAATTCCAAAGATGTGCAAGGCAAATTGGCCATGCTAAATTGTCTGTAGTTGTTAGGTGTATTAGTCAGAGAGGACTAGGTTATTCTTTGGAGGGTCAGTGTGGACTTGAAGGGCCTGTTTCCACACTGTAGGGAATCTAATCTAAAACAATTTTTTATTATCCATTTCATCTGAAATTCCACTTTAGCTGAGGAAACAGATAACAGCTAAATAGAGTCATATAGCACAGAAATAGACCCTTTAGCCCAACTCATTTCCTCAACTAAACTTGTCTTATTTGCCTGTGCTAGGCCCAAATCCCTTTAAACCTTTCCGATTCATGTAGCTGTCCAGATGTCTCTTAAAAGTTTTAACTGTACCTGCACTTCCTCTGGCAATTTATTCCATATACAAACCATTCCCTGTGTGAAAACATTGCCCCTCAGGTCACTTTTAAATCTTTCCCCTGTCACCTTAAAATTATGTCCTCTAGTTTTGAACTTGCCTAATCTAGGTAAAAGATCTTTGTTATTTATCTTATCCATTCCCTCATGATTTTATAAACCTCTATAAGCTCACCCCAAAACGTCCTATGCGCCAGGAAAAAAGTCCCAGCCTATCCAGCCTCTCCTTATAATTGAAACCCTCCAGTCTCAGTAACATCTTTGTAAATCTTTTCTGCACCATTTCCAATATAATAATATCCTTCCAGTAATAGGGTGACCAGAACTGTACACAGTATTTCAAAAGTGGTCTCACCAACATCCCGTACAGCCACAACATGACATCCCAACTCCTATACTCGATGTTCTGACCAATGAAGGTAAGCGTGCCAAACGCCTTCTTCACCACCCTATCTAGCTGTACTGTCACTTTGAAGACACTATGCACCTGAAGGCACGTCTATCTGTTCAACACCCTCTCAGGGCTCAACCATTAGCAGTTATTAATCATTCTGGTCTCAAGTTTTACTCTTGCAATAAATGCCTTCCCCCTTCTTTTAAATGTATTACCTATGTTTGAGTGCGTGTTTGATACTGTGTTTCATTATTCTTTCTTGAGATTGGTAGACAACAACATTCCTATTCTTTTCATTCACAAAACATTGGGTTGTTTTTCTTTGATTGGATCTAGTTAACTGAGTTTTAATAGAAATGTAATAGCTGCATGTTTAAAAAATAAAAAACATGCTTGTTCAAACTTACAAAATGGGAGTGGAAAAGAGAGGAACTGATTGCTCCTCCTAACCTGTTCATAACATCAAATATTGCAAAGGCCCATACTCTGGTGCTCATTGAAGACAATGTTTGACTGGAATCTCTTGGATTCTATTGGTATAACTACAGCATGAGGACAAAATCACACTGTCAAGGAATTTTAGACATAATTGTAAAGATTCCATGTTTAATTTTGTGTTTTTAAAATCTGTGGACTGAAATTAGCAAGCTTTATTTTTAAAAAGTGTTTAAAAGGGTGGCCATATGATTTGAAAGCCAGTAACTAATAGTCATCATGTCAAGCATCATGTACGCAACTGTTTGAACAAGCAATAATTGAAGTTTCAGTTGCATATGATTTAAAGCCAAGTGGGTACAATATATACATGTAGCTTTTGCTGGTAACAAGAAGTTCATTGGTCTGTATGCTAGTGATCCCCAGTCATCAATGACAGAGACATTGTTTGCCTGGCAAACTGATTGATGCTCAGGTAACTGACAGCTTGGAGCTGGGAAGTTACAGAGACAGAGAGGTGTTCATTTCTCACCAGCTCTGGAACAGTCTCTCTCTGTCACTGTGGACATGAAGTAAACCAATTTATCTTTCCTGCAAAAGTTGTTGGAAGCAATGAGTTTAATAACTAAGTCAAAGACTTCTTAAAAAGGAACCAGCCATCTTGTGTATTTTACCAACCAGTGGACACATCTGGAGAAATATGATGTGGAGGAGTCAGGGTTGGACTGAGGTGGACAAATTTAAAACTCACACAACATCAGGTTATAGTTCAACAGGTTTATTTGGAAGCACCATCTTTCGGAAAGTTGGACTGAAGGATCTGTTTCATGCTGTACATCTCGATGACTCTATAACTGTTTGCCTGTAGTGGCAGTCTAATTATTATTATTATTAGTATGGAAACCTGGTCTACCTAAAAGTCTGGTAAATTGAACAATTTCGCATAAATTTTAAGATCTTTAACTTCAGTGACAATTCGGGAAGAGTATCACTTGACTTCTAGTGCCTTACCCCTGTAAGTCATGTCAAAACTGATTTTAAAAAATATGGTGCTCAAAGCTAGACTCAGTAGTGATAACTATCACACTATTATTGATTGCTGCAAAATCTCAACTGGTTCTTTAATTCCTTGTAAAGAAGGAAATTGTCCTTCATTTTCTGATCTGGCCGATATGTGACTCCACAACAATGTGGTTTATTATTAACTGCACTCTGAAATGGTCCAGCAAGCCACTCAGGTCAAGGACAATAAGGATAGGCAACAAATGCCTATGATACCCACCTCCCATGAAAAAGGCTTTAACAAGAATTGTAACCAATAGCCCAAATTACAAACTTTGTTGAATGAGTTTGAGTTCTTGAACCAGCTGCAATTTGTTCTGACATCGTATTTTTAATTTTGTAAAAGCAAAATCCGTCACCCTATCATACCAAAAGAGAAACTGGATGATATGTAAAACTGTAGGAAAAAAAAATCAATGATTAGTACCTTTTATATAACCTGCAGCATTTAGCAACATTCAATAATTACAATGAAATTAGACTTTGCTAATTAATACGTATAGAATATTGGTGTAGGAGTTATGTCCATCATCCAATGATGGAATGTCAAACATAGCACAGGATTACAAAAGTTATGTAATGCAAATGGAGGCCATTCAGCCCATCATCTCTGCACCAACTCTCCAAATGACTAATTCACATTCATTCTCCTGTTTCTCCCTGTAACTCTACATGTTGTTCCTTTTTTGGGTAATGGCCCAATTGCATTTTGCCTGCAGAATTTTCCAGTTACTGCCTACTCCAACATTTCTCCCATCCACTCAATGGTTCCAACACTAATTTTCTATTCAATTAATCTCTTAAAATTCATTTCACTTGGTGTCTAACAATCTCTGATTGAAAATGAGCCCATAGTGCTCCTTGGTCTGCTCTGCATCTGCAATAATCTCTACAAATCCTCAGCTTTAAATGCCCAAATCTATGATCTTGTACAAAAACAGTAGTGCAGGACAAACTCAACAGGTCTGGCATCATCTGTAAGCGAAAATCAAAGTTGATGTTTCGAGTCCAGTGACCCATTGTCGGAACACTACAATCTTGCCTTTCTTATCCACATCTGAGAGTTCAATCACCATTTTAGGCATCAACCCCACTTCCATCTAAATAACTGTAACACAATTTACTGCATCATCTCAATGTGTTTGAGTATTTGGATCTTGACTTAGCAGTGTTCAAACCTCCGAAGAAAAATGATTGGAAATGAACAACAGATTGATTGGGGAAGAAGGAATTGGTTAACTCTTCATGATGCTAATCTAGTTAGCCTACGTGCTTACCATAGCATCGAATAATTGACACAGGATACCCTTGATCCCTTAGGTTAAAATATCCATAACTAATGCAATTTGCATGCCTAATTTCACTGGTTATCTGCCAATAGGGATCATAGGCAAGTCTGGCAATAAGAATGATGTGTGTTTCATAAATTTAACTTGGCATTCCACAGTTCTTTGAGAAATTGGAGCAATACTTTAATACACGTTTCTTTCATCCTGGGCATTGGAATTATGTAAACCATTTTATACCAAGTCTGTGGTTGAGTTATTCTGTCCTTATCTTCAGGAAGATGTCTGCAATTAAGTATCTCTGCTCTGTGTGTTAATCCTCTGATCATTCACAGCTGAGGGGCATCATTTCTATAATTCCCATTTTTGTTTCTTTATCCTGTTTTCAGATCAGGTGAACTGGTTCATGTTTACAATGTTGTTTCATTGCTCTTCATTTGGTTTGATTCACAAATCTATCAGTCCTGCATGATGATATTCAAGTGTAGCTTTGGCCTTTATGTTAATGGAACATTTGTTTCGATGAAGGAGTGATAGAGATGCAGTTAGTTTCTGATTTAAATAGAAAGATGGAACAACAAATCCAATCCTTTGGTGACTGACTAATCATGTAAAGGAATGATATAATATAACATAGGACTCGATATTAATTAAACTGTCAATATACATTTTTATTGAGAATAGAGCTCCTAGTTGTAAAAATCACTCTCGTGCTAAACCATTCATCAGAGTGAAGTTAACCCAGATTTCCTCAAAGGGCAACACATAAAACGGAAACAGAAATTGCTGGAAAAACACAACAGAGAGAGCGCAGGGTTAACATTTTGAGTCCAGTGATCGTTCTTCAGAACAGACTGTAGGGAGGAAAAGTTTGGTACATGTGCTGAAGGCGGAGTAAGAGGTGGGAGAAGGAATAAATGACGAGCGTAAATGGAGCCCAGATAGAGAGAAAATTACTGGGCAGACAAAGGAATAGGTAAAGGCTAGTCTGGGAGAATGGGTAGCTGCTAACAGGGATTATTAGTAGCTGACAATAGGTCATTTGAGGTAGCAGCTCATGTGATGACAAGGCCTGGTGTGTGGGATATGGGGTAAGGAGATGGGAAAAGATGTGCAGGCTCTAAAACTTTTGAACTCAAAATTGAGTCCAGAAGGTTCCCAAGTGAAAAATGAGATGCTGTTCTTCCATTGTCAGCTACTAATTGCCCCCATGACCAGCTATTCATTCCTTGGGCTGTCCAACTGTTTTTTCCCTCTCTCTGGGCTCCTTTTCCTGCCATTGTTTGTTCCTTCACCTTTACTCCCACCCTTCTTTTGCATAAAAAAAATCCTTAGCCTGGCTACAATCAGTTCTGAAGAAGGGTTGATGGACCTGAAACATTAACTCTCCTTTCTGTTCACCAATGCCATTACACATGAGGTGTTTTCCAGCAATTTCTGCTCTTGGTTCTGTTTTCAAGCTCTTTGTTTTTTTGGGGGGGGGAACACTGAAAACACGTATATGCAGCCTACCAAATTTGAAGGAGGGTGCGGATGAAGGTTAATGCTCCAGTGTAATACTCAGGCTGTCCTCCAATGTCAGAGTAAGGTCTCTAGGCCACCAGGTTAAACTGACACCCTGTCCACTCTCTAAGATGGTTACTATTTCAAAGCAGAGTAGCAGAGTTATCAGGTTAGTATTTGTCCTTAATCAACATCAGAAATACACATCATTATCATATTGCTTTTTATGGGAGTTGGTTCCACACAGAGTGGTTGTCATGTCTGACATGGACAATCAGAACCCTGAAATGTTATGGAAGTTTTTATCCTTTGGTAACCATGAGCTGCTTTTTTATGAAAGGAGGGAACTGCATATTTCAGAGGTGAGACTTTAACTGGGTCTTCCTTGGAAAGGCGGATGGTAATCATGTTCTGACAGCTCTTTAATTGGTGCACAACTTTCAGTGGAAAGTAAGCCATGGCCCTTTTCCCACAGCAGTCATTTGCCATATTCAGAAACATGAAGATCCTGACAGTAACTTTGACAGCTGCTGTCAAACTATAAGTTTGGTGTGGCACTTTGGCTCAGTGGTTAGCAGTGCTGCCTCACAGTGCCACGATCCCAGGTTCGATTCCAGCCTCGGCAACTGCCTGTGTGGAGTTTGCACAATCTCCCTATGTGAGCGGGGGTTTCCTCCAGGTGCTCCAGTTTCCTCCCACAATCCAAAGATGTGCAGGTCAGGTAAATTGGACATGCTAAATTGTCCATAGAGTTCAGGGATGTGTAGGTTAGATGCATTAATCATGAGTAAATGTGGAGTAATCGGCTAGGGGAATGGGTCTAGGTAAGTTATTCTTTGGAGCGTCAGTGTGGACTTGTTGGGTCGAAGAGTTTCTGTGAAGTATAGATGGGTAGGAGGGTTAGGGTGCCAGTTAAGTAGTATACCAGCTATATGGTTATAAGGTTTAAAGAAGGGATAGAGAAAACAGCAGTAGGAATGGAGTAGAATTACTGATTAGAAACAGAATCACTTCTATGTTGAGGAAGGATGCAATGAGGGGCAAGCAACCCAGTGCCCACCTTATAAAACCACAATAGCTGTGTGGGAAATCATGAATCACTAGACTTGATTTAGTTTTCTGAAGAAGTGACAAAGTAGATTGACGGACATTGTCTATATAGACTTTGGCAAGGTGTTCAACAAGATTCTACATGGTAGACTGGTTAACAAAGTTAGATCACATGGAATCCAAGGAGAACTTGCCATTTGGATACAAAATTGGCTTAAAGATAGGAAACAAAGGGTGGTGGCTGAGGGTTGTTTTTCAAACTGGAGGCCTGTGAGCAACAGTGTGCCACCAGCATTGGTGCTGGTGTCCACAGCTTAGTGTCAGTTATATAAATGGTTTGGATGTGATGTAGGAGGTATAGTTAGTAAGTTTGCAGATGACACCAAAATTAGTGTTGTAGTGGACAGCAAAGAAGGTTATCTGAGTGCAATGGGACCCTGATCAGATGGGCCGATAGACCAAGGAGTGGCAGATGGTGTTTAATTTAGATAGTGTGAGGTGCCGCATTTTTGGTAAAGCAAATCAGGGCAGCACATAAACAGTTAATGGTATGGTCCTGGAGAGTGCGGCCAAACAAAGAGACTTTGGGGTGCAGGATCATAGTTCCCTGAAAGTGGAGTCACAGGTAGACAGGATAGTGAAGAAGACGTTTGGTATGCTTGCCTTTCTTGGTCAGTGCATTGAATATAGGAGTTGGGATGTCATGTTGCAGCTATACATGACATTGGTTAGGCCACTTTTGGAAAACTGCGTGCAATTCTGGTCTCCCTGCTATGGGAAAGATGTAGTTAAACGTCAAAGGGCTCAGAAAAGATTTACAAGGATGTTGTCAGGGTTGGACGGTTTCAGCTAGAGGGAGAGGCTGATGTGGATACATTTCCCTCCCCACCCTTTTCCGCCTTCCGCAAAGACCATTCCCTCCGTGACTACCTGGTCAGGTCCACGCCCCCCTACAACCCACCCTCCCGTCCTGGCACCTTCCCCTGCCACCGCAGGAATTGCAAAACCTGCGCCCACACCTCCTCTCACACCTCCATCCAAAGCCCTGAAGGAGCCTTCCACATCCATCAAAGTTTTACTTGCACATCTACTAATATCATTTATTGTATCTATTGCTCCCGATGTGGTCTCCTCTACATTGGGGAGACTGGATGCCTCCTACCAGAGCGCTTTAGGGAACATCTCTGGGACACCCGCACTAATCAACCACACCACCCTGTGGCCCAACATTTCAACTCCCCCTCCCACTCTGCCGAGGACATGGAGGTCCTGGGCCTCCTTCACCGCCGCTCCCTCACCACCAGATGCCTGGAGGAAGACCGCCTCATCTTCCGCCTCGGAACACTTCAACTCCAGGGTATCAATGTGGACTTCACCAGTTTCCTCATTTCCCCTTCCCCCACCTCATCCTAGTTTCAAACTTCCAGCTCAGCACTGCCCCCATGACTTGTCCTCCCTGCCGATCTTCTTTTCCACCTATCCACTCCACCTTCCTCCCTGACCTATCACCTTCCTCCCCTCCCCCACTCACCTATTGTACTCTCTGCTACTTTCTCCCCACCCCCACCTTCCTCTCATTTATCTCTCCACCCTTCAGGCTCTCTACCTGTATTCCTGATGAAGGGCTTTTGCCCGAAACTGCTCCTCAGATGCTGCCTGAACTGCCGTGCTTTTCCAGCACCGCTAATCCAGAAAGAAGCCTAAAAACCTATGGTGAAGATGATGGTCTGGTGGTATGATCACTGGACTGATATTCTAGAAACCCAGGTAATGTTCTGGGGAATGGAGTTTGACTCCCACTGTGATAGATGGTAGAATTTGAATCCAATTTAAAAATCTGGAATCTAGCATCTAACTATGACCATGAATCCATTGTTGATTGTCATTTGGTTTACTAACGCCCTTTAGGGACAGAAATTGCCATCCTTACCTGGTCTGACCTATATGTGACTCCAGAACCACATGTTATTGACTATTAACTGCCCTCTGGGCAATTAGGAATGGGCAACACATTCACACCAAGCTAACAAAGCCCTAATTCTGCTAAAGAATAAAAGGTATCACGAGGGTCATGGATAGGATGAATAGTCAAGGTCTTTTCCCCAGGGTAGGGAAGTCCAATACTCAAAGGCATAAGTTTAAGGTGAGAGGGGAAAGATTTAAAAGGGATCTAAGGAGCAACTTTATCACGCAGAGCTGGAAGAACACAGCAAGCCCAGGCAGTGTTAGAAGGCGGAGTAGTCAACATTTCAGGTGTAATCTGTCTTCAGGAGTAGGGGTGGGTGTAAGGGGAGCTGCAGATAAAGGAGAGAGGGGCAGTACAGTGAGGTGGGGATAGGTTCACACAGATGGAGGGTACGAATTGGTTGGTCGACAGGAGGACAGAATCTGGTTGATGGAACTGAATTCATCCTTCCCATCGACAAATCAAGTTGAATCCTCTACCTGTGTCCAGCTATTCCCACCTCACCATCCTCCACCCCCTCCCCCATCCTCCTTTATCTGCAGCTCCCCTTGCACCCACCCCTAGTCCTGAAGACGGGTTACACCCAAAACGTTGACTTCTCCACCTCCTGATGCTCCCTGGCTTGCTGTGTTCTTCCAGTCTCCTGCTTGTCTACCTTGGATTCCAGCATCTGCAGTTTTTGTTTGCTGCTAGAGGAAGTGGTGGAGGCTGGGACAATTACAACATTTAAAAGGTATCTGGGTGGGTATGAAAATTGGAAGGGTTTGTAAGGAAATAGGCCAAATGATGGCAAATGGGATTAGATTAATTTAGGATACCTGGTCAGAATGGATGAGTTGGACCGAAGTTTTCTGTGTTGTTCATCCCTATGACTCTGTATAGACCACCTGGTAGCAGCTCAGGAGAACTAGCTTGTATAAATGCTGAAACTGGGCAACCAAGTAACAAAGACAGAGTAATGCTAATGTGGGATTTCAATCTTAATATAGACAGGAGGAGACAAAAAACACTTGCCAGAAAGATTGCAAATTTCTAGAGTGTGTCCAGGATAGTTTCCTATATCAATATGTCTTGGATGATACAAGAGGACAAGCAATATTGGAGCTAGTAATGAATCTTAGAGAATTCAACACTTACAATCCTTACAGTGTAGAAACAGGCCATTCAGCCCAAGAAGTCTACACTAACCCTCTGAACATCATCTCACCCACACTCAACCCTCCCACGTTCCCTATCCATGTAACCCCATATTTCCCATGGCTAATGCACCTAACTACACATCCCTGAACACTATGGCTAAGTTAGTATGGCCAATCCAGATAACTTGCACATCTTTGGACTAATGAGCAATGACCCTGATTTAATTGGTGAACTAGTTGTTCATGAGAATTTATTAAATAGTGATCATAACATGATTGAGTTTCATATACTGCTTATAAAAGATAAACAACAATTAGATACCAGAATTTTGAATTTATATAAGCCAAAATTTAACAGGAGCTCTGTTAATGGATAAAACAAGCAAGAAACAATGGATGGTTTTGAATGAATGAAAAGCTCCACCTCACAAAAAAAAGGTCATGGGCATCTAAGGAGGTATGGGTCAGCATAAAGTTAAATGAAAGGGCTTATAAAAATGCAAAGAACCATACAGATCTCACAGAATGGGACAAATATAAAAAACAACAAAAGAACACAAAGCTGCTTATAGGAGCAGCGGATAAGGATTATGAAAGGAAACTTGCAAAGGACAATTAGAAGAAACTCTACAGTTATATCAAGGAAAAACAGCTGGTTAAGAATACAATTAGCCCGCTGAACGCTGAGGGTGGAGATATTGTCAATGACCCATGCGGGAAATGGCAAACATGCTAAACAATTATTTTTCTTGAGTATTCACAGCAGAAAAGGAGGATAGCTTTGCCAAAAGTCCCAAAAAAATTAACAGAGAATCATGGACAAGGACTAAATAAAATTAGCTAAAGTAAAACACCAATAATGGGGAAATTAATGGAACTAAAGAGTGATAAATCCCCTGGACCTGATGGTTTCCATCTATGGGTATTAAAGGAGGTTGGAGAGCACATTGCTGATACCCTAGCCATAATCTTTCAAAGTTCCCTGGATTCAGGAATTGCACCTCGGGATTAGAAATTGTCACACCACTTTTAAAGAAAGGTGATAGGAGAAACGCAGGGAATTCCAGACTAGTTAGCCTAACATCTGTGGTGGAGAAATTGTTGGAACTATAATTAGGGATAGAAAAACTGATCATCTCAAAGAATTTCAATTAATCAGGAAGACTGCAGATCCTGGAGATCAAAGTCGAAAAATGTGGTGCTGGCAAAGCACAACTGGTCAGGCAGCATCCGAGGAGCAGGAGAGTCAATGTTTCGAGCATAAGCTCTTCAACAGGAATGTTTTGTGGCCAGCTGTGCTTTGCCAGCGCCACATCCTTCAATAATGGGTAAGTACTCAAATGGGCAGGACATAGCTAGTGGTGTCCTGCAGTGATCTGTGTTGAGACCTCATGTATTCACAATACTCATAAACAACTTGGATTAACAAGTCCAATACCCAAATTACTCAAAATTGGAACCATTGTATATACTGTTGACGACAGTATAAAATTGCAGCAGGATGTTAATAGGTTAGGTGAATGGGAAAAGCAGTAGCAGATGGATTTTAATATATGCCAGTGAGAGATGGTCCTTTTCATACTGGAAAAGCATAGATCAGGATATTTTTTTAAAACAATGTTAATTACAGTGAATGTCCAATGGGATTTGGGTGTTCAGGTGCATAGCTCTTTAATATGCCTTGAATAGCTGCAGAAGATAGTCAAGGCAACTAATAAAATGCTGACTCTCATATCTAAAGGACTGCAGTGTGAGGATGCAGACATTATGCTGCAGTTACACAAAACCCTAGTTAGACCCCACTGGGAGTGCTGTGAGCAGATCTGGGCACCATATCTTAGGAAGGATGTTTTGACCCTGGAGGCAGTTCACCAAGATTTACAAAGATGATACTTGCACTGCCGGGGTTAGGTTATTAGAGAGATTACAAGAATTTGGCCTTTATTCTCTAGAATTTGGAAAGTTAAGGGGTGATTTAATCAAGGTTTACAAGTTACTAGCAGGGAAAGACAGAATAGATTAAGCTAAACTTCACTGATTGAAATTTTCAGAAACTGGGGAAGAGTCTAAGAATTAAGGCCAGGCCATTCAGGAGCGATGTTAGAAAGCATTTCTACACCGAAAGAACATTGGAAGTTTAAAACTCTCTTCCTCAAGCAGCAGGCAATGCTAATTCAATTGTAAAGCATAAATCTATTAGACAATGGAATCAAGGGAAATGGGCCCAAGGCAGGCATATGGAGGTGCCACAGGTCAGTCATGATCGTATCAAATGGCACAGCAGGTTCAAGGGGCTAAATGGCCTACTCATGATCCTATATTCCTAAGCTGGGTACAGTACTAACAGTTGCCAGGGTTAGGAAATCAGATGGATAGGGGATAGAGTGCCATTTAAGTATGGTGACTGTTGGATAGGGTGCCAGGTGGTAGAATACCAGGTGAGTACTGTTTAGGATGCCAGATATATGGGGTACCAGATGGCTAGTCTGTCAGGGCATCTGGTAAGTGGGATGCCACCTGGATAAGCAATGAGTGTCAACGGTAGGATGGCTAGGTATCAGGGTATCAGGTCAGTAGAGTGCTGAGTAGGAAGGCGCCAATGTGCCAAGTAAGTATGGTGTCATCTGGCTAGGATGCTAGGGGCTAGGATGTGAAATAGGTAGGGGTGGGGGACCAGGTAAGTAGGGTACCATGTGGGTAGAGCAGCAGAAAGCTGAGTAAGTTGGGTGCCAGTTAAACAAGATGCCATTTGGGGAAGTTGCCAGTTAATTAGGCAGCCACTTGGGGAAGTTGCCATGTAAGGAAGGTGTCACATGGGTAGGGTGTCAGTTGAGTAGGGTGCCATCCGGTAAGAGTGCCAAGCAGGAAGGGAGTAGGGAGCCAGGGTGCGTGGTGGCAAGACAGCAAAATAAGTGATGCAGTGCTTAGGTTAGAGAGAGGGAATAGGGAGAGAAATGGGGTTCCACAAGGAGTGAAGCCGGATGTCAGGTGAAGGGGTGGAGGAGGTGGCCATGGTAAGTGGAGTTAGGTGCAGAAGGGAGGACTGTGTCCAGTTGTGGACAAAAGGGTGGGTTGAGCGTGGAGCAAAGAAGGCAGAACAGGTACAGAGAGGAGGAAGGGGGCACTGAGTGCATCGTGGGATAGGAGGTGTCGGGTCTCTGGGGTAAAATTGGAATCTTCTATATGTTATTAGCCTGGCAAAGGTACAGGTGGGTGGGTGCGTGTGAGCTATGTGTTGGATCAATCAAGCTCTTGATCTTAAACAGAATTAGATTCATCGTGTGAGAGAGAGAGAGAGAGACAAGCTTCACATTAGATCTCCACACAATTTAGAAAAAAATGTGAAAAGTATTAATTTCCTGCCATATTCATGGATTCATCAGCAGTGACACCAAAATGGAGGATAGAATGGCAGCACTTTTCCATTGTTCAATTATTGGACCCAAATTTACAAACTAAACAAAATCCACAAATAAGAGGACTGAGAATAGGAACCCTTTTGGCAGCTTTGTGAGGTGTCAGAATTTGAGCAATTATTGAAGAAAGATGTATTCCAGTAGTGACCAAGAGCCAGTTAATAGATGCTTTAGATGTGATTCAAACGTTTTAATTTGTTAAATTGCCCAAAAAGAAATAACAGGATTTCTAAAGGAAGGAGAGGAAGGATGATACTGACTTACCAGAAAGAATCATATAGCTCACCAGAAGCTTCAGTCTAGTAATAAACATCATTGTCATGGATTTACTTAATTGCACAGTCCAAGATAGTAAATTTCTGTCCACAATACATTCAGTAGGCAGGTTAAAACATTAAATGGATTTCTTAAGGAAGAAAGACCTATCCAACACCAAAGAGTATGACAATTCTACTTTGAATTTGCTGACGATAATGTCTTGAAATCACTAATTCCATGTAAAATAGCAGGAATAAATTGCTTTATAAATACTGATAGACAATTCAGTGAAATACTTTCACTGTTAGCTAAGCCTTTATTATGATAGTTTTGAAGCATGATAAAGCAATTGTCTTTATGAGATCTGTTGCTTTGCAACTTACACAGTCAGGACATCATTCTGCTCCCTGAACAAGACCGATCATCCCAAAGCAGAATGTTTAAGAGGTGTTACTGGCGCCTGGGGACTGCGATTTTTAAAAAGAATAAAACAGGTTATTTCAAAACTACGTTACTGCTTGCACATTCATCTTGTCATGATTCGTATGTGGAATGAACTGGGAGAGTAAGTGGCAGATGCAGGTACAACTACAACATATAAAAGATATTTGGATAGGTACAAGAATAGGAAAGGTTTAGAAGGATATGGGCCAAACACAGGCAAGTAGGACTAGTCTAGTTTGGCATGGACAAGTTGGACCAAAGGGTCTGTATGACTCTATAAATTGAAGATTCTGCTCCAGAATGCTAGAGTACGTAATGAGGAATACACTAAACTTAGAGGATGTGAATGAAAAATGTAATATTTGTGAAAGAAAGCTATCATGACCCATAGCAAGTCTGTTATTGGCAAGAATCTTCAATGCATTCATTATGATTTTGGCAAAGTACGAAAATAATTTTACAAACATAGCGATTACATTTAGTCTGTCTCATAATTTTTAGTAAAGAAAATAAAGTCCTTATTAAGATCATGGCAAGATCGAAAGGAAAATGGGGTTAGGAGCATCAGCTAAATTCCTAACAGAAATGGATGAAAATGTGCCAGTGAGGTTTTCAGGAATTTACATGAGGATCTGCATGTCACAGCAATGTTCTCAGTAGCAGTAAAATCCTGTCAACAAAGGAATTTTTGAGAGAAATTATGTCATGACTGATTAAATGCTTTGAAAGTTTTTAGCCAACCAGCCAAACTGTAAATTGACAACTGCTTTCGCTTGAGCAGTGAATGCTAAAAACACACTTGGAATGGTTGGA
Source organism: Chiloscyllium plagiosum (assembly GCF_037043375.1). NCBI lineage: Eukaryota > Metazoa > Chordata > Chondrichthyes > Orectolobiformes > Hemiscylliidae > Chiloscyllium > Chiloscyllium plagiosum. Next base: position 37,847,955 of record NW_028270166.1, on the reverse strand, counting down.
GGCTATAGACCATATCAATTAGTTTATAGTAGAAATCCAAAATCCCTTCAATAATATCAGATTATCCCCTCACTCCAAATAGTTCAGGCAGGGCCTACAATTAGTTTAATTTTCACAGCCCATTTGAATGCCTTACATATAGGTAGAAAAGCAATAATTAAGATGTACATTACGGAAAATATCAAGAGAGCTTGGAGGGATCATACCAGGTCGTCAGAATTTTTTTTTAATCGTGGTGACATGATGTTTTTTTAAGGGGGAAGAGTAAAAGAAATGGAGAGGCCCAGGAAAACTCATAAACACTGACAGCAAAATGATAAATTTACAATATGCACACAGTTTCCTGGCACTGATCACACAAATACTTGAACCTGATTTTGGAAATGGAAGCAACACCATAACTGGATAAGCACTTAATCATAAAGACCCACTTTCCAAATTCAGCATTTATTCCAGAAAGAGACAACTGAGTGGAGGGAAGCCACAATTGTAGAAAAGGCCGCACAGTAATACAAAACTGGCTAAATGTGTAGTTGACTAAGGGCAGAATATCAGGTCAACAGATTGGAATAAGGAAGAAAATATAGTGTAAGCTGAGAGTATTGCTGAAGCAGTGGACCTCATGCTGATCTTGGTGCAGGAACAGATTGAAAACTTGTGAAAGGAAACCCAGTCACAGAAGGGACAGGTTGAGTACTATGGACAGTCATGATTTGGAGGTGCTGGGGTTGGACTGGGGTGTACAAAGTTAAAAATGACACAACACCAGGTTATCGTCTAACAGGTGTATTTGGAAACCTAGAAGGCAACATTAAGGGCCAAAGAACAGGTAAGGCCCATCACAAGAAATAGGAGCCCTTATGATAGTGAAGCTTCAGTTGCAACCAGCAAGTTAGATGTTAAATTGGTAAAAAAAACACATTTTTATAAAAATATAAAATAAAGCCAGTATAAGAAGGATGAGGTCCTTTCCAAATGTATGTAAAAAGGTAAGGCCAGACCGGTATCTCAGGGCTTAAGGAAAAACTGGGTGATCAGGAATTGATGGGCAAAGATGTCCATGAAAAGATCAGCCATGATCTTATTGAATGGCGGAGCAGGCTCGAAGGGCCAGATGGCTCACTCCTGCTCCTAGTTCTTATGTTCTTATGAGAGTTGACTCCCCAACAGTGGAAAACATAAGCTTGAGAATTTTCCCAAGACTTTCATAACATACACATGGGAAGCAGCAGGGAACAATTTCAAAGAGAAATATTTGCGAAGCCTCCAAACGAAGCTAAAGATACGCAAGGGAAATTATGAGGTTAAATAAGAGTGTATACAAGCTAAACAATGCAGCAGGTTGTGGTATTGTTCAGCTACATATATCCTGCTAAAAGCCGGTTGGCATTTAGCTAAAAGCAGCTCCACCAATGCTTAATTGAAATCATTGAATTCTTAAAGTGTGGAAGGAGGACATTTGGCCCATTAAGTCCACTCCAGCCCTCTAAACAGCCTCCCCTACACTATCCCTGCAAACCTGCATTTCCTATAGCTAACCCCCATCGAGCCTGCACAACTTAACATGGCCAAACCACCTAACCTGCAAATCGCTGAACTGTGGGAGGAAACCCACTCAGGCACAGGGAGAACATGCAAACTTCACACAGGCAGTCACCTAAGACTGGAATTGACGCCAGGCCCCTGGTGCTGTAAGGCAGCAGTACTAACCACTGAGCCGCCATGCTGCCCCTGCCTGGTTGGTCAAGGTACAATTCAATGTGAAGTGTGAAGAAAAGCTAGAATACATTTCTTAATGCATGGAATCTATTTCCAGCGTAGAGGACCTGAGGAATTTTAAAAAAAGGATAATACATAAATTGCAAAGGAATTCAAATTTGGAAGTTGGATGTCAGCAGCTTTAAAATATATGAAGGGTTGTTCATGAGACTGACTAAGTGGGAATAACCCTGAATCAACAGAATGTTAATAGGACCCCAATAAATCAAGCTAGATCCTCACAAAATGAAGATTGTATAGGATAATGCAGACCAGTCGAAAAAATGAATTGGGGAATTAAATTGGTTATATACACAACTGAGACCGCTTTAGCCCTGGTGCCAACCTCTGGCAAGGTCTGATATCATTGCCTACACTGCTGAACCCTGGGGGAAAGAGGAATTCATGCCTGTGCTCCACCCAGTCTACTAGGACCTCCAGGACACTGTCCATAAAGCAAGGTACCAACTTCAAGGGCCCTTGAAGACAGAATCAGGGGAATATATTATGGGGAACAAAGAAATGGCAGAAGAATTGAATTGGTACTTCAGATCTGTGTTCACTGGGGAAGACACAAGCAATCTCCCAGAGGTAACAGTGGCTGAAGGACCTGAACTTAAGGGAATTTATATTTGTCAGGAATTGTTGTTGGAGAGACTGTTAGGTCTGAAGGTTGATAAGTCCCCGGGGCCTGATGGTCTACATCCCAGGGTACTGAAGGAGGTGGCTCGAGAAATCGTGGATGCGTTGGTGATTATCTTCCAGAGTTCAATAGATTCGGGATCAGTTCCTGCGGATTGGAGGGTGGCTAATGTTGTACCACTTTTTAAGAAAGGTGGGAGAGAGAAAGCAGGAAATTATAGACCAGTTAGTCTGACCTCAGTGGTGGGAAAGATGCTGGAGTCTATTATAAAGGATGAAATTACGACACATCTGTATAGTAGTAACAGGATAGGTCAGAGTCAGCATGGATTTATGAAGGGGAAATCATGCTTGACTAATCTTCTGGAATTTTTTGAGGATGTAACTCTGAAGATGGACGAGGGAGATCCAGTAGATGTAGTGTACCTGGACTTTCAGAAAGCTTTTGATAAAGTCCCACATAGGAGGTTAGTGAGCAAAATTAGGGTGCATGGTATTGGGGGCAAAGTACAAACTTGGATTGAAAGTTGGTTGGCTGACAGGAAACAAAGAGTAGTGATAAACGGCTCCATTTCGGAATGGGAGGCAGTTACCAGTGGGGTACCGCAGGGATCAGTACTGGGACCGCAGCTTTCTATAATATATGTTAATGATAAAGAAGATGGTATTAGTAATAACATTAGCAAATTTGCTGATGATACTAAGCTAGGTGGCAGGGTGAAATGTTAGGAGATTACAGGGTGACCTGGACAGGTTAGGTGAGTGGTCAGATGCATGGCAGATGCAGTTTAACGTGGATAAATGCATTGTTATCTACTTTGGTGGCAAGAACAGGAAGGCAGATTACTACCTAAATGGAATCAATTTAGGTAAAGGGGCAGTACAGAGAGATCTGGGTGTTCTTGTACACCAGTCAATGAAGGTAAGCATGCAGGTACAGCAGGTAGTGAAGAAGGCTAATAGCATGCTGGCCTTCATAACAAGAGGAATTGAGTATAGAAGCAAAGAGGTTCTTCTGCAGCTGTACAGAGCCCTGGTGAGACCACACCTGGAGTACTATGTGCAGTTCTGGTCTCCAAATTTGAGGAAAGACATTCTGGCTATTGAGGGAGTGCAGCGTAGGTTCACGAGGTCAATTCCTGGAATGGCGGGACTACCTTACGCTGAAAGACTGGAGCGACTGGGCTTGTACACTCTTGAGTTTAGAAGACTGAGAGGGGATCTTATTGAGATATATAAGATTATTAAAGGATTGGACACTCTGGAGGCAGGAAACATGTTTCCGCTGATGGGTGAGTGTCGAACCAGAGGACACAGCTTAAAAATACGGGGTAGACCATTTAGGACAGAGATGAGGAGAAACTTCTTCACCCAGAGAGTGGTGGCTGTGTGGAATGCTCTGCCCCAGAGGGCAGTGGAGGCCCAGTCTCTGGATTCATTTAAGATAGAGTTGAATAGAGCTCTCAAGGATAGTGGAATCAAGGGTTATGGAGATAAGGCAGGAACAAGATACTGATTAAGGATAATCAGCCATGATCATATTGAATGGTGGTGCAGGCTCGAAGGGCAGAATGGCCTACTCCTGCACCTATTGTCTATTCCCTGCTTACCATGTCCAAAGCATAGAACATGGAACAGAAGAGCACAGTACAGACCCATCGGCCCTCAATGTTGTGCCAACCTTTTATCCTACTTTAAGATCAAAAGAACTTAAATACCCCTCATTTTACTATCATCTATGTGTCTATCCAAGAGTCGCTAAAATGTCCCGAAAGTCACTTAAAAGCAAACGACAGCTAACCTTGCAGCAGGCATGAAAGATGCCATGGCAGCAGGATAAGTCATTCATCAGGGAGAAAGTGAGGACTGCAGATGCTGGGGATCAGAGCTTAAAAATATTTTGCTGGAAAAGCGCAGCAGGTCAGGCAGCATCAAAGGAGAAGGAGAATCGACATTTCAGGCATAAGCCCAGGTTTGATAGGATACAGCATGAAAACCTGAAAGTTAACAGATTTGGGCACCATCCACAAAAAGCTGACACAACTCATACTTAAGTGAAAAAGATAAGATTCAGCCCTAGGACTCTATTTAATATTTGAATCAAGCCTCAGGACAGAAGCAGCAGAGTAGGGAAGCTGGCCAGTGAAGACCAATTGGGATTTGTGAAGGTAGAGGACTGAGACTGGAGTAGACAAAGGAACCCATCGTGGCTGAAGGGGGTTAAGAGAAAAGAGAAATGGAAGAAAAGGAAGAAAAAAAGATGTAATGGGCTCAGGTTCAGAGCAACAGCTAAAACACACATAAATTGATTGACACTGCAGACTCAGTCACATAGACAGCAATGGTATATGCCAGAACAAGATGGCTGTGCTACATGATTGAGTAGAGACATGGGAGAAACAGAGTTCCAGATAGGAAAGCTGGGTTTTTCTTTTCTATTCTTCCACTTGTTGGGATGTAAGTGTCACTGGCAAGAGTGACATGTGTTGCTTGTGAGAGGTAATTTCGGTTTAAACTTTAAGATGTGCCTGGACCACAGACTGATCTATAATAAAAGACAAAACTTTTGTTTCTTTTCTAACAACCATTTTATATACTCAAAAGTAGAGTAGTTTAAATTGTGCAGAATGCTGACAATTTGTGAGCGATAGTAAAAACAAGCAGGCTCTTGATTAATGAAGCCATTCACACAGCAGGGAAGGATGAGTCCTTGACTGATAAGACTCCAGGATGGGGGAACGACTTGAGACATCTGTTTCAGATTAAAGCCTTTGACTGATAAGACTACAGGGTGAGAAAAACAACAAACTTTGGAGACTCTGGAGCCTTTTGTTGCAGACTTTGTGATAAAAATAATGATGTTTTTAAGAATGTGAACCTTATGGCTTGTTGGAGCCAAGGAGAGGAGGGACTTGTGCTATATATAATGGAGACTTCGTAAGCCTCAGCGCGCCTTTTCTTTAAGGGTGCCCGACTCTGCAGACTTGACTTGTTAATAAAACTTTGTTTTCCTGAATTTGTCTAGAGCGATTATTGAGAAGCGATTTTCGTTTCTAACATTGCTCATCTTGCTTGGCTGACTAGGCCATTTCAGAGGGGAGTTAAGAGTCAACCACATTGATGTCAATCCGGAGTCACATTTAGGCCAGACCAGGTAAGAATGGCAGATTCTTTCCGTTCATTTTTATTTGCAAAAATATACTTGATTCATTAAAAAAAAAACTTTATGTACATACGCAAGACACTAAAGTATTTCTGTACAGGTCTGAGTAGGATGCTTTTTGGAGGGTTGGTGTGAACTCGAAAGACCAAGTGGCCTGCTTCCATACTTCAGGGAATCTATGATTCTACTACTGGTCAGTTTCTCCATGAGAAATGTTAATTTAGTTTTAGAACTGATTAAAATTGAGTTAATATACTTTTCCCTCATGGTCCCTCATGCTTTAGTTCACAGTTTTCTTGCCACTTCGGTGAGATCAGGCCATTAACAGCTCATTCAGAGTTTTTTTTTCAAAACTTATTTTATTCATAAAATTTGCAAAAGTACAGTACAAAACATTTCCACTGAAAATTACAGAAAGAGCAATAAAATTCAACTTGTCTCCACAGAACAGGTTTCACAACTGTAATATTCTTAATATGTGCAATAAACATTCCACATCTGACATTAAGCCTGAGAGGGAAACATGGATGAAAATGCAATAACAAAAACTTTTCTCCATTTGTCATGTTCCAGTCTTAGTTGTCCCAATACAGTTTCATTATTCTTGATGTTCACAATGGACATTCCTTGTCAGGCACACAACCTAATGTTTTCTACAGCCTCCAGATTCTCAGTGTACTCTAGCTCAAGGTGTTAAACAGTGACTTTTCTGCATTTCACCTCTGCAGTGGCTGTCTGAAGCTTTAGCACATCCCCCAGCCTGTAATCCTGGACTTTGGAATGTGAAAGTCTGTAACGCCCAATCAAGGACAACTCTTTGCACTGGAAGACCAATAAAGTACAAAATGGCCAAATTATCGCCTTCTGCACCATGAGATTTCTGTGATTCCATGATTTGGGCAAGTCTATCAGTCACAGTTATTGAGGGCAAACTAGCAAAAAATATAGAAACTGATAATAACATCTTGTTTAAATAGATAAAAAAAGAAGAGAATGGTCAAAGTGAACATAGGTCCATTATAAAATACATCTAGGGGTACAGTTATGGGGAACAAGGAAATGGCAGAAGAGTTAATCAAATATTTAGCATCAGTCTTTACAGTGGAACATCCCATTAATGCAGGAATATAGGGAGAACTCCTCTACTTTTTGTCATTTACATAAATGATTTGGATGCGAGCATAAGAGGTACATTTAGTAAGTTTGCAGATGACACCAAAATTGGAGGTGTAGTGGACAGCGAAGTGGGTTACCTCAGATTACAACAGGATCTTGACCAGATGGGCCAATGGGCTGAGCAGGACTTAGCAGGACTTATACACTCAATAGTAAGGTCCTAGAGAGTGTTGCTGAACAAAGAGACCTTGGAGTGCAGGTTCATAGCTCCTTGAAAGTGGAGTCGCAGGTAGATAGGTTAGTGAAGAACGCATTTGGTATGCTTCCCTTTATTGGTCAAAGTACTGAGTACAGGAGTTGGGAGGTCATGTTGCGGCTGTAAAGGACATCATTTAGGCCACTGTTGGAATATTGCATGCAATTCTGATCTCCTCCCTATTGGAAAAAATGTTGTGAAACTTGAAAGGGTTCAGAAAAGATTTACAAGGATGTTGACAGGGTTGGAGGATTTGAGCTATGGGGAGAAGCTGAACAGGCTGGGGCTGTTTTCCCTGGAGCATCGGAGGCTGAGGGATGACCTTATAGAGGTTTTCAAAATTATGAGGGGCATGGATAGGATAAATAGACAAAGTCTTTTCCTTGGGGTCGGGGAGTCCAGAACTAGAGGGCATAGGTTTAGGGTGAGAGGGGAAAGATATAAAAGAGACCTAAGGGGCAACGTTTTCACACAGAGGGTGGTACATGTATGGAATGAGCTGCCAGAGGAAGTGGTGGAGGCTGGTACAATTGCAACATTTAAGAAGCATTTGGAAGGTTATATGAATAGGAAGGGTTTGGAGGGATATGGGCCAGGTGCTGGCAGGTGGAACTAAATTGGGTTGGGATATCTGGTCAGCATGGATGGGTTGGACCAAAGGGTCTGTTTCCATGCTGTACATCTCTATGACTCTAAGTCTTCTTAGGCAAACTAAAGGTGCTGAAGTCAGATAAATCCACTGGCCCTTTGGTATACATTCGAGGATCAATTGTGGCTTTATTGGTTATACTTTTCCAAACGTCCTTGGATTTTGGAGAAATACCAGAGGATTGGAAAACTGCCAATCTTGCTCAAAAAGAGAGGGAAGCAAAAAGTATAGGCCGATTATCCTCACATAGAAAAGTATTGATATCAATTATTAAGGGAGTGATGGCAGCATATTTGGAAAATCATAATTTACTTAAGCACAATCAGCATGGCTTCATGAGAGGGAAATTATGCCTGATTAATTATTAGAACTTTTGAAGGATATTTCAACTAGAGTGGATAGAGGGGAACCAGTCGATGTGTTGTATTCAGACTTTCAGAAGGTGTTTGACAAGGTACCTCACAAAAGGTTAAGTCATAAGAGCCAAAGTGATGGAGGAAACATATATGGGCAGGAAACGGCGAGTAAGGAAAAGGAGTTCACTTTTAAGGTTGGTGATTTGTAAATGCTGGGGTTCCACAAGAATCAGTGCGAGGACGGGGAATGAAGTAAAGCCAAATCTGCAGACCATAAAAACATAAATGGAAAGGCAGGTTGACAGTAAAACATTTGGCACATTCTGAAGTTGTCAATTTCACTAATAAGTGCAAAAAATATTTTCTTTTTTCTAAAATCTATCTCTAAGGTCACGACCTCTGGGATCGGAAGAAAACAACTCCAAACAGATTTCACCTCCCTGATCACTATCCAGCCTCCACTGGTGAGACAGATGCTCATGTGGAGATGACTTGACATTACAATGCCTACTGCAGTCAAATAGCCCACTGTAGCTTGCCGTCTGGACTGGCACATTTGGGATAGGGCTTTGTCTGTTGGCACCAGGACTGTAGTCAAGGAGGACCAAATCTGTTGGAGGCTGACGGAGAAAGTGGAGGTAAAACATGAGAACATATTTCTGCATTTGTGATTCTACAAATGAATACATGGTTCAGAACTAGGAGTAACTGGTCTCTGTGTATTTAAAATGATGGCGTTCCTTCTTCCAAAGTATGGAAATTATACAATATATTCTGAGGTCATTCCATTAAATAAACTGGCATCAAATGGTTCAATATTGAACTATATTGAATAGAGGCTTAATGGATTTGTCAGGTGGAGAATATAGTTGAAAAATAAATGGAAAGGCAAATCGTGAGATGGATTTTACAGAGTTTACAGGCAGGTTCAGACTGGATCAGTAGGTGGATGATCAACTGAAATATACAAGGTAATGTGGGAAAATGGGATGTTATAAAAATTGGTGATGGAGACCGGAACTAGAAAACCGGGTCTTGGTCTTCCCGCCGGAGCTCGGACAGAGCGGCTTCCGGTTTCCCCGCCGGAGCTTAGACAGAGCGGTTTCCGGTTTCCAAGCCGGAGCTTGGACAGAGCGGCTTCCGGTTTCCCCGCCGGAGCTTAGACAGAGCGGTTTCCGGTTTCCAAGCCGGAGCTTGGACAGAGCGGCTTCCGGTTTCCCCGCCGGAGCTCAGACAGAGCGGCTTCCGGTTTCCCCGCCGGAGCTCAGAGAGAGCGGCTTCCGGTCGCCGATGAGTGACCGATGTGTTAGCCAATGGGAGCGGGAAAGGGCCATAACGTGAACCAATAGGGGCGGAGGAAGGACGGGGCTTAGTTCAACAGCTTCTGAAAGATGTCGGAGAGAAAAGTATTGAATGTGAGTGAGAGGGGGTGGGGTGGGGTGAGGGGGTGAGGGGAGGGGAGGGGGGTGGTGAGGGGGGGGTGGGGGAATGGTGAGGGGGAGGGTAGGGGGTGAGGGGGAGGGTAGGGGTGAGGGGGTGGGGGTGGTGGGGGGTGAGGGAATGGTGAGGGGGGGTGGGGGGTGGGGGAATGGTGAGGGGGGGTGGGGGAATGGTGAGGGGTGGGGGAATGGTGAGGGGGGGGAGGGTGAGGGGGGGTGGGGGAATGGTGAGGGGGGGGAGAGTGAGGGGGTGGTGGGGGGTGAGGGGGTGGGGGTGGTGGGGGGTGAGGGGGTGGGGGAATGGTGAGGGGGGGGTGGGGGGTGAGGGAATGGTGAGGGGGGGGTGGGGGAATGGTGGGGGGGTGAGGGGGGGTGGGGGAATGGTGAGGGGGGGGTGGGGGAATGGTGGGGGGGTGAGGGGGGGTGGGGGAATGGTGAGGGGGGGGTGAGGGGAGGGGGGGTGAGGGGGGGTGGGGGAATGGTGAGGGGGGGGTGAGGGGAGGGGGGTGAGGGGGTGGGGTGGGGGGGTGAGGGGGGGTGGGGGAATGGTGAGGGGGGGGTGAGGGGAGGGGGGGTGAGGGGGGGTGGGGGAATGGTGAGGGGGGGGTGAGGGGAGGGGGGGTGAGGGGGGGTGGGGGAATGGTGAGGGGGGGGTGAGGGGAGGGGGGGTGAGGGGGGGTGGGGGAATGGTGAGGGGGGGGTGAGGGGAGGGGGGGTGAGGGGGGGTGGGGGAATGGTGAGGGGGGGGTGAGGGGGGGGGTGGGGTGGGGGGGTGAGGGGAGGGGGGTGAGGGGGGGGTGAGGGGAGGGGGGTGGGGGGGGGTGGGGTGGGGGGGTGAGGGGGGGGTGAGGGGAGGGGGGGTGAGGGGGGGTGGGGGAATGGTGAGGGGGGGGTGAGGGGGGGGGTGGGGTGGGGGTGGTGTGGGGGGGTGAGGGGGTGAGGGGAGGGGGGGTGAGGGGGGGGTGAGGGGGTGAGGGGAGGGGGGGGTGAGGGGGTGGGGTGGGGGGGTGAGGGGGTGGGGTGGGGGTGGGGTGGGGGGGTGAGGGGGTGGGGTGAGGGGGTGGGGTGGGGGGGTGAGGGGGTGGGGTGGGGGGGTTGAGGGGGTGGTGGGGGGTGAGGGGGGGGTGAGGGGGTGGTGGGTGAGGGGGGGTGAGGGGGTGGTGGGGGGTGAGGGGGTGGTGGGTGAGGGGGGGGTGAGGGGGTGGGGAGGGGGTGGGGGGGTGAGGGGGTGGGGTGGGGGGGTGAGGGGGTGGGGAGGGGGGGTTAAGGGGGTGGGGTGAGGGGGTGGGGTGGGGGTGGGGTGGGGGGGTTAAGGGGGTGGGGTGGGGGTGGGGGTGGGGTGGGGGGGTGAGGGGGTGGGGTGGGGGGGTGAGGGGGTGGGGTGAGGGGGTGAGGGGGTGGGGTGAGGGGGTGGTGGGGGGGTGAGGGGGTGGGGTGAGGGGGTGGTGGGGGGGTGAGGGGGTGGGGTGAGGGGGTGGTGGGGGGGTGAGGGGGTGGGGTGAGGGGGCGGGGTGGGGGGGTGAGGGGGCGGGGTGGGGGGGTGAGGGGGCGGGGTGGGGTTGGGGTGAGGGGGCGGGGTGGTGAGGGGGCGGGGTGGGGTTGGGGTGGGGGGGTGAGGGGGTGGGGTGGGGGGCTGAGGGGGTGGGGGGGTGGGGTGGGGGGGTGAGGGGGTGGGGTGGGGGGCTGAGGGGGTGGTGGGGGGGTGAGGGGGGGGTGCGGGGAGGGTGGGGGGGTGAGGGGGGGGTGCGGGGGGGGTGAGGGGGTGAGGGGGGGGTGCGGGGGGGGTGAGGGGGTGGTGGGGGGGTGAGGGGGGGTGCGGGGAGTGAGGTGGTGGTGGGGGGGTGAGGGGGGGTGCGGGGAGGGTGGGGGGGTGAGGGGGTGGTGGGGGGGTGAGGGGGTGGTGGGGGGTGGTGGGGGGGTGAGGGGTGGGGTGAAGGCGTGGGGGGTGAGGGGGGGTGAGGGTGTGGGGGGTGAGGGAGAGGGGGGTGGTGAGGGGGTGGGGGTGGGGTGAGGGAGAGGGGGGTGGTGAGGGGGTGGCGGTTGGGGGGGTGAGGGGGTGAGGGTTGGGGGGGTGAGGGGGTGAGGGTTGGGGGGGTGAGGGGGGGCTGGGGGGGTGAGGGGGTGAGGGTTGGGGGGGTGAGGGGGTGGTGGCCTGGGGGGTTGAGGGGGTGGGGGCTGGGGGGGTTGAGGGGGTGGGGGCTGGGGGGGTTGAGGGGGTGGTGGCTGGGGGGGTTGAGGGGGTGGTGGCTGGGGGGTTGAGGGGGTGGGGGCTGGGGGGTTGAGGGGGTGGGGGCTGTGGGGGTGAGGGAGTGGGGGCTAGGGGGGGTGAGGGGGTGGGGGCTGGGGGGGTGAGGGGTTGGGGGTTGGGGGGGTGGGGGCTGGGGAGGGTGAGGGAGTGGGGTCTGGGGGGGGGTGAGGTGGTGGGGGCTGGGGGGTGAGGGGTGGGGGTTAGGGGGTGAGGGAGAGGGGGGGTGAGGGGGTGGGGGTTGGGGGGGTGGGGGTTGGGGGGTTGGGGGGGTGGGGGTTGGGGGGAGTGAGGGGGTGAGGGAGAGGGGGGGTGGGGGTTGGGGGGGGTGAGGGGGTGAGGGAGAGGGGGGGTGAGGGGGTGGGGGTTGGGGGGGTGAGGGAGAGGGGAGTGGGGGTGTGGGTTGGGGGGGTGAGGGTGGGGGTGGGGAGTGAGGGAGAGGGGGGTGAGGGTGGGGGAGAGGGGTGGAGGGGTGAGCGAGGGGGGTGGGGGTGGAGGGGTGAGGGGGTGGGGGTGGAGGGGTGAGGGAGGGGGGGTGAGGGAGAGGGGGGTGGGGGTGGAGGGGTGAGGGAGGGGGGGTGGAGGGGTGAGGCATGGGGGGTGGGGGGGTGAGGGAGAGGGAGAGGGGGGTGAGGGAGGGGGGTTGGGGTGGAGGGGTGAGGGAGGGGGGGTGGGGGTGGAGGGGTGAGGGAGGGGGGCTGGGGGTGGAGGGGTGAGGGAGGGGGGCTGGGGGGGTGGAGGGTAAGGGAGAGGGGGGTGAGGGAGGGGGGGTGGAGGGTGAGGGAGAGGGGGGTGAGGGAGAGGGGGGTGAGGGTGGGGGTGGAGGGGTGAGGGGGAGAGGGTGTGGGGGTGAGGGGGAGAGGGTGTGGGGGTGAGGGAGAGGGTGAGGGAGAGGGTGTGGGGGTGAGGGAGAGGGTGTGGGGGTGAGGGTGTGGGGGAGAGGGTGTGGGGGTGAGGGGGAGAGGGTGTGGGGGTGAGGGGGAGAGGGTGTGGGGGGGGTGAGGGGGAGAGGGTGTGGGGGGGGTGAGGGGGAGAGGGTGTGGGGGGGGTGAGGGAGAGGGTGTGGGGGGGGTGAGGGAGAGGGTGTGGGGGGGGTGAGGGGGTGAGGGAGAGGGTGTGGGGGGGTGAGGGAGAGGGTGTGGGGGGGTGAGGGAGAGGGTGTGGGGGGGTGAGGGAGAGGGTGTGGGGGGGTGAGGTGGGGGGGTGAGGTGGTGGGGGTGAGGGAGATGGGGTGGGGGTGAGGGAGAGGGTGTGGGGAGCTGAGGGTGGGGATGGGGCTGAGGGAGAGGGTGTGGGGGGCTGAGGGAGAGGGTGTGGGGGGCTGAGGGAGAGGGTGTGGGGGGTGGGGGTGAGGGAGAGGGTGTGGGGGTGAGGGAGAGGGTGTGAGGGGGTGAGGGAGAGGGTGGGGGTGGGGGTGAGGTGGTGGGTGTGGGGGGCTGAGGGAAAGGGTGTGGGGGGATGAGGAGTTTGGGGGTGGGGGTGAGGGAGAGGGTGTGGGGGGGTGAGGGGGTGGGGGTGAGGGAGAGGGTGTGGGGGGGTGAGGGGGGTGGGGGTGAGGGAGAGGGTGTGGGGGGGTTGAGGGGGTGGGGGTGGGGGTGAGGGAGGGGGTGTGGGGGGGAGAGAGGGTGGGGGTGAGGGAGAGGGTGTGGGGGAGAGAGGGGGTGGGGGTGGGGAGGGTGGGGGTGAGGGAGAGGGTGTGGGGGGGAGAGGGGGTGGGGGTGGGGAGGGTGGGGGTGAGGGAGAGGGTGTGGAGGGGTGAGGGGGTGGGGGTGAGGGAGAGGGTGTGGAGGGGTGAGGGGGTGGGGGTGAGGGAGAGGGTGTGGAGGGGTGAGGGTGAGGGGGTGAGGGAGAGGGTGTGAGGGGGTGAGGGAGAGGGTGTGAGGGGGTGAGGGAGAGGGTGTGGGGGGGGTGAGGTGGTGGGTGTGGGGGTGAGGGAGAGGGTGTGAGGGGGTGAGGGAGAGGGTGTGGGGGGGGTGAGGTGGTGGGGGTGGGGGTGAGGGAGAGGGTGTGGGGGGCTGAGGGAGAGAGTGTGGGGGGGTGAGGAGTTTGGGGGTGGGGGTGAGGGAGAGGGTGTGGGGGGGTTGAGGGGGTGGGGGTGGGGGTGAGGGTGAGGGAGAGGGTGTGGGGGGTTGAGGGGGTCAGGGTGGGGGTGAGGGAGGGGGTGTGGGGGGGAGAGAGGGTGGGGGTGAGGGAGAGGGTGTGGGGGGGTTGTGGGGGTGGGGGTGAGGGAGGGGGTGTGGGGGGGAGAGAGGGTGGGGGTGAGGGAGAGGGTGTGGGGGAGAGAGGGGGTGGGGGTGGGGAGGGTGGGGGTGAGGGAGAGGGTGTGGGGGAGAGAGGGGGTGGGGGTGGGGAGGGTGGGGGTGAGGGAGAGGGTGTGGGGGGGAGAGGGGGTGGGGGTGGGGAGGGTGGGGGTGAGGGAGAGGGTGTGGAGGGGTGAGGGGGTGGGGGTGAGGGAGAGGGTGTGGGGGGGTTGAGGGGGTGGGGGTGGGGGTGAGGGAGGGGGTGTGGGGGGGAGAGAGGGTGGGGGTGAGGGAGAGGGTGTGGGGGAGAGAGGGGGTGGGGGTGAGGGAGAGGGTGTGGGGGAGAGAGGGGGTGGGGGTGAGGGAGAGGGTGTGGGGGGGTTGAGGGGGTGGGGGTGAGGGAGGGGGTGGGGGTGAGGGAGAGGGTGTGGGGGGGTGAGGGGGAGGGTGGGGGGGTGAGGGGGTGAGGGGGTGGTGGGGGGGTGAGGGGGTGGTGGGGGGGTGAGTGGTTGGTGGGGGGTGGTGGGGGGGTGAGGGGGTGGGGGGTGGTGAGGGGTGGGGTGAAGGCGTGGGGGGTGAGGGGGGGTGAGGGTGTGGGGGGTGAGGGAGAGGGGGGTGGTGAGGGGGTGGGGGTGGGGTGAGGGAGAGGGGGGTGGTGAGGGGGTGGCGGTTGGTGGGGTGAGGGGGTGAGGGTTGGGGGGGTGAGGGGGTGAGGGTTGGGGGGGTGAGGGGGGGCTGGGGGGGTGAGGGGGTGGGGGCTGGGGGGTGAGGGGGTGGGGGCTGGGGGGGTGAGGGGGTGGGGGCTGGGGGGGTTGAGGGGGTGGTGGCTGGGGGGGTTGAGGGGGTGGTGGCTGGGGGGTTGAGGGGGTGGGGGCTGGGGGGTTGAGGGGGTGGGGGTGGGGGGGGTGAGGGAGTGGGGGTGGGGGGGGAGAGGGGGTGGGGGTGGGGGGGGTGAGGGAGAGGGGGTGGGGGTGGGGGGGGTGAGGGAGAGGGGGTGGGGGTGGGGGGGGGGTGAGGGAGAGGGGGTGGGGGTGGGGGGGGTGAGGGAGAGGGGGTGGGGGTGGGGGGGGTGAGGGAGAGGGGGTGGGGGTGGGGGGGGTGAGGGAGAGGGGGTGGGGAGGGAGAGGGGGTGGGGGTGGGGGGGGTGAGGGAGAGGGGTTGGGGGTGGGGGGGGTGAGGGGGTTGGGGGGGGTGAGGGAGAGGGTGTGGGGGGGTGAGGGGGTGGGGGTGAGGGAGAGGGTGTGGGGGGGGTGAGGGGGAGGGTGTGGGGAGGTGAGGGACAGGGGGTGGGGGTGAGGGAGTGGGGGGGGAGTGGGGGTGAGGGAGTGGGGGGTGGGGGTGAGGGGGTGGGGGGGTGAGGGAGAGAGGGTGGGGGTGGGGGGGGTGAGGGAGAGGGGGTGGGGGGGTGAGGGAGAGGGGGTGGGGGGGTGGGGGGTGAGGGAGAGGGGGTGGGGGTGGGGGGTGAGGGAGAGGGGGTGGGGGTGGGGGGTGAGGGAGAGGGGGTGGGGGTGGGGGGTGAGGGAGAGGGGGTGGGGGTGGGGGGGGTGAGGGGGTGGGGGTGGGGGGGGTGAGGGGGTGGGGGTGGGGGGGGTGAGGGAGAGGGGGTGGGGGGGGTGAGGGAGAGGGGGTGGGGGGGGTGAGGGAGAGGGGGTGGGGGGGGTGAGGGAGAGGGGGTGGGGGGGGTGAGGGAGAGGGGGTGGGGGTGGGGGGGTGAGGGAGAGGGGGTGGGGGTGGGGGGGGTGAGGGAGAGGGGGTGGGGGGGGTGAGGGAGAGGGGGTGGGGGGGGTGAGGGAGAGGGGGTTGGGGGGGGTGAGGGAGAGGGGGTGGGGGTGGGGGAGTGGGGGGGTGAGGGAGTGGGAGTGGGGGGGTGTGGGGGTGGGGGTGTGGGAGAGGGTGTGGGGAGGTGAGGGACAGGGCGTGGGGAGCTGAGGGACAGGGCGTGGGGGACAGGGGGTGGGGGACAGGGGGTGGGGGTGAGGGAGTGGGGGGGTGGGGTTGAGGGGGTGGGGGGGTGAGGGAGAGGGGGTGGGGGTGGGGGGGTGAGGGAGAGAGGATGGGGGTGGGGGGGTGAGGGAGAGGGGGGGGTGAGGGAGAGGGGGTGGGGGTGGGGGGTTGGGGGTGAGGGAGTGGGGGGGGTGAGGGAGTGGGGGGGGTGAGGGAGAGGGAGTGGGGGGGAGAGGGAGTGGGGGGGGGTGGGGGTGAGGGAGTGGGGGGTGAGGGAGAGGGGGTAGGGGTGAGGGAGTGGGGGGTGGGGGAGAGGGGGTGGGGGAGAGGGGCTTGGGGGAGAGGGAGTGGGGGGTGAGGGAGAGGGAGTGGGGGGTGAGGGAGAGGGAGTGGGGGGTGAGGGAGAGGGAGTGGGGGTTGAGGGAGTGGGGGTTGAGGGAGTGGGGGTTGAGGGAGAGGGAGTGGGGGGTGAGGGAGTGGGGGGTGAGGGAGAGGGAGTGGGGGGTGAGGGAGTGGGGGGTGAGGGGGTGAGGGAGTGGGGGTGAGGGAGAGGGGGGGTGAGGGAGAGGGAGAGGGGGGGTGAGGGAGAGGGAGAGGGGGGGTGAGGGAGAGGGAGTGGGTGGTGAGGGAGTGGGGGGGTGAGGGAAAGGGGGTGGGGGTGAGGGAGTGGGGGGGTGAGGGAGAGGGAGTGGGGGGGTGAGGGAGTGGGGGGGTGAGGGAGTGGGAGTGGGGGGGTGAGGGAGTGGGAGAGGGGGTGGGGGTGAGGGGGTGGGGGTGAGGGAGTGGGGGGGTGAGGGAGAGGAGGTGGGGGTGAGGGAGTGGGGGGTGAGGGAGGGGGTGAGTGTTTTAAAAAAATTCTCGAGGTCAGGTTCGTAGGAGAGTAGTCTGACACAGAACAAACGACCAAGAGGCGAGTCTGCTAGAATATGGGCATTTTATTCCCCGCAGCGTCGCCACAACGGGTCTGGCTTATACTCACTCTACATGTTACCGGAACTGGGAGCCGTCAGTTCTCGTAGAGCGGTTGCCAACAACCCACGCTCGGCGGTTAAACGTAACCCCGGAGCAGACTCACCGAACTGGAGACTTTTCCAGCTGATATACTCTTTTCCAGATATAAACATTCATGTGAACAGCAGAGCAAGGCTAAAAAACACATTCCATTCTGGTTACATACAGATAAGAAGATTCACACGGGGAGGTGTGTAATAAGATTCACACGGGACTAAGCAACACCTCCATTCCGGTTAGATTCACACATGTATTGGGACATAATTTTTAACCGTTTCACCACATTCCACTGCTTGGAATTTTACACCACAGTGAGTGAGTGGGAGAGGTGGAGGGGGTGGGGGAGAGGTGGTGGGGGGGTGGGGGTGAGGGTGGGGGAGAGGGGGTGGGGGTGGGGTGGTGAGGGTGAGGGGGTGGGTGTGAGGGGGAGGGGTGTGTAGGGCGAGTGGAGGGGGAGGTGGGAGGTGGAGGGGGGGGAGGGGGGAGGAGGAGGAGGAGGAGGAAGGGAAGGGAAGGGGGAGAGGGAAGGGGGAGGGGGGGAACGGGGGAAGGGGGAGTGGGAGTGGGGGGGAGGGGGGAACGGGGGAAAGGGGAGTGGGAAAGGGGAGGGGGAGGGGGAGAAGGGGGGTAGGGGGAGGGCAAGGGGGTAGGAGGGGGAATAGGGGAGAGGGGGAGGGCAAGGGGGGGAGGGAGGAGGGGGGAGAGGGGGAGGGGAAAGGGGAGAGCGGGGGAAGGGAGAGGGGAGGGGAGGGGGGTAAGTGGGGGAGGTGGGGTGGGTGAGCGGGGAGGGGAGGGGAAAGTGAAGGAGTTGGTAGCTGGGAATGAGGGCATTTGGTGACAGAAAATGACTGCCCCCTTCCCCCTGCCAGGCTGGGGATCCCTTGGTGGTGTCTCCACATGAGTCTGAGCTTCTGGGCAGCTCACCTGGCAAAAGGGTCCCAGTGAACCAATTTCATTATCCTTCTTGTATACAAGAGTCAGACAAACGTTTACTGGTTGCAAGAGTTCTATGTGAAATTAGTCCAGGCAGTACCAGACCAATTCCTAACCTATTGACTGAATGCATGAAACTACAGTTAATTTTATAATAAGTGGTAGAGTCAAGAGTCAGGTTAAAGGGTTAAAATGATAAAATTATAGTACTACTGTGTGCTATTCTGAAGTTTGGACAGTGGAGGGACTCAGTTCACAGTAAACCAAATGCTTGAATACCTCACTGAATTCCAACATCTGTCACTTTGTTCAGCGTGCAAACAACCCAGAAACTATTTGATTCCGAAAAGAATCCCGACGAGTGTGTTTCATTTCTTTCCACCAGAAATACTACCCACCGGACTTTGATCCGTCAAAGATCCCAAAACTCAAACTTCCCAAAGATCGACAGTATGTGGTCCGATTAATGGCTCCTTTCAACATGAGGTAGGCACAAGCTGCTCATCAACATTTTACCTGCTTTAGAATTAATTTTGTACATCCTAAAGAATGTTAGCTTACATTGTTTACTGATGTAAATTTAATTTAATAAAGGAAACTGAAGTGTTTGCATTCACAACCAATTACCTGACATGATTTCTCCAGTAGCTTGCACGTCATGTGCCCCAAATTCTAGCTCAGTATCTTGGCATCATTGAGTAACTGGGTATTGGAAGATATGTTTCCACTCTTGTGGGTCATTGTGTTAATCATGATTTATGTTACTGGATTCTTAAATCCTGCACAAAATGATCGTGTCCTGCGCATCAAACATTCAAGAATGTGGTGAATCAGCATTGATTACACAAGGTGGCAACCTCTTCTACAACTATTCTCTTAGGGATAAAAAACACAATCACTCAATTTTAATTCTCTCTCCTTCTAGGGAGAGTCTTTAGTCAGATACCTGAGCTCGCCATTTACTTGCTTTCAAATTCTGAACTCTGTGACCCAGTGCTTTTTCATTATTATTGTTCTTTTTGTGACATAACAGTTACTGTGGTTCAAAGTAATGCAATGCTTTGAGAGGTTTCAGAGAGCTGTGACAAGGTGGTAATGTAAATGCTTTTATCTTATATTTCAAAGCTCTGGAACTCTTCATGTTCCTTAGTCTGTCTGTCTTTCTTTCTGCAATGAAAAAGCTTTTCAAGCTGAGCTTGCTATCAACTAACCATTTTCTCTCAACTGGGCATTTTTCAGCAGTTTTTGATGAGCCAATAGGTGGCTATAAGTGCTTTCCTATGTGAAGTAGTTCTATTAGTGGTGGTCATGCCTGCACAGTACATAATGTGTCCTTCAATACAAACCTGCACAGTACATAATGTGTCCTTCAATACAAACCTGCACAGTACATAATGTGTCCTTCAATACAAAAACCCACCAACAAGATTGTGCTATTCCTTTGTTATTTTGATTGACAATAGCGGCACGGTGGCACAGTGGTTAGTACTGCTGCCTCACAGCGCCAGAGACCCGGGTTCAATTCCCGCCTCAGGCGACTGACTGACTGTGTGGAGTTTGCACATTCTCCCCGTGTCTGTGTGGGTTTCCTCCGGGTGCTCCGGTTTCCTCCCACAGTCCAAAGATGTGCAGGTCAGGTGAATTGGCCATGCTAAATTGCCCGTAGTGTCAGATAAGGGGTAAATGTAGGGGTATGGGTGGGTTACTCTTCACAGGGTCGGTGTGGACTTGTTGGGCCGAAGGGCCTGTTTCCACACTGAATGGAATCTAATCTAATCTATTCCTGTTCTGTTGTATTTTGCGAAGTAACTTTTAATTTTGCCTGTTTTTCCCAATTATGGGCCTGAGCTTTTTAGAATAGGAATCCCACGTTAGCAATTAATTGATCAAAAAATACTTTTTACAGTTGCTTTTTTCCAGCCAAGCAAAGCCTGTACGTTGTACTCTGAACAGACCACAGCTTTGATATGTTCAGGCCTAACTCCAGATGTGGTTCTCAGCATGATGTCACTTACTGAAACCTCTCAATAAGGTCACTTGAAGATGAAAGCTGTGCACTGAGACGCATTCTCTTAAGAATCTAAAGCATTAAGAATATTTTGCTAATTGTTTCTTCCATAAAATGCAAGAAAATTAGTATTCACAAAAAAGAATGTAATTCTTTGTGTTTTAAAGAGGAAAGACTGGGATGATTTGAGAAGATCTATAAAATAATGAAATAACAAAATTGGGCAGATGTCAACCAGAATTTCAACAGAAATTTGTTCGGAAGCACCAGCGATCATGTTTACAAGTTTGATGTTATTCTTTCTGTCAGAGAATAGCAGAGGTGGGGGAGAAGTTGTCAGCTTGTGTAGTGAATGTTATAGAATCTCCACAGTGTGGAAGCAGGCCACTTGACCATTGAGTTCACACCAACCCTCCGAAGAGCATCCTACCCAGATGCACCCTGTCCTTGCAACTCCCATGGCTAACCCACCGAGCCTATACGTCCCTGGACACAATGGGCAATTTAGCATGGCAAATCCACTTAACCTGCTTGGACTGTGGGAGGAAACCCACGCAGACATGGGGAGAAGGTGCAAACCCGACATGGACAATCGCACAAGGTTGGAATCGAACCCAGGTCCCTGGCGCTGTCAGGCAGCAATGCTAACCACTGAGCCACCATGCTGCACTGTTAATTCACTGTATTCTTTTAAGACGGAAAAGGTCATCTTGTGGAGGCATTAGGTATCCTGTAACATAGATTGTGACTGATGACCTACATAGTTAGGAGAGACATTTTCCAGCTTCTGTGTCCCCAACTGAACCTGTTTTTACTTGTTGTGATGCATAGGACTGACTGTATAAACAAGAGAGTCTTGTTTGACATTTTCATGTATTCTTCTCTTGTGTTAGGTGTAAGACATGTGGAGAGTACATATACAAAGGGAAGAAGTTCAACGCACGAAAGGAAACTGTACAGAATGAAGTCTATCTGGGTCTGCCCATTTTCCGCTTCTACATCAAGTGTACTAGGTGTCTGGCAGAAATCACATTTAAAGTAAATATGTCTACATCTCATCGATTCATTCGTATGCAGTTCTCTCCGACAAGTGGTATTTGCACTGCATTACTTCAACCAAGGAATGTACTTTTTCTCCAGGATTACAGTAAATTTTGCAGCATATTGTCAGTCCCACCCTGTCTATAATCTTCCACTCCTTGTCCTGATGACATTGATTCCCTCTAGTGTATGTATTCACGGACACATACCTTAAGATGCCTTACTTCAGTGATATTTATTCCTTGGGTTGGTGATGGCATTTCCTGTGGTGATGCCATTTCCTATTCTTTTTCTTAGGGGGTGGTAAATTGGGTCCAAATCAATGTGTTTGTTGATAGAATTCCGGTTGGAATGCCATGCTTCTAAGAGTTCTTGTGCGTGTCTCTGTTTGGTTTGTTCTATGATGGATATGTTTTCCCAGTCAAAGTGGTGTCCTTCCTTGTCCGTATGTAAGTATACAGGTGAGAGTGGGCCATGTCTTTTTGTGGCTAGTTGGTGTTCATGTATCCTGGTGGCTAGTTTTCTGCCCATTTGTCCAATGTAGTGTGTGTTACAGTCCCTGCAAGGTATTTTTCAACAAGCAAAGCTAATGTCATTTACAAAATACCTTGCAAGAACTGTTACACAGGAGTTACAGTGATGCTGCTGACAGGGGCCAGTGTTGGATGGGGTTGGGGGGCAGACGGGTGGGAGGGATGGTGGGGTTGGGCAGCAGGTGGTGTTGGATGGAGTTGGGGGGGAGGGGGGTGGTTGTGGACAGGGGGAGGCGGGAGCGCACGCACGTGCTGCTGCTGCCTCGCCTCCTGAATGGAGAGCGGACTTAGCAAGTGCTCGCTGTGTAAAATCCCATTGAACTGATTGGGGGACAGGGAGGGGTAGGGAAGGCTTCAGCAATCCTGCACATCCCTTTCACACAAGTGTATGTCTGCTCAGTAACAAACCCTGAGACAGAGAGAGGTACCAAGGCAGGCAGAGCAAGGAAAAAGGAAACTTCAGAAAATTCCGAACCCCAGAGGAGAGACATTGAATCAATTAACCGAATAATCAATTATCCAAACAAAATAGTGCCCGCCCATCTCTTTCATATAATCAAGATTCCTCTGTGCATTCAAGGCATTCTACAGAGGTTCCAGCTACTTAGTACACTCTGGCTGAAAGATCTTAAACAGTGACATTTCCCCATTCCAATTCTATGGCAGCTGCGCTAAGCATTACTCCATCCCTCAACAGGTAGTCCAGTACCTGTAGAGCACAAAGGCCTGTTTCATGGATTCAGCATGGACCTCAATAAAATTGCTGAATCTTTCTCCTTACCTGCTATACAAGGGGATATCCCACAGGATGTGACAACTACCCCATCTTCACCAGTCACCTCAAGGCCAACATATGGAGAGTGTCATACTCTGGGCGTGTAGGAAGGATTTTTTACAGGGAGTGCCTTTCTCACCACCAACAGTGAAAGAATTTTCTTCTTTACAGCCAGAAATGATCAGTTATTAAGTTATAATTATATCAGTTTGTACACTGTATCCAGCTGTTGGTTCATTAGTTGATACTGAAGGCAAGTGAACATAATTGGCTTCACGGAAAATTCTGTTTTTGAAACTAGAGCTTTATAGTGATTTCAAATGTACATAATAACAGAGGGAATCTTGGCATGTTATTGTTCTCAGCCCACTGTTTGGTGTTACTGCCTTCATGACACCAAGTGTCATGGGATAGACAAACTTGAATCTGAGCTCGGTCAGAATGCAGTGATGTATGGTATGATAGAGGCGAGAGGGAAACTCCACTGAAAAGGTTGCACTGCCAAACTTACGTATTCACTTACAGGATATGTTGGTGTCACGTTTGACATGTTTCAAAGTTCCATGTGAATGTTGACCATTTGTGGTGGTTGGGGTGGGGGAGGTTACTGTGGTGCTGAGGCAGGATGGATCTGAATTAAACTTGAGTTACATGGAGCTTGTCCAAAGTTTTGGCAATGCAAGCTGCAGGGAGCATGTGGCTTTAGATGAAATTCTTCAGCCCAGCAGTCTTTTGCCTAGGAGTTGAAAGATAACAAAAGTTCCTTCCCTAAGTCCATAGAAAAGGAGAGCTGGAAGAAATGTTTTCCCAATTTGAGCTGTCTGTCCAGAAGTTGGTGGATCCTACAGTATGGGTTTGCACTCCCCTGTTAATTATACTCATTGTCCTGCGCTAATTCAGATTGCTTTCATTCAGCAGCATCATTAACCGAGCAAATTGGTGCTGAAGAAAATTGAATTTCCAATTAGTTAAGTTAAGCAAGAATATAGGTAAGAGGACTCAATGGTAGTGCAGTAGTTCTGTTGCTGCATTGGTAATTGAGAGACTTGGATGAATCCAGAGAATGAGAGTCCAAATCCTACCTTGGTATTTTGAAAACTTCAATTCTGTTTTGTTTTAAGAACTAAAAAGTAAATGTGACCATACACTTAAAAGTTCAGCTGCCTGACTAACACCGTTTAGGAAAGGCATCATTACTCAGTCTGTCCTGTGTATGACTCCCATCCCACTCCAATATGGTTGACACTTGAAATGGCCGGAATATAACTAGCAATAACAATAAAACTCAGTCTTGGCTAGTCATTCCTATCACATGAGAATTTCTATCCCAGTCTACTGTTGTAAATCTTGATGGTAAATGTCATTATTTAATTGTAGAGCGTGTTAAAGCCAAGGTGCAGAGACTATTTTTAAGAACATTTAACTGCAGTAAGCTATATCTGCAGAGCCCAGGGTTCAAGCCCACAATCACTATTGTATTTTACCATTTAATATTTATGTGCACTCATTACTGCTTAATACTGAAAGGAAAGGATTCTTAAAACCGAAGCTCTTTGCTGGACTTGCTTTCTGTTTGAACCAAGGGAATGAAGTTGGCATGACATGTGGCCGTTTCTTGATTGCTGGTGTGTGTCTGACCTTTTAGACTGACCCTGAGAACACAGACTACGTGATGGAGCATGGAGCGACACGAAACTTCCAAGCAGAGAAGCTGCTGGAGGAGCAGGAGAAGCAAATGCAGAAAGAACGGGAGGATGAAGAGCTGAACAACCCGATGAAGGTATTCCTAACTATTTGCACTGTGCTGACAGACCCATTCCAGAGTGTATTCTGCACTCTGGCCTCTTGCCACCTTCATCTAACCTCAATCATATATCATTATGTTCCTTTCTCCCTCTTGTGGGGATGAGGTGGCAGTAACATTTTGGAACCTTAATAAAACTGCCTTGCCAAAGTCTTTCCTAGCAGAATATATTGTAAATATTCAATGTCATACTTACTAGTACATTTTGAAACAACGTTTTTGCCATTAACAATAAAACCAGAGTTGAAAAAATATGAAAATGGCAGAGGTGTGGGGATTTCAGTGTGAGGGTGCAATGTGCTGATCAGAAATTCACTCACGTGAAGGTGAATGGCTGATATGGCCCAGTGATTTCAGCACTCATACTCTTCCATGTGTTCATCCTTTTTTAAAGGTTTTAGAGAACAGGACTAAAGATTCCAAAATGGAAATGGAGGTCTTGGAAAACCTGCAGGAGCTGAAGGAGTTGAACCAGCGACAGGCCAATGTTGACTTTGAGAGCATGTTACTGGAGTATCAGAAATATGAGAAAGACCTGAAACGACAGCAGGAGGAGGAAGATGAGCGAGAAATGAAGTAGGCCTGACTCTCCAAATTCAGAATTGTAATGATGGTCATCAGCATTGAGACATCAAAAAGCAGAATGGATGCAGAGGAAAGCTTTCTGCTGAGTTAGTTGGTCACAGCCAGAGTGTTGTAAGGAGGATCCCATCTAGGGTCAGTGCCCTAGGGTTGAACTGGAGATTCTGGGGGAATAAATCAAAGTGCCCATTTTAATCGCAATCCAGAAGTTTTTTAAAAAAATTAAGACGAGTGGTGAGACTGGGCTCGACTGTGATGCCCTTCACAGTGAAATAGCCTGATCACTGTCTGGATGTGATTGTTTCCACAAAGTAGTGATGCAGTGATGCCTCAGTGTGAGGTAGAGAAGAGTAATGGGTTACAATCATTATTTCCTCTCAAAGATCATTATGTTAACTTTTTTTTTCTGTTATCTCAAAATAAAACACACGGTCCTCTTGTAGAGGTTATTAATTTAGAAAATCTGGCAATTTTTATTAGAAATATCCACACAACTCACTGAGCACCAGATGCTGGTTTGTGTGAGTTCACGTTCCAGTCTCTATTTCATTTTTGCACTCTGACCAGTAAGTTTGAGTAGAACTAAAACGCTGCAAACTGTGTGTCCCTGCTTTCACTAGTCCATTGACCAGCATTGGAGTGAAGTTGAATATTAACAACTGCACAATATTTTGAATCAGTTTGAGAGTCCTCTCCTTAATTACACTGCTACTTTGACACTGGTTTCTTGAAGTTTGGAATCCAGTCAAAATTTTGTTTCCTGAACACTAACTCTTTCCCTTCTCCTTCCGATTCTCTTTATCTTTTCCCAATCAAGCATCAGTTTGTTTTCCTGTAGAGAGTTACATGCCAGGAATCAGTTCTGTGTTGATTTATCTTGCCTCTTTCTATCCTGAAAGGTCCATGCTGGAAAGTGCCCAGGTGAAGAGAATTCTAGATGATTCGGACTCTGATGAGGAACTCCCTAAACCTTGTAAACTGAATTCGCCAGCCCCTCAGAGGCCCACAGATATTCTCAATGAGGTATGATTTGGATTCCTTTTCAAGTGCTTAAAAGCTAAGAAACTCATTTCATGCATTGTCACAGGCCATTCAACCCATACCCCTACATTTACCCCTTACCTAACACTACGGGCAATTTAGCATGGCCAATTCACCTGACCCTGCACATCTTTTGGACTGTGGGAGGAAACCGGAGCACCCGGAGGAAACCCACGCAGACACGGGGAGAACGTGCAAACTCCACACAGTCAGTCGCCTGAGGCGGGAATTGAACCCGGGTCTCAGGCGCTGTGAGGCAGCAGTGCTAACCACTGTGCCACCGTGCCGCCCACTAACTTTTAGATATCAATTCTAAATTCCTCAGTTCCCAATTTATCTCTTGTTGTTTACAGCTTGATATTAAATGTATTTAGTGTATCATACCATTTCTAATTTACTTCTGAGATCCTATCATTCGCCAGTTTTAAGGATAAACTCTTCATCCCTCCAGTCTTTTCACGTATGGCCTGATCCTCTGCGACATTGTGGTCTTTAGTTTGTGTCTAAAATGGAGGGGCACCAATATCCCATTAAGGAGGTTTGCTAGTGCCACTTCGGGGGTTTAAAGTAGTCTGGCAGGTGGGGAGAACTGAAGCAGTAAGTTGGCATGCGAAGTGATTGAGGAGAAGTTCAGTATTAAGTCAAGTAAGTCTCATAGTGAGAACAGGGTCAGGTTAATGAACACAGCATTACTGGCACTCTGAAGTGTATTTAATGCAAGGAGTAACAGGTAAGGCAAATGAGCTTAGAGCCTGGATTAGTACATGGAACAACAGTGTTGTAGCCACAAGACAAATATGGTTAAGAGAAGGGAAGGACTGGCCTCTCAACGTTTCAGGGTTTAGATGTATCAGGCGTGATATAGAAGGGGTGGGGGAATTTAATTACTGATTTAAGAGAATGTCACAGCTGCACTGTGGGAGTACACCTTAGTACATCTCAGCATCAAGTGGCATCAGTGATGCCCACAATGCTGTTGGAACTGTGTACAAATGGAGGGGCCTAATCATGATGGTGGGCTCATACAGCGAGGCCATATGGGTAGAACTCAGGAATAAGCAAAGTGCAACCACTATGAAGGTAATATTGTAAGTTTCCCAACAGCCAATGAGAGATAGAGCAACAGATATGTAGTTGTGTTAAATTAGCTTGCCGATACTCTTAACATTAGAGTGCATATGTGAAGCATGGTGACAAGCAATGCTGCAGAATAAAACATAAAACACTCAGTTAGTCAGTCAGTACTGTGCAGAGAGTAGGAGATTTAATGTTTCAGGGAATGTCCTCATGGTGAGCCTTTGTCTTGGCTGAGTATTTGCCTTTCGAGGAACATCACTAAATTGATTTGATCATTAGTGTGCTGCTGTTTGTGGAACCTTGCGAGGCCAATTTCCATTCTGAGGAAAAGGATATCGGCCTGAAATGTTAACTCTCTTCTAATGCTACTTGACTTGCTGATTGTTTCCCACTTTTGTGATTTTTGTTTCTGATTTCCAGCGCACACAGTATATTAATTTTGTTCAGAAAACTGTCTGTACCCGTGTAAAAGAACCTTTTAAGAAAGAATGTAAGAAATTTGGAAGAGGTGAGAGGAAATGAATTGACTGATTATCCTGTAAAACTGTGATTGATGGATCAAAGAAGTAGCAGAATAGAGGAGCTCTGATGAACGTTAACTGGACCTTAAACATTGATCTTGCTTGCTCTCCACAGATGCACCCAGACTTGCTGAGTTTCTCCAACAATTCCTGTTTTTGTAGCAGAGTAGAGGAGTTGCCTATGGTATCCACGCTAGACTTAATGTCTGTAAAGTTCATACACTACTTGCAGGAGTCCATTTTTGGCTATGATAACTTGCAGCCCATGTGCATGCATCATGATGAGTGCAAGATGAAAGGTTTTGTCAAAATATGTCCTTTTTTTCAGCAGTACTCAAATTTGGTATGACCATTTAAGGTGTTTGTCGATGTTCTTTTATTTATGGTTTTAGTTTTGTTTTGCTTTACAACAGAATACAGATCATCAGAGTAAAAAATTGAAGGCCGAGAGTTGGGAGAGGAGTGTGGGAAAGTTCAGTGGAAATCTTCATCTTTCTGGGTTGGTGGTGAAGAAGCCACAGACCAAACAAGTGGATTCAGCCAGCCTGAGGGGAGGGGATACTTCCCAGAAAGACTCCTCAGCAAGCAATGGTGAGAACTCTGTGCAAAATATTGAGCTTTTTGGTTTTATTGTATTTGGGAATCGGCTAGTTTTTGTTTGATCTCATTTTAAACAGAATTGAGTATGTGTCAAACTCTTGCAGTTCATTTACTTATCCAGGCTCTCTGCGGCTCCCCAGTGAATGTACCTCTCAATAGCTCTCCTTTGCTTTGAATGCTCAAAAATGTCTCTAATCTTCTATGATGCACAATCATGACTATCTTCATGCCTCTGACATCTGATAAACCTGGGATCCTCAGTTCGTAATATTCGCTGAAAGTCAGAGGAACCCGCTCTTGAATGCAAATCTAAACTGACTGCCTAGTGATGCATCGTCAGAGCAGTCGGAACTGTCAGGTTTGCTGTTCTTGGGATGGAACATCAATGCATTTTGGGAAAGCAAATCTTAGCAGGACTTTTACACTTAATGGCAAGGTCCTGGGAATGTTGCTGAACAACGACCTTGGAGTACAGATTCATAGCTCCTTGAAAGTGGAGTCGCAGGTAGATAGGATTGTGAAGATGGTGTTTGGTATACTTTCCTTTATTGGTCAGAGTATTGAGTAGGGGAGTTGGGAGGTCATGTTGCGGTTGTACAGGACATTGGATAGGCCATTGTTGGCAATTGTGTGCAATTCTGGTCTCCTTCCTATCGGAAAGATGTTGTGAAACTTGAAAGGGTTCATAAAAGATTTACAAGAATGTTGCCAGGGTTGGAGGATTTGAGCTACAGGGAGAGGCTGAACAGACTGGAGCCGTTTTCCCTGGAGCGTTGGAGGCTGAGAAGTGACCTTTATAGAGGTTTACAAAATTATAAGGGACATGGATAGGATAAATAGACAGTCTTTTCCCTGTGGTCGGGTGAGTCCAGAACTGGAGGGCGTAGGTTTGGGGTGAGAGGGGAAAGATGTAAAGGAGCAACTTTTTCACACACAGGGTAGTGCGTGTGTGGAATGAACTGCCAGAGGAAGTGGTGGAGGCTGGTACAATTGCAATTTAAAAGGCATCTGGATGGGTATATGAATAGGAAGGGTTTGGAGGGATATGGGCTGGGTGCTGGCAGGTGGGACTAGGTTGGGATGGGATATCTGGTGGGCATGGACGGATAGGACCAATGCGGATACATGCTGTACATCTCTATGACTTTATGACTCATCTGAGCCTCATAGCCCCTCTCAGGTGTGATACAGATGACTTGTAGAAAGTTTCAGTAAAAAGCAAAGTTTTCTCAGGTGCTCATGCCTTGAATTATCCCATAGTCAACATCATTACCCTGGCCCACCTGTTTCTTTTCGATTTTTCAAACTTCCCTTCAGTTGAATCCACCCCCTTTCTCTCCACCTCCTCTGGCTAATTAGGTTAATTCTCTATTTATAGTTCTAGTTGTATTATTCGCCAGGACGTTGGTCCCAACATGGCTCAGATGAAGCCAGCTGACCTGACAATGCCTCATGAATCAGAACTTATTACTCCCATGCCAACCTTTGAGCTGCGCTTTTATATTCGTAATTTTAATTACTTTGCATCAATTTGCACATCACTCAGATGGTAGTCCCAAGATTATTACTTTTGTGCTTCCACTTTTCAGTTTAGCCCCTGAGCTGCTCTTAATCCCTCAGCAGGACCTCTGTCCTACTTTACCTACGCTATTGATACCTGCATGGATCCTACCCCTCAAGCCCAGAGAGATGTCCTGAATCTTGTCACCAGGTAGGCCTTCACTGCAAAGAACATTGTCTCTTCCCTGAACATGTTACTCCATATGACTACTACATTTCTCTTGATGCTCCTCAAATGAATGGCGCTCTGGAACACATTGCTGTGGTCACTTTGCTCATCCTCTCTGCGGTCTATGGCCTCATCCACACTAAGAGAAAAAAAACCTTGTACCCATTAGATAAGGGCACTGCCTTCTCCAGGCTAAATTCCAGATCCGCACACCTGCCTCATGCACAATCACATCCTCACGTCCGTGATCAAAGACCATATTTGATGTAACTAATCTGAAGGGTATGACTGTCTCCTGAAGCAGAGTCCAAGTACCTGCCCATCTCCTTGATGTATTGCAGTGCCCACAGCTCCGACTCCGTTCATCATCTTTGAGCCAGAATTCTTCGGGCAGTCTGCACTTGCTGTAGATGCGGTCAATATGAGTCACACTGACATCCACTCACTCCCTCATACTCTAGCTGGAACATGTTGCCTGCCCAGTGTTCTCTGTTTAATGAATTAATTTGTGTAGTAATTTTTTAAAAAGTGAATTCCTTAACTGTATACTTCAGCTTCAATAAACTGTCCTGATTTAAACCAGTCGAGAGACATTGAAGAATCCAAGACCCCAAGGGATCCTTCCACATCCATCAGAAATTTACCTGTACCTCTACCAATGCTATCTACTGCATCCATTGCACCGGTGTTCTCTCCTCTACATCGGGGAGACAGGACGCCTTCTTGTGGATCGTTTCATCTCTGGACACCTGCACCCACCAACTCCACTGTCCCGTGGCTGAACACTTCAACTCCCCCTCCCACTCCATCAAGAACATGCAGGTCCTGGGCCGCCTCCACCGCCAAACCATTACCACCTGACGCCTGGAGGCAGAACGCTTCATATTCCGCCTTGGAACCCTGTAACCACATGGGATAATTGTGGATTTCCACAATTTCCTCATTTTCCCTCCCCCAACATTATCCCAATCCCAAGCCTACCGATCAGCACCACTCTCCAGACCTATTCATCACTCTCCCCTCTGATCTATCACCTTCTCCTTCACCTTTATGCACCTATTGGTTTTTGAGTTACCTTCCCCCCCATTTATCTCTCAGCCCTGATCCACAAGCCTCATTCCTTATGAAGGGCTTATGCCCGAAACGTTGACTCTCCTGCTCCTCGGATGCTGCCTGACCTGCTGTGCTTTTCCAGCAACACACTCTTGAGATGGAAGAAATACCTGCCAACTACTCACTTGTAGGACTCTTTGAGGGGACTCTGTCCTGCTGGTTTTTATCTCCTGCCAACACTGCCCTTCTCATACAGGTCTGCTGTTCTCTGTGTGGAGCTGAAACGTTTCATACATTACAGCAGTAACGACACTTCTAAAGTATTTAGTTTTCCTGCAAAGCTTTTTGGGATGCCTTAAAAGTGGGAAAGATGCTGTCTAAAATGCAAGTCTTAATCAGGCGTCAAAATGTGTAAATCTGTTTCCACTTCAGAAATAAAGCCTGGATAAATGCGGGAAATGGAAGAGTTTCACACAGCTTCCAGTGTTGATCCTTAGGCTCTGCTGTGCTGTGTGATCACAACATCAAGTGGCATCAGTGATCTTGCCCACAGTAATGTTGGTCCTGTGTACGAGTAGAAGGGTCTGTTCATGACGGTGAACCCTTGCTGTAAGGGGAACTTGTGCAAATGTGGGGACGAGGACAGATTTGAGATGTGATGTCCTCATGATAAAACAGCCAATGACACAGGAGACAGATACAAGATGGTACCACGAATCTGTGGAAATGCAGCAGGCAGGAAAACTTGAAAGGGTTTAACAATTCTATACTGCTTGTTACATCCTGGGGACCTACTAAAGTGCTTTGCATTTAACAAATGTCTTTCAAAGTCAATAATATTGGTTGAAACTGACGGGAAATATGCACAATGAGGTTCGTACAAACAAAAATGTTCATTTAATTTTTTTTAAGTGATGTTGACCGAGGAAAAGATTTAGAAATTAGAATTAGAATTAGAATCAGAATCCCTACAGTATGGAAACAGGCCCTTTGGCCCAACAAGCCCACACAGACCTTCCAAAAAGTAACCCACCGAGACCCATTCCTCTACCCTACATTTACCCCTGACTAATGCACTTAACCTACATACCCTTGAATACTTTGGGCAATTTAGTGTGGCCAATTCACCTAACCTGCTAACGTTTGGACTGTGGGAGGAAACCGGAGGAAACCAACGCAGACATGGGGAGCATGTGCACACTCCACACAGACAGTCACCCGAGGCTGGAATCAAACCCGGGTCCCTGGCACTGTGAGGCAGCTGTGCTAACCACTGAGCCACCATGCCACCCCCTAGGCAATTTAGGATTTTCATATAATGCATGGGTAGAATGTAATATAATTCACATAATTTTATGACTGCACAGAGAGGCTACCAGGGTCACAATGACCATCTCACCTCAAAAGGTAGCTCCCCCCAGAATGTTGCACTCAATCCATATCACAGTGAAATACTCATGGGCTGGCTGTATTCCATAACTTTGTAAATGGTTGACTGAGAACACTGCTACTTAATCTAACCATGACTGTACTGGAAGTGCCAATCTGGGAGACATCTAAAAATGTTCACCCTTAAACTTGAGAAGGTGCAGGAAGGTTTTACAAGGATGTTGCCAGGACTGTTTTCCCTCGAGTTTCGGAAACTGAAGGGTGACTTTACACAGATTTATAAAATCATGAGGGGCATGGATAGGGTGAATAGTCAAGATCTTTTTCCTAGGGTGGGCAAGTCCAAAACTGGAGGATCTAGGTTTCAGGTGAGAAGGAAAAGATTTAAAAATGAGTTGAGGGGTAACTTTTTCACATAGAGTGTGTGTGTATGAAGTGAGCTGCCGGAGGAATGTTGGAGGCTGGTACAATTACAACATTTAAAAGGCACCTGGATGGGTATATGAATAGGAAGGGTTGAGAGGGGCATAGGCCAAATGGTGGCAAATGGGACTAGGTCAGATTGGGATGTCTGGTCAGCACAGATGAGTTGGATCGAAGGGCCTGTTTCCATGCTGTATGACTATGAAAATGAAGTGAGGCAGAAATCAATTTCTGCACCAGAATAGTTACTCAGACAAGTCATACATTGAATTGTTAACTCTTAAATATCTGTAATACGTTGTTACTTTCATGTTCTAGGTAGCAACAGTCAGAATTCTGTGGTGTCACCTCCTTCAGCAATGTTAACAGGGTCATGCCCACAAGTACAGCAAGCATCAACAGCCCATAATTCCTCCTTAAGCCTTCTGGGGGCGTACTCTGACAGTGAAGGAAGCAACAGTGATTAAGCATTGTGCTTTTATTCAGACTGCATTCGACCTCTTTCAAGAGAGGGATAATTCAAACTAATGCTATGATGGTTTTTCTGTATTTCTGTAAATAGTTGTCAGTGTGGGATTTATTTCTTAATTTAACATTCAGAATATGTCCATAGTTTCTCCCACTATCCTTTCCAATGTTGTGAGTCTCAATACTCCTTATTTAACAGAAAGCTATATTTTTCTGTTGTTTAATCATATAGCAGGCTTCCACAAACGCACAATATGAATACCGATGGGGTGGCTGTTTACTGTACATTATAAAAATTCCAGCAGTAATGGAGGCCGTTCATCACAGTTATTATACTTGCTCATGTGCCAGTCTCCTATTCGTTCATCCAGCAAGGATCTGGCTGTCATCGTAAACAATGCCTGGAATCCTTGATTCTGTGACTTAATGCCACAGGTTGCTGAGTGTGAACAGTGCCTGCTTGAAGAACTTCCTGACTTTAGTTTTATTTTAAATCTGGTGTGCATCTCCATTCTTCCCCTACATTGTTACTGGATATTCTACGATGAAAAAATTCAAGTTACAGACATGCCACATTTCAAAGTGGAATTTCACCCCTACTGTGCAGTTTCTTCTGCTGTGTACATTTTGTTGAGATATTACATTAATTTTTAATTTTGTATATTAAGTGCTGTATTTTTAAAATCTATAATAAAAGTTTTTTTTGTGAATGCAAATATTAATTATTGACTTATAGGTATTCATATGATCATGGCTTGTAAACTATGTAATAAAAATATAAATATCTCATACAAAATTGAAATATCTATATTAAATCCAACATGTCATGTATGCAATTCATTGAAACATTAGAAGTAGCTAGAACCCCTTGGCTGAAGAGATAATAGGTCTTCCGTGTTGAACGGTGTCATGTTGGATGCATTTTGTGGTATTTTGTAGCCAGAGTATATGCAGCCATTGATTTTATTTTTGCATCTTACATCTTTAATTCCCAAAAATAATTAGCTTTTATATCTTGTTAACATGTTTTTAACATCAAAATCTCTCCCCAAAGCAAGGAAATTATAGTGAGCAATACAAAACACTGGTTCAGCCTGAACAGAATGACAGAAATATTATGGTCTGAGAGGTGGCCATTCAGCCCATTGTGTCTGCACTAAGCTGGATTACCAAGTCCGTCTCTATTATGCAGTGCCAATCTCCTACCTTTTTCCCCATATCCGTGCACACTTCTCCTATCCAAAAAATACATCCTATGCCCGCTTGAATGCCTCAATGGAACTGGAATATTAGGAACTTATTTTAGGAAACATGTGAAGGTATTACAGAAAAGATTCATGTCTGGTTCCAGCAGTCACAGTTTGTCACGAGGCACACAATTTCTTAGACTTACTGATGATTTCTCTCAAGAGTTCTGAAATCTCAGGGTTTATCTACTGCTATTTTTTGCTCAGGGGAACCAAGAAGCTGATTCTGAGCAGTTCTCCAGGCCTGAGACGTTGCTGCTGACTTGACACTGACCCTAATGCTCAACGGAGAAATGACACTGAATGTTACTAAAGCAGTATCTCAGTTTCTATTATGCCATTAATAATACTAATTAAATAAATGATTGCAACATTCCTGTGTTGTTGAATGGCTTATAAAGTCACTGATACTGAACTTTGCATAAAATATGCATAATGTGCCAGTCTGCATATTGAGTTTAAGCATATAAAATAGAACATTTTATGATATCAACTGATTTATGATGAATTATGTTGAAATTTATAGATGCATAATTTAAAATGTTAAGATACTGAATATAATTTTCGGCAAGCAATCCATTGAGAAACTAGGAGAATAGTTAATTTTGTGTCAGTATGATTAAGTGTTATAGGATAGTCATGGCAATTTTATTTCCATCTGTGTACATGGCTCCCTGTTAATAGGATGATTTATTGATGGGGAGTTAACACCATTGGTGGTATTTTCACAAAAGCAACCCATTTTCATTTTGAACTTCTGGCAGAGAGTATGTCATGCGATAAAGTTAACTCACAAAAACTGAAATTGGTCACTCCAGCCATGATAATTTCATTCCTTCAGGATAATGGAATGGAATCACCTCAACCCTTCAAAGTGCAGAAAGAAAACAGAGCTGGCTATCTGAAATTACAGTGTTTGGTACTTTTCTTGCCTTGTTATGAATTGTGACAGTAATACTGAGGGATCCAACATGATATCCTTATCTCACTTGACATAGATATCTAGTCCCTTGTGCAATCTTTGCTCCTCTAACTGAACCGAACATGCATATATATTGTTTTTCTGGCAAAGAGACAGCAGATTATTTTATCCTGGTATGTTCTGAATTCCGTGACTCCTTTTTTTATTAAATTACAAATCATTATAATTTCAAGCTGTCACGTACTTGCAATGAACAGCTATGATCCCATGCCAGCAGATTTGTTTTCACCTATTTTTCTAATCAACCTGTTCACAGATGTTATTACACACCTCAGTTGCAAGTGGGACTTGAAGCCAGGCCTCCTGGTCCAGGAGCAGGCACATTGCACTCTCCCACAAGGGGGCCGCTCAGATTTGTTTTCAGGTCTGACTGATATGATGATCTCATGTAGTGTTTAGATATATTGCTGAAAACATATAGTCACTCTGGTCAACACTGGCCGTGCTCAGCATCCCTGCACTCAGCGTCTGTCCAGTAACAGAATAATAGATTTGCAAAAGATTATCATTATCCCCCATTGGGATAGTTGACCAAGGATGTGTCAATTGTATAACCGAAAATATGATTTCAGCCCCTTGAGCATGTTCAATCACAACTGTTCTGATCAATCTACATTCCTACCACCTTCAAACCTTTGAGAAACTTGTTAGTCAATAAGCTACCTACCTCTACCTCTAAAAATATTCAATAACTCAGCTTCAGTGCTTTCTGAGGAAGAATGTTGTAAAGACTCACAATCCTCTGAGAGAATAAATGTTCTCATCTGTGTTTTAAATGAAGGACCCCTTATTTTTAAACAGTGTTCTAGTCTCTCGCATAAACATAAAAGAGAATAGGAATGTTCAATCACTGGTCTGTGATGAGATGTCTGAGCTTTGCAAATTGGATGTATACATTGCCCCAACTGGCCTTAGTGTCCCTTGGCTAAAGTTGATGGAGGTACACTGGAGGGAGGGGGAAGCCAGTTCCTGACCCCAATCATTAACAACCCAATCTTTCAGAAGGCTACTTCTATTTGTAGGTCTCACTGGCTTTAATGGTGATATTTTTACAAGTTGGGGAGAAGTTGCAGTTGATGGTGTTCCCATGCTGCCCTTACATTTCTAGGCGTTACAGGGTCATGTCTTTAGAAGATGCCAATGAAGGAACCACAAGAGTTGCTGCAATACTACTGCCACTACATCAGTAATAAATGCAGTGAATGTTAAAGGTGTGGATGAGGTGCCAGTCATATTGACTGATTTGTCCTGGATGGTGCAGAGCTTCTTGAATGTTATTGGAGCAGTGCCCATCAAGACAACTGGACAGTATTCCATCAAACTTCTGACTTGTGCCTAATAAACGATGGAAGGCTTTTTTGGGAAAAAGACATTCTTTATTGGAGTTGGAAACTCATGTTGAGGTTGCACAGGATATTAGATTAGATTAGATTACAGTGTGGAAACAGGCCCTTCGGCCCAACAAGTCCACACCGACCCGCCGAAGCGAAACCCACCCATACCCCTACATTTACCCCTTACCTAACACTACGGGCAATTTAGTATGGCCAATTCACCTAACCTGCACATCTTTGGACTGTGGGAGGAAACCAAAGCACCCGGAGGAAACCCACGCAGACACGGGGAGAACGTGCAAACTCCACACAGTCAGTCGCCTGAGTCGGGAATTGAACCCGGGTCTCTGGCGCTGCGAGGCAGCAGTGCTAACCACTGCGCCACCGTGCCGCCCACCGTGAGGCCTCTTCTGGAAGACTGGGTCCAGTTTATGTTGTAAGTTTGCTCGCTAAGCTGGTAGTTTTGTCCTCAGACGTTTCATCACCATGGCAGGTAACATAATCAGTGAACCTCCGATGAAGCGCTGGTGTTCTGTCTAGCTTACTATTTATGTGTCTCGGTTTGTTGTGGTGGGTGATATCATTTCTGGTTCTGTTTCTGAGAGGTTGGTAAATGGGGTCCAAATCTATATGTTTGTTAATGGAGTTCCTGTTTGAATGCCAGGCCTCTAGGAATTCCAGTGTGTGTCTTTTAAATTATTGCCCTCAAAGTAGTATAAGCAAGCATGTGTAGAATGGCCAAGGGAGGATATATAGTATTCTGTAGTATTCTGTAGTAATCAGCGCCCCAGAAGAGAAGTAGAAAATTCAAAATTAAAAAGAAAGCACATCACGTTTTAGCCCAAAAGGACCAAATAGTTCAGTTCTCTGAGGTAGTGACTGAGCACAGTAAAAATTTAAGAGAACAGCCAACCAGAGCTTGCCACTGAATGGATTATTCTTGTAAATAAAATGGTCACTCCAGCCATGATAATTTCATTCCTTCAGGATAATGGAATGGAATTACCTCAACCCTTCAAAGTACAAAAAAAAACAGAGCTGGCTATCTGAAATTACAGTGTTTGGTACTTTTCTTGCCTTGTTATGAATTGTGACAGTAATACTGAGGGATCCAACATGATATCCTTATCTCACTTGACATAGATATCTAGTCCCTTGTGCAATCTTTGCTCCTCTAACTGAACCGAACATGCATATATATTGTTTTTCTGGCAAAGAGACAGCAGATTATTTTATCCTGGTATGTTCTGAATTCCGTGACTCCTTTTTTTATTAAATTACAAATCATTATAATTTCAAGCTGTCACGTACTTGCAATGAACAGCTATGATCCCATGCCAGCAGATTTGTTTTCACCTATTTTTCTAATCAACCTGTTCACAGATGTTATTACACACCTCAGTTGCAAGTGGGACTTGAAGCCAGGCCTCCTGGTCCAGGAGCAGGCACATTGCACTCTCCCACAAGGGGGCCACTCAGATTTGTTTTCAGGTCTGACTGATATGATGATCTCATGTAGTGTTTAGATATATTGCTGAAAACATATAGTCACTCTGGTCAACACTGGCCGTGCTCAGCATCCCTGCACTCAGCGTCTGTCCAGTAACAGAATAATAGATTTGCAAAAGATTATCATTATCCCCCATTGGGATAGTTGACCAAGGATGTGTCAATTGTATAACCGAAAATATGATTTCAGCCCCTTGAGCATGTTCAATCACAACTGTTCTGATCAATCTACATTCCTACCACCTTCAAACCTTTGAGAAACTTGTTAGTCAATAAGCTACCTACCTCTACCTCTAAAAATATTCAATAACTCAGCTTCAGTGCTTTCTGAGGAAGAATGTTGTAAAGACTCACAATCCTCTGAGAGAATAAATGTTCTCATCTGTGTTTTAAATGAAGGACCCCTTATTTTTAAACAGTGTTCTAGTCTCTCGCATAAACATAAAAGAGAATAGGAATGTTCAATCACTGGTCTGTGATGAGATGTCTGAGCTTTGCAAATTGGATGTATACATTGCCCCAACTGGCCTTAGTGTCCCTTGGCTAAAGTTGATGGAGGTACACTGGAGGGAGGGGGAAGCCAGTTCCTGACCCCAATCATTAACAACCCAATCTTTCAGAAGGCTACTTCTATTTGTAGGTCTCACTGGCTTTAATGGTGATATTTTTACAAGTTGGGGAGAAGTTGCAGTTGATGGTGTTCCCATGCTGCCCTTACATTTCTAGGCGTTACAGGGTCATGTCTTTAGAAGATGCCAATGAAGGAACCACAAGAGTTGCTGCAATACTACTGCCACTACATCAGTAATAAATGCAGTGAATGTTAAAGGTGTGGATGAGGTGCCAGTCATATTGACTGATTTGTCCTGGATGGTGCAGAGCTTCTTGAATGTTATTGGAGCAGTGCCCATCAAGACAACTGGACAGTATTCCATCAAACTTCTGACTTGTGCCTAATAAACGATGGAAGGCTTTTTTGGGAAAAAGACATTCTTTATTGGAGTTGGAAACTCATGTTGAGGTTGCACAGGATATTAGATTAGATTAGATTACAGTGTGGAAACAGGCCCTTCGGCCCAACAAGTCCACACCGACCCGCCGAAGCGAAACCCACCCATACCCCTACATTTACCCCTTACCTAACACTACGGGCAATTTAGTATGGCCAATTCACCTAACCTGCACATCTTTGGACTGTGGGAGGAAACCGAAGCACCCGGAGGAAACCCACGCAGACACGGGGAGAACGTGCAAACTCCACACAGTCAGTCGCCTGAGTCGGGAATTGAACCCGGGTCTCTGGCGCTGCGAGGCAGCAGTGCTAACCACTGCGCCACCGTGCCGCCCACCGTGAGGCCTCTTCTGGAAGACTGGGTCCAGTTTATGTTGTAAGTTTGCTCGCTAAGCTGGTAGCTTTGTCCTCAGACGTTTCATCACCATGGCAGGTAACATAATCAGTGAACCTCCGATGAAGCGCTGGTGTTCTGTCTAGCTTACTATTTATGTGTCTCGGTTTGTTGTGGTGGGTGATATCATTTCTGGTTCTGTTTCTGAGAGGTTGGTAAATGGGGTCCAAATCTATATGTTTGTTAATGGAGTTCCTGTTTGAATGCCAGGCCTCTAGGAATTCCTGTGTGTGTCTTTGTTTAGCCCGTCCCAGGATAGATGTACTGACCCAGTCGAACTGGTGCCCCTCTTCCTCTGTGTGTATAGATACCAGCAATACCTCCAATGCCTCAAACTGTTTCTAGTTCTGGTTGCCCAGTCATAGGAAGGAGATTATTAAGCTGGAGAGAGTTCCAAAGAGATTTACCAGGATGTTGCCAGGTAGGGAAGGTTTGAATTATAAAGAAAGGCTGGATAGGCTGGGACTCTTTTCACTGGAGCATAGGAGATAGAGAGATGGCCTTCTAGAGGTTTATAAAATCATGAGCGGTTTAGATAGGTGCCTTTTCCCAAAGATTTTGAGACTAGGGTGGTGTATTTGTAAGATGAGAGGAGAAAGATTTTAAAAAGATGTGAGAGGCAAATTTTTACACAGAGGGTGGCTCGTGTGGAATCAACTTGGGAGATGTGGGCACAGTTACAAAGTTTAAAAGGTACTTGGATAAGTACATGAGTAGGGAAGGTTTGGAGGGATATGGACCAGGAACAAGCTGATGGGATTATTATGTTCATCATGGACTGGTTGGTCAGAAGGGTTTGTTTCTGTGCTATATGACTCTAAGATTGTATGAGTACCTTGCTCCTGACTTGTTGTTGCAGCCTCAGTATGTATATGGCTGGTCCAGTTCAGTTTCGTGTCTATAGTCAACCCCCCGCCCCGACTCCCCAGTTGTTGAGTGCAGAATAGGGCTCGATACGATGTCCACTGTTGTCATATTTCCACCGAATTTTATGACTGTGCTAAAGAAAATGCGCTTACCTAGCACCTTTCATATCCTCACATGCCCCAAAGTGCTTCATTGCTAGTGCAATCCTTTTAAATTATTGCCCTCAAAGTAGTAAAAGCAAGCATGTGTAGAATGGCCAAGGGAGGATATATAGTATTCTGTAGTAATCAGCGCCCCAGAAGAGAAGTAGAAAATT
The DNA here is from genome assembly GCF_037043375.1 of Chiloscyllium plagiosum. Classification (NCBI taxonomy): domain Eukaryota; kingdom Metazoa; phylum Chordata; class Chondrichthyes; order Orectolobiformes; family Hemiscylliidae; genus Chiloscyllium; species Chiloscyllium plagiosum. Next base: position 37,807,498 of record NW_028270166.1, on the reverse strand, counting down.
CAAAATTAAAAAGAAAGCACATCACGTTTTAGCCCAAAAGGACCAAATAGTTCAGTTCTCTGAGGTAGTGACTGAGCACAGTAAAAATTTAAGAGAACAGCCAACCAGAGCTTGCCACTGAATGGATTATTCTTGTAAATAAAATGGTCACTCCAGCCATGATAATTTCATTCCTTCAGGATAATGGAATGGAATCACCTCAACCCTTCAAAGTGCAGAAAGAAAACAGAGCTGGCTATCTGAAATTACAGTGTTTGAATGGTACTTTTCTTGCCTTGTTATGAATTGTGACAGTAATACTGAGGGATCCAACATGATATCCTTATCTCACTTGACATAGATATCTAGTCCCTTGTGCAATCTTTGCTCCTCTAACTGAACCGAACATGCATATATATTGTTTTTCTGGCAAAGAGACAGCAGATTATTTTATCCTGGTATGTTCTGAATTCCGTGACTCCTTTTTTTATTAAATTACAAATCATTATAATTTCAAGCTGTCACGTACTTGCAATGCACGTTGCATCAATATTTTTCTTTTGAAAATCATATTATATGAATGATTATGAGATTACCCAAAGGGAGAGTGGAACAAAATTGTGAAAATGGAACAGCAAAATGACAACAAAATTCCATGTTGCTTTCTATTTTAGATTTAAGTGATTTAGTCTTTCAATCTACAGGCTGACAATCCAATTTCTAACGGGGCCATGGAGTGTAACTGAAGCTGGCAATATTATAAATCACCTTACTCGCTCGTGACCACATTCAGTGCAGTGATGGAGCGAAACTGGGTGTCAGGATTCTTTTTCACAAAAATCTTGATCTTTCTGCCTGTCCCCAAATACAGGAAATACTTGGATGTACCCATTATCATGCTCACTTCCCTTTGTCCAATCCCCCACAATGGCTATCCAATGCTTAGCAGACTCTTGAAGATCAGATAGATCTTATGACTTCTCCTCACTTGACTTAGCCATCTCTACTTTTAGGGCACTTCTAGCTATCCAACAAGTGGCCAAAGTGGGGAGAGATTTGGTTAGATTGTGTGTGGGAACTCTTCTCCCGATTCTTTAAAAGCTGGCTTCTGTGGGCAATAAATATCCTGACCATCCAAACCTTGGCTTTCATCAAACACCAACCCCACTGACCATTTTGAAAGAGTGTCTTTCACTGAGTTGATGATCTTCCGGCTGCAGTTGATATCCAATCTCAGTGTGTGTCCCTTGGAAAAGCCTGCAAAGCACAGAGTCCTACATCTCAGATCTCCTCAGAATGGACCTTGACATAAAAAAAACACTGCATCTATGCAAACCTTTATTTCGGCAAAGGCACATTCCACAAGGAGGTTAACACAGCACCACAGTCACCTCGAGGATGACGGGCCAAAGAAGTGAGATTCTGAGCTTCTACCTGAGTAAGAGCTTTTCCTCCATCAGCCATGATGCATCGTAATGCTTGTTTGAAAGGTCTGGCAATGAAACATGATGCTGAATGATTTTGATTGAGGAGCCGTTAGACAGGACCTTCCATTTGGCTTTCTCCGCAGGGCATTGAGGCCATGACATGTGGGCCACTGCTCGACAGACTAGCAATCTAAAATATATTTTTGCGTAAACATCTCCATGAGAGAATGTGGTTTTACACAGTCTTCCAATGCAAATATGTCACTCCTTAGGTAAGAAGACCAGTGCAGTACATAGTACTCCAAGAGTGATCTCACTAATACCCTATACAGCTGTAGCAAGACTTCCCTAATCTTACACTCTATTATCCTTGCAATAAATGTCAACACTCAACTTGTCTTCCTAATCACTTTCTGGTCCTGTATGCTAACATTTTGTCATTCATGTACAAGGACACCCAGATCCTTCTATACCACAACATTCTCCAGTCTCTCACCGGTTAAATAATTCTTGCTGCTAAAGTAGACCTTACATTTTCCCTGGAATACACCCACCTGCCACTTCTTTTGCCCAATCTATATGCGTTTGCAACCTATTTGCATTTACCTCACATTGTGTTTTCTTACCAAATGTTTAGCAAATCAGGGTACAATACAGTTGGTCGTTTCATCAAATTCATTAATATAATAGATAATTGATTGAAGTCCCAGCTCAGATTTTTGTGGTGCTTCACTGGTTACAATTTGTCAGCCTGAAGTAGATCCATTGATCACAATTCTCTGTTTCCTGTTCAGTTACCAATCCTTTATGCTTGCTAATCGTCCCAGACATCATGAGTTCTTACCTTATGTAGTAATCTTTTATATGGCACCTTATCAAACACTTTTTGGAAAACTTAATGCACCACATTTATTAGTTTCTCAACTGCCTTTTACACACACCAAGAACATGAATGAATTTATCAGACGTAACTTCCCTTTCAGAAAACCCATGTTGGCTCTGCCTAGTTGTATAATGATTCTCTAAATGTCCTGTTGCTACCTCCTTAATGATGGAATTTAGCAGTTTTTCAATGACAGTTGTTAGGCCAGCTGACTTATAGTTTCATGTTTCAGTCTCCTCCTTTCTTGAATAAAGGTGTGGCATTTACTTATATGATATCAGTGTTGACATAGAGTATTTGGGCCAAATGGTCTGTTTTGTTATTCTATAGAAACATTAATCATTTTAGTAAGTGTGGGGTGGGAGGTTGTATAAGTATTTCATACTTTCACACCATGTGTAAGCCCAGTCCCTATCACAATGTTGTATCCTCATCCCACCTGCACCACCAAAGGATCATTACAACCTAACATGATGTTCCAGCATGATCAAGGGATGCTCACTAAAAGCAGGATTTAATTCCTCTCAGTTGCCTTAACTGAGCACAGTTGAGGGGCGTCAAGATGACTACATGAAACCATGCTTCCACGCCTTCCAGAAATGGGGAACAGAAGTAGGAGTAAATATACCTCAGATCTGTTACTGACATTCCCCTGTAGCCACACCAGTAATTCCACCATAGAATCTGTTCTGGAGCTGTCTCAAAAGTCACTTTACAGGATCTAGGCATCTCTCTCTGAATCCTCACCAATAAGTAAGGTCATTCACCCATCAAGTCTGCTTCAGCATCTCAACCATTGCAGCTATTTTCACTTTAATCATAATCCCCTCATTTTCTACATCCTTACTGACAGCTTCCTTCACAAGAAAGGATTTCCCTTTTAAATACCTCTATGGTTTTATCACTCATGTATTTCTCAGCTACTTTTTCACAATAACATATCATTTTGTATGGACTTATCCCTAGATTTGATTTTAAATGTCTTTGATTGAATATTATGGCTTTGCCCCCATGTTTGCATTTTTCAAAATACATTGGGGTGGCTCAGTGGTTAGTAATGCTGTCTCACAGCACCAGGGACACAGGTTCAATTCCACCCTCGGGTGACTGTGTGCAGCTTGCTCATTGTTCCCGTGTCTGCCTGGGTTTCCTCTGCATGCTCCAGTTTCCTCCCATAGTCCAATAGGCTCAGTGGATTGGCTATGCTAAATTGGCCATGGTGTACAGGTTAGATGGATTAGTCATGGGAAATGCAGAGTTACAGGGTTGGGATAGGTCTGGGGTGCGATGCTCTTTGGAGGGGTGGAGTGGAATCGATGGGCCTAATGGCCTGCTTCCACTTGGTAGACTTATGGCCTGGGGGTGCCACTAGAAAAGCCAGCATTCATTGCCTGTTCCTAATTTCCCTTACAAAGTTGGTGGTGAGCCACCTTATCGTATGATTTGCTGGGCCTTTTCAGAGAGCGGATATGAGCCAACCACATTACTCAGGCACTGGAGTCACCCATAGGCCAGACCAGATAAGAACAGTAGACTCCTTACCCTGAGATCTTCAGTAAACCATATGGTATTTTAATAGTAACCCTGTAGTTTCAGGGGTCACTAATACTCATAGTAGTGTTTTTAATTTCAGGCTTATTTAATTATATTTCCAAGCCATTGGGTTGAGATTTGATTTTTTTTATCAATAGCACAGGATCACAATTCCAAAACAACATGGCCCAATGCTACTTAATTGAAAGAATTTTCAATCCCCATCTACATGCTGAGTTCCATTCGTAACTATACTGGCAATGAGATTTATCAAATCATTTGTTCCCAATGTCTTTAAAGTTTATAATGTATTATTGCTCTCATTATCATTTCTTCTGATAACCTGGAACATTTTAAAACCACAATCTTTAAACCAGTGTTTCAAACTTACTAGGAGAAAGTGAGGACTGCAGATGCTGGAGATCAGAGTTGAGAGTGTGGTGTTGGAAAAGCACAGTAAGTCAGGCAGCATCTGAGGAGCAGGAGAATCGACGTTTCGAAACGTTGATTTTCCTACTCCTTGGATGCTGCCTGACCTGCTGTACTTTTCCAGCACCACATTCTTGTGTCAAATTTACTGTCTGTTTCAAACTATTCAAGGTTACCAGCTTGGTTTCACTTACATTTTCCAATAAAGGACAGTCGGAAACAAATTGAAAGCTGTAATGTCAGAAGACCTGGTCCAGTTTGGACAATTAGTGAAGCTGTTCATTTCTCCAGGGAGGAATTGAACTGAGAAGTGCAATCTTTAAAACAAAACAACTCTCTACATCATGAAAACTGGCACTAGGCAGGCTGAAGATTTCCAAACTGAGATTCATAAGCTGTTGTCAGGCAAGGCTATGAAGAGATAGAAAAACACGGGCAGGCAGACAGAGGGGAGTTCAAAGCTAGGGGACACTTTTTTTAGGATGAGCAGAGAAAGATTTAAAAGGGGAAATAAAAACAGACATTGCTGGAAAAGCTCAGTGCATCTGGCAGCAACTGTGGAGGGAAATCATGGAGTTAACGTTTCGGATCAAGTGACCTTTCCTCAGCACTGCCAGACCTGCTGAGCATTTCCAGCAATTTATGGTTTTGTTTCTGATTTACAGCATCCGCAGTTCTTTCGGTTTTTATTAAGATTTAAAAGGGACCAGAGGGGCAACTTTTTCATACTGTGGTTCATATGTGGAATGAACCGCCTGAAGAAGTGATAGATGTAGGCACAGTTACAACATTTAAAAGGTATTTCGACAGGTACATGAATTGGGAATGTTTAGAGGGATACGAGCAAATCTCAGGCAAATGGGACTGGTTTAGATTGGGAAACTTGGTAGGTGCGGACAAGTTGGACCAAGGGATCTGTTTCCATGCTGTATGATTCTGTTATAAGTCAGACACAACCAGATTGAATGGAGGAGCAGGGCTTGAGGAGCTGAATAGCCTGCTGTTGTGAGACTTATCAATGATTTTCATCTTGACATTAATTCCTACATGGACCAGCAGGTGACGCTGTCTCCTTGGGAAGCTCAGCATTGCATGTATCACTGTTTCCATTTGCACAGGCAAGTCCTTGAGGCACTGATTGAGTTTCGGTTCCAGATGAGGTGTTGATAATTTTACATAATATTTCTGCAGGGTAAAAGGCAGGCGTTGCACTTGCGCTCTGCTGCAGCTGTCTCATTAATGAAGCTCACTAGCGTGAAAGAACCAGGGACAGCCTACACTGGGAGCAGAGCTGGGTTAGTTTGAAGTTTGAAGCAATGCTTCCCTAAAACTAGGGGAAAGTGACTGGCACATCTCCCAGCTGCTTGATCTCCCCTTTATCCTGCATGTTCCTCGCCTTACTGTTTGCAACATGGGTTCAAAGCCAACTAGACGGGTGGCATGGTGGCTCAGTGGTTAGTACTGCTGCCTCACAGCATCAGGGTCCCAGGTCCGATTCCGGCCTGGGGCGACTGTGTGGATTTTGCACATTCTCCCCGTGTCTGCGTGGGTTTCCTCCAAGTGCTCCAGCTTCCTCCCACAGTCCAAAGATGTGCAGGTCAGGTGAATTGGCCATGCTAAATTGCCCATAGTGTTAGGTGCATTAGTCAGAGGGAAATGGGTCTGGGTGGGTTACTCTTGGGAGGGTCGGTGTGGACTTGTTGGGCCAAAGGGCCTGTTTCCACACTGTACGGGATCTAATCTTCCAGAGCCCCGCTCCCCCCTTGTCCCATACTTTGCCCAAGTAACTATTCTACCTGTGTGAGCAGTGAAGGCCAGTTGGCAATTCGAGCAAGGGTGGTATCACAATCCATTTGTTCCCACTCTCCCCAGATTTATACATATGCAGTTTCCAGAAAGGAGGTGCAGGATAAAAACAGGTGCAAGATCCCAAGGATATTTTATTCCCCTGAGCTCTGATGTACTGAAACAGTAACTCTGTTTCTCTTAGGTTCTGCCGGACCTGCTGAATATTTCCAACCGTTTCTGTTTTTGTCAGACTTTCAGCATCTGCAGTATTCAATATTTTATTCCAGCTCCCTCTCCCAGACGTGATTCGGACGCTGCAGTAAACAACAGAAATCTCTCCTGCTGACAGTAATTCAATTCAGCCAGTGCACCTATGGCTGGGGTGGGGGGTGTGTGGGTGGGGGGGGCGGGGGGTTCAGTCACAGAATGGCCAGTAAAGCACAGTGCTTTCCACCCAAAACCACAACACAAGGTGATGAAATCATTACACAGCAGCAGCTGCCTTCTCATGAATGAGACTCTAATTCATTCTCTTTGACCTTCTCAAGGTGACACTGCTTCTTTACATTCTCTTTGTTTCAGATATTACAAGCCGGTGAATGTTTCTTCTTGCAAGGCCTCACACTGAATATTCTTCAAACCAATTGAACTTTTCCCTTCCCACTCCGCGGTGCAAGACCATCGCTCCCTGAAAGTGGCAACGCAAGTGTATAAAATGGTAAGGAAACATAAGGCATTCTTGTCTTCATTGGTCAGAGCTTTGAGTATAAAAGTTTGTAAATCATGTTACAGCTGTATAAGACTTCAGTCAGACCACATTTGGAGTGTTGTGTGCAATTCTGGTCACCACACTACAGCAAGGATGTAGAGACTTTGGAAAGGGTGCAAAAGAGGCTTAGCAGGATGTTGCCTGGATTGGAGTACATTAGCTATAAGGAGAGATTGGACAAACTTGGATTGTTTTCGCATTGGAAGCTGAGGAGTGATCAAATCGAATATAAGATATCACACAATGAGGAGCATGGTTAGGGTGGATGGTCTTTGTCCCAGGGTCAAAATGTCAAATACTGGGGGGGGGGCATAGGTGTAAGGTGAGAGGAGAAATGTTTAAAGGAGATGGGCAAGGCAAGTTTTTTACACAGAGAGTAGTAGGTGCCTGGAATATGCTGCCAATGAAGTAGTAGAAATAGATACGATGGCAACTTTTAAGAGGCATTTAGACACATACATGAACAGGCAGGAAATAGAAGGAGGGGTTTGGAACATGTGCAGGCAGATGGAATTAGTTTAGAATTGCATCATGATCGACACATATATGGTGGGCCAAACGGCCTGTTCCTGTGTTGTACTGTACTATGTTGTGTATTCTGTGTTCCATGTTCTGTGTTTGTGTTCTGAGTTCTTTGTTCTATGTCCTCCTGCACCTTATTTGGAACATGGGGGAGGGAAGGCTCTCAAATGTAAACAGAAAATGCCGGAACCCCGCAGTAAGATCAGGCAGTCCCTGTGGAGGAAGAAACAGAAATAATATTCCAGCTCGACGAACTTTCATCAGGACTGGAAAAAGAAGCCTTGTTGTGGGAATGTGACTTGTGGTGGAGTCAGAAAACCCGGGAAAATGAATCTGCTACCAGTTTTCAAGAACACAAGAATCTGGAACAGGCATTGACACTTTGGCCCTGTCACTGTGTCATTCAATAAAACATCGGCTGATCTAATCATAGTTTTAACTCAGGTCTGAGAAAGAGTCACTTGACCCAAAACATGAACTCTGATTTCTCTCCACAGATGCTGCCAGACTTGCTGAGCTTTTCCAGCAATTTCTGTTTTTATTTCATTTCTTTCAGTTTTTAACTCCAACTTCATGCCTTTTCTTTCATAAACCTGAACTCTCAAGTCAATCAAACATTTACGCAGCTCAGCTTTGAATGTATGCACTGATGCAGCCTGCACTGCTCTCTGAAAATGGGAATTCTGCACGCTAATGACACTCTTGAGACTACAAAACTCTCTTCATCTTAGTGTTAAATATGAGACACCTTGTTTTAAACTGTGTCCTCTCATTCTAGATTTCCCCTCTCAACATCTACCTTTGTTCAGGATATGATTATTTTTTATTTGTTCACAGGGTGAAGGTGTCACTGGCTAGGACAGAATTTGCTACCCATCCTTAATTGCCTATAGGACAGTTTAAGAGTCAATACATTGGCATGGGCCTAAAGACATTGGTGAACTAGATGGGTTTTACCCAACAACCAACTCACAGTCATCATTAGACTGTTAATCCCAGAACTTTATTGAATTCAAATTCCACCATCTGCCAACGTGAGATTTGAACCAAGGGTTCTCAGGGGTCTCTTAACTTGTCATCTAGCGATAATACTATATGGCCGACTGAGCTAACCAACCCCCAAAGCACCATACAGAAAACCTGTTACACTCGTAGAAACTAGTGTTATCTCTGGAACTCTGAGATATAAAATGTACAACATTTGGTGAGTTGGGAGTTGGACATGCATATATACTAAGTATAACATTTTATTTAGCACGTCAGACTCCTTACTCACCCTTTATAATTTATGCATTTCACCACTTGACTTAACTGTGGAGATCTGATGTTCAGGACACAGACAGAGAGGACTCACTTGTGGCTGTAGAGAAATACAAGACCTTAAATTGAAGACAGATTAGATTACTTACAATGTGGAAACAGGCCCTTCGGCCCAACAAGTCCACACCGACCCGCCAAAGCGCAACCCACCCAGACCCATTCCCCTATACCTAACACTACGGGCAATTTAGCATGGCCAATTCACCTAACCTGCACATTGTTTTGGATTGTGGGAGGAAACCGGAGCACCCAGAGGAAATCCATGCAGACACGGGGAGAATGTGCAAACTCCACACAGAGAGCTGCCTGAGACGGGAATTGAACCCGGGTCTCTGATGCTATAAGGCAGCAGTGCTAACCACTGTGCCACCCTGCCGCCCAAATTGATAGAAGCCTATTTTTAGGTGCCTATGAAGTCATTGTTTCTAGTTAAGACAAGGTGATGACATGGACCAGGGCTGTTAAGAGGGAAAGGTACACTTGGATACTTTCCTGTAATTGTAATCAAGTAGATATTGCCCCTAGCTGAAAATGTGTTGCTGGAAAAGCGCAGCAGGTCAGGCAGCATCCAGGGAACAGGAGAATCGATGTTTCGGGCATAAGCCCTTCTTCAGGATATTGCCCCTAGTCAGGGAGAATCTCAAAATCTAGTCAAGATAATACAAAAGACTATTTTCTTATTGCGCTATTGCGTAGTGAGGAGTTTCAATGCAGAAAATCAGGTAAAACTGAGCGAAGACAGATTGAAGTTTATTGCTAAAAGAGCAAGAGGGGAGATTAAGAGGCATTAGTTCCACTAATGTCAGTTCGTATGAGTTGTTGCAACTGCAAAGTCTGGAATTTCTGAAAATGGAAGCAAATTCAATCGCAACTTTCAAAAAGGCATTGGATAAATACTTGAAGCCAAAAGTTGTTCATGGAACCAAAGAGGTACCAATTGAAGATATCTTTCCAAGGGCAAGCACAGTCATGATGGGTGAATGGACCCCTTCTATGCTGTATGATTCAAGGAATATTATCAAATGAGGGCAACACAGTGGTTCAATGGTTAGCACTACTGCCTCGCAGCGGCAGAGACCTGGTTTTGATTCCAGCCTCGGATGACTGTCTGTGTGGAGTTTGCATGTTCTCCCCATGTCTGTGTAGGTTTCCTCTGTGTGTGCTGGTTTCCTCCCACAATCTAAAGATATGTAGGTTATGTGGACTGACCATGTTAAGTTGCCCATAGTGGCCAGGGATGTGCAGGCTAGATGGATTAGTCATGGTAAATGCAGGTTTATGGAGATAGGGAGGGGAGGACTGGGTCTAGGTGGGATACTCCTTGTAGGGTCAGCGCAGACTTGATAGACCGAATGGCCTTTTTCTGCACTGTAGGAATTCTATGCGTTATACCCTACCCAACCTTTTGCCTTCTAAGGTTGCCCCTGATGGTAACAACAGCTTACATTTAAAAGCAGTTTTAAATTACTTAAATGAAGAGAGAGACGAGACAGAGATGTTAATTATGGTTCGGTCCTGGACAGAGTTCACAGTTCAGCCCTGGACAGCTGACACACGATCAGTGAATTTAGGGAGAATATTTCTTCCCATCGAAGCCATTCACAAATTCACATTCATATAGCAGCATTTCAGAATATCTTAAATAGAGAGACTCTTTTCTCTGAAGGATTGTTAAGTATTGCTGTATAGGCGAGGGCAGCAGTTGTTCTGTGAACAGCAAGATCCCAAGACAACAATGGAATGAACAGTTAAGCAGTTTGTAGTGGAGGAAGGCAGGTAAGGGAAAGGATGTTGGCCAGTAAGCCTGGCATTGGATTGAGGGGAAAGGGAAGGCTGGTGAGTGAAGCCCTCTATTCCTCTTGAAATAGAATTCCATTGCAACAAATATACATGAACTAACAACAGTCCGAACAATATTGATCTCTGCTTTAGTTGTTTGCCTGAAAATGGGTCTGGCTCACAGCACCATAACCTCCACCAAAGGGTCAGGCAAGGAGGCAGGTCCCAGAACTGGAATGAGGATTGACCCTGTACCGTTGGAAATAATCTGATCCACACCAGCCACTTGGCCAACTGTCCTGCACAAGTTGCTATGGCTACCTGTACTTTTTTACCTGTTTGTTGTACTCAGGAGCTATGGAGAGTGCAGGTGCAGGCTCCAACTTTTTACCTTCAAACATGATCTCCCCCACTGCCTGCCACAGGTGTGTGTTGGGAAGCCTCGCAAGTTGATCATTTGTTTAACTGTATTATAAATGTGCTTGCTTGACTGATAAGACCCGAGTCCAAATTGATCGTGGAGCTGAAAACATTCCAATATTGCATATATGTTACCCCTTCCACAATTCTCCTCAGCTGTGACGAAGAAACATCTCGTCTCTCCACGGATGCTGCCTGACTTGCTGTGATGTGACCTCCAGCATTTGTTGTTTTCAGTATCTGCATCAACTTGCTCCTACCTTGTTCCCAGAGCTCCTGGCTCAGAGGCAGGGACACTGCTACTGCAGCAATCAACCGTCAATGGTCCTGATTTTGTTAAGAGACAAATGTGCCAGTCTAGATCAGACAGAGTCCTTCAGTAGGCGTTTGCCTTCCAAACAGCACATGATGCTCCTTGACACATTTCAACCTGTTAATTAATCTGTTACTGAATATTTCATCATAAGTTTTGCAGATACTGGAAATCTCGAAGCTAGGAGATGTTGAGCAAGTCAGGAGAGATGCAGTGACATGGTTCAGATTGATGACTTTTATTCTAATGAGCATGTCTTTTTTTAGACCAGCAATATGTTCTTCCTGCAGCATTGTCATATTGCAAGCGTAAAAATAACGTACAAGAAATTCTGTGGAGTTTCCCCTTGTTAGTGAATTGGCTGGCCGTTCGCTCAATGGCTTTTGTTCAACGGCTGAAGTTTATTCTTTTGTTGTTTTGTGTCGGCCAAACGAACTGCGTGCCCCGGGTGTTCCTGCACCTTTAACTAAGAGAGGAAAGCCAGTTGTGGGCGATTGCTGGACATTTCACACCTTGGGGCTACACAGACACAGAGAGAGACATGCAGCTCCAGAAAACAGCCCCGCCGATCTGATTGCACAGCCAAGCCCCCCTTCTCCCAGAGGTCCCTCTCACTCACTTCAAACTGCAGCTGGCAAACAGTGCGTTCGATTCCCAGCCCCTCCGGTTTCAGTGGAACGGGGAAAGGGGGGGGGGCAAGGACAGTGGAAGAGGGGGGAGAAATTAATGCAAAAGCTCCAGATTACCAGAAACAGGTAAGCAACTCTCAATCTTTGCAGGCGCACAGAGACAATGATGGGTTTGCGCTAAAGAAATTATTTACACTAACCACTGAGGCGCCCATTGTTGAAACTTTTCTTTACCCGCAAAGAATAATGAAATTGAAACTTAAAATGGTCATTGTTTCGGGGGGATGGGGCTAGAAGGGTTTTAATTGAGTCGTCTAACATTAGACTGAGCTGCACCGAGGGCAGTGTGTTTGGTCTATTTGCCCCCGGGGGTATTTATAAGGCGGTTGCCGCGGGTGGGATTCTCCTGAAATTGACACAATCTCGTTTCTCTCTCTCTCTCTGTTTCTCTTCAGTCAGTTTCAGAGCGGCTCTCCGGCGCTAGGCATGGCCAAGTGGCTGAGGGATTATTTGAGTTTCGGGAGCCGCCGTCTCCCTCCCCAGCCTCCCAAACCCGACTACACTGAGAGTGAGATCCTGAAAGCCTACCGAGCCCAGAGGAACCTGGACTTCGAGGATCCGTACGAGGAGAGTGAGAGCAGAGGCCGGGCTCCAGACGCTGAACACTCACTGGGAGTCTCTCCCCAGCACCAGAAACCTGCTAGCCCCGATATCAAGTATGTTTCCCCCAAACACCGCCTTATTAAAGTGGACAGCACTGAGCTGGGTAACAGGGCAAAGATACTGAGCACAGAGGAGCCGAAGGGCAAGTCTGAGACTGTGAGTAGTCACGTTTTAATCTCTCCAGCCACTTTCCCATTGCAGGATATTATTTTCTGTGTAAAACTTCTGGGGAATGGATTACTTCACAAGGAAGGACACTGGAGGTCTTTATTTTCTTTTACTCCTTTTCTTTGTCACCATGGTGTTCCCTATTGATGCCCCCAACACATTGACTGCTGCTATCTCAAACCCAACCCTGCGGGCTCTCTCTGTCTCTGTCCTTGAGCGGTCACTGCTCCCTCCTGGTAACTGCCCTGATGCAGACAATCTGTCCCCTGTCTGTACCCCCTTGTCACTGCATCAGCACACAATCTGTCCCCTATCTATCCCCCCGTCACTGCCTCAGCACACACTCTGTCCCCTGTCTATACCCCCGTCACTGCATCAGCACACAGTCTGTCCCTTGTCTATACTCCCTCACTTTATTGCTGGAACAGCACAGCAGGTCAGGCAGCATCCAGGGAACAGGAGATTCGACGTTTCGGGCACAGGCCCTTCCTGAAGAAGGGCCTGTGCCCGAAACGTCGAATCTCCTGTTCCCTGGATGCTGCCTGACCTGCTGTGCTGTTCCAGCAATAAAGTTTCAACTTTGATCTCCAGCATCTGCAGACCTCACTTTCTCCTATACTCCCTCACTGCCTCAGCAAACACTCTGTCCCCTGTCTATACCCCTGTCACTGCCTCAGCACACACTCTGTCCCCTGTCTATACCCCCGTCACTGCATCAGCACACAATCTGTCCCCTATCTATCCCCCCGTCACTGCATCAGCACACAATCTGTCCCCTATCTATCCCCCCGTCACTGCCTCAGCACACACTCTGTCCCCTGTCTATACCCCCGTCACTGCATCAGCACACAGTCTGTCCCTTGTCTATACTCCCGTCACTGCCTCAGCACACACTCCGTCCCCTGTCTATATCCCTGTCACTGCCTCAGCACACACTCTGTCCACTGTCTATACCCCTGTCACTGCATCAGCACACACTCTGTCCCCTGTCTATACCCCTGTCACTGCATCAGCACACACTCTGTCCCATGTCTATACCCCTCTCTTTATCCCTGTCACTGCCTCAGCACATGCTCTGTCCACTGTCTATACCCCCTTGTCACTGCCTCAGCACACACTCTGTCCTCTGTCTATACCCCTGTCACTGCCTCAGCACACAGTCTGTCCCCTGTCTATACCCCTGTCACTGCCTCAGCACACAGTCTGTCCCCTGTCCATACCCCTGTCACTGCCTCAGCACATACTCTGTCCCCTGTCTATACCCCTGTCACTGCATCAGCACACAGTCTGTCCCCTGTCTATACCCCTGTCACTGCTTCAGCACATACTCTGTCCCCTGTCTATACCCCTGTCACTGCATCAACATGCAACTCTCTGTCCCATGCACTCTCTGCCTCCCACTGCTGCCCCCTGTCTATATACCTCTTACTACTTCAGCACACCTTCTGCCCCCAAGTGCCTCTGCCTCCCAATCCATCCTCCCCGTGCCATCTGCTCTGTCTGTTTGCCCCTACACTGTTGCTGCCGCAGTGCACTCTCTGCCCCCACACATTCTGCCTTCCATTGTAGCCCCCGCACGCTCCCGGTTTGCTATCCCCCTGCTGCTGCGCCCTTACACACTCTGCTCCCCGCCCCATCACTGCCCCAGCAAGCCCTCTGCCCTCACATGCTCTCTCTGCTGCTCCTGTCTCTCCCCGATGACTATTTTATCTCTGTCGCTGCCACCTGTGCCATGCTCTTGCCCTCCTCTTGCCTCGCCTGGTGATTGCTCTACTCCCTGTTGCCTCACCTTGTTTTTCCACACTGTCCACTCACTTTGTCTGCCTTGTTCATCTGTCTCTCCTCCTCTGACTACATCTCATGTTGCTGATCATCTTTAGTCTCCCCCCACGACCCCTAACTTTTCCTCCTCTATGCCTTATTGCCTCAGACCAGCATTTCTCCCAATCGCTAGGTAAATCGATCCCAGCTAATACAGACCCTTTGCAATTATCATCAGGACTCCTGACTTCAGGAGCTGAAACTGAGTAGCATTTCAGCTGACAGAAATATCAGCAATCCAGTCATACAGAGAGGCAACAGAGGTTCAAGGCGATTGTTCAATTTCAAAGTTCTCTAAGCATTCATAAATCGTCAGTTTAACATTTTCCATTGCCTCTTTGAGTGACAGGCTTATAACTGTCTGTGTCTCGCCTATTGTATGTCATACATGTCACTTACGGGTCTGTAATGCATTAAATCCTCACACAGCTGAACTATTTCAGACCCTATTAATTCTCTACGATTTACCTAAATGCTGACCTGGAGCCCTGATAATACTGTGATTTTGCATTTGGAAAAGCAGTTGATGAATATAGTTTTTGTTTTACATATTTATCCTGTAAATTGTACACTAAGATTCTTCAAGAGGCTGCATTCGACCTTGGTGTAATTGTTACCTTGAATTGATATCATTGCATTTTGCTGATAGCTCCACACAGCCGGCAAGACTGCACATTAATTGGCAGAGTGATGTTAAATGTTCTCTGACTGGCTATCTCAGCCTGAGGCTCATTAATTCCTGTCAATTCTCATCAAATGATAAAGTCTTTTGATGCGTTTTATTTTGTCTCGACTGGTCTTGTCCTCCCTTCCCCGTTCGTATTTTCACCTGTTCATTTCTGAAGTTGCTGACTCTCATCAACAACAACCAACTTAAGGAGCGCCTTTTGACATAGTGAGCTGTCCCAGACACCTCACGGGAACATAGTAAAGCAAAGAACAAGACTGTACAGAGATATTGGATCCGATGATTGAAAGCAGTAAATTTTGAGGAGCATTGGAGAGGCCGAAAGTGAAGTGACGAGGTGGGAGAGGGTCTGAGGCCTAGAAAGTGCAGTCAAGAGTGGTGGAGTAATCAAAATTGATGGGTGCACAAGAAGGTGGGATTGGAGAAATCCCTGGATGTTACCAGGGTTGGAGGATTTGAGCTATAAGGAGAGTTGTGAGTTTGGAGGAGATTATGAAAAGGTAAGGGTGATGTGAAAACGAAGATGAGAATTTTAGAATCAAACTGCTGCTTGACCAGGAACTAATGTCATGAATAGGTGTTCAAAAACATGCCTCAGAATCAGATGGGACACCAACATTGCAAACAGACTGGCTTAATCCTAGAGTGTTGCCAGGGAGGGGAATGCAGTTAACAGCAATGCCCGCATACACGTTATAAAAAAGGTATCTTTGTATTTTTCTATGGTTTTCGTTGGACTGCAGTGGGAAGTGACTTTCAAATATTGAGGATTGTGGAAGAGTTGCTGGATTCTTTAAAAACAAGTACAGTAATGGGTGCTCATTGTGAGTGCTGTTTACACTGATGTTTGTTCAAGTGGGTGGGAGGGGTGGGTTTGAGGTTATGGTCGATAAACTCGAGCTGTGGTTGTGGAGAGCTGGTTAACAAGGGAGATTCAGCTGGTAACTGTCATAGAATCAGAAAATCCCTACAGTGTAGAAGCAGGCCATTGAGTCTACCCCAACCCCCTGAAGAGCTCTCACCCAGACACACAGTACCCACCCTATCTCTGCACATCCCATGGCTAATCCACCTAATTTACACATCACTGGACACTATGGATTATATAGAATGGCCAATCCATCTAACCTGCACTTTTTTGGACTGTGGGGAGAAGCTGGAGTACACACAGGAAACATGGGGAGAATGTGCTAACTCCACACAGACAGTCGCCCAAAGGTGGAATCAAACCTGGGTCTCTGGCACTGTGCTGTAGCATTGCTAACCATTGAGCTGCCATGCCAATCTAAAAAGCTGATTGGTCTGTGTAATAGTGACCTGTCGTCGATGACAGGTTTTCTACTTGCCAACAGCTATGTGATTGGCTTCCAGTAGTGGAGCAGCTTGTGGATGCGAGTGAGAGAACCTGAAGCCTTCAGAATGAGCTGTCAACAGGTAGCAGTTGAGAGTGTGGTGCTGGAAAAGCACAGCAGGTCAGGCAGCATCTGAGGAGCAGGAAATGTGACGTTTCGGGCATAAGCCCTTCATCACCCTTCCTGATGAAGGGCTTACACCTGAAACGTCGATTCTCCTGCTCCTCAGATGCTGCCTGACCTGCTGTGCTTTTCCAGCACCACACTCTTGACTTTGATCTCCAGCATCTGCAGTCCTCACTTTCTCCTGTTTTTGGTATCAGCCCCTGTGATGACAAGGCCTAGTGTGTGGGGACTGGAGTAAGGACATGAGACATGGTACTCCGGCCTTAAAATTATTGAACTCGATTTTGAGTCCTGAGGGCTGCAGAGTTCCCAAGTGGAAAATGAGATGCAATTCTACCCAGCTTGCCCTGAGCTTGGCTGGAGCACTGCAGCCAGAGATGTCGGCCTGGGAACATGGTGGTAGATTGAAGTGGCAGCTAACACAAAGTTCAGGGTCATTTTTGCAGGCAGAATGTGGGTATTCTGTAAAGCAGTCACCTAGTCTACACTTTATCTCCCCCATGTAGAGCAGACCACACTGTGAGCAGCAAATGCAGTTCTGAGGGAGGGTCACTCAATCCGAAACATGAACTCTGATTTCTGTTGATCTATGTGGACCAACCTGCTGAGCTTTTCCAGCAATTTGTGTTTTTGTTTCTGATTTACAGCATCTGCAGTTCTTTCAGTTTTTAATGCAATAGGTTAGTTTGAATGAGGTGCAGGTAAATGACCACTTCTTCACCTAGGTGTGTTTGGGGCCTTGGTTTGAAGAAATGTAATTAAATTGGGGAAATTTGCATACTCTAGTAAAATCTTTCACTTTTGTCATGACTGTAAAAAGCAGAATAGGATTTCCAGTGCACTAATCCAGTAAAACGTGATAACAAATGAATGGAGCTGGTGGCTAGAGAATGGAGTTGGGAGGCCTAACTAAAGACAATGGTTTCAGCCATCCCAGTACTTAATTGGAATTATGTGGGAGTAAGAAGAGAAGAAATTGCAAGAGATTCTCTGGTAACACTTTGATAAGAATGGACTGTCACTGGGTAGAGTTACTTAAGGGCAGCTACATGATGCTACTGAGGGTTGCCTCCAGGGTGTGCAACTATTCAATCCTCTGATTGTACCATATTAATGATTCATGTACTGACTACAAATGACAAAACAAAATCGAAGGAAAGATTTTTCTCAGCTGTCACTGCCATTTTCATTATATAAACTTCCACCATACACTTCCAGCATTGGTACATCCTTCAGCCATATTGAGTTCCCACAACCAATTTGGAGAAACAGAATAGATTTATCTTGCCTGTTAATGAAATGGTGGCAATATTCTTTCTCTGATCTCCAGTATTTTTGTAAATAATTGAATGAATATGTTCAGACAAAATGTCAAATGCTTACTTTCATTTAAATGGTGAGTGATGCTCCTCCATGGCTCATTTGAGCAATGCCCAGGTGATTATTGTACAATTCCAGGGAATATTTGGACATTTTGCAGCGCCACTCCCACGCCATTGATCAGCGTTTAATGGTGAACCTAGGTTGGGAGCATCAACTGGTTATTCAGATGTTGAGTTAAGGGGAAAGATGCAGAGCAATGACAGCTTCTTATCTACAAACACACAGCATCCCAGCTCACGTCTTCTCCCTCACCTTCCAAAACCAGGCCCTGACCCATTGCAGTGCTGTAGCTAGCAGTTCAGCCAAAATGTAGCATGGCCTGGCAACCAGATCTGGCCCTTCCTCTTCCTCAAAGTTGATTATTATACAAGGCACTGGGGCCTAGTCAGGAAATGCATGGCTACTCTTGAAAGTGAGTCTTCACCTCGATGATCTATTGTCACATTACAGGAACTCACGCTGTGATTGGAATACCAGGCTAACCATTTATCAGTTATATTTCCTTTCACTTGTTCCTGCTTCATGGAACAAGAGCAGGTCTGCAATAAAGCTCCCGAGTTGAATTTTGAATGAGCTGTGTTCTTTTATATACAACCCAGTTGTATTTGTTTTTCCTCTGACTCTGATTTGCAATGGCATTTCATGCAGTAGTTTCCACCAAGCGGAGGTTAGACTGTATTTTAAAGCTTTACTGCAAAGGTCATGGTGCAGGGCATCACGATTGACAACTAGATACAAGAGCAATAAATCTAGGAGCAACTGGTGCCAGCATAACGTTTTAAAATCTTGTAGGAAGAAGAGCGACATTGAGGTGATGATTTCAATTTTAATCCCCTTTTTAAAGTAAGAGTGCACTGTTAAGTTCTTGTGCCTTGAATTTAACAGTGAGGATGCCGTGGCAATGCGAGTGTGTAGATTAGAGTACAGGTTAATCTGCAATAACGTGACAGTTGTGTTCTTTGTCAACCTCGTGCTATGGAAAGCCACTATAGAAAATCGCACTGTAGAACAGTTATAGAAAATTGCCATACAATCGGTTTTGCTAAAATGGATATTACTTCAACGTGAATTAGCTTTAAGGCGATTGGACAAAATTTAGACCGTTAGTAAACTTTCCTTCCCTATTTTGGCTATAATGCAATTCATGGTCCCATTGGTTTAAATGGCACTGCTGTTACACGATTCTCCTATAACTAAGGATTGCATGGGTACAGAACTATTGCGTTATTATCCGAAGCTGTTCAGCAGAAAGTTTGCATTATCCAAACGACATCCATAATTTGTTAGTCGCGTTATAGCCAACTCATGTGGCATTATACCAGAACAACCTGCAATTGAAATTTGCAAAGAGAAATGCAAGGAGGTTGAATAATCCATCAATTATTTTTATCAATTAACTAGAATCCAGGAAAGCTGGAATGAGGGAAAAGGTTTCCTGCAAGCAGGAGAAAGTGGGGACTGCAGATGCTGGAGTCAGAGTTGAAAATTTCCAGCACCTTTCCCTCGATGTCCTGTGAGAAAAGTCAAGCCATGTTACGTTTCTTCTTGTATCCCATTTGGGAAGATGAGAAAGATACTGTGACTGCATCATATATCAAAGTTATTGTATACCTTGTGCAGATTTACAGGATTTAAGGGGTTTAAATTGTTCAGCCTTGCCTTTAGAGTCTCCTAGCAAAAGAGACACCTCTTGGTGCCACAGAGAGTAGTACTTTTAAATTAGTCAATTCAGTCGTGTCTTGGCAGAATTGGCATCTTGGTGAGAGCAACCAGGGACTGGCAGTGGTGGTGGGTACAATCAAGAGAGGCCAGAGGTCAGACGACACCAACAAGTTTATTTGAAATCACACTCTTTTGGAGCGTGACACTCTGTCTGACCTCTGACCTTGTCCGTCCCAGTCCTACACCAGCACCTCTACATCATCGCTATCAAAAGACTCATGGTGTGGTTTCCTGCAGCATCAATGCAAAACAGCTTTGTGACAAAAGTTCAAAGCAATCCAATGCTGAAAGTGCCCTGTTCCTAGGAAAGCAGTTGTTGCTGCGAGTTTAAGACACCCATGTTTGCATTAATGGGGATTAATGTGGAGTTGAGGCCACAATCAGATCCAGCTATGAAGCTAGTGATGGTCAGAGCAACTTCAAGGGGCTGAATAGCCTACTGTTCCTAATTCATGTGTTTGTATTACCCTGTAAATAGAGGGTGATAGCTACATTATTAAAAGGACAAATTCAAAATACAGTGGTTTTGGAAATCTGAAATAAAAATAGAAAACACTGGAATTACTGAGCAGGTCAGATGACATGGTTAGAGAGAGAAACAGAGTTTTAGGTCTGAATCTTTCTTTATTAAAAGAATATGTCTTTTCATTCACCTTCACTGAAATCAAAAAATAAAGAGTTGGTCCAAGAAAAGTTGCAGTGAAGCTAAAGAATTTTTGCAGAAATGGATCATTATAAGGTCCATAACTGAGATGGTTGCTCTCGACTGGACATAGTGTATTTGTGACCCATCCCATGTTAGCCAGATGTGATTCCAACCCTCTTCCTTCACCTTTGGAATTTGAATTTGCACCTAGCCCAGATTGGCGATAAGTGACAGCTGTCAACAATTTGCACCAATTTAATAACTCTGCCTCATTCTTGTATTTTCACTACTGAGTAGAGAAAGTCTGCAAAGTAGCAAGAAAAAGCTCTCGAGGTGGTTTATATCCTCCATTGCCTGTCTTGTCAGGCTGATTCTCTGACAGCCAGTCATGTGTGAACCATTATTTCTTCCAGTTAAAGGTTAGGAACAATGAAACTGTCAAGCACTCTGTTTCTTTGCAACCTAGTCAGACACTGTGTGGCCATCATCTTGGACTGAACAAGCCTGGCTGCAATCTATTTGTATCCAAACTGAGCTAATGACACCATATCTTCTCTGTCACAAAGGTTGCATATTTCCACCTTGGTAATGTCCACCCTCCACTTGATGATTGTATATTTGACTCCACGAGTGCTTTGATATTAAAATTTTATTTCCCTGACTTGAATGTCTCTATAGCCTCTCCCCTCTCTATCCCTAACTCCCTCCAATCCTCTGAAGACTTTTATGATCCTTCAGCTCTGTGTTCTTGTGCACCTATGCTCTCTTCATCCATTGGTGGCCTCTGTTTCTGCACCCCAGCTCTACAATTTGCTCCCTGAAATGTATTATACTCCCTCACCTCTGTTTAAGATGCTTTTTAAAATCTTCTTGTCTAATCATTTAGTCAGGAGAGCCAGATGGAGTTTAATTTAGATAAATGTGAGGTACTGCATTTTGGAAAAGCAAATCCGGGCAGGACTTGCACAGTTAATGTTAAGGTCTTGGGGAGTGTTGCCAAACAAAGAGACTTTGGAGTGCAGATTTATAGTTCCTTGAAAGTGGAGTCACAGGTGGATGGGATAGTGAAGAAGGCGTTTAATACACTTACCTTTAGATTAGATTAGATTAGATTAGATTAGATTAGATTAGATTAGATTCCCAACAGTGTGGAAACAGGCCCTTCAGCCCAACAAATCCACACCGACCCTCCGAAGAGCAACACACCCAAACCCATTCCCCTACATTTACTCCTGACTAATGCACCTAATACTACGGGCAATTTAGTATGGCCAATTCACCTGATCTGCACATCTTTGGACTGTGGGGGGAGACCAGAGCACCCTAGAGGAAACCCATGTCAGTAGACTGAGTATAGGAGTTGGAATGTTATGTTGTGGCTATATAGGACATTGGTTAGGGCACTTTTGCATTTAATTCTGGTCTCCTTCCTATCAGAAAGATGTTGTGAAACTGGAAGGAGTTCAGAAAAGGATGTTGCCAGGACTGGAGGGATTGAGGTATAGGGGGAGGCTGAATAGGGTGGGGTTATTTTCCCTGGAGCATCAGAGGCTGAGGGGTGACCATGCTGAGGTTTATAAAATCATGAGGAGCATGGATAGAGTAAACAAACAAGGTCTTTTCCCCAGGGTGGAGGAGTGCAAAACTAACGGGCATAGGTTTAAGACCGAAGAGGCAATATTTTCATACAGAGGGTGGGTGTGTGTATGGAATGAGCTGCCAGAGGAAGTGGTGGAGACTGTTGCGATTACAGCATTGAAAAGGCACCTGGATGGGTATGTGAATAGGAAGGTTTTAGACTGATATGGGCCACATGCTGGCAATTGGGACTAGATTAAGTTAGGATATCTGGTCAGCATGGAACAATTTGGACACTGATCTGTTTTCGTGCTGTATATCTCTATGACCTGCCTTAACATCTCCTTCTCTAACTGAAAGTCGCAAGATGTGTCACAGATAGTCAACTACTATGTTAAAGCTGCCTGATGTATGCTGATTGTAAGATCTGCTGGCCTCAATCTTGGAATGGCAGCTTAAACATCGTCAAAAGCTGCTCCAGAAATCTTCTCTATGCAGTAGACTTCATATCCTCTGCTGTTGTCTAAATTAAATGGGGATGCAAACTTAACCTTCTTTAGCTATATTTGTATAAGTTTTAGAAGGATCTTGCCAGAACTGGAGGGATTGAGCTATAGGGAGAGGTTGAATCGGCTGGGACTGTTTTCTCTGGAGCATTGGAGGCTGAGGGGTAACCTTATAGAGATTTATAAAATCATGAGGAGCATGGATACAATAAATAGACAAGGTTTTTTCCTTGGTGTGGGGCAGTCCAGAATTAGAAGGCATAGACTTAGGGTGAGAGGGGAGCAAGTTAAAAGGGACCTCAGGGGCAACTTTTTCACGCAGAGGGTGGCATGTGTATGCGATGAGCTGCCAGAGGAAGTGGTGGAAGCTGGTACAATAACAACAGTTAAGAGGCATCTGGACAGGTGTATGAATAGGAAGGGTTTAGAGGGATATGGGTCAAGTGCTGGCAAATGGGACTAGATTAGGTTAGGATATCAGGTCGGTGTGGAACGAGTTGGTCCGAAGGATCTGTTTCCGTGCTGCACATCTCTATGACTCTACCTGAGCCAGTGTGTACTTGCTGTTGTCAAGCTGCCCATTGGGTAGCTGGTTTTGGTATACAGGGGAACCTCGGTTATCCGAACTTGATGGGCAGGCACTATTTCGTTCAGTTAACGATTATTCGGGGTTAATTATTCAAATGCCTTTCCTCTGGGGCTCGGAGTTTTTAAAGTCTGCTCCCCATTCAGGAGACTGCAGCAGCACACAGCGTTCGAGGCCCTGCCCCCAACACGGTCCCCCACTCCTGTGCAATACAGGCTCCCTGTCCAACACCCCCACCCCCAACCCCATGCAACACAGCGCCCCCCCCCGTCCAGCACCCCCGCCCCCAACCCCATGCAACACCACTCCCCACCCTCAACACCCCCCCGTCCCCAACCCCATGCAACACTGTTTCCCACCCCCAACCCTGTGCAACACCACCCCTCCACCCCCAACCCCATGCAACACCGCCCCCTGCCCCGAACCCCGTGCAACAACACCCCCCACAGCCCCAACCCTGTGCAACACTTACCCCCCTGCCCCCAACCCTGTGCAACACCTGCCCCCCTGCCCCAACCCTGTGCAACACCTGCCCCCTGCCCCCAACCCTGTGCAACACTTGCCCCCCTGCCCCCAACCCTGTGCAACACTTACCCCCCTGCCCCCAACCCTGTGCAACACTTACCCCCCTGCCCCCAACCCTGTGCAACACCTGCCCCCCTGCCCCCAACCCTGTGCAACACTTGCCCCCCTGCCCCCAACCCTGTGCAACACTGCCCCCCCCCCCCGCCCAATCCACAGACAGCCCCACACACAACATTTTGACAGGTTCGACCTTTGCCCTGTACAGGACAATGTTGGAGAGATTATCTGGGGAAGGGGGTGGGGTTAGGGTACAGCCCTCTGTAGAACTCCAGGGAAATTGTGTGAGGGGAGAGAGAGGGCGGGCAGTCAGCCATTCGGAGACGGTGCCTGTTTAATCACTGTAAACAAAAGACGTGATCTTTGATGTAATGTTTCCATCCGGACCTTGAGATCTCCTTCAGATAATCTGATTTTCGGATAATTGGTATTCAGATAATCGAGTTTCCTATGTATTCAGGTAGACTTGGATTTGGTATGAACCTTTTAATTTACTGATTCAAACGTACTCCCCAATCTGTCATCTGACTCAATGGCGTTCTTTAACATGTGAGTTGCCAAACCAACAGCTCAACTTTAAAAAGAGGTCACAGCTACACCAAGCCCTATTGTTGTGTGAAACTATTCAGCATGGGTCGCAACACCCTGGCTGATTGTCCTGGCCTGAAGGTGTTATATCCAGTTGTTCCACCCACTGTAGACCAAAACGTCGATTTTTTTTTTTCCCCTGCTCCTCGGATGCTGCCTGACCTGCTATGCTTTTCCAGCACGATTCTAATCTTGCCTCCGTTTGAGATCAGTCACCTCAGGATAGTCTGGGGATCGAGTACCCCGCTTTACTGATGTGTGTTTTGAAAAGGAAGCAGCCCTTTTATAGAACATGCTCATTAGCTGCCATGCTGAACTTTTCAAGTTACTTCATTTCTTTGACATAAAGTTGAGTTGGTGTGGGGGTTCGTCCTTATAAAAGGAGCTTGTACTTTCCTATTGAAATGGCTGTAACATTATATTCTGACCAGTCTGATGGACACTTCTATCCTGACAGCTCAGGTTGCTCCTGCTTTGAGGGCTGGCCAATAAACTTCAAATTTCCCTTTTGTTTCTTTCGCCCCTTCCCCCGCCCCCCAAACAAAAAACAGCCAAGTAATAAGTAAAAGTGATTAGGAGGGTCCCAGACCACAAGCTGCCTAGAGTCATGTCTGAATATCACATGGGCCTTTTATTGGCCCCAACTCTGGCAAGCACTTGGCTAAAATTCACATCATAATTTGACAATGCATCGCATCCACAAAAGTAAGTGGAAAGGCAAATTGTGAAGGGATGCAAGTATTTCACAAAGAGATAGTGACTGGTGAAATAATTGGATAAAAATGGAATATAATATAGGAAAATGCGAAGTCATTCATTTTGGAAGGAAGAACGAAAGAAGATAGAGAATCGTTAGAGTATAAAGGCAGTGGATACTTAAGAGAGAAATCAGGAGGGCAAAAAGAGGACATGAGATAGCTTTGGCAAATAGGGTTAAGGAGAATCCTAAGGGTCTTTACAAATACATTAAGGACAAAAGGGTAACTAGGGAAAGAATAGGGCCCCTCATTGGTCAGCAAGGTGGCCTTTGTGTGGAGCCGCAGGAGATGGGGGAGATATTAAATGTGTATTTTGTATCAGTATTTATTGTGGAGAAGGATATGGAATGTAGGGAAATAGATGGTGACATCTTGAAAAATGTCCGCATTATACAGAAGGAAGTGCTGGATGTCTTGAAACATGTAAAAGTGAATAAATTCCTAGGACCTGATCAGGTATACCCTAGAACTCTGTGGGAAGCTAGGGAAGTGATTGCTAGGCCTCTTGCTGAGATATTTGTATCATCGATAGTCACAGGTAAGGTGCCGGAAGACTGGAGGTCGGCTAATGTGGTGCCACTGTTTAAGAAGGGTGGTAAGGACAAGCCAGGGAACTACAGACTGGTGAACCTGATGTCAGTGGTGGGCAAGTTGTTGGAGGGACTCCTGAGGGACAGGGTGTACGTGTGTTTGGAAAGGCAAGGACTGATTAGGGATAGTCAACATGACTTTGTGCATGGGAAATCATGTCTCACAAACTTGATTGAGTTTTTTGAAGAAGTAACAAAGAGGATTGATGAGGGCAGGGCAGTAGATGTGATTTATATGGACTTAGGTAAGGTGTTTGACAAGGTTCCCCATGGGAGACTGGTTAGCAAGGTGAGATCACATGGAATACAGGGAGAATTAGCCAGTTGGATACAGAACTGGCTCCATGGTAGGAGACAGAGTGTGCTGGTGGAGCATTGTTTTTCAGACTGGAGGCCTGTGACCACTGAAGTGCCATAAGGATTAGTGCTGGATCCACTACTTTTCGTCATTTATATAAATGATTTGTATGTGAACATAAGAGGTATAGTTAGTAAGTTTGCAGATGACATCAAAATTGGAGGTGTAGTGGACAGCGAAGAAGGTTACCTCAGATTACAACATGACCTTGATCAGATGGGCCAGTGGGCTGAGGAGTGGCAGATGGAGTTTAATTTAGATAAATGTGAGGGGCTGTATTTTGGGAAAGCAAATCTTAGCAGGACTTATACATTTAATGGTAAGGTCCTAGGGAGTGTTGCTGAACAAAGAGACTTTGGAGTTCAGGTTCATAGTTCCTTGAATGTGGAGTCACAGAGTAGACAGGGTAATGAAGAAGGCATTTGGTATGCTTTCCTTTATTGGTCAGAGTATTGAGTGCAGGAGTTGGGAGGTCATGTTATGGCTGTACAGGACATTGGTTAGGCCACTTTGGGAATATTGCATGTAGTTCTGGTCTCCTTCCTATTGGAAAGATGTTGTGAAACTTGAAAGGGTTAGAAAACAATTACAAGGATGTTGCCAGGGTTGGAGGATTTGAACTATCGGGAGAGGTTGAATAGGCTGGGGCTGTTTTCCCTGGAGCATCAGAGGCTGAGGGGTGACCTTATAGAGGTTTATAAAATCATGAGGGGCATGGATAGGATAAATAGACAAATCTTTTCCCTGGGTTGGGGGGGTTCAAGGAATAGAGGGCATAGGTTTAGGGTGAGAGAGGAAAGATATATGAAAGAGACCAGAGGAGCAACTTTTTCATGCAGAGGATGGTATGTGTATGGAATGAGCTGCCAGAGGAAATAGTGGAGGCTGGTACAATTGCAACATTTAAAAGGCATCTGGATGGGTATATGAATAGGACGGGTTTGGAGGGATATGGGGCGGGTGCTGGCAGGTGAGACTACATTGGGTTGGGATATTTGGTCGGCATGGAGTATTTGGACCTATAGGTCTGTTTCTGTGCTGTACATCTCTATGACTGTCAAACAGAATATTGTTTTAAGCTGCAGAAAGCTGCAACACAAAGGGATTTATGCACAAAATACTGAAAACTTGCACACATCCAGCAGGTAATCAGGAAGCCCAATGGAATGCTGGGCTTTATTTCACGGTGGGTGGAGGAGAAGAGTAGGGAAATCTTAATGCAACTGTACAAGGTGCTGGTGAGACCACATCTGGAGTACTGAGAGTGTTGGTCCCCTTATTTAGTTGTACGCAGTTCATACGTTCCCTAGGATGATTCCTGGTATGGAGGGATTGTCTTGTGAGCAAAGGCTAAACAGTTTGGGACTGTACTCACTTGAGTTTAGAAGAATGAGCAATGATCTCATTGAAACACAGAATTCTCAAGGGAAAATGTTGAGAAGATATCTCCCCTCACAATCCAAAGATTAAGTGAATTGCCATGCTAAATTGTCCATAGTGTTCAGGGATGTGTAGGTTAGATGCATTAGTCATGGCAAATGTAGAGTAATAGGGTAGGGTAATGGGTCTGGTTGGGATACTGTTCGGAGGGTCAGTGTGCTTGTTGGGCCAAATAGCCTGTTTCCACACTGTAGGGATTCTATGATGATTCATAGGAGAGTCTAGGACCAGAAGGCATAGTCTTAGAGTAAAGGGGTGCCCAATTAAGCCTGAGCTAAGGAGGAATTTGTTCTTTAAGGGTTCTGAGTTAATGTATAAGGCTGAGAGATTCTTGATCAGTCGCCGAATCAAGGGTAATGGGGGAAGGCAGGATCATGGCCGTGAGGAACGTCAGATCAGCCATGATCCTATGGAATGGTGGAGCAGGCTTGAGGCATTGAATAGGCTATTTCTAATGTTCCTATTTCTTATGGTCTTATCCAATGAGCATCACAGTAACAGGCTGGACCTTTGTGCTGTGGAATCAACCGTACTGCCAAGATAGAATTTCCTGTCAATGGTTTAGGAAAGAGCTTTAGCTTTAACCTCAATGAGAAAAATGTACAAATGATTTTGATATCAGTTATTGCATTTACTCCCCCACCACCTTGGCCGCACCTCTTTTTTCCAATACATCATCCTTTTGCACCTCTGCACAGCCCCTCCAAAACCTCACCCTCTCTCCTCCTTCCAGTCATAACTTTAACCATCTCTACCATGAACTCTGAAATCCTCTCCCTATAACCTCTGTCTCTCCACCATTCTCTTGCCTTTGAGACCCTCCTCAAGGCAGTCTACCACTTTTGACCGCACTGCACCTAACATAACCTTTTATGTTTCAGAATCCACGTATGTGTAACCCTGCTACCCTCCGGCATGCTTAGAGTTAGAGGTGCCATTGAAATGAAATTTGGTGAGAAACTGTCAGCTGTATGGCTGTTCTCAGTATGTGAGTAGACCAGTATAGAAAAAATTATGATACTTGCTTGTGGACGCATGCCTTGAAAGGCCATAAGCCACAGATTCCTGATCGCTCAAACCATTGTGAAGGTGCCTATGACCAAATGAAATCAGATGATAATCTCTGGGGATGAAAACATACATTTTTGATTCAGGCATGTTATGAGGCACCTCCATGGCAGATGGGACTTGTGCCAAACCATGTGGCTCAATTTGATTTTATATAGATGCAATGGTACAGATGCTATCACTGCACAGCAAAAGCCCCTTGGATGGTACAAGGAAGCCCTTTTTAAGCAACTTGAATACAAATGAAGCCAGATTTGAAGGTTACCAGTCCCTAAAGAAGGCACTGTTACAAAACAAAAAGTTCTGAATGTTTGATTTAACAAAGCTCAAACTACAATGACATTTTGTGAATGTTATCAATGCAGTGCCTATCGGTCATGGGTGACTGTAAGTGAGGCAGTGGACACTATGTGCTCCCTCTCCAAGGGAACGATCATAAATGTGCAAGCTGTGGGTTGGGGAGAAGGCAAGCAATCAAGCCCTTCAGTCGCCCGCAGCCGAGACCTGTTAGGTCAGCTGTGAAACATTCGGCAATTAAGACTGTAAAGGCAATGTGGTCAAATTAATCCTGTTTTTGTCTGATGTCTAGTCAGTAAGCTTT
Organism: Chiloscyllium plagiosum; assembly: GCF_037043375.1. Classification (NCBI taxonomy): domain Eukaryota; kingdom Metazoa; phylum Chordata; class Chondrichthyes; order Orectolobiformes; family Hemiscylliidae; genus Chiloscyllium; species Chiloscyllium plagiosum. The sequence goes on along the minus strand of NW_028270166.1, from coordinate 37,778,483 downwards.
ACGGCAGGAGTCAGTCAGATGTCCACATGCTGGGCTGTATACCTTTTCTACCTATGATCGTTCTCGCTAGGGTAAGGTTGGACACATTCTTAGAAGTTTCATTCAATGATCTTCCACTTTCAACTGCCCTGCCGAGTGAAGCAACTTTCTGGTCCTTTGTGACTATTACTTGAATCAATAAAACTAAAGTCTTCAAAGAATAAGAAAGGAATTGCACTGATAAGTTTTGCCCAACATTTTGATCACAGTGCCATCCAGGAAAGAAATCCTTGATTTCCAGAGGCTCTGAGATAACTCTAATGGCTTGGAAAACCATCCGGTGGCTCCCAGCCTGTGCTTGGCAACAACTTCATAGTGACTTCCATTTTTAGTAACCAGAAAGACTGGGGAATGCATTCAGTAAAATAAAACTTCTCTTTGCATTGCCTTTTGTTGTAACAGTTAAGGCCTCAGTTGGTATTTGCCGTTTCTGGGTCTCTAGTCAGCATGGACCCAGGGACTCTTGTTTCAATGATTACATAAGAACATAGGGGTTTGAACATCACAATTTGCATGTACAGAGTTTTTCTATTAACTGCAGGGATGGGGGAGGGTCTGCGGTTTGCAGTGGTAGTTTTACTGATGTTGCAATTTCTGTAATTTTAAATGCCCAAGGTTCTCATTTTCTGTAAAGCAATGCTGGGCTCTCAGGGTTAGTCATTTGGAAACAATTGACAGCCTCTTAAAGCTGGGTTAGTTCATCTGTGCAATAAAGCAACTGGTAAAGCTATTAACATCGTCAGGGTCTTAGTGCTCACCGCATGTTTCATCTAGGATAAAATTATCCTGAAGCATTCTCTTTATTATGACTGCTTCGTTTAAAGGGTTGAGTTAAACTCCTCAGTGGTTGCCCTGGAGCACTGTACCCAGTGGGGAACAGGAAACAGGCTTGTTCGTGGGTGGGATGAGTGAACTGCATGCTGGCTGGAATTCTGATATTTGTTTTGCTGCCAATTCATGTTAATTCAAAACTTGTGATGTAGTGGGATAAAACATTCAAGACAGCGAAAGAAAATTGGAAGAGCTGTGAGCAGCTCAATTCCGAATGGGTGACAAATCTGCAGAGCCAGTGCTTCTGATCGGAGAACAGTCAAGCCCCTATTATATCGCAACTCTGACAGCGAATATCAAAAGAGAAGGAAAATCCAGGGCAGCAGGTTTCTGTTTGAAATGCTCATCCAATCTCTCTCGAGGAAAGAAAAGCAGAGATGAATTGCAGCTGATACCAATGGGGCACAGTGCTGGTGCATAGTGCTAGGGTACAGTTGCCTGAGAACATATGACTTTGCCAGCTTTTAAAAGGAAAAGCTGTACTTCCTGTGATGTTCTCTGGCTCTGCAAAGTTAGAGATTGGTCGTGACATTCCCTTTCTTCTCTGCTTATGTCTTCAGTCCCAAACTGCACCCTTCCCTCATTCAGACTGGAAGTTAAATACTCCAAGGTACTGTTCTTGCCTTGACTTCCTGTCACTGAGAAACAAATTAATTCTGATATTGTCATTTACAAGGATGTTGCCAGTGGAGGATTTGAGTTATAGGGAGAGGTTGAATTAGCTGGGGCTGTTTTCCCTGGAGTGTAGGAGGCTTTATAGAGGTTTGAGAAATCACAAAGGGCATGGATAGGATAAATGGGCAAAGTCTTTTCCCTTTGGTAGGGGAGTCCAGTACTAAAGGGCATAAGTTTGGGGTGAGAGGGGAAAGATATAAAAGAGAGCTAAGGGGCAACTTTTTCATGCAGAGGATGGTATCTGAATGAAATGAGCTGCCAGAGGAAGCGGATGTAGGTTTGCTAGCTGAGCTGGAAGGTTCATTTACAGAGGTTTCATCACCATACCAGGTAACATCTTCAGTGAGCCTCTGGATGAAGCACAGCTGATGATTCTTGTTTTCTATTTATATGTTTGGATTTCTTTGGGTTGGTGATGCCATTTCTTGTTCTTTTTCTCAGTGACATTACCTACATCCAGAACCTCAACCTGAGCTACAAATCTTCTCAAAACTTGCTGCCAGAGGAAGTGGTGGAGGCTAGTACAATTGCAACATTCAAAAGGCATCTGGATGGGTCTATGAATAGGAAGGGTTTGGAGGAATATGGGCCGGGTGCTGGCAAGTGGGACTAGATTAGGTTGGGATATCTGGTTCACATGGATGAGTTGGACCAAAGGGTCTGTTTCCGTGCTGTACATCTCTCTGACTCTATGTTGCCACTATTGGCACCTGATTTCTATCTCGGGCGACCGATTCAACACAGACATTTACTACAAACCGATTGACTCCCACAGCTACCTAGATTACACCTCCTCCAACCCTGCCCCCTGTAAAAATGCCATCCCATGTTCCCAATTCCTTCGCCTCTGCCGCATCTGCTCCCAGGAGGACCAATTCCACTACCAAACAACCCAGATGGCCTCCTTCTTCAAAGACCGCAATTTCCCCTCAGACATGGTCGACGATGCCCTCCATCGCATCTCCACCACTTCCCGCTCCTCCGCCCTTGAACCCCGCCCCTCCAATCGCCACTAGGACAGAATCCCACTGGTCCTCACCTACCACCCCACCAACCTCCGGGTACATCGTATCATCCTTCGTCATTTCCGCCACCTCCAGACGGACCCCACCACCAAGGATATATTTCCCTCCACACCCCTATCAGCATTCCGGAGAGACCACTCCCTCCGCGGCTCCCTCGTCAGGTCCACACCCCCCATCAACCCAACCTCCACTCCCGGCACCTTCCCCTGTAACCGCAAGCAGTGCAAAACTTGCACCCACACCTCCCCCCTCACCTCCCTCCAAGGCCCCAATGGATCCTTCCATATCCGCCACAAATTCACCTGCACCTCCACACACATCATTTACATCATTTACTGCATCCGCTGCACCCGATGTGGTCTCCTCTACATTGGGGAGACAGGCCACTTACTTGCGGAACATTTCAGAGAACACCTCTGGGACACCCGCACCAACCAACCCAACCATCCTGTGGCTGAACACTTTAACTCCCCCTCCCACTCCACCAAGGACATGCAGGTCCTTGGCCTCCTCCATCGCCAGACCCTGGCCACACGACGTCTGTAGGAAGAGCGCCTCAACTTCCACCTAGGAACCCTCCAAACACACGGGATGAATGTAGATTTCTCCATTTCCCCCCCCCCCATCTTATCTCAGTCCCAACCCCCGGATTCAGCACCGCCCTCTTAACCTGCAATCTTCTTCCCGACCTCTCCGCCCCCACCCCCTCTCTGGCCTATCACCCTCACCCTTACCTCCTTCCACCTAGCGCATTCCCAACGCCCGTCCCCCAAATTTCCCCCTACCTTTTATCTCAGCCCGCTTGGCACACCAGCCTCATTCCCAAAGAAGGGCTTATGCCCAAAACGTCGATTCTCCTGCTCCTCGGACGATGCCTGGCGTGCTGAGCTTTTCCAGCACCACACCTTTCAACTCTGGTCTCCAGCATCTGCAGTCCTCACTTTCACCTCATGGTATCTGTCAACTCTGCCTGTCTGTGATTCAGAGTAAGTGTTGTTTCAGGCAGTACTCCTCCACCAGCCCTCCCTTCTCTAAGCTTTGTCTGGGGCCTGTCTGATGATCAATGGTAGAAGATACACTGCTGCAGACCATCTACAGGAAAGGAACTGTTCTCAGTTATTCAGTACTAGTCAGGTATAATTATTGAACTCTCAGGAGCTGGACCAGTTACACATCATCTTTATGAAGATGAGTGTTGAACTCCACCTGCAGACTCTGGTATCAGTAGAATGGGTGAAGATCAATGTAAGTTCAGCATAAACTCATCAGAACTGTTACAACATTTTACCCAAATATTTTTCCTGTTGCTAATCCACTAAAGTCGCCACAGTCTTACCAGACCCATAGGGTTGCTCTCATTAGAAAGATGACTTATGGTGGTTTAACCTGAGGGTCACCATGCCTCGGGTGAGGGGAGAGGTTAAGATGATGAGTCCTTCATGGTGACCTCAGCTAGTGTGGGAATTGAACCCATTGATGTTGTCACAAACCAGCCATCCAGCCGCCTGACATCCAATCCTTCCCCACTGTACATTCATTATGACTTGTATCACATTTACCACAACCCCATCTTCCCCCCCACCCCCCCCCCCCCCCCCCCCCAAAACCCTTCACCTTGTCTCTAACCTCACAGATACAGGAGGTCTGGATGTTTCACAATTTTCCTAGATCTCTCACTCTTCAAACTTGGAGGAATAGTAGGTCTTGTGATTGAGGACTGTTGACCCCAGTTCTTATCTGTGGATCATTTCTCCACTGGATGATCTTTAACCTCTCAGTTATCCTTCACAAAGGATGTTGTATTTTAGAGGGTTGAACATTTCAAACAGCCCTGTAAAGTCTGTGGCCTCCACTATGTCGAAACAACTCCCTTATGCCACCATAATCAGTTTCCCTGAATCCTCTCTTCTTTTTGGGTCATGCAATGAACCTAGGAAACCCAATGAAATTTTATTTTTATTTATTCGCAGGATGTGAGTATCACTGGCTAGGCCAGCATTTATTACCCATCCCTTGTCATGCAGAGAGCTGTTAAGAGTGAGCTACATTGCTGTGTGACTGGATTCATATGTAGGCCTGAGAAGGTAAGGATGGCAGTTCCTTCTTTAACAGACATTAGTAAACCTGATTGTTATTTCCAACAATTGGCAATGCTTTCATGGCCATCATTAGACTCTTAATCCAGACTTAAAAAAAAAATGAATTTAACCTTCACCATCTGCCCTGGTGGGAATTGAATCTGAGCCCACAGAACATTACCTGGGTCTCTGGATTAATAGGTTAGTGGTAATACCACGAGGCACAGTTTTTACCTGGACTAGTTTGGACAGGTTTCCTCAGGATAGATTGTTTTCTGGGAGTCCGTCAATCTCCTTCAATTCTTTGGATGCAATGAGATCAAAATTTGTGTGCTAGCTCAAAAGTGAAGATTTTTGATTGCATGCATGCAGACATGTTCAACTCTCTTGCATAGATTACATTGTAATGTAACTTGTAACCTTCAATCTGTATCATATCTTTATTTTGACTTCTTTAGCCATTGCATCTGGTCTAATATTGTGTCAAATCTAAAATTAACAGATGTCCATAGAAAAATTCTATGTCTCTGGCTCATTTGCATCACCAATGTCCCCTTGGAAAGACCCAAGTACTTTGTCCAATGGAGGTATTCCCCTCTAATGTGAATTTCCTTTCCAAAATGGTGAGTGACCCTCTTTAAGTAACCACCAGGATTGAAACCTTGTCATACTTTTGCACATTACTTGGAAGAGACCTACAGTTTTAAAAATGTAGCATTTCTTTATAATGATTAGACCTTGTCCATGCCAATGAGACTTTTTTTCCCACAGCACTGATGTTGGTTCTGAGTATCTAGCATTTGGTTTAGTCTCTGTGCAGGTTCCACATATGCCTCTTTAGAGTGAATAGTTACAAAGTGAATAGTTTCTGTTCCCCTTTTGGGGTAGGATAGATCTTCTCCTCTCAGGATCTGCCTATAAGCCTTTCACATTTCTGCATCTAGCATAATTTGAATAACTTCCTGTAAAGATGCATCATCTTTAGACTGTAAGAAATCTAACTCACATCAATAATTCAAACAACAATTCCACTTCAAAGTGGCATTAACCTAATTGCTACTACTGACAACATGTGGCATCTGCTATCTCTGCCTCTTTGTTCACTGCCACCAATCCTTCTACGTCTGTATTTTGTATAAGCCCTATTTAATTATCAATACAGAGGGTACGCAATTGTGGATTCCTTCCAGAACTGGCACAATTCTTCGTAAACATGGTTTTTTGCATGGTAGCATGAAGGTCAATTACTTTACTAGACAGGTAAAGTTGCTAGAACATATGGGAATTGCATTGAATATGCCTGCTCTGCAAAGGTCAATGTAGAATCTGCTGTTAACATTCACAGACTGTGTGTGATGTCAACAGAACGGGTGGACCCTAATGTGCCATGGCATTTAACTCCTTCAGAACCATTACCCTCTATAGCATTCACTTTGCTCATCTACGCCATTATGGGATCTTGCTGAGTATGCAATGCCAGTTGAGTTTACATATAACAGTTGGGTAATTAATTGTGCTTGAAAATTTTAAAGGTCTTTCTGAGCAGACATCATCAAATCTCTGTGAGTGAAGGTCTGCTATCATGAGGTATTTACTCAGCAACCATGTAATGTGCTTTAAGAGGGAAGCTACTTGGTCACTCGGTGATTCAGACCCATTTACACTCAATCCATTATCACACCAACTTTAACTTGCATGGCACTCCAATTCAAATGACAGTCCAGCCACTAACGTTAAGACTGGAATTCACACACTAGTTTCCTATTACTGCAATAAGTTGGGTGAAAGCCAACAGTATAAGGTACCAATAGGAGAGAAGCTGAGGTAAACTAGGTCCAGTAACATTATATTCCATTCAAAAGGTTATTAAGAGGAAATTGATAAGACTCACCATTTTTTAAAAATCCTAATAATTGGAATAGTGAATGTGACTTGGGAAGGCAGCTTTCAGCTTTTTAGCGTCACTTCTTCCTTCTATATTCCCTCTTCACTCTCTTTCCCCATCTGATGTGAAGCACGACAGCAGTACATAAGGGTGAATTAAATTAAGCTGAGGATTTGTGATCGCACACAAATTTTGTGGTGGAAGATGCTGTGCTGTATTTGCAATAATTAAATGGGATAGCATTAAATGTTTAATGGAACATTACAATCCCTGTGCAAATTGCAATGAAGCTCTAAGCAGATTGCAATTCTTTTATATTTTGACCATTGTCAATCAGCAGCAAATAGGTCATTGACTTATTGTCCGGCGTAAAACCCAGATGGGTCGACGCCGTAAATCCCTGACATTTGCTTCGGCTGTACACATACAGCAGCCCTTCCTTTCCTTGCCCCTTCCTCCATAATCTGTGGTCCATTTTCTCAGTTGCTACCTTGCCAACAAAGAAGCTATTTCCCTGGCAGCAGGGAGTTGTCTGCTTGGGTTGGCTTCATGTCATTTAATGACGGATTGCCTTTCATATTGATTGACTTATTTAACTTCCTTCTGCTTTTCGACGGGATTGATGTCAGCACCTTTCCGTTTTGTATCACACTAGATGACATATTTATCCGGTGTAAGGAGCAAACCCGCATTAATAAAGCACCTACTACATCCTCCCAACCATCAGTTGAGATATCTGATGTATCAATCATTCTCTCTGCAAAGGCAGCTTAAAGCCTTGGTTAACATCTCATCTAGATGATAGCCCTTTCCACAATGAAGCATGCTTTGTGCTGAAATATCGGCCGTGATTATGTACTCAAATCCTGGAGTACTATTTGACTCCCCATCCCATTTGAGTCAGTGTGCATGTGATCAAGACTTGAATTTTTAATGGAATCTTTAACAATTTCTCATCATCTTGTTTCTAACCAGCGAAGTACTTTTGAAGTGCATTCACTGTATAACGTGGGAAAGATAGGAGCCAACAAGCCCTTATGACAAAAATGGTCTCATCATCTGTTCAGGGAGAGATGGGCACTGCAGGGAGTGGAGTGTTTCATTTCCCTCTCCAACTGTATTTTGATTTAATCCCTGCCCCCCCCCCCCTCTCCCCCCTTTACCTTTTTGATCACGCAGCATTGCCCTTTGATGAGAAGGGCATTGCTTGTCACTGGTCACCCTGGTGTTTCCTTACTTCCTGGTGGTGGGAGTTGAATAAAGATTTGTACGCCTGTTGTCTTTCACTGTGTCTCTCACCTGCACTCAGACACGCCAAAAAAAACCTGTTTTAGCTATGTTATTGAGTCATAATTATTGGTCACGAGACCAGGGAATGTTCCCCTGCTGCTCGTCAGACAGCATCATGGGATATTTCCCTTTCCACCTGAGAGGAAAGATAGGACCTCACCTTAAGGCCCTATTGGAAATGTTGCTCCTTTAACAGTGCTTCACTCCCTCTGCACCTTAGTAATGAGCTTGAGTGAAGCTTGACCCAGCAATTGTTACTACCAGCCTGTTGTTTATTGCTGGCTACTCCTGTCTGTACCAATTTGTCATAAATCATTGGAAGGAGATCAGGGTAAGAAGATCTATTTGAGGGTTTGGGTTATTGACTATCATTTGAAGTCATTCTTCTTCGAAACCGACAGAAGGTAAAGGTAAAGTTAGAAGGTGGAGAAAATTCCACAAGTCTCTGCAGAGAAAGAAAGTGAAGTATTGTTAAAACTCGTATTCTGTATCACTGTTGCAGGTTATCATCAAATACAGTATGTTATGTGCACATAACTACCTGGAATTTCATTACCTGGTTGAAAACCATCAGATCTAGGGCTTATGTGACAGTCGTGACCAGAGTTGACCTGGTAGCAACTTCCTTCTCTTCACTGCCACTGCACCTCTCCATCTCCTGAGCACATAACCAGCTCAGTTGTTTATCCAGACGGTGTTTTCTCTCTGTAACTGATGGCTAAGAAGTGGGAGCCAACAACCTGAATTTTGTTCCCTCAGTTTTGAGAAATGTCTGGCTCAATGACAGCGCATGAAATATGAATGACACAATCGCAGACTCTGCCATTTCATTAGTATCTCTCACAAGCATCTATATGGGTGAGGTGCCAGACAACGTCCACATATTTATGGCAGCAAATCCCATCAGGAACCTATCTCCTCACGATCGTGGGGAAAGAGCAAAAATGATTGTTCTCTGAATGTCTGATAGTGTCTCTTCAAGCAAATTGCCAAATGATACAAACCGCAGCAGTGAATTTGGTGACCTATGCAAAATGACTACTGCAACTTTCTAATGTACAATATTTGAACAGTTCTAATTATAGGATGTATATACAACCATGTGCACGATGATTTTTTTCAATGCCAGTTAGTGATTTGAATATGCTTAAAGTTAAGAAGACTTTTGATTAGACAGATAAGGAAAAGCAATTGCCCACTGCGTAGTGAGTTAGTTAAAAGGTGCTATTTCAAGACCATAGCTGAAAGAGCAAACAGGGTGATAGGAGACTGTGTTTTACTGAGAAAACTGCCAGGCTGTGGAAATCTCTGCCAGAAACAGTGGTGGGGATCCAAATCTACAATGGCTTTTAAAAGAATGGAGTACAAATATATACATTGGTGATATGGTGGCTCAGTGATCAGCATTGCTGCCTCACAGCACCAGAGACTGTGCAAATTCCAAACAGACATTCCCGCTGTGTCTGTGTTGGTTTCCTCCAGGTGTTCTGGTTTCTTCCCATAGTTCAAAGATGTGCAGGTGAGGTGGATTGGTCATGCTAAACTGCCCATGGTGTCCAGGCTAGGTGGACTAGCCATGGGAAATGCAGGCTTACCTGCATAGGGTAAAGGGGCAGTTCTGGGTGGGATGCTCTTCGGAGACTCAAATGGCCTGCTTCCACACTGTAGTCAATCTATGATTTTATGTGTGTGTGAGCATAAACTGGAATCGTCCGTAAAGTGTGGAAATGAAAAACGGGAAATAGCTAATTGAATAAAGTGGTATTAACATGAAATAATATGAAAAATTAAGGACTTTTGCATCACCCAGAGGGCATGACAGTAGTTGAGGCTTTGGCAAGGGTAGGGGAACTGAACAGAATTAGAAGCAGGGTAAACTTGAAAGATGTTACGAGAAAATATGAGTTGTTTGACAAAGGTACAGAGCACTCAACTACATTATGATAGACAAAATCCACCCAGCAGCAACTTTGTTCATCCAATATAGTGCTGAACTGTGTAACCAGTACAATTCAGAGCAAGTCTTAAATTATATGGTGTTCTGGTCACTGTATCCAGTTTTGATCAATAGGACACTCATTGTTTGTAAGCTGTGCTGCCAGGAAGCTAATCTCTGGTGTCAAAAATCCGAGTTACGACAGGGATTCTGTGCCTTTCAGCTTAGAAAGGAGACGTCTGCCGATGATTTTTTCACTATGTTAAATAATTAAAGGGGACTGGCTGGCCATGGGTTGTCTGATGTGCAAAGCAAGCAGCTGCTGCAATTCTAACTTTAATGTCTTAGATAATTAAAGGAATAGAGAGGGAAGCTTTAGAATATTAAACTAAATTAAATCAGAAGAGTCACATAAGAGAAATTCAAATTCGTAAAAATAGCAAATTGGTGACCAGTATCAGGAAATGCTTCTGCTTGGAGGAGTCAACAGGAATCTGCATAACCTGTTGCTTATCCCACACCCTGACCTTAACCATCCTCCTTTCTGACATTGAGTCACCATTTTGGGAACTTCTATACAGGAATACGAATAACATTTTTGATTTTAATAACTGGATAATACAATTTCATTGAATCTTTCCTGAATGGGTGCAGTTTTGTTTTTATTAATCACCCTTCCAGAAGTGGGGGTAGCCATCTTGTGAGTGAATTTGTCCACCTCCGTTGCAGCTTTACCTCGACATTCGCACTCCAGTAACAGCTGGTACTCGGCCAATAACACACACTTACCAAAGTTAAGGTCCACTCCCAGAAAGCAGCATAAAATTCTAGGCTGACACTCCACTTAGTGTAGTGCTGGTGGCAGGCTACACTGTCAGAAGTGCTGCATTTTTAACCATGAATCTGATGTGAACTTTGCCTCTTGCAGGGTATCTTTATCTGATGTAGCAATACTTATATTTTCCCTCTGAAAGGAAGCAACTGGGACATGGATGACATAGTATGGGAAGATCCAACATTTATTTCATCTCACTACCAATATTACATTTACGGTCACTTCAGTTCCCAGACTAATATTAAATATTCAGTTATGCTTCCATTGACGTGTCATGTTTCGACAGACCTAGGGAAAGATGGAGTCCGAGACCTTTATACCTGCTGATCACATGCTGTGATATAGTGATGACATTCATGAGCATGTCTCTTCAAGGTATTGTGGCATTTTAATTATAGCGTCATAGAGCTGTACAGCACAAAAATGGATCCTTTCATTGAACTCATCCATGTCCTCCAGATGTCCTAAATTAATCTAGTCCCATTTCACAGGATTTGACCCATATCCATCTAAGCCCTTCCTATTCATGGACCCATCCAGAGGCCCTTTAAATATTGTAATTGTACCAGCTTCGACCACTTCCTCTAGCAGCTCATTCCATACGTGCACCACCCTCTGCATGAACAGGTTGCCCCTTGGGTCCCTTTTAAATCTTTCCCCTCTCGCCCTAAACCTAAACCCTTTAGTTCTGGACTCTTCTACGCTTGGGGAAAGACCTTGGCTATTCAACTGTCCATGCCCCTCATGATTTTATAAACCTCTATAAGGTCACCCCTCTGCCTCCGACATTCCAGGGAAATCAGCCCCAGCCTATTTCTATAGCTCAAACCCTCCAAGCCCGGTAAGCATTCTTGTAAATCTTTTCTGATTCCTTTCGAGTTTCACAACCTCTTATAGGAATTGTGAGGCAACATAAAAGAACTGAGGTCTCAGTTAGCCTCTTGGGTGACATCAGTATATTTTAAGGAAGCATGGGGAGACTGTCTTGAGTTGGTTTGCCAATATTTATCCATAGAACTTCCCAGAAGTAGATTATCTGGCCATTCTCACATTGCTGTTTGTAGGACCCTGCTGTGTGAAAATTGGTTGCTGTTTTTACGAAGTTACAACAACTAGTATAGAAGAAAACCTATTTCATTGGCTATTGAGTACTTTGAGGCTTCCTATTGTAGATAAAGTGTGATGTAAATTCAAGATGTTTTGTTGCTTACCAGCATCCTTTGGTCAAGTTTGGTCCCATAGTGGCTGTTTGCCATCTGTTTGCAACTGATGACTGAATATTCAGTTCACAAAACCATGGATCCATTTTAATTAAAGTGAGTTACATGTTTTATCCTGTTTCTGTGCTAATATATTGCTACTGGTACATGACCTGCAGCTGAGAGTGCCAGAGGATTAACCTCCACAGTGGTATCTGCGCTTTAGGATTTAAGGATAATCCTCTGTATATATAAAATGGCAAGGTATATTGTGCAAAAGAAAATGAGCCCTTAATTAATCTTTTAAATCGCTTGCTAGATTTCCCCATGGACGATGGTGGATTTAGGAGAAGTAACCAGAAGATGTAAATTTTGAGATAACAAAACTTGGGAGGTTCAAGAGGCAATTTCGCCACAATCAGCTGATCCATAAATTGAACAGGATGTGTATTTGAAGCAGGGCGGGTGAGAGAGTTTCACATTAGACATGACAGCTATCAAGTGATACTTTCTCTTGTATCTCTGCCGAATTTTGAGAAAGTCTCGCCAGATCACAATTCTAATTCTCATCCCACTCCTGGTCTTCAATCGGTTTCCTATTGCGGTCTGTTTCTCAGTGTTGGAAAATGCATTTTGGGCTTTCAGTATCAAATTTCTCTGAATCCAATTCAAAACAGCAGAATTTCTTTCAAGAGAAATAAAATGCTGAAAATAACAGCAGATTAGTGTCTCTAAAATAGTAGGTTCCAAGGCTCCAGATATTTATGCTTGGGGCAGCACAGTGGCTCAGTGGTTAGCACTGCTGCCTCACAGCACCAGGATCCCAGGTTTGATTCCAGCCTTGGGCGACTGACTGTGTAGGGTTTGCACATTCTCCCTGTGTCTGTGGGTTTCCTCTGGGTGCTCCGATTTCCTCCCACAGTTCAAAGACGTGCAAGTCAGGTGAATGGGCCACACTAAATTGCCCACAGTGTTAGGTGCATTAGTCAGAGGGAAATGGGTCTGGGTGGGTTACTTTGCGGAAGGTCAATGTGGACTAGTTGGGCCAAAGGACCTGTTTCCACACTGCAGAGAATCTAATCTAATCATTTAACCTTCAGGTAAAAGATGCGCAGGTTAATTGTCAACACCATTTTCTCTTTCTTGACGCTCACTGGCTTCCTGTGTATTTTTAGCTTTTGTGTCCCATTTCGAGCATTTGAAGATTTTCTTTTTTCTTTCAAAAATATGTTTCTGAATGTATTTTTATAAATTATGATCATTTGTCCCTCAGCTCTGAACTTAAGGCACTGCTTCAAAGCAGCCAGAGACTGAGAGACTCGTTTGATACAGTCAGTGAGAAACATTCTGACTTAATATGTAGCAAGCCACTTGCAGATAAATGTTTGAAAAGACTTCTTCACCTCACTTATAAAGATAAAAAAGGAAAATCTATAAATGCTAGAAATGTGTAGTAGGTGAGTGAGCATCTAAATGAGGTGGCCACATAAGCATTGGGAGTAAAGCTCTTCATCAGAATTGAAAACATTAATCACACTTCACTTTTCAGATGCAGATGATCAGCTCTGCATCATCTGTTTTTATTTAATCACTGAACCTACACAGATTTTATTTATAGGTCTCAAGTTGATTTTGCAAGCAATGCTTTATATTTTCCTCTTCTCATTCCCTTGTTCTCAATTCACGGAGCCCAAAACTCAACACTGGTGCCAGTTTGTGGGAGGTTGTTCAGCCGTAGCCTGAACCCAATGCCTTCAAAATGTCACGTTGTATAAATGGACACAGGTATTGTTGGGTAGCTCAGGAAGCAGGGATACCTCTACTCACAAGAAGTGTCTGTAGGCCTTCCTGTATGCTGTTGGTAAGTCTGAATGAAGCTTGTACCAGCTGAGAGCTCAATTGAATATCTTATAAGGGTCTCCAGCCTTTCCCAGGGGAGGGTCAACAGTTTCTATTTTGAACACGTCTCTCTCTCTGAGGAGCTTAGTGGCATTTCACCTCATCGTTTGTAACAGAAGAATGGCTGAACAGTCATGTCAATGTCTTTAGCCTCATTCTTTACTGGTGTCAATTTAGCTCAGCTAATAGCATCTTCACCTGTGGCTATGGTTCAAAGTCCATAATAGTGTTAGAGAGCTGCGTTGTAAAATGAGAAAATACACTAAGACCATGTCTGCTTGTTCAAAATGAGATTAAAAATCCAATAAGTGTTCCTCCCTTTGTTCTTCCTAAACACATGAACTGGTCATTCTAGTTGTAAGACATTTCTGCGACTGCGATTCAAAACTGAAGGAAAGAACTTGCATTGATGCAGCATCACTTTGTGGGTAGATGTCACATAGCATTTATTAAAATCACAGCTGTGAAAGTAGTCTTGAAGTGTTCTAATGGAATTGAAGGCAAATTATTGACCTGATGGAGAAATTGGCTGACTGATGACCACAGAGTAGAGATAATGGATAGGCACACTGTAAGCGGCAGGATATGACTACAGATATCTCATCTATTCAACAATCTTTATTAATGACTTAGATAGAAAGCCACATACATCTAAATTTATTGATAACACAAAGGCTGCTTTGTAAGCAGAATAGATGGAAGCATAAAATTACAAAGTAATATTGGCAGATTAATTGCATGTCAAACTAAAAAATGGATTTCAACTTAAATAAGTTGAAATGTCATACATTTGGACCTTTAAAAAAGAAGAACAGCATAGTTCCTAAATAGCAAAAAATGCATAACAGTGGAGGCCCCAAGATACATGGGGTTGAGGCTGAGATGCAATATGATTATATTGAAAGGTGGAGCAGGCTTGAGGGTCTGGGTGACTACTCCTGCTCCAGTTCTTATGATCCTGCGTACCTGGGGACTTTTGATCCATAAATCATTAAAGTGTCCTGATCATATATAGGAAAAAATGAGAGAGACTAATAGAACAATGACTTTTATGAAGGTTTAGAATATCATGTATTTGTCTTTGAGGAATTGCAGTATAGATTTATCAGAATGAAAGCTGGACTCCGTGAGCTGAATGATAAAGAGATATTAAGCAAACTATAGTTGCATTCTCTGGAATGTAGGAGGTTAAGAAGTGATATGATCGCAGTCTTCTGTTATGAAGTGTTGTACATAGGACAGACAAAGAGACACTTATCCTGCTGTTTGGGGAGTCGCGGGTAGGTGGCATTATCTAACATTCAACCCAGACCTTTCACAAGTAAAATGAGGAGATTCCTGTACAGTCTATTCTGACATAACATGAAAGTTCCGTTCCCATGCAAACCTGCGATATAAGAAAATCGCGTAATAGCAGCACCATTTAAAATAATGGGACTGGAATCCCATTATAGCCAATATAGGTAAGGAAAGCCCGCGTCCTACAAATAATGGTCAAAAGTCTTTAATCTTCTTGTACCCAATTCACATCGAAGAAACATATATTACAGCAGAACCAACTGTACACACAAGGAACAGCAAAGATTCGGAATTGTTCCAGAAATGGAAATTGATTTTGGGTTAATTGTTAATTTGAAATCTGGGGGAGTTGAAACTCTTCTGTCAACCAAACATGTTGGGGGATATTAGGCAAAGGGAAAGGTGGGTTATGTTTCTGCCGTGTGCTGACTGAATGCTGGAATAGACTGAAGACGTTTCAGGCAAAAGCTTCTGCTCATCGGATGCTGCCTGACCTGCTGCGCTTTTCCAGCACCACGCTCTCAACTCTGATCTCCAGCATCTGCAGTCCTCACTTTCATCAAGAAATTGAAGGCCTACTCCTGTTCTGCATAATGTAACAAGTAAAGAATTTAATTCCACACTCTCGTTTTAATCTCCGTGATTAGTAAAGTACCATAGATTTTTTTTTTGGCGGGGGTGGGGGTGTGTATTGGTTGGCTGATTGATGTTGACCAGGACTTCAGCAAAATGCACCTCCTCTGACAAAGTTAAAAATCTCACAACACCAGGTTATAGTCCAACAGGTTTAATTGGAAGCACTAGTTTTCAGAGCGCTGCTCCTTCATCAGATGATTGTCACCCCAGTCCAACACCGGCATCTCCAAATCACTTCTCTGACAAGTGCTGTGGATCATCGACATCCACTTGAGAAGTTAGTTGGGAACAAAAATAGAAATTTCGAGAAAAGCTGTTCTGCTTTTATTGTTTATTCTGATTTACAGCATCTGCAGTTGTTTCAATTTTATTTAAGTTAGAAAGGACATCTGTTTAGCATTACATCTGAAAGGCAGCATCATTGGTAGCAACACATTATCAGCACTGCACATAGCTGTGAGCCTAGATTTCATGTTTGGGTCTCAGGTGTGGGACTTGAACCTACAACTATCTGCCTCTTAGGAAAGATTAGTTTCACTGAGCCAAGGCTGATGCAAAAAGGTGAACTAATTAGATGCACAATGCTTTGGGAAGTCCTGACATAATTAAGTACTTTGCTAAGTTTGCTCTTATTTGCAGCTAATGATCCAATTTTAGAAAGTACAGATCCATGCATCACTGAAATAGAGTTTACTGGATGGCTAGTTTCCAAGTCCTTTCATTTGATGGATGATGATGAGGTCAGACTTTTCATAAATTAGCTCTGGCAGCTCTCTTGTGGCAATAACAGGTTTCGGTACATTTACAAAGGTAAGTGTTTGAACGCTGGTCAGCTGATAATGCTATCTGAGTTCACTTGACTGTGCGCTGAAAAGGAGGTCGCTGGACTTAGTCTCCAGGACGGACCATGTTGCACAAAGCAGTGATGGAAGCAAGTGGAAGGATTACTGCATTGTCCTCTCCTGAGACATAGGCATGCAGAGTGCTATTGTTCACAACAGCACACATCTCATCACAGTACTGTTCCACAGTTGGTTTTCACATCATAAACCCCTTCTGGTCATATTCAACCTAGTTCATCTTTGTAAATACTTACACCAGTAACAATACAGGAGCATTTTTTTAGTTGCAATCTCTGTTCCAATTTGTTTACAAACATGGCGGGTTATGTGACTCCTTGTTTAAATTCATTTGTCAATAAGACAGTGAAGTTAAGAGCAGCGCATCTTCGGTCTCTCAGAATCTACAGGACAACTCAATAAATAAGAATAACATTTTGCATTTACATGGATATTTGAAGCCTGGACAAAGAGCCTAAATGCTTCATGTAGGCCAAACCAGGCAAAATTTAGCACTAAACCTAAAAAAAAAAGCCATAAAAAGGGATGACCAAAATATTGGTCAAATGTATGTGTTCACAGGAGGTCTTAAACAATGAGAGGGAGATGATGCTATTTAGTTGAAATTTCTTGATGACTGTAGATAATGTCGTCAATAGTGAGACAAAGGGAATAGCACCAGAGGCTAGTAATGAAGTATTTTGAGAAGGGTGAGAGGAGATTATATAGATAGGGAGATTTAACCATGGAGAGGTTTAAAAACAAGGGTGGAAATGTTAAATTTGAGGGATGAGGGTGATGAGGCAATCAAAATCGATAAAGCTGGGAGTGTTGGATAAGTGAGACTTGGCAAAGCAAAATTTTGCATGATGTGAATTTAGAGGGTGGAGAACTATAGAACGACAGTGTGGAAGCAGGCCAGACAGCCCATTACATCCACACTGACTCTCTGAAGAGCATCCCACCCAGACTCATCTCGGTATCCTATCCCTCTAACGCTGCATTTCCCATGGCTAATCGATCTTGCCTGCATGTTCCTGAACACTGTGGGCAATTTAGCATGGCCAATCCACCAAACCTGCACATCTTTGGACTGTGGGAGGAAATTGGAGCACCCAGAGGAAACACAGACTTTTAGATTGCTCAAACACCACACACAATCGCCTGAGGGTGCATTTAAACCCAGATCCCTGGCGCTGTGAGGCAGCAGTCCTAATCACTGAGCCACCAGTGAGAGTGACCTGGAAAAATACTGGAATAATTGTATTTGGAGTTTCTGCAACTAAGTTCCAGGAGGAAAGAGAGTGTAACGATGAAAGTCAGGACCTTCTTTAAAAGACCATAAGCACACAGGGATTGAACTTGACAATAGCACGTTCACTTCAGTCATCCGACTCATTCATTGTCTAAAATTATTGATATTGAGCCCTGAATGCTGTGTTGGGGGTGGGGGGGAGGAAGGGGGATGGTGTTCCCAAGTGGAAGATGAGATGTTGTTTTTCCGGCTTATGCTGAGCCTTGCTGGACCACTGTATCAAGCCCAAGAAATTGATTTTGGCCAGGGAATATGGTGGCGTGTTGAGGTGGCAAACAACTGTAAGTTCAGGATCATTTCAGTGGACAGAACAGTTTTAGAACCTAAACACCTTTCATGTCCATGTCCATGTTGCCACACCTCAGGCCCTGAAATATCATGTGACTTTCAGCCTAGCCAACCCATTTTCACCTACACATGGTCCCTATTATCGGCTTTCCTTTCTCCTGAACGGACTGTTATCCACCTTTTGGTCTCCTGAACTATTCTCTCTCCCTCTGGGTTCCATCTCCTATCCACTCACTCCTCCCCCTACCCCACCACTCCGGTCCCCATCTTTTCTAAGCTACTATCCGTTCTGAAGAAGTATCAGTGGACCAGATTTGTTTTTCTGTCCACAGATGCTGCCAGATCTGCTGAAATTCTCCAGCAATTTCTGTTTTCATTTAAGCGTAGATAAGGCTAGAAAAAGGCCTATGGCATGCTTGCCTTCATTGGAAGCGATATTGAGTATAAGGATGAGCAAATTGTGCTGCAGCTTTATAGAACTATAGTTAGGGTACACTTGGAATATTGCATGCAGTCTGGTCACTACACTACCAAAGGATGTACATGCTTTGGAGATGGTACAGAAGTGGTTTACCAGCATATTGCTTAGTATGAGGGATTTTAGCTCTGAAGAAATCTTGGATAGACTGGGTTTTTTTTTACACTGGAACACAGGAGATTGAGAGGTGACTTGATAGAAGTTTATAAGATTGTGAATGACATGGATAGAGTGGAAAGTGAGGCTTTTTCCCAGGATGGAGGGGTCAATTACTAGGGGACGCAAGTTCAAAGTGTGTGTGTGTGGAGGAGGGAGGGGGAGGGGGAGGGGGAGGGGGAGGGATGTTTAAAAGAGACGAACAACACAAGATTTTCACAAAGGGTGGTAAGTGTTTGGAACGGGCTGCCAGAGGAGGTGATGGAAGTAAACACAAGAGCAGCATTCAAGAAGCACCTGTTTGAATAGGAAGGGAATAGAAGGATACGGATCCTCTAAGTGAAGACAGTTTTAGTATGGAAGGGAAAGTGTATCAGTCCAGGCTTGGAGGGCCAAAGGTCTGTTCCTGTGCTGTGTTGTTCTTTGTTCTTTAGTCAACTGTTTTGCTTCTGGAGTTCTATGTAGGCCAGACCACTAAGGATGTCAGCTTTCCTTCCCTAAAGGACATTAGTGAACTAAATTGTTTTATTTTTACAACAAGTGAAGATAGTTTAGAGCTTTCAATTCCAGACTTTATTAATTGAATTTAAATTTGATGTACTGTCATGGCAGGATCTAAGTCCACCTCTCCAGAACATTAGCCTGGGTTACTGGTCCAGTGACATTAACACCATCTTCCCAAGTAGTATCCCAAAAGGAATCTTCCTTTTATTTGGAAGAGTAAGAGAGAAATAGGGATACTAGGCAGATTGGTTGCACAAGTGATGCTTTGTACCTAGTTACCACTACCTCAGAATCACATGTGTCTTTATTGGTGGTAATGGACAAACGTAGCCTGTAATTAAGCTGTGCTGCTTGCTGCTAATGGACCACCAAGGCCTCTCTCCTCACCAGCATGTCATCCAAGATTGTCTGAACTTCTGCAGTTACTTATGGTGGTAAGATTCCTCGTAACTTCGATGTAACAGTCTGCAAATGCTAAAACAATTCAGCAGGTCAGGCAGCATCTGTAGAGAGAAAAACAGAGTTAACATTTTCGGTTCAATGACTTTTCATCAGAAGACCTTTTGACTCTACCTTGCATAGCTAGTAAGACCATTCCCTTACACCCCGCCCAGGAAACTGGGTCAACGTCAGGTACTGAAGTCTCACATTGACTCTCTGCTCCTGACAACAGAAACATCCATCACACTTCCATCAGGAAAGGATCCTTGAGCAAAAAATAAATGTTAAATAGTTAGTTCCTACAGGCTTCATATTTGGCTGTTTTCTAATTAAAAGCTGCATACCCAAGCCTTTTTGTTTTGAGTATTTTGCACTGACTCTGATTAATTTCTTCAGGGACAGCTTAATACAAGAGCCATCTGTTGTATCTTGGCACCAGTAGGCTCCTTTTGTAAGCAGTCATGATACCCTCCTGTTCATTGCAGGATTGTATAAAAACAATTGTCTTTCAGTTTTAATGGAATGAGAATTTTATAGACCAGTGCAACACAGAACACAATTTGTTTTTGTAGCCGTTGAGGGAAGCTATGGGGAGAAGGGTGGCAGTGGGCACAGAAGGTTCACCTACAGAATTGAAAAATAAATTGAGTTAGTTTATTCTATCCCTATTTTGTGATTAGGTGTATTCACACTCCAGCTTTTTCAGGGGGAAACTGCACATGATGTAAACTTGCAAATGTTCCTCAATTCTCACTTGGATCCCCCTGTAACAGAGGTCTACACCGCTCACTGAATGGAATTTGCCAGGGGTGTAAGCTTTCACAATATGTGTCAAGAAAGTGAGTAGGTTGGATACGGCTGTTCCTTCATGAGGGCCATTGCTTCCAAGCTGGAGTTGATTTTCTTTTGCTACCAAATCTTCCAGCAGGAATTAAAACCAGGAATTTCTTTTTTATTCATTCACAGGATGTGGGCATCGATGGCTAGGCCAGTACTTTTTGCCCATCCTTAATTACCCAGAGGGCCTGTAAAGTATTAACCAGTTTGCTGTGGGTTTGGAGTCATATTTAGCTCAGAACAAATAAGGCTGGCAGTCTCCTCCCAAAAAGAACATTCCTGAACCAGATGGGGGTTCTTAAAAATATACAACAGTGTCATGGGCCTCTTAATACTAAATTTGTATTGAATTCAAATTACACTATCTGCCATGCTACAATTTGAACCTGGTTCTCCCGAACATTGTCTGAATCTCAGGATTAATAGTTTAGTGATAATACCACTGGGCTATGTGAATGGCGAAAGCCAGTGGACTAAACATAATGCCCTATCCACCATTCCAAATTGAGATAAGATTATCAGGTATAGAATCATTTGGCCTATTAAGTCTGCTCTGCCATTCAATTGTGGCTGACACGTTTCTCAATTCCCATTCTCCTGCCTGCTGTCCTTTAGAAAGATATAAAAGGGACCTAAGGAGCAACTTTTTGACGCAGAGAGTGGTATGTGTATGGAATGAGCTGCCAGAGGAAGTGGTGGAGGCTAGTACAATTACAACATGTAAAAGGCATTTGGATGGGTATATGAATAGGAAGGGTTTGGAGGGATATGGGCCGGGTGCTGGCAGGTGGGACTAGATTGGGTTGGGATATCTGGTCAGCATGGACAAGTTGGACCGAAGGGACTGTTTCTATGCTGTACATCTCTATGACTCTATGATGCTGTTACTATTCAGCAAGAATCTATCTATCTCTGTCTTAACTACACTCAATCACTTGATCAGTGAATTTGGCACAGGTAAAATCAAGGTTTAAACCTGGAAGCTTCCTGTTTGGTGTGACTAAGCAATGAGGCCATTATCCACTGAGTCTCATGTTGTTCATGCCTTCAGATAGCAGACTTGGGGCGTGAGACTAAAATAACTTTGAGATGTCTTAAGGGTCAAATATGGCACTTAGACAAAATTTGATTTAAATTGGTCTTAGTTGAGGTGGCTCGTGAAAGAAAAAAAATAATCAACTGTTATGGTCCCAGCCAATATCATTTCTTGTTGAGCTGGTGGGTTTGTTTTCAGATGTTTCGTCACCATGCTAAGTAACATCATTAGTGAGCCTCCAGTGAAGCATTGGTGTTCTGTCCCGTTTGCTAATTATGTGTCTTGGTTTGTTGTGGTAAGTGACATCATTTCTGGTTCTGTTTCTGAGAGGCTGGTAAATGGAGTCCAAATCTGGATGTGTGTTAATGAATAATCCATTAACGATCAACTATGATTTTTTAAAAAACTAAGCACGGCTTTAAAATGCCTCACTAGTTCATCATTAAACCCTTTCAGACAAACAGATCAAATCATCAAGCCCTCCTGAAGAAGGGCTCATGCCCGAAACGTCGATTCTCCTGCTCCTTGGATGCTGCCTGACCTGCTGCACTTTTCCAGCAACACATTTTCAGCTCAAATCATCAAGCCACTAGTTCAAAATCCAGATGCAAAAATGAATGATATTTTAATCTAAATAAATAAATCACTTGCTTTGCATCACACAGTGTAGTGCCAGAACAGAGCTGTGGGCTCCTAATGTTCGGAATTGTAGCAAACCGTACCACATAGGAGAGAAAAGCGATCATTGGATGATAGGAGAGATTTGGCAGAAATTAGATAAGTGCGTGGAATTGATGGCTCTTACTTAGCAGTAACTAGCATAATTGAGCAGTTTTTTCTTTGTGTAGAGAGTTTTTAAAGACAAAATTCAGAGAAGACGCCTGGGGTTAAATTGATGTTTCTTTGCAAGTAGTGATCAATACAAATGATGGATTTCTGGCCAGATACTGGAATCATTTAAGGAACAGTTTGATGTCACAGTGAGCAAGCTGTAGGCTGTTTTGAGAAAGATGAGCTAAGATCAGTCAAATGGCCTTCCTACAGGACTCTAGAGAGATCAGAGGACACTAAGCTTTATTGTGTATCAGAAAGATTGAACAAAAGTAGCACTATTAACTTGGCACTATTATATGTAGTTAAGAGCTATGAATTCAGTTCTAATTTTCACTCCCCACCACCAAGAGTTCCCTTTGCATAGCTGGTGGTAATACTGGATGGGTGAGTTCCCACAATGAAACCAATGAATCATATGTTTAAGTTTTGCAGTTGGTTACCGTGGTGGTTAATCACCAAATATATACACACATGGTTGCCAAAGGACTCTTTAACAAAAGAACAGATTTATTACACACAGGAAAAAGAAAACAAACAGAGCTATATAATAAGACACTGTAGAAATACGTAAAAACAAGCAGGAAAAAAAAGCTTCAACCTGTTTCCCAATACTCTCCTTTTATGGTCAATCCCAGAGAGGTATCACTCTCCTCTCAACTTTTGTTTTGTTACTTAGCTAACTCTTGACATGTCACTTCCTTGGGGCTGCTGAGACAGTTTTATGACTTCTTGCCAGTAGACATGGAGGAACCTTTTCTTTGATTTGGTCTGAATCTCTTCTCAGTTCTGGCAGCCTGACATTTTCTAGACATTCACACAATCTAGAGGTTCTACATACTAAAACTCTTCTCCTGAGAGGATACTGGGCCCTTGAACTGAAGTTGATTCTTCTACTCTGAAGCCAAAACTAAAAAGTATCTGCTGTCTTTTTTCTGTGTCTGTCATAGACTCGGCAGTATAACCATTCAACCAATTAACACCGCAGGTGTCCTGTCAGGCATGTAACCAAAGGTATATCAAACAGAAGAGGTCTTTTGACCCATTGAGTCTGTACTGATATAAAAAACAACTCTAAATCTACACTAGTCCCACTCGCCAGCAATTGGCCCTTAGCTTTGAGCTTTCTTGGAAACTGTTTTTTACTCTCTGTTTTGAAAATCCTCTTTGACGTCTTGTTTTGTTTAAAAAGTAATCTTCACATTAATGAAACCACACAGAGTCAGACAACACAGAAACAGACCCCTCGGTCCAACTCATCCATGTCAACCAACTATCTTAAACTAATCTAGTCCCACTTGCCAGCACTTGGCCCATATCCCCCTAAACCCTTCCTATTCATATACCCATCCAGATGCCTTTTAAATGTTGTAATTATACCAGCCTCCACCACTTCCTCTGGCAGATCATTGCATACACACACCACTCTCTGTGAAAACGTTGCCCCTTAGGTCCCTTTTTTTTTTAAAATTGTCCCCCCTCAACCTAATCCTATGCCCTGTAGTCTTGGACTCCTCCACTCCAGGGAAAATAATTGTCTATTTACCCTATCCATGCCCCTCATGATTTTATAAACCTCTATAAAGTTTTAAGAAGATTTATTGCTCAGGTTGAGGTTCTGCATGTAAGTTTGGTCTCTGAGCTGGAAGTTCAGAAGTTTTGTCACCATACTCGGTAATGTTGTTAGTGAGTCTCCAGTAAAGCACTGGTGGTATGGTCTGCTTTTTATTTATGTGCTTAGATTTCCTTGGGTTGGTGATGTCATTTCCTGTTGTTTTTCTCAGGGGGTGCTAAATGATATCCAAGTCCATGTGTTTGTTGATAGAGTTCTGGTTGGAATGTCATGCTTCTAGGAATTCTCACGCATGTCTCTGTTTGGCTTGTCCAAGGATGGATGTGTTGTCCCAGTTGAAGTGGTGCCCTTCCAAATCTGTATCTGTGAGAGAAGGTCAAGTCGCTTTGTGGCTAGTTGATGTTCATGTATCCTGGTGGCTAGTTTTCTGCCTGTTTGTCCAATGTAGTGTTTGTTACAGTTCTTGCAAGGTATTTTGTAAATGACATTAGTTTTGCTTGTTGTCTGCATAGGGTCTTTCAAGTTCAGTGGCTGCTGTTTTAGTGTGTTGGTGGGTTTGTGGGCTATCATGATGCCAAGAGGTCTGAGTAGTCTAGCAGTCATTTCCGAGATATCTTTGATGTAGGGGAGAGTGGCCAGGGTTTCTGGACACGTTTTGTCTGCTTGTTTGGATTTGTTGCTGAGAAATTGGCGGACTGTGTTCATTTGGTATCCGTTCCTTTTGAATACACTCTATGGTGATTTTCCTCTGTGCTGCAGTGTGTGGTGGCTCATTGAAAAAATGTTCTAATGCAGCTTCGTTTGTGGGTGTTGAGATGATTGCTTCTGTGATTCAGTATTTGATCTGTATGTGTTGCTTTCCTGTATACACTGGTTGGAAGTTCCCCATTGGCTGTTCACTCTACTACGACATCTAGGAATGGTAGTTTGTTGTTTTCCTCCTCTTTAGTGAATTTTATGCCAATACGGGTATTATTGAAGGCCTTGAAGGTTTCCTCTAATTTGTTTTGTTTAGTGATGACAAAGATGTCATCCATGTAGCGGACCCAAAGTTTAGGTTGGATGGTTGGCAGAACTGATTGTTTGAGTCTCTGCATTACTGCCTCTACTAAGAACCCTGATAGCGGAGATCCCTTGGGAGTAACCCACTCTCTCTAGTATCTTTACATACAGACGAGGAAGGACACCACTTTGACTGGGGCAACACATCCATCCTAGGACAAGCCAAACAGAGACACTTGCGAGAATTCTTAGAAGCATGGCTTCTATCATCAAACACATGGACTTGGATCCCATTTGCCACCCCCTGAGAAAAAGAACAGGAAATGACATCACCAATCAAAGGAAGCCGAAACACACACAAAAAAAGCGGGCCATGCACTGGAGGCTCACTGATGATGTTACATAGTATGGTGATGAAACATCTGAAAATGAATCTTCCAGCTCAGTGAGCAAACCTATATCCAAAATCTCTATAAAGTTATGAGGGGCGTGGATAGGCTAAATAGACAAAGTTATTTACCTGGAGTGGGGGAATCATCTGCCTCTATTTTAAAAATCCATTTTCTAAAAATTATAGAATCATGGAATTTTGCAGTTAGAAGGAGGCTATTCAACCCATTGTGTCTGCACCAGCTCCCAAAAGAGCCGTCCCACTCTCCAACCCTATCTCTGGAGTCCTCCAAATTCATTACCTTTAGATAGATATCCAGCTCCCTTTAGAAAAGTCGCATAGAATCCACCTCCACCACTCTCCCAGGTAATGCATTCCAAATCCTAACAAAGAAGAAGTTTCTCCTCATTTCAGTTTAAGCTGTCCTGTTGAGAATCTTGAAATTATGCTCCTAGTTACTGACATACCAACTAGTGGAAACAGAACATCCTTCTTTACCCTGTCAAAACTGTTCATAATTTTAAACACCTCAGTAAGGTCGCCTCCTTAGTCTTGTCTGCTCCAAGGGGAGAAAGCCCAATTTCTCTAATCTTTCCTTGTATCTAATCTTGCATTCCTGGTATCATTCTAGTAAATCTCCTTTGAACTCTCTTCAGGGCTTTAATGTCCTTCCTTAAACAACGTGTGCAGAACTGAACATGATACTCCAAATGTGGTCTGTCTGATGATTTGTCGAGGTCCAGCATCATATCCTTGCTTTCATACTTTATGCCTCTATTTATAAACACAAGGTTGTGATTACAAATTATACCCATTTAATGTAAGAACATTGGAGGTTTATTCACTATAGATCTGGGGTCTCATGTAGGTTAGACTAATGATGACACATTTCCTTCCCTAAAGGACATTGGTGAACTAGTTGGATTCTTAAAGGCAATCCATTTCATCATCATTATTAACAAGACTAATGGTTTATTCCAGATGTATTATTAAATTAAATTTCATATTTTCCCAGTTCCTGTAGTGGGATTTGAACTCATGGCTCTGGACATTGGACCAGATGTCTGGATTTTAATCTAGGAAAGCTGCTATTCTGCCAGTCTTGATTAATGCCAAATAGAGAATATTGTAGCTAAGCTCCTGTCCAACTCAGCAAATTCATTGGTGTTCCTTTATTGTCACGAGGTCAAAATTCTGGAACTCCTTATCTTACAATATTGTAGGAGTACATTCACTCATGGACTGTAGCTGTTCAAGGAGGTTGCTCTTCACCACTGTCTCTACAGCAGTTGAGGATTGGAAATAAATCTCTGGCCTTGCAAATGCTACCCAGAGTTAGCAAATGAATAAATAATGTGGAAGTTATATCTTCAGGCCTGGATGGGATAGTTGAGAACTCACTCTGCACCCAAGTGCAAAAAAAAAGTGACCAGATGTATCCCAGAATATTCCAAACAAGCAAAGTGAGTTTGGTTCTTTAATGTCCTTCTTAAACAACGTGTGCAGAACTGAACATGATATTCCAAATGTGGTCTGTCTGATGATTTGTCAAGGTCCAGCATCATATCCTTGCTTTCATACTTTATGCCTCTATTTATAAACACAAGGTTGCTCTCAAGGCTATATTGCCTTATTATGTTAGGACTGAAGGATCTAAAGAATTTGATAGAAGTGAATGCCGTATAAAACAGTTTATATAAATTATTTTTGCCTTGTACTTTCCAATCCCATCAAGCATTAATTTGCAACCCTACAAACTCCTTTTGTGACCTATTCCTCTTATAACGTGGTTTCCAGGAATGTCCTTGAGAAAGGACTGTTATAAGTAAACTGGCAACTCTCCAACACAGTACACTCTGAAAACTGCTGTGTACAATTTTGCTTTGTTTGTCTTCTATCCCTTTGGGGTGCACACGTCTCCCTACACCTGATTTTAAAGTATTTGTGCTTTGCCAAGTACTGAGGCTGTAGGTTTTGGCTACACAGTCATTCAGTACTCAGCAACTCATTATGATTTTTTAATAATAACTTTGTGTCTAACTGCACAGAGTGACATGGAATTTACTGCACAAAATCCAGCCATTCGATCCTAACCTATGTTATGTCATCTTATTCATCTACTCTTTTCTCTCACGTACTTTGTCAAACTTCCCTTGAATTGCAGTAATGTAATCCACTTCAAAACCCCCAAGTGGCAGTTTTTTTCAGAATTCTTTCTCAGAGTATGCTTTTTTTAAAATATACTTAATCATTAATGCACCATGCTATTACTGAGAAAGTTCCAGAATTTGCACCCAGTCATGTTGAAGGAATGGCGATGTAGTTCCAAGTCAGAGCAACGTGTGGCTTGGAGGAGAACTTATAAATGGTGGTGTTTTCGTACATTTGCTATCTGTGTCCTTCTAGCTGGTAGAAGTTAAGAACATGGAAGGTGCTGTTGAACTTTGAACTGCTGCAATGCATTTTGGAGATTGGTGCACAGTTGCACCAGTGTGTACAATCATGGAGTGATTGTTTAAGGTAATAGATGGGATGCCAATTGAGTGAATTATTTTGTCCTGTTTGGTGCTAAATTTCTTGGGTATTGTTGGAACTGTGGTCATCCAGATGTAAGGAATATTCCATCTCCCTTCTGACTTGGGTCTTGTCAAGTGTGGGCAGACACTGGGGAGGCAAGATGGGTGAAAGTGAGTACTACAGAATGCTGGAGATCAGAGTCAAGGTTAGAGTGGTGCTGGAAAAGTACAGCAGGTCAGGCACAATCCAAGGAGCAGGAAAATCGACGTTTCTGGCAAAAGCCCTTCATCAGAACTTGAGAGACCAGAAGTGAGTTGCCGATTGCAGAATTCCTAGCTTCTGGCCTGCTCCTGCAACCACAGTATTTATGGAGCTACCCCAGCTCAGTTTCTGCTCAATTATTCCTCCCCAGATATTGTTTGGGGGAGATTGTCAATGATAATATAATTGAATGTCTAGGAATAATGATTAGTTTTTCTGTTTTGGCGATAGTAATTCATGGGCACTTGTATGGTTAAACTGTTACTTGCCACTTATCAGCCCAAGCCTAATCATTGTTCACATCCTGCTACAACTGGAAATATGTATCTGAGGATTTGCTGCATATTTGTGGTCACTGGTTTTTTCGCCATTGTACACCTGCTTTTATTGTTGGGGAAGAGGTGGATTTCCACAGCTTTCTCTTTTAAAGAGAATCCAGGAAGTAGTTTGTAGAGTTGATGCTGATGAGAGGGGCAACCTGTCCATGGGTCACTGTGCAGGACTTCACTAATCACAGAGATGGAAACGTGCATCAGAAATCAGGCTACACCCAACAGAGAATGCTTGGTAAGCTTGCAGACTGTCCAATGAAGCTCCTTATAGAATCAAAATAATACTTTACTACAAAAAATATTAAGATGTTTTGATGTGATGAAGTAATATGTAAATGAAAGCTTCTTAAACAATGGTTCTGTGCTTCTACTAAGAAGTGAATTGTTGGTATCACTGAAAATATATAGATATTGCAAAGTTGAATTTTTGCCAAAAATTTCATTTATCTTCATTTTAAAGACCTCCTAAATCAGTGGTGTTTCTGCCTCCAGCTCTCTTCTCACCTCTTTTAATGTGGCATATTTCTGTAGGCAGTGATTGACATTCACGGTCTTGTTCAATCTGTTTGCTCTCATATAAGCCAATAATGCAGTGAATACTAAACCTGGCTATGGCCATTCATGGAATAATAATAAGGAGCTGAACCCTGGCAGAATGTTTTCCCCATTCAACCAGGAAACCACTCCACATGTATCAACTAACTCAGACCAAGGTTGAACCTGTGACAAGCTCTGAACCATACAGACCAGAAGTGTGATATTTTGTACTGTCTGAGGATGTAGAATGAGCAAATGTATTCTACCAAAGCCCAGGCATCTCTGTCCTAATTGGACTTTGTTTTGGTTTGTGTTGTTGGGATTCCCTGTTTCTGTGTCTGCAGGTTAGGCAAGAACTATTTTTATTTATATCTGTATTTTGAGGCACTTTTATGCCAATCGCTTCATAAATTCTTGGCTCCGTTTGTGTTCTCTCCTGAAGAAGCTATATGCACTCAAAATTCTCCTTAGTAATTCAAAAGCAGGATGGTTATCTCATATTCTCTAATTGGTGAATAAGTCCAAAATGAAGAACAGCATCAGCAAATTGAGTGGACTGCAAACTTTGAGGATCATTGATTACAGTTTTTACAAGAATTAACAGCATGGAAGGAGAGCATTTGACCTTTTGTGTTTGTGCTGTCTTTTTGACTGAGCTGTCCAATCAATCCAACTCCCCTGCTTTGCCCCAAAGTCCTGCAAAAGTTGTCATCTTGATTGTAATAGCCAGTTTGCAGCTATGAAGATGTGAAAAGGTTAAGCAGATGCCACAGTCATTTAAAGGTCTTGCTGACCTAACAATAGGTAGGTGGCATGGTGGCTCAGTGGTTAGCACTGCTGCCTTACAGTGCCAGGTTCAATTCCAGCCTCGGGTGACTGTGTAAACTACACACAGACATTCTCCCTGTGTCTGCGTGGGTTTCCTCCGGGTGCTTCGGTTTCCTCCCACAGTCCAAAGATGTGCAGGTTAGGTGAATTGCTCATGCTAAATTACCCGTAGCGTTAGGTGTATAAGTTAGGGGGAATGTGTCTGGGTGGGTTACTCTTCGGAGGGTCGGTGTGGACAAGTTGGGCCAAAAAGGCCTGTTTCCACGCTGTAGGGACTCTAATCTAATCTAATAAATGGGACGAGATTAGGTTGGGTTATCTGGTCGGCATGGACAAGCTGGACCGAAGGATCTGTATCTGTGTTGTACATCTCTATGACTCTAAGTTGTTCAGATGTCCCAGTTTGCACCTTTTACCTTTTTTGTAAAATGTATATCCTTTTTGCAAGAAACATGAATCACACATTGCATGCAATGGTCCTCTATCCATCTTCCCATGTCTCTTGACATCTCCATTGCCGCCGATGACTCCATTGCAGATGGAGCCTTTCAAACAATCAACGGAAAAGCATTGCCAACTCTGATGTACTTTATATTCACTTTATGTCCTGCAGCTGTCCCAGATTTCTGTCACTGGTCACCCAATCTGTAAATTAGGGGACACGCCACCCCCCCCCCCAAACCTTCCTGTGCCTTTTCAATGCATTCCAGTTTGGATTCTGAAAATCCAGTCTCTATGTGCAAAAGAAAACCGCAAACACTTGAGTGGGTTACCTTGGGATGGATAGAAGTTATTGTTCAGTGCTCAAATACCACCAAATGCTGCAAGAATTCTTGGTGAACAGGACAGCAAATCAGAGGAGTAAATAAACTTTATCTCTGAAATGCAGTATGTAGACCGGCTCTGTTCATGAAAATCGTACTCATTAGCAGACAGACTTAATGGACAAAGCATTATAACAACCCTTTGTGCCATCTGACATGTGTATTTCGAGGCATCTTTGTGCCAATCGCTTCATAAATTTTTGGCTCCGTTTGTATTCTCTCTTAAAGAAGCTGTATGCACTCAGAATTCTCCTTAGTAATTCAAAGCAGGATGGTTATCTTAAGTTCCCTAATTACTGGAAGCTGAAGGCATAATAACCTTTCATTTCAATTTCAATGGAGCGGGGCTAATAGTAAATCTGTCGAGGAGAATCAGGCTGTGCTCCATTCCAGGACTTTTAAGGTTTTCTTTTCCTTATTTGTCAGTGGTAGCCTGTGAACTGCAGGCCAGTCAGTAATGACGGGTGTGTCAGGTTGAATTGAATTGGGGACGAGACAATCTTAAGGGATACTGCTCCATGTGAGCTGTTGGATCACAGTTTTACTCATGGGCTGTGTCAGTATGTAACACTGAAATGTGACTACGGGCTTTAAACTTTAGATTATATTAGATTAGATTACTTCCAGTGTGGAAACAGGCCCTTCGGCCCAACAAGTCCACACCGACCCTCCGAAGAGCAACCCACCCGGACCCATTCCCCTACATTTACCACTTCACCTAACACTACGGGCAATTTAGCATGGCCAATTCACATCTTGGACTGTGGGAAGAAACCGGAGCACCCTGAGGAAACCCACACAGACACTGGGAGAATGTGCAAACTCCACACAGACAGTTGCATGAGGGATTTGAGATAAGTAATCCAATATTCTCAAGATTGCATATTACAGCAGACACCAGTAAAGACAAAGTCACTGTAGTCTTACTAGGTCATAGGGCTGCTCTCTCAAAGTTGAGGACTGGTGGTGGTTTGATTGAGGGTCAGCACTCCTCAGGCAAGGAGAGAGGTTGAGAAGGCAAGTCTTCTTTACTAACCTCAGCCAATGTATACTGACTATTGATGCAAAGATAACAATAAATTGCATTTAATAGCCTGCTAGTTCCTTAGAAGTTTTCAATTGCCCGCCACATAAGACAGAAGGAAATGTGTGAGTAACATGGGTTTAGTGATGAAACATGCAGTTTTGTTTACACCGTTCCTGAGTT
Source organism: Chiloscyllium plagiosum (assembly GCF_037043375.1). NCBI lineage: Eukaryota > Metazoa > Chordata > Chondrichthyes > Orectolobiformes > Hemiscylliidae > Chiloscyllium > Chiloscyllium plagiosum. The sequence goes on along the minus strand of NW_028270166.1, from coordinate 37,746,659 downwards.
ACATTGGCTAAAACCTAACTTAGCTCATTAATGTGTCCACATAGAAAAACCAAGAGGTGAGAGTTTGTTTGCACTTGCACAGAGATAAAAGCTTTCACAATCTAATTTTCTTCAAATGCAGAGCTCCAATATGCATAAATAGTGTGGCTTTAAACCTTCAGGTGCTGATTTGATGCTATGAAAGTTAACGGTTAGTGTGTGTCTCCCCATTTCTTTAAACATTGAGTTTCATGTTGATTAGCAAGTGTTTTCTCCAGTTTATTTTCTGGACTTTGAGAGATTCAGAGGGAATTGCCATGTTTAGGATGAGCTTTGCAACTTGTGTAAGTTAGATCCAGCAGCATTTCACAGAGGTGCAGAGGAATAAAAAATTGGGCACGGAACAATTGAAAGATTATCCAAGCTTGGAGGTTTATAGAGGGCCTCAAAAGTCAAGATCTTGTGATGGAGGGAGAATTGTAGAGTGTGGGAGCCGGGTTGTGGTAAGTGTAGTCTCCAATGGTGAATGCACAAGAGGTGATCAGTGGAATAGAGAATTTATTAGGGTGGGAAACTTTAATGTCAGGTTGAAGGAGGTTACAGTGGTCAGTTGTAGAAAGATTTAGGCAGAGCAGGAGTGGTATGTGAGCAATCCTTGATGATATGGGATAGTGTATGGACAGCCAAAGGATTGACATAGGTGAAGATGGGTAGCCAGTGGGAAGAACTATGGAGTCATTACTTCTGATGCTGATGAAAAATGAATTAGGACTTAAGTGATCTAGCCTGAAGTGGTGCTGTAGCTAACATAGTCCTAGAGATAGTGGAAGATGGTCTTTCTGGGGAATCGGTCATGTAGCTTGGGTCAAGCAGCCTTCAAAGATTAATCCTTATATCCTGAAAGCTCTCCACAGTCTAGCAAGGGTTGGCAGTTCCAGTTGGAAACCGAACTTGGCACCTGCCAGGACATTGCACCCGACTGACAGCTCCAAGGTCTGTTTGTTGTTCAGTTTGTAAACTTCAGTCCCTACCCCCAATTTCTTTCACTTATTGATCAGAAATCTCATTGCAAGTAAATGGACTGCCCTCCCCCTCTCGGGTGCAATCACTCTACATTACTGTGAAATATAGCTGCGAGATTGCTTTTCTCGAGACGTGCTCGTAGGTCTTGTATTGCAGCTGACTTGTGTGTGACAAGGGCTCTGATTGAGGTCAGTGTGGGAGACAGCGTTGATGTACAGCTCATTGCCAGCGCTGTGCCGAATCAATGGGTAGCAATCAATCTGAAGGTTGTGTGTGTGCTAAAAACTAGGGAGTCTTCAGGAAGCGAACAATCCCTGACTCAAGTTCATTCGTCTCTGTATGTGAATATATCAGCTGTTGCTGTATGTTGAACACTGTGTTGTAGTGAACTTTGGTTTTCAGTGTGCTTCAGGCATCTCTCACATTCGAATCAAAAGATTGCTCCGGTTCCACTCCACAGGCCAACTTTAAGCCAATGTTCCTTTGCAATCCTGAGGGACTGCTGCCCTGTCAGAAGTGTCATCTTTTGGACGATTTGTGAACCAGAGGCCTTCAGACGCACATTTTAAAAAATCCTGTTGCTATTTACAGAAGAGAGGAACTGTCATCCCCAATGTCCCTGCCAATATTTATTCCTCAACTAATTATCTGATCATTATCTTGTTGCTGTTTTATTGTGTGCAAGCTGCTGTGTCTTCTAAACTTCAACACCATCTTGGTTGAGAATAAAGCATTTGGCACATCCTAAGATTGGCAATGTCACTATATAAATGCAAAATATTTTGTCGTAAACATCTATCTTTAAGGGCAATGTCAATAGCCTCTATTTCTGGGCTAGGAAACAAGACAATGACTCCAAACAGGTTTCACCTCCATGATCACTATCCAGTCACCACTAGCTTGGCTCAGTTATGATGCCCACTGCAGTCAAATTGTCCACTGCAGCTTGCTGGCTGGACTGATGCATGAAGAATAGGACTTTGGCTGTTGGCACTGGGATTGTGGTTGAAGTGGGTCAAGGCTGGTGGAGGCTGACTGAGAAAGCAGGGGTGAAACATGAAAACAATTTATTTATACCCTTTATCATACTACGAATCAATACATGCTTCTGGACTAGCAGTAGCTAATCTTTGTTATTTAAAATGGTGGCATTTCTGCTTCCCAAGGTATGGAAACTATTCAACACATTCTGAGTTCATTTCAAGAAGCAACTGGCATCATATGGTAGAATATTGAACAGGAATAGAGGCATAATGATTAAGTTGTGGGAACCTCAATCTAGAGGTCTGATCTAATGATCTGGAGACATGAGTTTGATACCTATCACGGCATTTGGGGAAATTTAAATTCAGTTGATTAAATAATTTGGCAATTAACATGTCCACAGCAGTAATGATGACCATTAAATTAGTGGAGGTCATTGAAGAAAAGCAACATCTTTCACTACTTCCCTTTAGTGAAGGGAATCTGCAGTCTTTGCTCCTGGGGTCACATATAAGTCAGACTGGGCGATGTAGTTGACTCTTTCTTAACTGAACTGCAAAACAGTGTAGAAAACGTCGTGGCCAGCTCATCACCACCTTCTCGGGCTGTTCGGGATGAGCCTTGCCAGTGATTCCCTATCTGTGAATTGTAAAGATTAATTCTGAGGAAGGGTCGCTGGACCTGAAACGTTAACTCTTGATATCTCTCCACAGGAGCTGCCAGACCTGCTGAGCTTTTCCAGCAACTTCTGTTTTTGTTTCTGATTTCCAGCATCCGCAGTTCTTTAGGTTTTTACTTAATTTAGGGCTGGCTCAAGGGGAGAGTTTTCTGCAGCTAGTCTCCAATGGGAATCTGTGGTATAATGAGCCTTTCTCTGTGAGTTAATGTTAATGCCCCAGACTCACTGTGACTCTGGAGGAAAAGATTTAGTCGAGAACTGTTCTGCAGTTGTTAGCTTTTCAAATCTAACATATACCCATACGTGGCCATTCTGTATATTAACGGTGAATCTAATTTGTTTGCAACGCTTGTTTATTTTCAGTCATTTTTGTGACAGGAAGAGGCCTTGACGATTTGTCCATTAAACCTGACACAAAAATGACTCGATTTAAGGGGGTTTTACAACTGATTGAAATCGATCTGAGCTCCAGAGCAGACTCCTGTCTCGGAGATTGCTGGCAACCCCCACGGTTTTGGAAATGTTGCCATGCAGCAGGTGCAAATATGGAAAATTTCATTCCTCACTGCCCACGCATCATGTGTAGAAAACCAAGTCAGGAGGGAGCCAGATTTCGTAATTGTTATGGAGGACAAGGCTTTCCCACACAGTTAACTGGTGTTACCATCACTGAATCCCCACAATCAACAACCAGGGGCTTATCACTGATCAGAAACTCAACTGGACTCACTACATAAACGTAATGGCTACAAAAGCAGGTCAGATGCTCGGAATACTGCAGCAAGTAACTCACCACCTGACTCCCCAAAGCCTGTCCATCATCTACAAGGCTCAAGTCAGGATTGTGATGGAATAATCCCCAGTGGCCCGAATGGGTGCAGCTCCATCAATACTCAGGAAGCTTGACACCGTCCAGAACAAAGCAACCCGCTTGATTGGCACCACATCCACAAGCATCCACTCCCTCCACCATTGACGCTCAATAGCAGCAGTGTGTGCTAGCTACAAGATGCACTGCAGAAATTCACCAAAGATCCTCAGATAGCACCATCCAAACCCACAACCACTTCCATCTAGAAGGACCAGGGTAGCAAAGAGTACATGGGAACACCACCACCTTTAAGTTTTCCTCCACATCACTCACTATCCTGACTTGGAAATATGTCGAAAAGTGTGGTGCTGGAAAAGCACAGCCGGTCAGGCAGCATCCGAGGAGCAGGAGAATCAACGTATCGAGCTTAAGCCCTTCATCAGGAATCATTACTGATTAAGGGCTTATGCTCAAAACATCGACTCTCCTGCTCCTAGGATGCTGCCTGACCTGCTGTGCTTTTCCAGCAATACACTTTTCAACTCTGATTTCTAGCATCTGCAGTCCTCACTTTCTCCTGACTTGGCAATATATCCTGTCCAAAGAAAATAATCTTAAATCATTGAACCGTTCTTTGTAAGTGGAAATTCATACTCCTGGATTCTTTCAGTTTGTTGTATCAAATCTGATGATGCAGCCTTCCACAACAACACTTCTGATATGTCTTCCCTTTTACTGTCCTTGATGTGTCCTGAGCTGTGTCTACCTCATTTCCCACACTTTTACTCTTCCACCTTCCTTGCCTTCCTATACTACTACAGGGTTCCCCACCAGCTTCAATATTTAAAAGATCATTTTCCATCATTTTCGCCATCTCCAGCATAATGCCACCAGCAGATTTCCAGGCACATCATCTCCTCCCCTATCCCATCAGTATTGCAAATGGACCATACACTCTATAATATCCTCAACCGCTCCTCAATCTTCTCGAACACATCAACTGATTCCTGCAGCACGTCCCCGTGTAAAACTTGCTGTTTTATCTTCTCTCCTCCATGTCACAGCTGCCCTCCTAGTTGGGGGCCACAACTTGCTGTTTTCAGTTCAGTATTTTATATTCACTCCTCTACAATCAGGAGATTAAGCGCACACACTGGGCAACCTCATTGTAGAACAGTCCCGATCAGTCCACAAGCTGAACTTATCGTTTTAATTCATTACCTGTTCTCGTGCTCACGTCTCTGACCTTGGTGAACAGCAATGCTGCAGTAAAGATCAACCCAAGCTTGAAGAACAAGGTGTCAGCTCGGATTAGGCACTTCACAGCCCTCAGGACTCAAAACTGTATTTGACAATGTCTTCAATTTTCATTCTGCTCTTTTGCCATGTGCTGGTCCTCATGTTTTTTATTTAAGCTTTTTGCTTTCAGAGTGACCTGGTCGGTATTCTGCCATTATAATTTAATCTCTCCTACTATCTACATTACCCAGACCCTCCCTCCCTCCTCCTTCTCCTATCAACAGCAGAAACACCCTTTTCTTCCTTCTTCTCAAGTTGAAGAAGAATCATTGTTGACAATAAACACGAACAGGGTCTCTTTCTCCACTGATGCTGCCAGGCTCACTTCTACTGCTTAGTTTCTGTGGTACGGTAGCTCAGTGGTTAGCACTGCTGCCTCACAGCGCCAGGTACCCGGGTTCAATTCCAGCCTCGGGTGACTCTCTGTGTGGAGTTTGTACAGTCTCCCCATGTGTCTGCATGGGTTTCCTTCAGGTGCTCTGGTTTCCTCTCACAGATGTGCAGGTTAGGTAGGTTGGGCATGGGAAATTACCCATAGTGTCCAGGGATGTGCAGGCTGGTGGATTAGCCATGGGAAATGCAAGGTTACAGGAACAAGGTAGGTGGCTGGGTGTGCATGGGATGCTCTTCAGAGGGTCAGTGTGGTCTTGAAGGACTGAATGGCCTGCTTCCACACTGTAGGGATTCTATGATTCTATACAGTGAGCTCTTAGCTTTGGTCAGCTCCAGTCTGTTGCTGCGATCATTGGCCTGAGCCAGCAACTCTATTAGGGGTCTATGGTGCTTGGGCCAAGGAAGGGAAAATTAAGTGAGAGTTTTCGCTGCTAATTGCTGTCAATGACTTGAATTTCACCCAAGGACAGGATCAGACCAGGCAGTGGTTCTTTCATAATGGCATGTCCAATTGTCACCGTCTGATATCACAAAAACGTGCCATTTCGGATAGTTTCTGAAAGCTTGGGGCATCTGTTTGTGACCTTGTCAGCCATTTTTGAACTTTATTGCAACTTTTAATGTAGGGAAGCTCCCAAAGGCAGATATCAATTCACACTTCACTAAAGAAGTGACCAGGAGGCTCAACTAAAAGCTTGGTCAAAGCAACATGTTTAAAGCAGGGCTTTAAAATAGCAAAAAGACGGAGAGCTTTACGGAACTCGGAACTTATCAACAGCTGGTGGAGGAAGAGGGAAATGAGAAATTGTGGTTCGTGAAGTTCCTAGAAAACACTGGCCTTTTCAAAGAAATGTCTGTTTACTTTTGGTGCAGTTCACTAGCTGTGTTGCAGGCAGCATGCATCCCTTCCCTTTGGGTTTGGCCTTTCTATTGATAGCGTTAGCCTGTAGCGACATGTCTTTCCCTCTGTGGAGTAAATGAACTTTGAAACCTGTCATTGTTGCTTGGTGCTCAGCTAAGGCTTGTAACAACTCAGAACAGTATTCAGGCTGCCTTTTGTGACACCACCTGAAAACCTTGCCAGGTATCCCCCTGCAGAAGTGAATCTTTCTAAGTTCATTCTCCTGAACGTAGGGACGTGTTTATACTGAGGAAGCAGTTTCCACAGTGTGGCTGCTGCGGAGACACAGAATGTGTTGTACATCCTACCTAATGTAGCTGAGGATGATCTGTTTGGAGACAAATAGTGAGCAATGCATGAAATGGATTTTCAGGTAATAGCTGGAATTATTTACAGTAAAAATAAACACACAATATGGAGATTTGATGGAGGATAAACCTAGATTGGCCGTGCTGCCTCCCTCGTTTATATTTTGTGATCCCAGATTGTAGCATATTTGTCGATACTCTCGTGTCTGAATCAAAGGGTTTAAGTCTAGCTCAGACCTTTGTGTTTAGGTGTTGGGAGGTTGTGTTGAGGTTGTACAGGTGAGGCCTCTTCTGGAGTACTGAGTCCAGTTCTGGTTGCCCTGTTTAGGAAGGGTATTATTAAGCTGGAGAGGATCCAGAAGAGGATTACGGCAGATGTTGCTGGGAATGGAGGGGTTTGAATTATAAGGAGAGGCTTGGAGAGGCAGGGATTTTGTTCACTGGAGAGTAGGAGGTTTAGGGGAGACCTTATAAAATCATGACGGGTATAGATAAGCTGAATGACAGGTGTCTTTTCCCTAGCGTGGGGAAATTCAAGAATTGAGGCATATTTTTAAGATGAAACTTTATTGCTGGAACAGCACAGCAGGTCAGGCAGCATCCAGGGAACAGGAGATTCGACGTTTCGGGCACAGGCCCTTCTTCAGGAATGAAGAATATTTTTAAGATGAGAAGACAAAGATTTTAAATAAAAACAAGGGAGCTTTTGTTTTTTACACAGTGCGGTTCATGTGTGCAATGAGCTTCTGTAGGAAGTGGGGCATTTGGGTACAATGTTTAAAAGACATTGAGAGAAGGACATGAATAAGAAACGTTTGAAGGGATATGGGCCAAGAACAGGCAGGTGGGATGAGTTTAGTTTGGGAATATGGTTGACGTGGATCGATTGGACCAAAGGCTGTATGACTCTGGAGATTAGAGCTCATGATTTAGTCCGTGGATTGCCAACGTAAGGGGTCAGAACCCCGAATGAACTGACATTTGGGGTCATGATCTCTGAGGCAGCAATTCCCACCATTGAGCTATGACAGTGTTATATCAGCTGTGCTTCCTCTCTCACAGTACCATACGCTGCCCACAGGGCAGGGCCTGTGACAATTTTCAGGCCTAACAATTGGTTTAGAGTAAGAAAAATTTGGAGAACACCGACCTGGAACAAGTTGTCCTTACATTACTGAGGGAATGCTGAACTGATGGAGCTATCACCTTGTGTATACATTAAATAGTCACCCTGTTTTCCTTTCGAGGTGCATGTCCAACATTTTATTTCAAAGACAAGTAGCCTGAAAAGTTTAATTATTTCTTTGAATAGACATTTGTCTGGATTGAGATAAAATTTCTTCCTCCAGCATTAAGGTCTGTCTTAGCATCCAGGTTTAATTGAGATTATGAGTTTGCCAAAAGCACCTTCCTTTCTCACCTAATTCTCTAGGCACCTCCCTCAATATTTAGTTTAGTTATTGTGATGTACATTTTCATGTAATTAATAAATAGGTTCTATCTTGGGCTACAAGGTGGCTCAGTGGTTAGCTCTGCTGCCTCAGCACCAGGGATCTGGGTTCGATTCCACCCTCTGGCGACTTTGCAAACTCCACACTGACATTCTCCCCATGTCTACGCGGGTTTCTTCTGACTGCTCCGGTTTCCTTGCACAATCCAAAGATGTGCAGGTTAGGCGGATTGGTCTTGGGAAGTGTGAGGTTATAGGGATAGGGTCAGGGAGAGGAGGTGGGCCTGGGTGAGTTGCTCTTCAGAGGGTTGGTGTAGGTGAGATGGGCCAAATGGCTTCTATCTTTTGTCATGTCTAAAGCTGGAGAAGAGTGGAATAAAAGGCGATATCTCACAGTGAGTAGGCATCTTCAATGAAACTGAAGTGGACTCAAGTCCCATAGTGAATGAGCCCTCTCAGGGAGAATAGCAATAAGATCAGACCCACAGTGAGTAACCACTTTTGAGGTAAGAATGAAGTAGCGATAGAGGTCTGATATTGAGGCTGTGGTTACAGGGGAGAGATCAGTGCCAGAGTACCGCCTTTTCATAAATCTCACTTCATGTTAAAAACCATCTATAGGTATCCATGAGTTGATTAAAGATATACAAGTTTGGAGTAAGAGGAGGCCATTTAGCATGCTCCACCATTTGCTAAGATCATGGCTGCTCTGGTTTTTGGCCTCAACTCTACTTCTAACCCTTTTTAAGCAAATTAATTTGACAAAATGATGAAAGAAGTCTCTTTCTACTAATGTTTTGTTGTTTCAAGTGGCCAGGAAAGAATTCATTGAAATTGTCTGTGCAATGCCATTTCAGAGCTCAGTAACCTCAAAGTGGCTCACACTTGAATCTCATTAAAGTTCAACAATTGTCGTAATGGGGCAATAGCAGCCACTTAATGTACAGCAAGATCCCGCAAAACACAAGGCCTGTTTCTTGTTGGAGTTGAAGCAATCCTGCTCACCTTTATTTTCTTTCCCCCCTTTATTACCACATACAGATAAATTAACAGGTAACTTGAAGTGGGATGTTACCAGCCTTATACAGTATTTTATTGTAACTCTCACTGCTCTTAAGAAATAATGCAGCACTTTGAGACATGCTGAAATAAAATCATAAGATGTAAGAGCAGACATAGATCATTCATGATGCAAAATCATAAGATGTCTAGACAGAGTTGATAGGGAGAAACTGTTCACATGGATGGAATGATTGAGAATGACAGGGCAAAGATTTAGGTAATTGACAAAAGAAGCAATGCCAATGTGAGAAACCTTTTCACACTGAGTGGTTAGAATCCCTACAGTGTGGAAACAGGCCCTTCGGCCCACCACACCAACCATGGCAAGTCCATACTAACCCCCCTGAAGAGTAACCCACCCAGACCCATTGCCCTACATTTACTCCTGACTAATGCATCTAATCAACACATCCCTGAACACTGAGCAATTTAGCATGGCTAATTTACCTAACCTGCACATTTTTGGACTGTGGGAGGAAACTGGAGGTCCCAGAGGAAACCCATGCAGGCGCGGGAAGAATGTGCAACCTCCACGCAGACAGCCACCTGACGGTGGAATCGAACCCAGGTCCCTGCTGCTGTGAGGCAGTGGTGCTAACCACTGAGCCACTGTACAGCCCCATTAAGTCCCCTTTAGGGTTTGGAAGAGTGTATGTGATAGTAAGATGGAGGCAGGTTCAAGCAAGGGAATTGATTATTGGATCAGAGGAAAATGTTCAGAGTTTTGGGGAAAAACGAAAGTGCATTGCTCATTCAGGGACACAATGGGCTGAATGATCTCCTTCTGAACTGTACAGTTCCATTATTTAAGGGGGGGGAGGAAAGAATAGTCACTAGAAAGCTCAGGTTTGTGTTATTGCTAGGGATTATTTTTGAAGACCGAGAGAGAGACAGCCTTTCGATAATGGCCTCTTCTGAAAAACAGATCTCCTTTAGTCCTCCACGGGCTTTCCTTTTCAGATTAGACACACTCATTTTGAAGTGGGGGATGAGGGCTTGAACCTGTATCTATCCGGTAAAACTGGTGAATAAAGGAGAGACCAATTTGATGTACATAACCGTTTTAGTCTCATATTATCTAAGAAAATAGAAATTAATCTTTGTCTTTGCAGCAGTTTCTGGTCCACAGAAGGTCTTTAGGAAAGAGCTGAAATAAAGGCACAAATCTAAAAGTTAAACTGATTAGTTAAAAAGAAAATGGTCTCATTTTGTAAAAGTGTTTTTTCTCTTAAAAAAAATGGTTGTGAACAGGTGAGGTGAGATTAATGCATGAACTCGGTAGAGTCTATTCAAATGCTAATATTTGCATGAAACACTTTGTCATGTTAATTGAAGCGTTTTATGCCGAGGGTAAATGTGAAGAGATTAGTTCAATTCAGTTTCTTTGTACCTTAATAAGAAGCCTCTGACCAAGAAATAATTGTGATTTTCAAAATAGTGTCTATTAAAATGAGGTATAGCAACTAATTAAAAAGCACTGCTTGGGGGAGGGAAGATCGTGCTCTTTTTCATTCTTTAAGTTCATAGAATCCTACAGCACAGAAAGAGGCCATTCAGTCTCTCCAGATTGCACTGACTCCCCAAAGAGCAATCCACCCACACCCAATTCTCCACTCTATCCCCACATTTACCATGGCTAACCCACCTAACCTGCACATCCCTTTACACATCTTTGGATTGTGGGAAGAAACCGGAGCACGTGGAGGAAACCCATACAAACATGGGAATGTGCAAACTTCACACAGTCACCTGAGAGTGGAATTGAACCCTGGTCCTGTGAGGCAGCAGTGCTAACCACTAAGCGACCGTGACACCCTTGACACTTGGATCTTTGGTTTAGAAAAAAAGTGCCCACTTTCTCTTTACACCGCAAGGTCAAGATCAATCAATAACTCCTCCATTTTATGCAACATGCCTTGGGCATTTTTGCCTTTTTAATGGAGGAGTGTAGTCTTCATAAATGTGTTATACATGACCCTTCCCTGGATTGTAATGGTACCGAGCCACTCTATATACCTAAACTAAAACAGAAAATTATAAAGAAACTCAACAGGTCTGGCAGCATTTGTGGAGAGCGAAACTGAATTGGTTCTGATGAAGAGTCACCAGACTTGAAACGTTAACTCGGCTTTCTTCCCACAGATGCTGACAGATCTGCATTTTCCCAGCAAGTTCTGTTTTGTTTCAGATTGCCAGCATCTGCAGTTCGTTGTTCTACAAAACAGAATTAACATTTTGAGCCCGATAGGACTCTTCTTAAGACTCAAGATATTAACATGGTTTTCCTCTCAATAGTTGCAGCCAGACCCTGCTGCATGTCTTCAGCACTTGTTTTTCTTTGATTGTATGGATTTGAATTATTATTGTCGCATGTACCGCAACACAGTGGAAAGTATAGTTTTGCATGCTATCTAGACAATTCATATCTTACATATCAAGTGCGCATCTAAATACTTCTTGAGGGTTGCAGCCTCTAATGTGCTTTCAGGTAGTGAGCTTCAGATAACCATCAAGCTCTGAGTGAATTCTTTTCCTCAAATCCCCTCCTGCTCAATACCTTAAAACTGTGGCCCCTCGTTATTGCCCCTCATTCCCACTAAGAGGAAAACACTATAATCCCAATCAAGCTACCCTCTCCAGATGAGGTGACCGAGGTCTCTGCTACCCACTCCGCAACTGGATCCTCGACTTCCTGTGAAGATAGGCAAAGCAGGTCCTCCACGACAGCCTTCAACACCATCACCCCGCAAGGATACGCTTCATTGAATCCCTACAGTGTAGAAACAGGCCCTTCGGCCCAACAAGTCCACGCTGACACTCCCAAGAATAACCCACCCAGATCCATTCCCTTACCCTATTATCCTATATTTACCTGTGATTAATGGACCTGACCTACGCATCCCTGAACGCTATTCAATTCACCTATCCTGCACATCTTTGGAATGTGGGAGGAAAACAGAGCTCCCGGAGGAAACCCATGCAGACATGGGGAGAATGTACAAACTCCACATAGACAGACAGTCGCCCGAGGATGGAATTGAACTTGTGTCCCTGCCGCTGAAAGGCAGTAGTGCTAACCACTGAGCCACCATGCCACTTCCTTGGTAGCAAATGGGAGTTATAAGTATTATGCGCTGGGACTTGGCTATGCAGTACAGGAGTCACCTAAGGTCAAGGTCAGCACTGTGTCACAAAGCTAGTCCTTTTTTTTTCTAAAAGCTGTTCTTTGACTCAAGAATACTCTGCACTTGATTGTTTTCCAGTGGGGTAATAAACCAGGCTAGGCTCTGATCAGTCTGCTTTGGTACAGAGGTGAAAAGGATTTTGAGAGGCTTTTGTTTGTATGTAAACAGACTTCAGGCCAAAGTGGCCATGCTTTAGAAGTGACCTGTAGAGTGAAAGGGGAGTGGTCAGCTCTCTAGCTGAGCAGTTTAGTTCAGTCCAGAGCTGGTTGGGAGTTCAACACTAAACTATGTAAAAACTCTCTCTTCTGTCCTTCTAACTTCAACCTGTAAGCATTCAACCTATTTTGCACTGTGTTTTAAAGGGGGTTTGCTTATTGAGACTGTTGTGTATATTCGGAACAGCATACTTAAGTCTAGTTTGGATAGACTGACTTCTGTAGGGGATCTTTATTCTGTTCTTCATGTTTCATTGTGTAATTTTGTGAATAAATGTTTTGTCTGTTTTAAACCTGGTAGTCAACCTCGCTAACTTAATCTGGGCAATTTTCACTGTACACTTACCAAAACAAGCTATGGTCTGGGCTGCCTGCTTAAGAATGGTTTGAGTGGTCTGGCCTAGTCCATAACAACTGTATGTGGGCCCCAGAAGATCCTGAGCCTCTTTTTCCATGTTTTCGCAGGAAAGGGTCAATTCAATGGATTTCTTGGGGTCCAGATCTGGTTCAGTTAGTAGCTTCTTTTGAGTCGCAATATTAGTAATTCTGCAAACTAAGCAAACTCTTAACATTTCCTGAGCACTCAGCATTAACCAATTTCCATAGTCTCATCAAGAATTCAGTGATTGCTTTCTGGGAAGTCTATTTGCTGTGTTAAACCTATCAGGCTGAAATATAATCAATGGTTTGAGTCATAGTGGTCGACGACCACATCTTTCAGTTATGGCATCGTTGAGTCACACAGCACAGAAACAGACACCTTGTTCCAACCAGTCCATGCCGAACATAATCTCAAACTAAACTAGTCCCACCTGTCTACGTTTGGCCCATATCCCTCCAAAGCTTTCCTATTCATGAACTTATCCAAATGTCTTTCAAACGTTTCTGAGGAAGTGGTGGATGTGGGTACAATTACAATGTTTAAAAGACATTTGAATAAGCACATGGATAGGAAAGGTTTGGAGGGATATGGGCCAGGAGCAGGCAGGTGGCACTTGTTTAGTTTGGGATTAGTTTGGCATCGACTGGTTGGATTAAATGGTCTGCTTCCGTGCTTTATGACTCTATACTGAAGGTTGGGACCCCACAAGCCATCAGAAGACTGACTTTTTGTTTATTTGGCTGAGAAAAGCATCTCTCTTTTTTCAGCGTACTGGGGCCAATCTTCCACACCCATCGTGTAAGGTTCAACTTTCCCAAACTCTGGCACTCCTAATATTTCCCTATCTCTGCCTCACTGAAGGCAAGGCTGTCTAAAAACGTTCTTGACTCTAGTCACCAGTGTAATAACTCCGGATGCCCAACTGGAAAGAAACATCATTTACTGTTAAACACTAAAATATGAGCCACGACTCGTAAGGTATGAAGAATAGCCCCTGTCCAGGTTAGAGAGTTCTACACACATACCCTTGCATCTGGAAAAACATAGCAGGTCTGTTGCGTGTCTGTTGACATCCACCGTGTTCAAGGATACAAAGTAATAACGAGATCTTTTTTAGATTAGACTGGATTCTCTACAGTCTGGAATAGGCCCTTCAGCCCAACAAGTCCACAAAGACCCTCCGAAGAGTAACTCACCCAGACCCATTCCCCTCTGACTAATGCACCTAACACTATGGGCAATTTAACATGGCCAATTCACCTTAAGACCATAAGACATAGGAGCGGAAGTAAGGCCATTCGACCCATCGAGTCCACTCCGCCATTCAATCATGGCTGATGGGCATTTCAACTTCACTTACCCGCATTCTCCCCGTAGCCCTTAATTCCTTGTGACATCAAGAATTTATCAATTTCTGCCTTGAAGACATTTAGCGTCCCAGCCTCCACTGCACTCTGCGGCAATGAATTCCACAGACCTACCACTCTCTGGCTGAAGAAATGTCTCCGCATTTCTGTTCTGAATTTACCCCCTCTAATTCTAAGGCTGGGTCCATGGGTCCTAGTCTCCTCGCCTAACGGAAACAATTTCCTAGCGTCCACCCTCTCCAAGCTATGTATTATCTTGTAAGTTTCTATTAGATCTCCCCTTAATCTTCTCGACTCCAATGAATACAATTCCAGGATCCTCAGCCGTTCCTCATATGTTAGACCTACCATTCCAGGGATCATCCGTGTGAATCTCCGCTGGACACGCTCCAGTGCCAGTATGTCCTTCCTGAGGTGTGGGGACCAAAACTGGACACAGTACTCCAAATGGGGCCTAACCAGAGCTTTATAAAGTCTTAGTAGGACCTGACCTGCACATCTTTGGATTGTGGGAGGAAACCGGAGCACCTGGAGGAAACGCATGCTGTATTGAATGCCTTGATCAGCTTATACAATGACTAGTATTATATGCAAGTACAGATTTCAGTAATGGTTCATCTTGTGAACCAACTGCTGCTTCACCAGTGCTGTCAGACCAACTCCTCCACAAGTAACCATCTCCAGGAAGGAGAGGGAGAGTCCGTAAGAGATTCTCAGATCTTGTCTCCTGTGTTTGAGCCCATTCAGTACACAGAAAGACTAGTATAGATGTTTGGCTGTATCTATATAATCGCAGAATGTATGTCCAAAAGTAAGCTAAATCACTTCTGGGAATACTATCTCTGTTCAAATGTTGTTCATGCATTTATTCCCAGAGACGATAGTTGTACTATACCAAATTTAGACGTCTCTGTCTGCCTTGTCTCCTGAGGATCATTTTCTGTGTGAGTACCATGTGATTTTGCAGCAAAAGAAGTGAGTGCGCTTCAGGGATTTTACAGCAAGGAACTGATGATTCTGCGTTGTTCCATCAAAAGAGTCTATCAGCGAGTGAAGTGTTGAGATTGAACTGTCCAATTTTAAAATTCTTTTCACTTCCTTTTCTGTAGACTAAGGTGCCATAGGTAATAATCATTTGTGGTATCTATTTTTCATCCGTGAATCCAGATAATTAGTGTCGACAGAGCATTTGACAGAAAGAGCACCACAGAAAAGGCTAAAAATGTTTTCATTTGATGTTCCTCTCTGTTCTCACCAGACAGCTATTTGTACATGTACCCTGAACACATGTATGTGGGGGTGGTGCTGTGTCATTGAACAACAACAGAATGTGTTTGATTATTCCATCTCCTTAGCTCATATACTAAGGCAGTTATAGCACTTTTATTGAGACTCATAACACAAAATATATTGAGGACTGTCCCATCTGTGTGGCTCAGTACCTGCTTTTGGGCAGCATGGTGGCTCAGTGGTTAGCACTGCTGCATCACAGCACCAGGGTCCCAGGTTCAATTCCAGCCTTGGGTGACTGACTGTGTAGAGTTTGCATATTCTCCCTGTGTCTGCGTGGGTTTCCTCCGGGTGCTCCGGTTTCCTCCCACAGTCCAAAGATGTGCAGGTCAGGTGAATTGGCCAGGCTAAATTGTCCATAATGTTAGGTGCATTAGTCAGTGGGAAATGGGTCTGGGTGGGTTACTCTTCACGGGGTCAGTGGGGACTTGTTGGGCTGAAGGGCCTGTTTCCACACTGTAGGGAATCTAATCTAATCTACTATTCAGTGTACTTGGCAGAGGCAAGGTATTGTGGATGCTGAATACCTGACCTTTAACCAGAAAATGCTGGTAATATTCACATATATTTCTCCCTTATATTTACAAAGAATTTGAATGGTTGTTTGAATTTGATTGGATTTATTGTTATCACATGTACCTACGTGCAGTGAAAAGCTTTATTTGGTGCGCAGTACAAATCCTACCATACAAACTGCATTAGGGTAATAGAACAGCAGGAGGAATACAATGTTACGGCTACAGAGAAGGCGCACAAAGAGCGAGATCAACATTAAATGTAAAATTGTAAAGCATTTTGAAATGTCTCTGGTCGCAGAAAGCAGTAGATTAATGCAAAGCTCTCTTTTCTTATCCGGTCTGGGTGCATCTGTGGATAAATAGAGGGAACTTTTCAGTCCTTTTGT
Organism: Chiloscyllium plagiosum; assembly: GCF_037043375.1. Classification (NCBI taxonomy): domain Eukaryota; kingdom Metazoa; phylum Chordata; class Chondrichthyes; order Orectolobiformes; family Hemiscylliidae; genus Chiloscyllium; species Chiloscyllium plagiosum. The sequence goes on along the minus strand of NW_028270166.1, from coordinate 37,730,427 downwards.
CAGAACTGCAAAATGTTACAAATGCTGTGGGATTTGAGCAAGTGCCGAGGCAGGGGGAGAGAAGGAAGGTGTGTTGTAGTGTGGAAGGCAGGAGTGTTTAAATGGACAACAGAGCCATTGTCAGCAACTGCTGTCTGAATCAATGTCAGCAACAGTTATGACCTGAAATTCCTTAACCTCAACACTGACTGCAAAAGTCCCTATTGAGAGATGAGATGCTGTTCCTCAAATGTGATAGTCATAGAGATGTATAGCATGGAAACAGACCCTTCAGTCCAACTCACCCATGCCAACTGGATATCCTAAATTAATCTAATCCCATTTACCGACACTTGTCCCATACTTCTCTAAGCCCTTCCTATTCACGTACCCATCCGGGTGCCTTTTAAATGCTGCAATTTTACCAGCTTGCACCACTTCCTCTGGCAGCTTATTCCATACATGCATCGTCCTGTGCATGAAAATGTTGCCCTTTAGACCCGTGTTAAATCCTTCTCTTACCTTAAATCTGTGCCCTCTCGTGCGCCACTACCTTCGGTAGAAGACCGTGGCTATTTACCCTATCCATGTCCCTCATGATTTTATAAACTTCTGTAAGGTCACCCCTCAGCTCCAGGGAAAACAGCCCCAGACTACTCTCCCTGTAACTCAAAACCTACAACCCCTCTTCAGCTTTATTGGAGCAATGAAAGTGACACAGTACAAAGGTCAGAGCGCTAAAGTTGATCAGCCACGACTGAGGTGGAATTGTGACACAGGCTTAAAGGGCTGGAGAAGTAAATTAACAAATGACAAGAAGACTGTGCTCTCAATTGCAGATTGAGTAGTGGTGTTCAGCAAAGTATATATTTTTTTAAAATCAGCTGAGTGTCATAGAGTCATAGATTTGTACAGCACGGAAACAGACCCTTCGGCCCAACTCATCCATGCCGGCCAGATATCCTAAACAAATCTAGTCCCATTTGTCAGCAGTTGGCCCATATCTCTCTAAACTCTTCCTATTCACATATTCATCCAATGTTGCAATTGTACCAGCCTCCACCACTTCCTCTGGCACCTCATTTCTTACATACACCCTCTGTGTGAAAATGTTGCTCCTTAGGTCGCTTTTATATCTTTCCCCTCTCACCCTAAACCTATGCCCTCTAGTTCTGGACTCCCCCAACCACAGGGAAAAGACTTTGTCTATTTATCCTATCCATGCCCCTTGTGATCTTTAAAACTCTATTTGATCACCCCTCAGCTTCTGACACTCCAGGGAAAACAGCCCCAGCGGGCGACACAGTGGCTCAGTTGTTAGCACTGCTGCCTTACAGCACCAAGCACCCGGGTTCGATTCCCACCTCGGGCGACTGTGTGGAGTTTGCACGTGTCTGCGTGGGTTTCTTCCGGGTGCTCCGGTTTCCTTCCACAATCCAAAGACGTGCAGGTCAGGTGGATTGGCCATGCTAAAATGCCCATAGTATTGGGTCCATTAGTAAATATAGGGTAAGGGAATGGGTCTGGGTGGGGTTACTCTTTGGAGGGTTGGTGTGGACTTGTTGGACCAAAGGGCCTGTTCCACACTGTAGGGAATCTAACCTGTTCAGTCTCTCCTTGTAGCTCAAACCCTCCAACCCTGGGCAATATCCCTGTAAATCTTTTCTGAACCCTTTCAAGTTTCACACCATTCTTCCTGGAGGAGGGAGACCATAATTGCAGAAAACAAACCAAAAGTGGCCTAACCAATGTTCTATACAGCCACAACATGACTTCCCAACTCCTATACTTAGTAAAGGAAAGCCTTCTTCACTATCCTATCGAAGTGTGACTCCACTTTCAAGGGACTATGAACCTACACTCCCTTTGTTCAGCAACACTCCCCAGAGTGATCCTCTCACGATTTGCATGTGTTGTGACATTGCAGATAATTTTAACCGAACCCTCCAGGAGGGGTACCGACAGCATTTTGGATTAAAAATTGCCTCCATTGAATGACAAGTGAATGTGAATGGTGCCTCCCCCAGCAGTAAATAAGCCGGTCCAGGTCTTTCTGATCTTTTGAATATCAGCAGTAACTCGATTTCAATTGGAATCCACTAAGATGAGGCATTTGGGCAGGATGTAGAATAAATGTCAGCCACATCAGGATGGAGAGGTGTGGGCAGAAGTCCAACAAAGCTTGTAGCTTTCTGTATCATTGTTTGCTGTCTGTGTTATACAAATCCATTAAGATTCAGTGCTAACTTAATTGTTCTACATTATTTCAAGTGTTTTTCATGCTCAGAAATCAATTCATTTGCTTTGTTAATTAAAATGATTGCTAATAGCTCAGTCTCCAGCTGTATTGCATGATTTTGTCTTGTTTAGAATTGTTTCTGGAATCTTCTGCAGATGTCTGCTTCTCCCTTGTCTATCTCTCTTAGCATATTGTAATTTTTCTTCTCTTCCTGCCCTGCGCCCCTCCCCCCCCCCCCCCCCCCCCCAAGTCAATGTTGTGTTCCAGTTTAATTCCAATTGGGCAATCCAGATAAAATCTTGCATTTGTCTAGCACCTTGTAGTAATTGTTATTACATGGGATGATACGCTTTCCATTCTATGTATAGAATGAGCCAAAAATGAGCAGTTGACCGCTGACTCTGTTTTTATCTTGTGGATTGGGGAATGAATTTTTGGGGAGACAGCAGAAGATTTCTCTACCCTTGGTATTATGTGTTCTTTTAATGTTTACCTAAACCACGAGAATAAGCTGATGGTACCTCTGTTTTAACATCTTGTCTAAAAAAAAATGAATGTAAATCTTATGAGGTTTTGAAATATCTTTAAATATTTCAAGTCAAGGCTGCTGTTTCTTATGGAACTGCCTGCTTTTCTCCTGATGACCAAATACATGGGTGTAGCTGCTATTAGGAATTGCGACTTCAGGTCAATAGTTTACTTCATGTCCATGAACACCAAAGGATGCTACTCACAAGATCCTCTGCGAAGTCTCTAGTAAATGCAGGAAACATGTCAGCCTCGGGAGGAGGTGATGGCATAGTGGTATTATCACCGGACTCTTATCCAGAGGCCTCGGCAATGTTCTGGGGACCCAGGTTCAAATCCCATCACAGCAGATCATTGAATTTGAATTCAATTTAAACAAGCTGGAATTAAGAGTACAATGAAGACCAGGAATCTATTGTCAATTGTTGGAAAAACCCATCTGGTTCACTGATACCCTTTAGGGAAGGGAGATACTATCCTTACCTGGTCTGGCCTACATGTGATGCAACGTGGTTGGCACTCACCTGAGTAACTAAGGTTGGGAAATGCAATGCCCTCATTGCGTGAATGAATAAGAAACAAAAAGTGTAAAGGTCAACAAATACCATGATGTTAATTACTGGATAATGCATGTGGGTCATTTCAGGGTTAAATATTGGTTAGGACACTAGAAAGAAACTCTGCATTCTTCTCTGGAGTGGTGATCCTTAATTTGTACCAAAAAGAACAAACGGGACTTTAGTTTTTTATCTTGGGTGAAAGGAGGCAGTCCAAAAAGTGCAGGACTCTCTGACTATTGCACTGTGGTGTTACCGTGGATTACATAATCATCATAGAATAGAGCAGCACAGAAAAAGGCTGTGTGCCTAACAAGTCTGTGCACCCTCAATCAGACAATATGTTGCCAATCCTAAACATGTTTGCAGAGTGGGGCTGGAACCCATGAGTTTCTGACTCAATGGCATGAGAGCTGCGAACAGAGCAACAGCTGACACTGCGAAGGAGAAAACCAAGACTTGGCTTATTCTCCTGTTAGTGTTCAATCACCTCTGCAGTAATGTGGATATTAGGGATCAGGCTTAACTGTCATTGCAAGGATGACAATCCTGTCGAATCTCACTCCCAGCACAAGTCAGAAAGGGGAGGGTGAGCAAGGGCCAAATTATTTGAGTGAATCCCAACTTTTGCTAACTAGAAATGCCAGTGTTTTTGATAATGAGAGCAGTTTGTCACTCAGGACTATGTGTATACTTTTCATGCCTGAGACAGAGGGCTGGTGGGAGTTTTGGAATGGGAAACCAGCCTGTTAATTGTTGACTGAAAGTGTGGCAGTGGCATATTGCTGTGGGGCTGTGCTAAAAGAAAAGTCAGTTACAATATGTTCATTGAATGTGAGGGTTTCTGACAGGCTGGTTTAGCCACAAAATAATCTTTCACTTTGTGCACCCAAGGGCTGTACTGTTCATGTTGTACAAAGGTGAGGACATTGATTTGCGGAAGATCCATGAGCCATGAAATGGCAGCTTGCGTTCTCTTATTCTCCAACAGTTGTTGGAAAAGTGTACCACTTACGGTCTGCAGCTGCTGTCACACTGGCCTGTTCACCAACGGGAGTCTCCAGCAAGTAACTTTGGCAAGCCCATCAGGTAACCGAGACCAAGACAACAGGTACTGATGGTGCAAACCCCCTCCCAAAACCACAGGGCCACTGATTAAAATTAAAGTTTGAAATTAGTGTTGGGAATGTGATTGCTCAACTAACCAGTGCATTGTGTACAGGGAATATGGTTTACGTTCACTCTCTGGTAAGAGTTGCTGGTTGATTCGCCAAGCTGGATGATTTTTTTATTCAAATGTTTTGTCTCCCCACTGGTAACATCTTCAGTGCTAGGAATCTTCCGGATGAAGCACTGTTGTTGTGATCTGCCCAGAGTTCTGTCTGTCATGGTGGGTGGTTCTATTTCCGGTTTTGTACTATAGCATTCTGTAGGTGGGGTCTATCTCAATGTGTTTGTTTATTCAACCAGTGGTTGAATAGTAGGCCTCCAGGAATTCCCGAGCTTGTCTTTGCTTAGCCCATCGCAGTATCCCAAGCATTGTCCTGGTTGCATTGGTGTCCTTCATTGTTAGTATGTATTGACATGAAGGAGAGCTGGTTGTGTCATTTTGTTGCAAGCTGATGTTCATGTAGTCTTGTGGTGGGTTTCTTGCAATTGTCACATGGTACTTTGTCTCTCACATTTGTCCGGCATGTTGTGGGCATGGCGTCTTTTGTCTTGGATAGTAGCTGGTAAAGTGTGGCTGTTGGTTTGTGTGCTGTCATTATTCCCAGAGGGCATAGGGGTCTTGTAGTCAGTTCTGAGACATTTCTACTGTAGGGTAGTGTGCTCAGTGTGTTGGGGCACGCAGTTTGTGTGCCAGGCATTGGTGGAGGAAACTGTTACAGTACCCATTATTAGCAAAGACTTTGTGTAGGTGTTCCTCTTCTTTCAACTAGGACAACGTTATGATACAGGGCCACACTAAAAAAAAGCCAAGCTCGGGAATTTCTGGAGGCCTGCTACTCATCCACTGGTTCCATAAACAAACATGCTGAAATAGACCCTATCAACAGAACGCTATGGTACAAAAGCTGAAATAGAACAACTCGCCATGACAGGCAGAACTGTACAAATTCTGGACAGATCACATTGACAGCGTTTCATCCGGAGGCCACACAGCACTGAAGAAACCAGTGAAGCACCGGTTTCCTCCCACAGTCCAAAGATGTGCAGATCAGGTGAATTGGCCGTGCTAAATTGCCTGTAGTGTTAGGTGCATTGGTCAGGGGTAAATTTAGGGGAATGGGTTTGAATGGGTTACTCTTCGGAGTGTCAGTGTGGACTTGTTGGGCTAAATGACCTGTTTCCACACTGTAGGGAATCTAATCTAATCCAATCAATGTCACCCAGTAGGGAGACAAAATGTTTGCAAAGAAATCAATTGGATCGGCAAACTGACCAACAATTCCAATCACAATCCTTCACAAAGACCTTAACGTCTTGGCTATTTTAATAGATAGATTCCCCCATCTGGGGGAATTTTTTGATGACTCCAGAAGAGGTTATTCCACATTAGTAGTTATACTATCCAACGTGGAGCTGGGAATGTGGGCTGAGTTGTTGGAAAGTTGACAGCAATCGGCCTCTCAGCATCTGGTCTAGAAAAGAATCAAAGAAGTCACATTCAAGATTGAATTGTACATGACCTCAGGATGTTCCACAACCCTTGACAGCCAATTAAGTATTTTGAACTGTGTTCACTATTGTATCAAAGAAGGTGTATTAATCGTTTCCAAATTGCGATTACTTTGCAGTGATTCCTGTATATAACCAAATTGTTCTGTGTCTCGTTTAAAACCCTCAACATTTGATGGGTAGCTTTAAGCCAACCTGTGGGATCATGTGAGGCATGGTTTTACATCCTGTTTGATATCAATCTCCACTTACTTGAATGGAAAATAAAATCAGTAGTGCTTTAAACCAATATTAAACCAATATAGTAGCGGGCAGTTTCAGTTAAAATGGGGCTCCCTCAGAACTAAAAATATACTCTTCTGTGATGTGAGCTTCACTGTCATTTGTTGACAATGGAGTAGGTGGTGGCGAAATGCCTCCTTGAAAGTCTGCACTCTATATGGTGTCGGAGCCACACAGCACAATTATGGAAGGGAGTTCTAGGACTTATACTCAGTACAGTGAAGGAACCATGATATCATTCTAAAATCAGGAAGGGTATAAGATTTTGAGGGGAATTTAAAGATAGTATTGTTCCCATGCATTTGCTATCCTTGTTCTTCTAGGTACAATTAGTTGTGAGTTTGGAATGTGGTGTTGAAGAAAGATTCTTGATGAATTTCTGTGTGTATTTTATATGGTACATACTGTACTGTCCATCAGTTGGGGAGGGAGTAAATGTTGAAAATTGTGGGTAGAGTGCCAATCATTGGTCCCTATTGTGCTGTATAGTGTTTAGCTTTTTAAATGTTGTTGAAACTGCACTCTTTCAGCCAAGTGGAACAACTTCCATCAAGTTTGACTTAGATACAGATGGTGAACAGGCAGTGTGGAGATGGGAGCTGAGTAACTCACTGTCGCATTCCAAGCCTCTGCCCTATTCTGGTAGCTACAGTATTTATCATGGCTGGTCCAGCTCAGTTTCTAGTCAATGATAAGCCCCATGAGATTGATAGTGGGGAATTCAGTGATGGCAATGCCATGGAATGTCAAGGGGTGCTGGTTAGATTCTCTCTTGTTGGAAAAGGTCATTACCAGGCATCTATGTGGTGCAAATGTAAATTGTTACTTGTCAGCCTAAGCCTAGATATTGTCCAGGCCTTGCTGCATTTGAACAAGGACAACTTCAGTGGAAACGTGAAAGGTGCTGAATCTTGCGTAATTGTCAGCCATCATCCGTAGTGATATCCACGGCCTGAGATGACTGCTCTGCTATAACCACAGCCATATTCCTTTGTGCAATAGCTTCAGTTTTGATAGGAAAGCTTGATGCCACACATACTGCCTTGATCTCAAAAACAGTCACTCTTGCCTCACCTCTGGAGTTCAGCTCTTCTTTCCATGTTTGGAGAATGGGGTGAGGAGCTAAGTGGCCCTGGAGGAACCCAAATATGGGGTTGGTGGCCAGTGTATTGTTGAGTGAGTGCCACAGCCAATGACACCTTTTGTTGTTTTGCTGAAAACAGCGTGTCAAAATTCACTTAACACATAAAGTGGACATTACTTTATCAGAGGGTGTACATTACCATGATGTGAGTCATTGCTTTCCATTGGGAGGGGAGAAGGCAGTAGGATGATTTAGAAAATAATCCATAGTAATCATACACGTTTTGATGACTTGTGCTGTTAATCTGCTGTATAAGGAATGAGTTTGTTGGTGGGATTTGTTGTATGTTGTGTGTTATGTTTCAAATTCTATTTGATTTCAGTCTTTTAATAGGAGTTTTATCAATCCCTAAAGAGCTTAATGGAGATTTAATTCACTCGTTTAAAATCCCAGTACACTGGTCTGGCAGCCTCTTAGCAGAATACTGTCTGTCCTACAACAGCAACACTTTTTTTATTTAGCATAATTAACATGGGAAAAAAATCCCCTCAATCAAGTTTTATAGAGGTGTAATCAGACAAAGGCAACACAGAGGATATTATACTGACTGAAAGCTTTATTTAAGCGTGGTGTGAAAGGTTAGTTTTGGGGAGGATTTTTCATTGTATGAAGACTTTTCATTTTAAAGCAGTACCATTACTGTGGGGTTAAGAGAGGGGAAGATGCACAAGAGGTAAGGATTAAAAGAATGGACATTTTGAGAGAAGATCTATTCCATGGCTGAATGATGTTAAAGAGGGGAAAGACAATGAATGGATTTATGGTGTTAATGAGTTTTAAATTTGAGGCATTAAAGTATTATACCATTGTATGTCACTAAAATCAGTGCAATGGTTGAGTAGGAGTCTCTGAAGCACCGAATCCATGCAGCAAAGGTTTGGATGAGGTAAAGTTTGAAGGAAACCAGTCACATGAACATCCAATCTAGAAGTGATGTATCTCTGAGAGGTTTCAGTAGCAGATAAATGGGGCAAAAGCTGAGATACTGAGGTAAAAGCACTCAGCCTTCATAATGGGAAAGATATGGTTTGAGAGCTTGGATCAGGAAGGATTTGCAATATGGAGATCACAAAAAATATTGTAAAAGCTGAAACAATGGTTGGAATCAGTGTTAAGGGCAAAGCATTCATGGTATGGCTAAAATGATGATTTAGCTGAAAAGAAATTGTAATTTATGCAGGACTAGATAGTGAGCAAGGAGTTGAGTAGCACAGAGACAGTGGGACAATTGGGTCTCATTAGCATTGCATGTGAAAGTTGACCTTAAATGGGAAGAGGAAAGGATTCCTATACTGATTGCTACCCATCAGCAAAGGGGAGGAGAATGGAGGTGCTAGGTTTGTTTGTATGTGTTTTGGGGAGGTAATGCCATTCCAAGTTATATAATCACTTGGCACATGCTGATAGGGCTTGTACATAAGGAATGGCTACTGTGTGAGATACCAGAAGGCTGGTGGAACTGTGGAAACATAATGGAGAGAAATGCCTGTTTAAAAATAAGATATACTCATTCCTACTCACAACCATCAGCCTGCAGATGCATAATTTTATAAACCCATGCCTAATTATACAGTCCAAGCATGGAAATCCAATACATAAATGACTTTGCATCAGTATTCAATTAAAAACATCTAGGTGTCATAGCAACTCTATAATCCGCGTAACTCTATAATCCTAACAACTCTATAATCCTAATCAAAGTATAACTGAGTAAGGCATTCAACAAGATTCCTCATGATGGAGTGGTTAGCAAGGTCAGATCACATTGAATACAGAGAACTAGCCGGTCACATACAGAACTGGCTGGAAGGTAGAAGACAAAGGGTGGTGGTGCAACATTGCTTTTCAGATTGGAGACCTGTGACCAGTGGAGTGCCACACAGACCAGTGCTGGGTCCACTACTTTTTGTCATTTTTATAAATGATTTGGATGTGAACATAGGAGGTATAGATAGTAACTTTGCAGATGACACCAAAATTAGAGATGTAGTGGACAACAAAAAGTACAACAGGATGTTGATCAGATGGACCAATGGGCTGAGGAGTGGCAGATGGAGTTAAATTTAGATAAATTTTGGAAAGGCAAATCAGAGCAGGACTTATACACTTAATGGTAAGGTCCTGGGAGTGTTGCTGAACAAAGACACCTTGGAGTGCAGGTTCATAGTTCCTTGAAAGTGGAGTCTCTCTCAGGTAGATAGGTTAGTGAAGGTGCTTGGTATGCTTTCCTTTGTTGGTCAGAGCATTAAGTATAGGAATTGGGACACCAAGTTGTAGAAGTAAAATACATTGGTTTGGCCACTTTTGGAACACTGCATTAAATGCTTGAAGATATTTGTTGTGAAACTTGAAAGGGTTCAGAAAAGATTTACAAGGATGTTGCCAGGGTTGGAGGTTTTGAGCAAGAGCGAGAGGCTGAATAGGTTGGAGTTGTTTCCCCTGGAGCGTCAGAGGCTGAGGGGGTGACCTTATCAAGGTTTCTCAAATCATGAGAAGCATGAATAGCCATAGTCTTTTCTCTGGAGTGGGGGAGTCCAAAACTAGAGGGTATAGGTTTAGGGTGAGATGGGAAAGATTTAAAAGGGACCTAAGGGGCAGCTTTTCCATGCAGACAATAGTGCGTGCATGGAATGAGTTGCCAAGAGAAGTGGTGGAGGTTAGTGCAATTACAACATTTAAAAGGCATCTGGATGGGTCTATGAATAGGAAGGGTTTAGAGGGATATAGGCAAAATGCTGACAAATAGGCCTAGATCCATGGTCAGCATGGATGAGTTGGACCAAGGGCCTGTTTCTGTGCTGAACATCTCTATGATTCTATGAACTGATTCCTTCAGTATTCTACCCCACTCCTCAGTATGTTGTATAACATCAGTGCGGAACTGAATGGCACCACAGTGACTCAGTGGTTAGCACTGATGCCTCACACACCATGGACTTGGGTTCGATTCTAGCTTTGGGCAACTGTCTGTGTGGAGTGCATGTGCTCCTTTCCCTGTCTGTGTGCAGTGCATGTGCTCCCCCCAGTCTGTGTGCAGTGCATGTGCTCCCCCCAGTCTGTGTGCAGTGCATGTGCTCCCCCCAGTCTGTGTGCAGTGCATGTGCTCCCCCCAGTCTGTGTGCAGTGCATGTGCTCCCCCCAGTCTGTGTGGAGTGCATGTGCTCCCCCCAGTCTGTGTGGAGTGCATGTGCTCCCCCCAGTCTGTGTGCAGTGCATGTGCTCCCCCCAGTCTGTGTGCAGTGCATGTGCTCCCTCCCCTGTCTGTGTGGAGTGCATGTGCTCCCTCCCCTGTCTGTGTGGAGTGCATGTGCTCCCTGCCCAGTCTGTGTGGAGTGCATGTGCTCCCTCCCCTGTCTGTGTGCAGTGCATGTGCTCCCTCCCCTGTCTGTGTGGAGTGCATGTGCTCCCTCCCCTGTCTGTGTGGAGTGCATGTGCTCCCTCCCCTGTCTGTGTGGAGTGCATGTGCTCCCCCCAGTCTGTGTGGAGTGCATGTGCTCCCCCCAGTCTGTGTGGAGTGCATGTGCTCCCCCCAGTCTGTGTGGAGTGCATGTGCTCCCCCCAGTCTGTGTGGAGTGCATGTGCTCCCTGCCCTGTCTGTGTGGAGTGCATGTGCTCCCTCCCCTGTCTGTGTGGAGTGCATGTGCTCCCCCCAGTCTGTGTGGAGTGCATGTGCTCCCCCCAGTCTGTGTGGAGTGCATGTGCTCCCCCCAGTCTGTGTGGAGTGCATGTGCTCCCTGCCCTGTCTGTGTGGAGTGCATGTGCTCCCTGCCCTGTCTGTGTGGAGTGCATGTGCTCCCTCCCCTGTCTGTGTGGAGTGCATGTGCTCCCTGCCCTGTCTGTGTGGAGTGCATGTGCTCCCTCCCCTGTCTGTGTGGAGTGCATGTGCTCCCTCCCCTGTCTGTGTGGAGTGCATGTGCTCCCTCCCCTGTCTGTGTGGAGTGCATGTGCTCCCCCCAGTCTGTGTGGAGTGCATGTGCTCCCCCCAGTCTGTGTGGAGTGCATGTGCTCCCCCCAGTCTGTGTGGAGTGCATGTGCTCCCTGCCCTGTCTGTGTGGAGTGCATGTGCTCCCTCCCCTGTCTGTGTGGAGTGCATGTGCTCCCTCCCCTGTCTGTGTGGAGTGCATGTGCTCCCTCCAGTCAGTGTGGAGTGCATGTGCTCCCCCCAGTCTGTGTGGAGTGCATGTGCTCCCTCCCCTGTCTGTGTGGAGTGCATGTGCTCCCTCCCCTGTCTGTGTGGAGTGCATGTGCTCCCTCCCCTGTCTGTGTGGAGTGCATGTGCTCCCTCCCCTGTCTGTGTGGAGTGCATGTGCTCCCTCCCCTGTCTGTGTGGAGTGCATGTGCTCCCTCCCCTGTCTGTGTGGAGTGCATGTGCTCCCTCCCCTGTCTGTGTGGAGTGCATGTGCTCCCTCCCCTGTCTGTGTGGAGTGCATGTGCTCCCTCCCCTGTCTGTGTGGAGTGCATGTGCTCCCTCCCCTGTCTGTGTGGAGTGCATGTGCTCCCTCCCCTGTCTGTGTGGAGTGCATGTGCTCCCTCCCCTGTCTGTGTGGAGTGCATGTGCTCCCTCCCCTGTCTGTGTGGAGTGCATGTGCTCCCCCCAGTCTGTGTGGAGTGCATGTGCTCCCTCCCCTGTCTGTGTGGAGTGCATGTGCTCCCTCCCCTGTCTGTGTGGAGTGCATGTGCTCCCCCCAGTCAGTGTGGAGTGCATGTGCTCCCTCCCCTGTCTGTGTGGAGTGCATGTGCTCCCTCCCCTGTCTGTGTGGAGTGCATGTGCTCCCCCCAGTCTGTGTGGAGTGCATGTGCTCCCTCCCCTGTCTGTGTGGAGTGCATGTGCTTCCCCCCCCCCCCCCCGTCTGTGTGGAGTTCCTGCTCCTCCACCCCCCTCCCCGCCCACTGTCTGTGTGGAGTGCATGTGCCCACCACCCCTGTCTGTGTGGAGCGCATGTGCTCCCTCCCCTGTCAGTGTGGAGTGCATGTGCTCCCCCCCCCTCCCCTCCCCTGTCAGTGTGGAGTGCATGTGCTCCCCCCCCCCCCCGTCTGTGTGGAGTGCATATGCTCCCTCCCCTGTCTGTGTGCAGTGCATGTGCTCCCCCCCCCCCGGTCTGTGTGGAGTGCATGTGCCCACCCCCCCATCTATGTGGAGTGCATGTGCTCCCCCCCCCCCCCCCAGTCTGTGAGGCGTGCATGTGCTCCCTCCCCTGTCTGTGTGGAGTGCATGTGCTCCCCCCCCCTCCCCTCCCCTGTCAGTGTGGAGTGCATGTGCTCCCCCCCCCCGTCTGTGTGGAGTGCATATGCTATGCTCCCTCCCCTGTCTGTGTGCAGTGCATGTGCTCCCCCCCCCCCATCTATGTGGAGTGCATGTGCTCCCCCCCCCCCCCCCCAGTCTGTGAGGCGTGCATGTGCTCCCTCCCCTGTCTGTGTGGAGTGCATGTGCTCCCCCCCCTCTCCCCCCCCCCCCCCCCCCCTGTCTGTGTGGAGTGCATGTGCTCCCTCCCCTGTCTGTGTGGAGCGCATGTGCTCCCTCCCCTGTCAGTGTGGAGTGCATGTGCTCCCCCCCCCTCCCCTCCCCTGTCAGTGTGGAGTGCATGTGCTCCCCCCCCCCCTAGTCTGTGAGGCGTGCATATGCTCCCTCCCCTGTCTGTGTGGAGTGCATGTGCTCCCTCCCCTGTCTGTGTGGAGTGCATGTGCTCCCCCCTGTCTGTGAGAGTTGCTGGGAGCTCCAGGTTCCTCCCACAGACCAAAGATGTGCAGGTTAGGTAGATTGGCCATGGGAAATGCAGGATTTTAGGGTACAGGGGACGTGGATCTAGGTGGGATGCTCTTTGAATGGTTGCTATGGAGTTGATGGGCTTAATGGCCTGCTTCCATACTTTAGAGATTCAATGATTCCATCTCCTTATCCAGCATAGCAGATTCTTCCTATCCTTCACAAATATCAGGAAATGCTGAGGGGAAATCTCTCGGCCCCTCCACATTTTATACAAGAAAATTGCATACTCAACATGAATATCTGTGAATTTATTTTTAATAGTTCTCAATTCCTGCCAGAATAGTGCTTCATATCACTTTAAGAGGGAATATGCTAGTGGAGTAGATACCAGGAAATCTGGCACAGTTTCTACAGCCATTGTCAGTCCAGCTTGCAGCATGTCATTGTGAGCAAGGGTAGCTGTGTTTAAAAAATGGCAGAGCTTCTGGAACTACTTTGCCTGCTGAGCAATTCTGAGCCAGAATTTACACTAAACTAACTCGGGAAAGTTGATTGGAAATACAAAGTTTGGGCCGGGAAATCAGGTTTGGGATATGGCTCACTGAGAGATCTTTCTGGAGCCAACAAGTACACTGGAGAGGTCCAGCCTATTTATTAGTATGAGCAGACTAGGGCTTGTGTGTTCCAACCAATTACCGAGTCCGAGAAGGGTCTGAGATCTCTGTTTTTAAGTGGTCATAAGGAATGTCAATGAAAAATGCAGTAAATGCATTTTTATTTCTGTAATGAGAACAAAAACACACCCACTCCTGAGTTTCAAAGAACAAAGAAAATTTACAGCCCAGGAACAGGCCCTTTGGCCCTACAAGCCTAAGTTGATCCAAATGTACTGTCTAAACCTGTTGGTCAATTCCTAAGCATCTGTATCTCTCTGCTCCCCACCTACTCAGCAATCTGTCCCGATGCATCTTAAATGAATCTACCGTGCCTGCCTTTACCACCTCTGCTAGCAACGCGTTCCAAAAGCCCACCACCTTCTGTGTGAAGTACTTGCCATGTGTATCCCCCTTAAACTTTCCACCTCTCACTTTGAAAGCATGACCTCTCGTTATTGAATCCTTCACCCTGGGAAAAAGCTTGTCTCTATCCACCCTGTCTATACCCTTCATGATTTTGTAAACCTCAATCAGGTCTCCCCTCAATCTCCATTTTTCTAGTGAAAATAAACCTAACCTACTCAACCTCTCTTCATAGCTAGCACCTTCCATACCAGGCAACATCCTTGTAAACCTTCTCTGCACCCTCTCCAAAGCGTCCACATCCTTTTGGTAATGTGGCGCCCAGAACTGTACACAGTATTCTAAATGCAGCCGAACCAATGTCTTGTACAATTTTTAACATGAATTGCTAGCTCTTATACTCAGTACCCTGTCCAATGAAGGCAAGCGTACTATATGCCTTCTTGACCACTCTATCGATCTGTGCAGCAACCTTCAGGGTACAATGGACCTGCACTCCCAGATCTCTCTGCCCATCAACTTTTCCCAAGGCTCTTCCATTCATTGTATAATTCACTCTAGAATTAGACTTGCCATTTGTCTGGATTGAAAGCAATCTGCCACTTTTCCGTCCAACTCTCCAGTCTATGTATATCCTCCTGTATTCTCTGACACTCCACCAATCTTTGTGTCATCTGCAAACTTGCTGATCATACTAACAGTAAGATCATTTCTGTATATTACAAACAACGGTGGCCCCAATACTGACCCCTGTGGAACACCACTGGTCACCTTTCTCCATTTCAAGAAACTCCCTTCAACTACTACTCTGTCTCCTGTTGCTCAACCAGTTCTTTATCCACCTAGCTAGAACACCCTGCACACCATGTGACTTCACTTTCTCTATTAGTCTACCATGGGGAACCTTCTCAAACGCCTTACTAAAGTCCATGTATATGACATCAACAGCCCTTCCTTGATCTAACAACTTGGTCACTTCCTCGAAGAACTCTATTAAGTTGGTAAGGCACGATCTCCCCCACACAAAACCATGTTGACCATCACCGATAAGCTCATTCTTTTTCAACTATAAATAGATCCTATCTCTCAGTACCTTCTCCAGCAACTTCCCCACCACTGACATCAGGCTCACTGGTCTGTAGTTACCCGGAATATCCCTACTACCCTTCTTGTACAGGGGGACAACATGAGCAACTTTCCAGTCCTCCGGCACCTCACCTGTATTTAAGGATGCCACAAAGATATCTGTCAGGACCCCAGCTATTTCCACTCTCACCTCCCTCAGCAACCTGGGATAGATCCCATCCAGTCCTGGGGATTTGTCCACCTTAATAACCTCTAGCATACCCAACACATCTTCCCTGCTTATGCCAACGTGATTCAGACTAATCAAACTTCTATCTCTAATCTCAAGATTCATCATGTTCCTCTCCTCAGTGAACACTGATGCAAAGCAATCATTCAGAATCTCACCCATTCTCTCAGGTTCGGCACACAGCCTTCCTTCATTATCTTTTAGTGGACCAATCCTTTCTCTAGTTACCCGCTTGCTTCTGATATAAGAATAAAGTGCTTTGGGATTTTCCTTAATTCTGCGAGCTAAAGCTATTTCATGACCCTTTTTAGCCCACTTGTTTCCTTGTTTAAGACTTGTCCTACTCTTCCGATATTCCTCCAGGGCCTGTTCTGTTCTCAGCTGCCTAGACCTTATGTATGCTTCCCTTTTCCTCTTGGCTAGTCGTACAATTTCTCCTGTCATCCATGGTTCACGAATCCTGCCCTTCCTATCCTTTGCCTTCAACGGGACATGCCTATCCTGCACTGCTGTTAACGTATCTTTGAAAGCCTCCCACATCTCAAATGTGGACTTCCCTTCTAATAGCTGTGTCCAATCCACATTTCTCAGCTCCTGCCTAATTTTCTTCCCTTATTTTCCAAGAAAAAAGTTTCCTTGATAACCCTGTTTAAAATACATTCGCAGAAAGCTGTATTGCACTGTATTTATCAAGGCTCTGGGACCAATCTTTGCCGAGCTGTATTAGTTGACATTAGATTAGATTCCCTACAATGTGGAAACAGGCATTTGAGCCCAACAAGTCCACACCGACCCTCCAAAGAGTAACCCACCCAGACCCATTTCCCTCTGACTAATGCACCTAACACTATGGGCAATTTAGCATGGCCAATTCACCTGACCTGCACATCTTTGGACTGTGGGAGGAAACTGGAGCACCCGGAGGAAACCCACGCAGACATGGGGAGAATGTGCAAACTCCACACAGACGGTTGCTCAAGGCTGGAATTGAACCTGGTGCTGTGAAGCAGCAGTGCTAACCACTGAGCCACCATCCCACCCCAGTTAGCAAAGCAGAAAGGCCACCATGATTGGGCCTCTGTGACCCCTGGCAATCAATCTAAGATTAACTCCTGGATTCTGTGTTGAGTATTCGTGATGAGCAGTGATATTTCGCTAGAGCACTCTAGACTGCCGACACGTAGAATTTACAGGCAACCATGTAGACTGTCCATTTAAATGGGGTATCATCAGCTAATTTGGACTTAAACCCTTCAAAAATGAGAGGGGAAATAATTTGCTCGGAAACCTGGATATGTAATCATTTGAATCATTCACCGGCATGCTCTCTTTATTTAGACTCTGGCTGATGACGATTATTCCGACCCATTTGATATCCGACATGAATCCAGAGGAGAGATGAATGATAAAGAAGAAATTGAGAACAATGGCTACATGGAGCCATACGAAGCACAGAGAGTTATAGCAGGTGGGTGCAATCCATATTTTAAGTTTAATTGACAAGAATGCATAATGAAGGGAGTGCTTCCGAATTTAATCTGAAGGTCAAGGGGTTAATTTCCTGTTTGAATATTGCTTTCAGCGGAGAAGGTTAAGGGGAGAATTAACAGAGCTGCTCAAAATTCTGGGAGGTTTTGATAGGTCTTATATTGCATGCTGTTATGGTGTGGAAGGATCAGCTTGAAAGAGTATTGGAAGTAGATTCAATGTTAACTTTCTAAAGATAAATATAAACTTGAAAATGAAACAGTTTAAAACTTGTAGGAAGGAGCAGAGAAGTTGCAATGATTGGACAGATCTTTGAGCCGGCATATATAGATGGGCTGTATCGCCTCTTTCTGTGCTGCTATTCTGTGATGTATCGTTTAAATATCATCATCCGAGATCAGGGTGAACAGGATGTTTGCAGAACAGATTGGCAATTGAAGTCTATAATGATCTTTTCTCAATACTCTGTTAAAGTTTCCAGTTGAAGTTCTTCATTGAAGATTGTAAATGTTTTCAAAAGTTTGTAATAAAGGTTTATAAAAACTTGAATTACATCCTAAGAGTCAGGCAGCATCTGTACAGTTCTTGGTTCTGGTGCCACAGTACACCACACCACCATCTGTAGCTTCACAACAGAACAGTCTGGAGCTGCCAATCTACACAAGGGATGAGCTAAGGAAAAGTAATTGCTGAGCTTTTCATACCGGCTGCAAAATATTTTTCAAACTATTTTCTTTATGACCTAACATGAAATATGAAGAAGTTCAATGAATTTCAAAAATTTCTCCATTTATGGTGCCTCTGTGTTATGTATTCTGTTCACTTTCCATTACCTCAATTCACACCATCTTCTCTCCTGTCACTTTCAACAGTTGCATTTTTTTTAAACAATTTTTTCTGGGATGTGGGCATTGCTGGCTAGGATAGCATTTATTCCCCAATGGACAAGGCTAACCACATCACAGTATATCTGGAGAGACACATCGGCCAGATCAGGCAGATTTCTTTCCCTAAAGGGCATTAGTGAAGCAAACAGGTTTTTACAGCAGTTAGCTAGCCAGCATTTTATTCCAGTTTTATATTAAAGCCAAATCTCACTATCTGCCATGGTAAAATTCGAACCCTTGTTTCCAGGTTATTAGCTTGAGTTTCTGGATTACAAGTCAAGTGATATTGCCACTATTCTTCCACCTCCTCTTCGAGTCGCAGAGGTATACAGCATGGAAACAAACCCTTAGGTCCAACTCAGCCAAGCCGACTAGATATCCTAAATTAACCTAGTCCCCTTTCCCACATTTCCCATATCCCTCTAAACCTTTCCTATCCATATACCCATACAGATGCTTTTTAAATGTTGTAATTGTACTAGCCTCCACCACTTCCTCTGGCAGCTCATTCCATACACTCACCGCCCTCTGCGTGAAAAAGTTACCCCTGAGCTCGCTTTTAAGTTTTCCCCTCTCACCTTAATCCTATGCCCTCTAGTTTTGATTCCCCCACCCTGGGGGGAAAAAAAACCTTGATTATTTTGACCCTTCATCTCAATTTCCATTGGATTGTGCAATTTATTTAGCTACAAACTGTATTGAGGTATTATGAGGATGTGAAAGTCATTACATAAATGAGAGATCTGTCTGTCTTAATTAAAGAGACTATTGGCTGTCACTCAGGATGATTGGAAACAATGGAACTTTGCATACTATTTTCAACTCACTGAACTGATTCATATTTGCTTTACTCAAGAGACTCACCACTACAGTTTGAATGCCTTAATCAAGGCAACTGGAAAATGCACATCTTTGCAAGATAGGATCCTAAGAATCCCCTTAATCCAATGTCTTATAAAAGATATCGGACTCAAGCAGCCATCGCAACCCAGTGCTTGTGACCATAAACATTGTCACTTGTAATAGATTGGAGTATCATGGGGTTGTCTGAGCTTCTGAACTAATTCTGAATGGATTGTACTGAAGTGATTTATTATATTGTACTAATACTATGTTTACTTTTTGTTGTATTCAATCCTGGTGGAGTTTAATACTGCGATCTGTCACATAGCATTGCTTGCTAGCCTTTAACTATGTACTTAATTGTTTTTTAATGACTCCTGGAAATACTGATGTCCCATTGTTGACACCAAGTAGT
Source organism: Chiloscyllium plagiosum (assembly GCF_037043375.1). NCBI lineage: Eukaryota > Metazoa > Chordata > Chondrichthyes > Orectolobiformes > Hemiscylliidae > Chiloscyllium > Chiloscyllium plagiosum. The sequence continues at coordinate 37,711,345 of NW_028270166.1, read as the reverse complement.
CTCCAAACTAGTGGAACATCTACCACTTGTTATTTAAGAGCACTCAAAATCAACCAATTATTTCCACTATGACTGTTCACTAAATGAAGAGTCAAATCTGGGCCACAATCTTCAAATGTCAGTGGATAAATATAGAATATTGCCAAAATGCCAAGTATGGTGAATCAGCTTATATGTAAATTGGGAGGGATGGAAGCATTAAAACCATTTTAGAAAGTAAAATTGAACACTGACGTTTTGAAAATTGACACCCACACATGGACATCTGAACTTTAACCCTCCGTTGAATTAAACAAATTCTTTCACGAGTCACAGCCAAGCTTGAACCCAGGAAGCTTTGAAATCATCTTTCTTGTCAAATGTTATGTTCTGGTTGCCAGTGTCAGCAGAACTCCCTTTGTTGCAGTCCTATCAAGCAGTTCAGCTGTTTGTGAGTTGAAACCCAGGGCTTGGAGCCATATGCAGCCTGGTACTCCCACGGTACGTTCAGACAGTGCTGCATTGACACAAGTATCATCTTTCAGGCAAGATATTGAACCAATGTCCTAATTATCTGTTCAGTTGGATTCCAAGATACCTTTAAGAAGGAGCAGGGAGTTCTTCTGATGTTGCACCCAAAGTTTTCTCCTCGCTAGCACCAGTATTAAAATTTGTGGGGTCCTTTTATGCACACAGTGCCTATCATGCTTATTCTCATATCTGTGGTGAAAGTGAGGAATGCAGATCCTGGAGAGTCAGAGTCAAAGTGTGTGGTGCTAGAAAAGCACAACACGTCAGGCAGCATCCAAGGAGCAGGAGTATCAATGTTTTGGGCATAATGAAGAGCTTATGCCAGAAATGTTGACTCTCCTGGTCCTCCGATGCCACCTGACCTGCAGTGATTTTCCAGCACCCCCCCACACTTTTTGACTGTTCACATATCTGTGTCAGTGCATTTCAAAATCATTTCATTGTGTGAAGCTTATTGTTATATTTTAACTTGACAACATGAAAAGACACCAATTAACCCCTTGCAAGGAATTGTAATCATCAACATGCATCATGTCCAAGAATCATCAGATGCTTTCCCAAACAGACCATTTTACATTGGGTGTTTGATAAAGTTTACTATGAATATGTTGGTTTAATACTGGGATCATTGGAGCTGTGGAAAAACAGCTCTGTGTAACTGCTCATCTCCCAGTTGACATACCATCCTACTACATTCAGAGTCGTGGACAAATACCTGCAGTTAATAGTTAAGAGGAGAAATGAATTGGCTTCTGGACAAAAACAAGGACACTTGGGCAGTCCTTGGAGTATGTGATACTCTCAGGTCAACAGAAGAGTATACAGCAATCTATGTCACCTTATTTGGAAAACGGAAAGTGAACAACGTCTGTGATATTACAGGGTTGTATATTTTGTCTGTGATACTGCATGATATATACTGCTTTAGCCAGATTGCAGGGACACGTCTGTCCTCCATTAAGTAACAGTACATATTGTTCCTGTTATGTTAAACAGTGTACATTATATCCTTTAAATTAAGGTTATGTTAAGAAGCCTTTTGTACTCATGGTAGCATCTGAAGGAAGGACTGTGACGTGAAAGGGACAAAGCATGCTAAAGGTTTGTATTCAGCACCAAATCTGAACCATCCTTAACAGAATTGAAGTTTAACTTGACACCCAATATTTTAATTTTCCCAACCCAACCTTCCCTCTAGCCATTCTCCACTGGCACTAGTTTAACTTTGGAGACCCACAATCTATAGAGCAGCCTGTCTAATTTGCACCACCAAATCTGGTCCCAAGATCACACAAACTAGTTTGATACAGGCCTATGATTCTCACACCAGAATGAACCATTTAGATTTAAAAGTCTAGCCTCTGGCAACCTGTTTATTCAGAGATGCCAATTTGGTGCAATCTGAGCTCAGCATGTGCCGGCCAATAAACTGGTTAACTCTAGGTCACAAAATTCTGGAATTTTAGTTTGGATTTAATGGAAACTGGGGAGAAATTATTTCAAAGACCTCTATACTCAGTGGTTAAAATTGTTTGGCGCTCTCCACTGTCAAGTGATCTCCACACTTTCAACTTCTATCTTTCCCACTGTTTCGGTAAATTGAGAGAATCCATTTCACAATGTAAAGGAAGACTTTATTCATACGGCTCAGCAGGAGTCAAACTGCTCAATGATTTATAGTGACTGCAGTGTACTTTCATTCGTGCTAAAATGATGGGCAGTACAGCCTCATTCTGAACTATATCATTTTGTTTCTAAGTTCTACTATAATTTGTGTACAGACCTAAGATTTTCTCCATCTCCTGATCTTGTTTAAAAAGTTATAAATGTCTCTCCATATTTACTGTATAAGGGAAAGTGTCCATGCAAACATTGGTGGGTAAAATTAATTTCATTGTGACCAGTTTACATAGGCAGCTTTCATTATTAATGTAGACATAGGAATGAATAATAAAAATCTATCAAAACAAATACAATGTATGATATTAATATTGGGACTGAATTGTAACTGTATGACCTGGTCCACTGCCTCTCTTCCCAGAAGGCTACAGATGGGGTGAGAGTCCAGGCTAATTTGTCTATTCAGTTTGGAATAGCATTGGATGTCGACCATTCAGAAAAGGCTGCATTATCATCCCAATTTTATTTAATTTATTTTTTGTTTTGTCTTTTCCCTACCTACTTGTGCTGAGATGGTACCCTAAGAGGTGACTTGTAAACTTTTCACTGTACTCATTTGAGAACATGTGACAATAAAACTGGTTCAGTTCAATTTAGCTGATGAAAAACAGTGGGGAGGTGATGACCTAGTGGTATTATTGCTCGACTGTTAATGCAGAGACTCAGCTAATATTCTGGGGATGCAGGTTTGAATCCTGCCACAGCAGATGATGGATTTCAATAATAAAAAAAATCTGGATTTAAATGTCTGATGATGTCCGTGAATCCATTGCTAATTGTTGAAAAGAAACCCATCTGGTTCACTAATATCCTTTAGGAAAGGAATCTGCCATCCTTACCTGGTCTGGCCTACATACGAATCCAGACCCATAGCAATAAATAGTGACCTAGCACCTGTGAATGAATTAAAAAAAGATGTTGCACAACTCTAATCCCAGTGTAAAACCTGACTTAATGAGCTACAGGTTTTAATTTTTTTCCCCTCAATTTCTTGACCATAATGGTCAGTCACTGAATGTATTCATACAGATTGTGAATGCACTTTTAACAATAGGACATCAAAGTTTATTAAACACAAAATGAAATAAAACATAAACTCTTTTTCACTATATAAGAGCTATTTGAAATAGTTGTACTACAAATATCAGGTATAAAGATTTAATTTTTTTACCCTCAACAAGAGCCCTTGTGAAAGGTCACACTGGTTCCTCTTTCAACATCCTCGTCCAATGGCATGGCTATCACTGACTTCCTTCCAGCAAGCATCTGTCTCTTTCTCAGACCCTTAAACAGCTCACTTCTTAATAGTGGTTCCTTAAATTTCTCTTCCACAATTTCCTGTTTCTGTAGCTTTTCTCTTACTGATATGAAGCTACATAGGACTTAGTTTCTTCTTCCGTGACTGTTTGGTAAACTACTAGACTGCACTGCTGCTGTAACAGGCCCTTTCCTCTGAAAGAAATTTGCACATTTGCTGACCTGCTGAATGTATCTGTCTTTCTAAAGAAACTGGTTTCTGTCTCCTCCTCCACCCCAATGTGTCATAGGATACCCTGTTGCTAGACATCATGACTTACTGGAAATCAAACCTCACTCTTCCCAAATAAGTGTTAAGATTCAACAAAGCTACCAAAAATCACAATTTGCCTTATTGCTCATCAGGATAAAAGCAAACTTTACAGCTCACCACAAAAAATAACATCTCTTCTGAGATTCTGTAAAGTTAACTTTAACAAAAATAATAAAGGACAGCCACCTCATGCTCCCTGAGGAGGTTGAACAATTCATCAACTTCACTAACACCTTTCACCCCAACCTCAACTTCAACTGGTCCATCTCAGACACCTTCCTCCCCTTCCTGGACTTCTCCATCTCTGGCGATTGACTAACCACGGACATCTAATACAAACCCACCAACTCCCACAGCTACCTGGACTACACCACCTCCCACCTCCAACCACACACACAGCCCACCCCCACCCCACCATAATAATGCTATCCCTTCCTCCCAATTCCTCTGCCTTCACCATATCTGCTCCCAGGAGGAACAATTCACTCCAGGACATCCCAGATGACCTCTAACTTCAAGGACTGCAATTTCCCCTCCAACATGTTCAACAATGCCCTCCAGTACATCTCTTCCACTTCCTGCACCTCTGCCCTTAAACCCCACCCCTCCAACCATAACATGGATGGTACACCCTGGTCTTCACCTTTCACCCCACTAATATCCACTACAACATATTAACTTCCGCCATTTCCATTACCTACAGTTGGGTCCCCCATCAGAGATATATTTCCCTCCCCACCCCTATCTGCATTCTGCAAAGACCCTATTCTCTCCGCAACTTCCCTATTAGGTCCATCCAAACCCCCCGTACCTTCCTATTGCCACAGCAAGAGATGCAAAACCTATGCCCACACCTTCCTGCCTCACCTCTGTCCAAGGTCCTAAAGGCTCCCTCCACATCTGGCAGAGATTTTTCTGCACATCCAAACACCTCACCCATTGTGTCTTTTGCTCTCTATGTGGTCTCTCCTCTGTATTGGAGAGACAGGATGCCAACTTGTGGAATGGTTCAGGGAACAACTCTGGGACACAAGCTCCAAACAACCCCACCACCCTGTGGCCAACCATTCAACTCCCCCTCCCAATCCATCAAGGACATGCAAGTCCTGGGCCTCCTCCACTGCAAATCCAAGCTATCCTGCAACTGGAGGGAGAACACTTCATCTTCCGCCTTAGGATCCTCCAACCACATGGAATCAGCATTGACTTCACTCATTTCCTCATCTCCCCTCCCACCCCACCTCATCCCAGATCCAAATCTCCAACTCAGCATCGCCGTCTTGAATTGTTCTACCTGTCCATCTTCCTTCCCACCTATACGTTCCACCCTCCCCTCCGACCCATCACTATCACCCCCCACCTGCAAATACCTATTGCATTCCCAGCTACCTTCTCTCCTCCCCCACCCACATTCCTGATGAAAGGTCTATGCCTGAAACATCAACCCTCCTGCTCCTCGGATGCTGCCTGACCTGTTGTACTTTTTCGGCACCACACTTTGACTCTGGAGTTGCCCTGCTTGTACATAGTTGCTGCTGCTTTGGCTGGGCACAGTGTCATCTAAAGTAACATTGGTGCACGTGTTGGTTTCCAGCTGAACACAGCTTTTTCTTCCCTTTAAAGCAGTGTCCTTTCTTCACATTTTTAGTGTCCAGCCAAAAAATAAAAAGATATGGTTTCTTAAACTAGGCAGCACCTTTTTTCTCTTCTACCCTTGTTCCTAAGGCACTGAACCATTCATCTCAAGAGTTTAAAAGTCTCATTTAAATGTATCTAAACAAATTACCAGACAACACAAAGGCTCTGAGACAAACATGAAATTAAAACTGTCTTGTCTTGTTAACATGCTTGGTATAGAAATACAAATCAAACTTAAAGGTATACATTTTTTCCCCTTTTAGAATACAATATTCCAATTAATAATAAAATTCTGTAAAGCTTCATTGCAACTGACAATCCCTCCTTCAATAAATTCCAGTTTTACAACAGCCTGTAATTAGATACGTGGACACAATGTCTGAAAGGGTTTCACAGGTCGGCAAAGTACCCAACTAGCCATGAAGACAGCCATAATGAGAGATACTGTGAACTTGATTGAAGAGATTGATCTTGAGAGGTTCTTGAATGTTCAGAAACAGAGGCTTAGTTCCAAAATAGACTGGACCCAACGTAGCTGAAAGCACTGCCATAACAGTGGACTGAAGGGGACGGTGAGGCATATGCAAATTGACAGATGCAGAAGACTAAAACATATCTAGGGCTGAAAGAGGTTCCGGAGCTGGGAGGGCTTTATCGCATTCAGACATTTATGCATTTGGAGGATAGAGGTGAGGGATAAATTAATTAAATGTGATTTAAGATACATGTGGCAGCGTTTTCCAAGGTAGTTGTCCTGCATTAATAAAATACTTTAATTGCATTAGATTTAATTAGATTCAAACCTTGGACCATCAATAGTGGAAGGCCAAGTTTCTAAATAAGCTTGATATTTGTATACTTTAATCTATTTTCCATGTCCCCATTGGTCTAACTTTGTGGATGGTGTACTATAACACACACACCCATGATTGGTTGCACAAATCTTGATGGATAGGAGCATAAGTGACTGTTTCATCCGAAAAGCCGAATTTGCGTACCACATGCTATAAATGACAGAAAACTATAGCAGAGAGGGATTTGGGTGTCCTCCTGCATAAATCAAAGAAAGGTTGCTTACAAATTCAGCAGATAATTAGGAAGGCAAGTGAACTGTTGTCCTTAATTTCAAATGAACTGGTATATAAAACAAGGAAGTCTTGCTCAAACAATGCAAGGCACTAGTTATACAGAGGTCACATTTAACTAACTCTGGCATCAAGGATCCCTAGCAAATCTGGAGTCGATGGGCATCAGGGGAAATCTCCCCTATGTACCTGGTACGTAGGAAGACAGTTATAGTTGTTTTTCATCTCAGCTCCAGGACATCTCTGCAGGAGTTCCTCAGAGTAGTGTCCTGGGCACAGCCATCTTCAGTGCTTCATCAATAACTTTGCCTCCAGTAGAAGTTCAGAAGTGGGGATGTTCACTGATGATTGCGCAATGTCCAGGCACAATTCGCCACTCATACTGAAGCAGTCTATGTCCAAATGCAACAAGACCTGGACAATATCCAGGCTTGAGCTGAAAAGTGGCAAGTGACATTCACATTACACAGGTCTGAGAGTGTGGTGCTGGAAAAGCACAGCAGGTCAGACAGCATCCAAGGAGCAGGAGAATTGACTTTTCGGACATAGCCCTTCTTCAGGAATCCTGATGAAGGGCTTATGCCCGAAACGTTGATTCTCCTACTCCATGGATGCTGCCTGACCGGCTGTGCTTTTCCAGCACCACACTTTCGACTCTGATCTCCAGCATTTGCAGTCCTCACGTTCTTCTAGTTGATTTTAACACTACACAGTTGCCAGGCAATGACCATTTCTTACAAAAGAGAATCGAACCATCACCCTGTGATATTCAATGGTGTTACCATCACTGAATTCTCCATTGTCAACATCCTGGGGATTACCATTGAGAAGAAACTAATCTGGACTTGCCATATAAATACAGTGGCTACAAGAGCGGGTCAGAGGATATGAATGTTGTAGCAAGTAACTCCCCCTCCTGAGTTCCCAATGGTTGCCTATAATGCATGTGTTGGGAGTGTAATGGACTACTTTCCAGTTGCCTGGACAGTGAAGTTTCAACAATATTTCAGATGTTTAACACCATCCAGGACAAAGTAGCCTTCTTGATTGGCACTACACCCACAAGCGCTCAGTAGTAGCAATATGTACTATCTACAAGATGTACTACAGAAATTCATCAAGGCACTTACCATTCCTGTGACCACTTCCATCTAGATAGACAAGGGCAATAGATATATGGGAACACCAACACCTGCAAATTCCTCTTCAAGCCACTCACCTTCCTAACTTGGAAATATATCGCTATTCCTTCAGTGTCACTGGGTCAGAATCCTGGAATTTTCTCCCTAACAGCATTGTGAACTGACAGCATATGGACTGCAGCTGTTCAAGAAGTCGCTAATCACCAACTTCTCAAGGGCAACTAGGGATGGGCAATAAGTGCTGACCCAGCCAACGATGTCCACATCCCTTGAGTGAATAAAAATAATCAACAAAAAACAATTATGGTTTGGAGGAGAAAGAGGATCCGGTCAGAGTATTATTTTGTGCTCTTCCTGGGTTAGATTGGACCAGACTTAATCTGCCAATTCAAACTAATGTCTGCAGCCCTGCTAAATATTTCACAATATATAGGCAGATGTCTGCCTTTGTGTACTACAATCAATTATAAATGTACATTTGTCTTATCCTGGAGCACTATAGCTGTCATCTAATCCCATCATGACTAAGAATGGTGCATTAATGTGCAGTTGTTTTACATTGTCATTAAACTGCTGAGTACAGAGTCTCCCCTTTTGTGTATACCAAGATACAAATTGTCATGTCACTCTATTGTTATCCCCCTCCCTTTTGCATTTTTCTCTTTTCCCTTTCACAGACCACAGTCAATAGATGCTATTACATTACGGTGGTGTAGCTGACAGAAGACAGCCCAGTTTCTCTCTTTTCATACTCCTCAGTATAGACAACATATCTGCAAACATGAAGGTGCTTTGATATTTCCCATGATCTGCAATCCAATATCAGGGGAGCATATCATCCATGTGCCGTCAAGCGTCTCTCCCCTCTGGCTAAGTCTGGTTCTTTTACAATTACAGAGCACACAAACGTGAGTTTGTGAATTTAACATTGAATTAAGAGGGCCTGTTCAACATCAACCTGAGGGATTGATGGCAATAGGTTGCTGAACATTGAGCTGTCATTGCCTGAAGTGGTAGCTATAGCAGATTCAATAGTAACCTCAAAAAGGGAATTGGTGGGGATACACTTGGAAAATAATTAAATTAAATCGGTAACTCTTAGAAAGAGTTTGTATGGGTACAGTGCACTATCACACCTTTTCTCCCCTAGAAACCCCCAACGATTGTATAAATGCTGTCCCCTTTACACTTCCCATCAAATTTGATGAACAGTCATCTGGAGACAACATTAGCTTGCTCTCACTCCATGGATACTGCTTGACCTGCTATGATTTCCAGCATTTTTTGCTTCCTGCGTTGTGTAATCCTATACCTCATATTTCTGTTATTTAATGTACTACATGGTACATGTGGCACAACGCACCCCTTTGTTCAGTATGGTCTATGTTGTGGTTCCACCGACACTCTCATTCATTTGGCCGAACTGGTCCTCGCCCTTAACAATTTCTCCTTCGAATCCTCCCACTTCCTCCAGACCAAAGGGGTAGCCATGGGCACACGTATGGGCCCCAGCTGTGCCTGTCTCTTTGTTGGCTACACAGAACAGTCGATCTTCCGTAATTACACTGGCACCACACCCCACCTCTTCCTCCACTACATTGATGACTGCATTGGCGCCACCTCATGCTCCCGTGAGGAGGTTGAGCAATTCATCAACTTCACCAACGCATTCCACCCTGACCTTAAATTTACCTGGAGGAGAAAGTGAGGTCTGCAGATGCTGGAGATCAGAGCTGGAAATGTGTTGCTGGAAAAGCGCAGCAGGTCAGGCAGCATCCAGGGAACAGGAGAATCGACTTTTCCTGAAGAAGGGCTTATGCCCGAAACGTCGATTCTCCTGTTCCCTGGATGCTGCCTGACCTGCTGCGCTTTTCCAGCAACACATTTCCAGCTTAAATTTACCTGGACCATCTCTGACACCTCCCTCCCCTTTCTGGACCTCTCCATCTCCATTAATGACAACCGACTTAACACTGACATTTTTAACAAACCCACCGACTCCCACCCTACCTTTTGCAAAAATGCCATCCTGTATTCCCAATTCCTCCGCCTCTGCCGTATCTGCTCCGAGGAGGACCAGTTCCACCACAGAATACATCAGATGGCCTCCTCCTTTAGAGACCGCAATTTTCCTTCCCACATGGTTAAAGATGCCCTTCAATGCATCTCGTCCACATCCCGCACCTCCGCCCTCAGACCCCATCCCTCCAACCGTAACAAGGACAGAACCCCCGGTGCTCACCTTCCACCTTCGCATAAACCAAATCATCCGCTGACATTTCTGCCACCTCCAAAAAGTTCCCACCACCAGGGATATATTTCCCTCCCCACCCCTTTCTGCCTTCCGCAAAGACCGTTCCCTCCATGACTACCTGGTCAGGTCGACGTCCCCCTAAACCCACCTTCCCCTGCCACCGCAGAAACTGCAAAACCTGCGCCCACACCTCCTCCCTCACCTCTATCCAAGTGCCTAAAGGAGCCTTCCACATCCATCAAAGTTTTACCTGCACATCCACTAATATCATTTATTGCATCCGTTGCTCCCGATGCGGTCTCCTCTACATTGGGGAGACTGGACGCCTCCTAGCAGAGCGCTTTAGGGAACATCTCCGGGACACCCACACCAATCAACCACACCGCACTGTGGCCCAACATTTCACCTCCCCCTCCCACTCTGCCGAGGACATGGAGGTCCTGGGCCTCCTTCACTGCCGCTCCCTCACCACCAGACGCCTGGAGGAAGAACGCCTTATCTTCCGCCTCGGAACACTTCAACCCCAGGGCATCAATGTGGACTTCAACAATTTCCTCATTTCCCCTTCGCCCACCTCACCTTAGTTCCAAACTTCCAGCTCAGCACTGTCCCCATGACTTGTCCTACCTGCCTATCTTCTTTTCCACCTATCCACTCCACCCTCCTCCCTGACCTATCACCTTCATCCCCTCCCCCACTCATCTATTGTACTCTATGCTACTTTCTCCCCACCCCCACCCTCCTCTAGCTTATCTCTCCACGCTTCAGGCTCTCTGCCTTTATTCCTGATGAAGGGCTTTTGCCCGAAACATCGATTTTGCTGGTCCTCGGATGCTGCCTGAACTGCTGTGCTCTTCTAGCACCACTGATCCAGAATCTGGTTTCCAGCATCTGCAGTCATTGTTTATACCTATGTTGTGGTTAAGTCCACTGAACCAACTGAAAAGCCTCGTGAAGATTCATTGCTATCTTTGCTCCTTGTTGGCATTGGTCTAAGTTTCTGATACCCAGTGGCGAACAATGTCCATATTGATAAAGTGTGGAGCTGGAGAAAGCACAGCAGGTCAAGCAGCATCAGCTGCTGTGCTTTTTCCAGCTCCACAATTTATCAACTCTGACTTTCCAGCATCGTACTATCTCCAACACTGTCCATATGAAATCTTCAGCAGAAGGTAGGCTCAAGCTTTATTTAACCACAGAGGTTTATTACATATTACTTAATAGTTATTACATTACATCTGAATTAAATGCTAGCCTCACAAGAAACTATCAGGCTTATCTTAAGGGCAAGTAAACATTACACTTTGATATATGGACTTAACACTTCAACTGGCCTGGAGCAATGGCTGGAGCACAAAGACATGCATTGGTTAGCTCCTGGGAGAAAGTAAGGACTGCAGATGCTGGAAAAGCAGCATCCAAGGAGCTGGGAGGGGCGGGGCGGGGGGGTAGGGGGTGGGCAACATTTTGATTCTTGATGAAGAGCTAATGTCGAGCTGATGCTGCTTTTCCAGCACCATAGTTTTTGACAGGGTTAGCTCCTCCCGGGATCAGTATTTTTAATATCCTAATGGGCGGTGCTTATCTTATGTCAGTTAACGCTTTTAGGTACCAACTGCCTCATGCAACAGCAAAATCTCACATAACATGGCACAGGGGAAAACACAAAATGCTAAATGATTCAGAGGACAGTGAGGTAAGCCAGAGGTGTCACTGCGAACTTGGTCAAAGTAGCATACTGCTTTCTGCTCCAACACATTGCACAAAGCAGGAATGTTCCAGATTGCAACCCTGGTTGATGCTTTATTAACGGACCTCACCTGATGGAGTTAACACGCATGGTCCTGGTTCAGAGACAAGACACTTGGCCCCAGTGGAGAGTGAACAGCACTCAGCATAAAATCAATATCTTCAAACAATGAGGGGAAGAAATTTGAAGAGAATAAAATTAACGCATTCCATCAGCCAAATCCGATTGGTCTTCATTCTAATGATACTTTATTGATCTCCAGCTGAGCTGCTGACTTTCTGTCTTATATTTTATACCTACTCATGTACAGAAAATGTAATTAATTCAAAATCTCAGACCTGAGACTGTTTTAAAAGAAGCCTTGATGGCTTGTGGAGAGAGATTCTGAATTTAAAAGGCTCCCCTGTGCAATGTTTAATATTTTTTATTGCTTGGGTTTTGAATGGAAATTGAGTGCAGCATTGATTAAAGAAAAGCTCCCTGTTGCAGTGTGCCATCTCCAGTAATGTATTCATCTTTATTTGATTCTCAAGTAGAACCTCATTTCAAAATGGATGAGCAGTTTTCGAAATAGTCAAGGGGGTGGGGTGGGGGGCTGAATTTTTTCTTGTTCATGTTCTTTTGAAAGTCCTGGTGAGTACAAAATAGGAATTCCTATAACCCGTTTATACTGAAGGACTGGTTTTATAGTATAGCCTGGGGCTGCTCTCGGTGTGAAATGCAATCCTTTTAAAGCTCTTTTATGTCAGAAGAGTGAAGTTGACAGTGAACACACAGTTCGTCTCCTGTCTAGTTGACCAGCAGACAGAAATGAGCCAGCTTTCATTAATCTAGCACTAAATAAAGATGGACTCACATTTATATAGTATATTTCACAAGTCTTTGCAACGGTTTACAGCCAATTTAGTAATTTTGAAGTGTAGTTACTGTTGCAATATTGGGAGACTATAATACCTGTCTCTGACCAGAAATGAGTGCCCATTGGCAATGCAGCCGCAGTACATGTACAGCTGATCCTAAAGACATTCTGTTTAGAGAGAGGATGATCAGAGGCACACATGCAGCTCAAGAACATCAAATCCTTCTGCTGTATTATTAAGGATGAACTTGCTAAATGTGAAGCAAAACAATTTCTGACTTGGAAAATGTGATTGCATGTGTAAGCATCAGCCATCTGAAGCAAGGTGGAAAGGGATTGTGGAGGCCATACACAGCTGCTTAGTTGGTAGCTAATGATGCACTTAAGCCTAGTCAGGGTCTCAAATCCCAAGGTGGGTGATTATTTGTTTCATTTATTTGCCAAAGAATGCATTCATTTACAGAAAATAGAATGAATCCTTTTGAGTGTATTTGTAAAAGTCGTGTTTTAAAAAGAAAACAAAGTTCCAAATGATTTGAGGATTCCTAATTATAAATCAGCACAACATTTTGAGGAAACATCATTGCTTGCATGGTTTATATTTTAATTTACTCCCTAATTTCAGTTTGCATCTCGAAATTTAATTCAGCATATCTGGCTAGTTGAAATCAGTCTTGCAGACTGATTCCCTGTGACTGACACTATCTGCGCATGGGCAGATAGTTATCCCCCGAATGGGGCAGTATGAATAGACAGCCATACAGGCAACACTGCGGCCAATCCCAAACAGCAATCCCCCTCAAACCACAATGTGATAATGGTGATGTTAGTCCAGGGCTAAATGTTGGCCTCGATAGTATGGAGAACTCCCACACTTTTCTTTGATATAATGCTGAGTTTTTTGGTCTAACTGAAAGGATGAATGCTTTAAAGCCTCACCTGAAACACAATGTGGACTTGATCCCTGAACGGTGGTATCACTGCCTGATTGCCAGTCTACTCCTTTTCTCCTACCTTCTGCAGGAACAATGCATTCATGTCCAGACTTCCATTCTCTAAATTTTAAATTACATGTACCAACAGATTCAAGAACAGCTTCTTCCCACCATTATCAGACTTTTGAATGGATGTCTCAAATGTTAATTCTGATCTTTCTACACCTGGGGCTGTAACATTGTATTTTGCACACTGTTCTGCTACCCTGTTGCACTTTATTTGGTACGATCTGCCTATATATATTTACAAAACAACACTTTTCACTGTATTTTGGTAGATGTTGAACGATTAGTGCTGGGAGACATGCCACGTCCTTTTTACACAGCGGGTCAGCGAATGAGAGGCTAAGATGGGTCAAGTGCAAGGGATGGTGAGAAGGGCATAGTCAGATCAGAGTGGTGTCATGGTTGAGTTTTGAGCTGGTTGGAATTAGAAGAGTATCTGTGAGGAGTCATAAGCTGGCGAGAGGGTTAGTTTAATAATGAAGATTTCATACAGATTTTAACCTTTATTACCTTTCCTAATTAAAAAGAAATCCCTTATGCATTGGTACCACCAGTGTAGAGGGGAGACAGCTCCACCACATAAGCAGTGGGGAACTCTAAACCTGCCTGGATCCCTGGTCCTCCAGTCTGCTACTAGATGGCATCTCCATGGAGGGAAATAATTTTCACTGCCTGTGGAAACTAAAAGGTCAAGTGGAACATTCTGGCCATTTCTGATTGATATGGGGTCTTATTATAACACAATCTGTCTACTCCAACTAAAACAGGTCCAATAATTTCCAGCCAACACCTGTCGTCAATCCAGGAAAAATAAACTGGCTGATGTAATGAGATAAAGGGTGCCTGAGGTCAGAATAAAATACCTTCCTTTTTGTGTTCATCTGTACAGAATAAAAATGTTATCACAACCCAAATGTTAACATTGTTGTGGACCAGACCAAATCTCCTCAAAATATATTGAAAAGGTTGTCTAGACCCTAACTATTTTTTTAATTTTAAAGATAAGTGTAAAGTGTTGCAATTTAGATGGAATTCGGTTGGTCAAATAGCTCGATATTAAGCAAAGCACACAATTTTTACAATGCAGTTAAAATACAGACAAAATGGGAAAAAGAAGAATTGGCTTAACTGTAACTTCATCAAAATACTTAACAAAATAATAGTTATATTAACTACTACTAACAGTAACTATTCTAATATAGTAATATTCCATAAACACACCTTTGGCAAAGGCAAATACAGTAAAATAGATTGTTGCACAGGCAATTCTCTGGTCCAGGAGGAAAAACATCAAGAGAAAACTGCATGTGTATGTGCGTAAGAGAAAGAAAAACAAGGAAGAGATGCTCTGCCACTTCTGCTACTAAAAAAAAGCTAAAAGTCCTGGTTCTTTGAGAGCTTGACTCCACCCATTCAGGCTGCTTCTATTGTTCCAACTTCAAAAAAAATCACAAGGCCTCATAAGCTGTTTATTTTATTGGATTCAAATAGATAGCTTGACACCTCTGTCTTAAAACCTCTGATTAATAAAGAAACCAAGACAAAATACAACTCCGAAAGCCATAGAATGGTCACAACATTATCTAAACACACTTTTTGGCTGTTTCAAAGCTCTTCCTTATTTTACGAGAAAAGGTCGCCCTCTGTTATTCCCTCGTTATTTTGTGAATTTCATTAACTTGTCCTTGACAGTTCCATTCTGTGAAGTGTAGTGTTCAGCTTTATTTTTAAACCGGTTATAAATTGGAGGAGAGCATTTATTGATTTTCTATTTCCCCCATAATTGACAGCTGCCTCCTCTCAGTGTGTGCTTTCCCAGCACTCACTGATCAATCACACCCGGCTGATGTATATGATATCCACAATACTTGTGCGGTGTTGGATTCCTTTTTGATACTTACTGGATACACTTTAAGTTCTAATTCATCTCAGTATGTTGGTTGCACTGGTCACATCAGATCAATAACAGTCACTCTTGGACAATTCCAATTCCTCAGCCTGAAACTTGTTTATAACATTCTCAAATACACTCACAAAATTGATGGATTAAGCATTACAATCCCTCCCATTTATTGTATCTTAGACTGGACTGGAGCAGTGTATATTGTTCATTCCTGAAGAAGGGCCTGTGCCCGAAACGTCGAATCTCCTGTTCCCTGGATGCTGCCTGACCTGCTGTGCTGTTCCAGCAATAAAGTTTCAATATTGTTCAGGTAACCAAGCAGAATATAATACATTGCATCATAAGACACAGGAATTCCCCATTTACTGGGCAGTGGGAACCTTTCTGATATTGTTTATTGTGTCAATATTTCTCCACCTGTAGCTTGAACATTTCACTTGGATCGCAAACCTGAATCCAAGTTACTGAGGCTGTTGTTCTCTTGTTATGTTCCTTCTTGGGGGTAGCTCAGTGGTTTGCACTGCTGCCTCACAGTGCCAGGGACCTGGGTTCAGTTCCATCCTAGGATGACTGTCTTGTGTGGAGTTTGCACATTTTCCCTGTGTCTGCATGGGTTTCCTCCCACAGTTCAAAGATGTGCAGGTTAGGTGGATTGGCCATGCTAAATTGTCCATAGTGCCCAGGGCTATTGAATGGATTTAGCCATGGGAAATGCAGGGTTTCAGGGATAGGTTTAGGGGAGTATCTCTGGTTGGAATGTTCTTCAGAAAGTTAGTGTGGACTCACTGGGTCAAATGGCCTACTTCTACACTGTAGGGATTGTATGAACTCCTTTTCCATCAATTACGCATACTGACAGTAAATACAAATGACATTTGCTAATCTGAGGAGTATGGATTCACATGAACTTGAAATGTCAATGCTATCCATTCTACATTGCCTCATCTACGTGGCTGAACTTCAGAGCTGAAGACTAATGTTGGTCTCAATAAGTCAGTTGAGCATGCAGAGGGACGAATCAAGAAATAACAGTAAATTACACTATCTAATAACCTGTCACCCACCTGGGATAGGTATCATATGATGCAAGTTACATTGTTCATCAATACTTCAAGCTGTTTATTAAATGTTTCTGAAGGTTGTGCCACAATCTAGCCCAAATATCTATTTGACATAGACTTTTCTCCTCCTCCTGTTTCATCTCTCATTATAACAAGGAGAAAGTGAGGACTGCAGATGCTGGAGATCAGAGTCAAGAGTCTGGTGCTGGAAAAGCACAGCAGGTCAGGCAGCATCAGAGGAGCAGGAGAATCGACATTTTGGGCAAAAGCCCTTCATCATCTCTGTCCCTTTGGCTAACAAGCCTCATTCCTGATGAAAAGTCTATGCCTGAAACGTCGATTCTCCTCCTCCTCAAATGCTGCCCGACCTGCTGTGCTTTTCCAGCACTGCACACTCGACTCTGATTATAACATCCCTATTCCTGCCTCAGGTGATTGAGCACAGATAAGTAATACAATGGCTTTTCTAGTCCTGTTTGACTCAGAAGCAAGCCACATAGTTGGTCGTTATTCCATCATCAGGATAACTTTAAAATATTTTGAACCAACCCGTTTGGATATGTTGTGACACACCTCCAGCACAGATAGGATTTGAGCTGGACCTTCTGGCTCAGAAGTAGGGACACTACTAGTGTGCCACAGAACCTCTAATGAAGATAGCTGCTATCGTCATTTCTTTGTTATTGGCAATGTGCTACCTATGTTAGGTAGGGATCAAATAAACTCAGCCATACTGTCCCTCAAATCAGTAAACTGTTTACAAGTCTTTGCTTCAATTAAGCTCAAACACCTATTCCATAATCAAAGTGCACTCTACTATGTAGGGTGCATAGTTTGAGATCAACACTTATGAGTCAGGCTGTATATTGTAATTGTTTTACTCTGTTGAGGCAGAATCTGACATATGAAAAGATATTAATTAGATTCCTCTCAATCACACTACACAATGAATTGAGCCTACTCATGCCAATTTACTGGAACTGAGATTGATGAAAGGATGACATTAATTTATTACACAGTGATTTACATTAACCCTTTAAGTCCTGACAGCTCTCACACATTCAATTGATCCAACTATTCTGAACACACTGATTATTTATGTGGTCATAAAGCTGGAAATGCAGGGCTTAATGATAAAGTCACCACAAGTGATGTCAGGAATCCACTTTTGGAAAGAATGTTTTCCTTTCTGCACTCCTTTCTGACCACATCCCCTGACCTTCCTTAAACCCCTTGTAGCTGGCTTCTGATTTGTTAAGTAGGGAGTTAGTCTAAGGGATCATAGGATTGATGCATCACACCAGTTCCTATTGTTTGTGTATTCACTCACATAAATGACTGCAGTCTACCTGATCACCAAAACTGTCCTCTCGATGTTGGCTGAGGCGAATAGTCCACAGCAATTAATAGTCACCAACAGCTTATTTCTTCACTCCTCGAGCTGAGGCCAATTGTCACACCTTTAAAAGCTCTTCAGGAGGGAACAACAGCTCAAGGGAATTGAAGTTGGTGTGTTCTTTCTAAAGCTCTGACTGCTATTCAGGCCTATTGCATTTATCAACTGCTTAATGGGGTCGGGGGTGGAGAGGTGCAGGACTGAATCTGCCTCCAGCCTGGTTGTGTAACTGCTGCATGTCGGTGGAAAGACTGCGTTTGCAACTCCCAAAGGATTTAGGCTGTTTCACTGCTACAGGTTGGGAGGTGCTGACCTAAATCTGACTGCATGCATTCTAGACTGGCTTGTGACCATTATGCTGACAGTCTCCTGAAGTCCGACAGGAATGAAGGTCTTTAAATGTGTGATGAAGGGAACTCTGGTGCACTATCAAAATCCAGGGTCTTTTATAATGGGCAGCCCTGGCTTGCAATGATCCCCAAGGCTTGCCTTACTGCTCCCTTCAATCTTGATGATAGAAGGTGAAGGGTCTGCTGTCCATTGAGTAAGTAATCAGTTCAATAAAGGGACTGTTGCCTCTTTCAGTTCAATGGGAAGCCAGTTGAGAATTTGCATTCTTTTAATTGGGCCGTGTGGAATTCCTGACTTTGTGCCCTCCTGAAAGGGTCTGTATGTGATCTAATCACAGATCAAAAACTCTGTGCATCACACAATTTTATTTTTACCCTGTATTGTAAATTCATAAGAAGTCCCATAATTCATACCCTGTTTCAAAACCTGCTGTAAGTTTAGGTAGATCTGGAAGTTTTCAGTTTGGTGCAGTGCTGAGATAGCTTGTCTTAGCCAGGTAACATGGCAAAGTTTGCAGCTGAGCCTCAAATAACCTCGGGTAGGAAGAAGAACAATTTGCCTGGATTCCTGATCACAAAGTCCTATGCTGGAAAGTGCACACATGTGAATGTTAAATAAGAACAGAATGTTTCAAAATAAAACTGGCATTTATCTGGCAACTTTCAACACCCTAAGTTGTTCCAAAGCTCTTTACAGTCAATTAAATACTTTTAAGGTGTAATATCTGTGCCAATGTAGAAGACACACAAGCCAACTTGAACACAAGATGCCAGGAAAGCATTGTGATAATGTCCAGATAATTTATTTTGGTGATGTTGGTTATTGGCATTAAATGGGGCATTGGCAAATGGCCAATCTTTGATGGTGAAGCACTTGGGGATCTCCTGAAGCCAATAAAAGTGAAAGCAATTGTTTCTAAACATCCAGAGCTCAACGAAGCATTACCTTTGACTCTTGTTTTTGATCCGTGCCTTAAGTCCTCTCCAATGTCTTCCTTTCCTTTCATGGGGAGGTCACCATCTTACTGGAATGAGCTCAATCATTTTGACATTCATGCCTCTGGGTCAGAAGGTGTAGGAGTCAGAGTGTCAGTGAGGGGAGATTTTTAATCTGCCTTCAAACAAGAGAATCATGTATATTAGATGCAAGTGTGCACCCGCTTCCCTCCCTGACTGGATGGGTTGCAGGCCTATTTAAATCTCCTTCTATATTGAACTATTTGCCCTAGTGGCAAATAAAAAGATGTATACAGGAATCAAATGAGGATTCGCTTTGGAGTCAGTATGCTTGAAAGTGGCCCAGGGAATCGCAGTACTCTCCACCTTTCACCTGGCGATTGTGTCCCTATCTTAGCCCAAAGTTTCCAAGTATTTAACTAACTTGGTACAGGCTGTTATATAATCCTGGATCTCTTCTCTGCAGGTGAGACTAGTGCTGTGCTTTATCCAGGAATGTTATGGAGCTTATTGAAATTCTTGTAAATTTGTAATTGGGAAACTAAGCAGCTTTTTCTCTCCCTTTTCTCACTCTCCCTGTGTTATTCCCATTTTGCTCTCTTCCTCTCCCACTGTCCTTCTCGTACTCTCCTGCTCATTCGCACTTACCATTGTGCACAGTGGGACATGGCAATAATCTACCCAGTTACATTGATGACTTCATTAAGGTCAAGCACTTGTCACAGATGTAATAGTTATGTGTCAAATTTAGAACTTCCCTGAGAGATTGATCACAGCAGTTCCTGGAATGCCAGATAATTCCATCTGTTTAAGACATTGATTTTTATGATGGAAATGAAAAAACTTTTCTATATATTCCCTGTAAACAATATTTAACATGTATTAATAATGGGTGATAGAAGAGATTGTTGACAATGCTGTCCAATAGTATTTACACTGCAATAACCTACTCAGTGATGCTCAGTTTGGGTTCCACCATAGCACACCTGGCTCTTGACCTCATGACAGGCTTTGTCCAAATATGGACAAAAGAGCTGAACGTGATCTGAGGTAAGAGTTATTGCTCTTATCACCAAGGCAACAACAGATCTAGTATGGCATCAGAATCTTTGCTACTCTCTCCCCACCCCCATCCTCCTCTAGCTTATCTCTCCACGCTTCAGGCTCTCTGCCTTTATTCCTGATGAAGGGCTTTTGCCCGAAACGTCGATTTTGCCTGTCCTCGGATTTTGCCTGTCCTCGGATGCTGCCAGAATTGCTGTGCTCTTCCAGCACCACTAATCCAGAATCCTGTCTGTCAATACAATGGCTTTAAGAGGTGTACTTTGTCCTTGTTTTGTTTTGAAGAAAGTTTTTAAGACACAGGTATCAAGTTGTCTATTTGACCCCAATAAAGTAAACCGCTCGTGAGCTTCTTTTTAAGAAGTTGGAACAATAGAAGCAGCTTGAATGGGTGGAGTCAAGCTCCTCCAGAGCCAGGATTTTTAGTTTCAGTTTTTCAGTAGCATTTGCTCGGGTCTTGAGGCTATGTTTGGAAGCTGCAGTATATCTATCCCTGCTACACTCTCTCTCTGAGTTTTCTCTTGATGTTTTTCTACTGGACCAGAGAATTCCCTGTGAGACAATCTATTTTACTGAATTTGCCTTTGCCAAGAGTGTGTTTATGGGATGTTATTATCTTGGAACAGTTATTCTTAAATAATCTATTAGCCTGTTAAGTTTTCCAATAGAATTAATGTTTCCAATTTCTTCTTTCTTTTAATGTATTTCAACTGTAGTGTATGAATAAAGTGTGTTTTGCTTTAAATCTGGTAGTTTGACGAATTGAACTGCATCTGGAACACAACACCTGGCACTTGGTTTTAAAATAAGAAAATGCAAGTATCTAGGCTATCCTCTTAATATATTTTGAGAGGATTTGGACTTGTCCCTAACACCTGTCAAAATTGAAATCAATGGGATTTGGGGGTATGAGTTGGTGTTATACTTAGCACAAAGGAAAATAGTTATGATTGTTGGAGGTGAATCATCTCAGTTCCAGGAGTTCCTTGGGGTGATGTCCTCAGGCCAATTCTCTTCAGCTTATTTATGAATGACCTTTGTTCCGTTGTAAGGTCCAAGCTGGAAATGGTCACTGATGATTGCTCAATGTTCAGCACTGCATTCAAGTCCTCACAAACTGAAGCATTCTGTGTCCATTCACAGGTAAACCTGGACAACATTCAGGCTTGAGGTGACAGGTAACAATTAACATTCACACTGTACAAGTGCAAAGCAATGACCGCATCCAACAAGTAAGATTCTGACCAGTTCCATTTGACATTTAATGGCATTGCCATCACCGATCTCACACTGTCAACATCCTGGGGATTGTCATTGATCAAACATTTGAATGGCACCTGCTGTATAAATACTGTGATTGCAAGACCAGGGCGGCACGGTGGCACAGTGGTTAGCACTGCTGCCTCTCAGCGCCTGAGACCCGGGTTCAATTCCCGCCTCAGGCGACTGACTGTGTGGAGTTTGCACGTTCTCCCCGTGTCTGCGTGGGTTTCCTCCGGGTGCTCCGGTTTCCTCCCACAGTCCAAAAGATGTGCAGGGTCAGGTGAATTGGACATGCTAAATTGCCCGTAGTGTTAGGTAAGGGGTAAATGTAGGGGTATGGGTGGGTTTCGCTTCGGCGGGTCGGTGTGGACTTGTTGGGCCGAAGGGCCTGTTTCCACACTGTAATGTAATCTAATCTAATCTAATCTAAAACCAGGTTTAAGGCTAGGAATTCTCTGAGTAACTGACCTCCAGACTCTCCAAAACCTATCCACAGTCTACAGGGCACAAATCAGAAGTGCCATGGGATGCTCCTCGCTTGCCTGGATGAGTGCAACTCGAACAGTACTCAAGAAGCTTGATACCAAAAAGCACATAGTAGCCCAACTGATTGATAAATAATGGGCCAATTCCTGAAGAAGGGCTAATGCCCGAAACGTCGATTCTCCTGTTCCCTAGATGCTGCCTGACCTGCTGCGCTTCTCCAGCAACACATTTCCATCAAATAATGGGCCAACTCAAACACACACTTTCTCACTACCAATACACAGTATGTACTATCTGCAGGATGTATTAAAGAAACACAACAAGGCTCATTTCAAGTCTGCGACCTCTAACATCTAGATGTTCAAGGACAGCAAATGCATGGCAACAGCAGCATAGCCTGTTAATCTTCCTCCACGGCAGCTCCACTCTAAATTGAAAAAGTATGGCCTACTTCTTCACTGGCCCTGAATCTAAATCCTGGAACTGTCTTCCTAACAGCATTGTGGGTATACCACAATGACTCACCACCATCTTCTCAAGGGAAAATAAGGATGGACCAGCAATTACTGGCCTTGCCTGCAATGGCCAGATCAAATGAAAGGATTCTGCTTGAATAAGCCTGGTTTTATCTTTAATAAAGGGATTTTATTAAGAATCTCTCAACTTGAAAAATAATAAAACCCCTTGTGGACTTTTCCACTGATATTTTTATCCTCTGGAAAAAGAGGTATGTCTCATAAAATATGACATAGACCTGATTGTGGTGTCCCAAGGTGCAATTGTTCATTTGTTCTGTGAAGAAACAGATCTGCTTTAGCTCCATTCATTGACTCCCACATTTTTGTAAAAGCTGTTCCCGATTAGATTCATTCTCACTGAGCTCTCTGCCTGATGCATTCCTTATTAGCTCAAATAATTTCACTTCATTTCACTCCTTGAGAGCAAGTGCTGATTGTTAGTTCATTTGCCTGAGTATTACATATTTCTATTCAAATTAGGTTTGACTTGCCTGGAGCTTAATCAACTTTACTGACATTACATTTCGCAGTAATTTTACTTTTCGTATCCTTTTTGTCATATTCAAAGTTTGATAATTGATGTGCTCTTGCCTCTGTGTAAGGAGGTTTTAGCTTCAAATTCTGCCCCTTCTCTCCAGTGCCAGCCTTGTCTCCATTAGTAACACACTTCCTTTTGAGTCACGATATACCAGGTTCAAATCCCACTTCAGGGCTTGAGCACTATCAAAATTAACAATCCAATGTAATACCAGGGGGATGCTGGAGGCGCTGTCTTTTGGATAAATCATTAGACCAAGTCTACTTGAGAGGATGTAAATGATCCCATGGTTGAAACTTTATTGCTGGAACAGCACAGCAGGTCAGGCAGCATCCAGGGAACAGGAGATTCGACGTTTCGGGCACAGGCCCTTCTTCAGGAATTATGATCCCATGGCACTATTTCAGCGAAAAGTGGGAGAGTTATACCTGGTGTCCTAGCTGATATTTATCTCTCAAGCAACATCATGGAAGCATTACCTGGTTGTTATCTCTCCGCTATTTTGTGGAAGATTGCTGTGTGCAAATTGGGTGCTACATGTAAAAAAATCAATTGAATGGAAATAGCTTTGAGTGCCTGGTGATTGCAAAAAGTGCTATATAAATGCAAGTCTGGTTTTCTTCGTTTCACTGTATTGTGTAATGTCAAATAGTACTCCAGCATAGAACTGAATGTAACTTAGAAACTCCAGGGTGGGTGTTACTTGTGGTTCATGAACAATGGAGAGTATATGGTCTGCAGCCCAGCGAGGAGGCTGTGGAACATCTTTAAAAGGTCAATAGGCCTCAGTTATGTGTGGGATCTTGCTGTGAACAAATTGGCTGCCATGTCTCCTGCATTTTGACACTTCAAAGCATAGTTAATGGCCTGTGAAGAATTATTGATCTAGTGAAAGGTGCTGGGTTAAATGTACATTTTTTTCTCTTCTTTTTTGGGCACAATTACATTTTAAAAACATTTGGATATGTGCATGAACAGGAAAGGTTTGGAGGAATATGGGTCAGGAGGAGGCAGGTGGGACTAATTTAGTTTGGGATCATGTTCGGCATGGACTGGTTCGACTGAAAAGTCAGTTTCCGTGCTGTATGACTCTATATTTCCAGGTTTCAACTGTGATTTGCATTATTAGAATGTCTATCCTCAGCTTTCCCTATCAATCAGTAAAACAAAGGTTCTGGGTATTATGGTAGTAAAGCTGTTTGGCCAAGTTCAATTGTCAGTTCATACTGCGCCACGCTCATGTCAGGCTAGTGTAGGTCCATAAGATAAAGGAGCATAAATCGGCCACATGGCCCATGAAGTCTGCCTAGGCTTAGAAGGAGGTAAAATCAGTCTGAATGCTTGCTCATGATCACTATCCTCCTCACATCACCCTCCCCCACCCATCTCTAATGGCAAAAGGGAGGTCTGGATGTTTTAAAAAAAAAGGCCTAATCCCCTGCTGACTATCTGCCTGTGGCCATTTGGCTGATGCTTAAGGAACTGTTCTTTCCCTTGCCCTCTCCCTTCCCCCAAAGGTCAGTGTCTTCAGCAGACTGAGGACCATGCCTCATTGCATCATTGAGCTCCATGACTCAGTTTTAAACAAGTCTTTAAGCAATTGATTGAGGCGTTAAAACATCACCCTCCTACCAACAAGGGGGCAGCTTTATTACAAATACACCAGAATTGCACTCCCCCATTCCCTTTAAGACAGAAAGTTAATTGTAGTGAAGCTGCTTCACGTTGAGAGGTGAGACAAAATTAATTGGTGCCTGTCAAAAGATTTTAACCGAAATCAATGAGCAAGCAGCCTGCACAGCAGAGTCTGGTTTAAGGAAGTACTCAGCTGTGAATAATTTACTGCTTAATGTAGATCCAGTGCATTACGCCACTGTCACTGTAGGTCACTATTTGAGGTAACACACTGCTGTTTTGCCAGTGAAAGGAGCTTATAGCCTGATGCTGACGGACAATTGTGTGTCCGACATGCATTGTTACCTCATAATACCTTTAATACTTAATGGGAGGATTGGAGCCATTTACGCTCGACAGATTAATGTTGCACGGATGTATTAAGTGTTTGGTAGAAAATGTCTGGTTTGTTTTTAAAAGCCCCTCGTTTCTCCCCTCCTGGCCTTGGGCTCTTGATTTATGTTCTGCTTCCATTGTCACTGCAAGTCCTCCATTGTGTCCTTCGAGCAGCTATTTATCTTGCAAGGAACCCAGACAGCGATTATCAGCAAATTGTTTGACCAGATAGTAGCCCACTCATGGCACTAAAAATACACACTCTCACTGTACACACACTCTGCCTTCCATTACGGGCTATTGGATAGTAATTTAGAATCAGGGTACCAAATCCAAAATGGAATGAGTGCTTCCTTCTTCTTACTTGAAATGAGTTGGCAGTCTTAATCCACTTTATTCCTGATGAAGGGCTTTTGCCCGAAACGTCGATTTCGAAGCTCCTCAGATGCTGCCTGAATTGCTGTGCTCTTCCAGCACCACTGATCCAGAATCTGGTTTCCAGCATCTGCAGTCATTGTTTTTAACCTCAGTCTTAATCCACTTCCCAGCAGTCCCAACATATGCTGGTTAATAAGGGAAATCAAGCAAAAAAAAAACTACAGATGCTGGAATCCATGGTAGACAAACAGGAGGCTGGAAGAACACAGCAAGCCAGACAGCATCTGGAAATGGAGAAGTCAATGTTTCGGGTATAACCTTTCTTCAGGACCCTTCATTTCCCTTCTACATGAGGGAAATGGGCAGCTACGATGATCATAGAATCCCTACAGTGTGGAACCAGGCCATTTGGCCGATACCAGCCCTTTCCCTGAAACCCTGCATTTCACTCCACCTGGCCTGACATCCCTGGGCACAATGGACAATTTACCTAACCTGTACATCTTTGGACTGTGGAAGGAAACCCAAGCAGGCATGGGGAGAATGTACAAACTCCACAGACAGTCACCAGAGGGTGGAATCAAACCTGGGTCCCTGGTGTTGTGAGGCAGTAGTACTAACCACTGAGTCACTGTGCTGTGATGAGCTGGTACAGGTATACTCTTCTGAATAGGGAGCTTTCCTCCAAGCTCTCTTGTGGTCTGTCTGCCTTTGAAGGTATTAGTACTACAATGTCTGAAACAGATATTTGCCAACAATAAATTGCCCCATCTTGATATACACAGTGTAAAGAAATATCACTAACTGCTGCACATCAAGGACAACTTGGTGCGTTTATATAGTGCTTTACACATCACATCCCAAGGCAGTGTTCTCGAGTCATATCAGGAAATATTGGGATAGGTGAACAGAGAGTTAAGTTTTAAGGAGTGGGTTCAATCAGGAAAAGAGGATGGAGAAGCTTAGGGAAGGAATTCTATAGATACAGCATGATTCAGTATTCCAATAACGAAGAGAAATGTGGTACACCAACAATTCCCAAATGGTACAACAACTGGGATTTTAGCAAATCTCTCAGCGATGCAACAGGAGACATAGGTTCTAACAAAAGAAACACAATAAGTAAGAAGCTAGTGAGACTCATATATCGTGTTTAGTGTAAAACCACAGTCCCTGGATAAGATCTGGCTTTCTAGTTCACCTGAGTGAGGTACTTCACTGAGTTATGAATGATTGTACAAATGCAATCTTATTCCGAACTCTAGCTTGTTTAGTCAGATGCTTCCTTATTGCACAAAATCATGTTGCTCACCTTCCCCTGTCCTTCAGAGACACGGTCACTGAAAGCAGCACTTCCTAAAGTACCATGATAAGTACCAATGAAAATGTGTAAATTGCCTTCTATTTGAATTTAATAAACTGTGATTGAAGGAACAGTTTTCCATAATTTAATCAGAAACAAGATTCAGCCACCATCTGGATATTCCTGACATCATCCACAAATGAGTAAAAAGAAGATTGCACGACTGTGTGATAGAAATTCAATGCATTAGCAATAAGCACAAAGGCATCTTCAAGATTGGCATTTGGTAGATTCCTCACATTAAGGCAATACTTGGATTGCATTGCACACCAACATTCCTGTGAAGGGTGCACAATATAACCTGAAAATTAATGTCCAACTATACCATTAGATGTCTACCTTCAGAACCACATGTCACCTCCTCCTGCCGTGAAATTGCGTACTGGCATGCGGATGCTTATGGTCATCTTCTGAAAATCCTTCCTCCTGGATTAGCTGAAGGTAAATTTCATGATTTGAGCATCCCCACTAAAATCCCTTGACGCACAAGAATGAAATAAGATTTCAAATCACTGGACGAGTAATTCAGAGGAGAAAACAAAAAAAAAACACTATGGATGCTGGAAATCTGAAATAAAGACAGGAATTGCTGAAGAAACTCAACGGGGCAGGCAGCATCGGTGGAGAGAAAGCAGCACCACATTTCAGGACCAATCACCCTTCATTAGATGCACTCTGACCCAAAACATTCTCTCCATCTGTGCTGGAGTTGAAACCTGTTGAGTTTCTCCAGAAATTTCAGTTTTTGTTGCAGTAGTTGAGAGGTCTCAACTAAGACTCTGGGAACACGGATGCAAGTTTCATTATATAGCTGGATTTAAGTGTAATTAATAAATTTAGGAATTTGAAAGCTAAGTCTTTTGAAACCACTATTGTTAAAAAAAACATTCTGAATCACAGATGTTCTTTACGGAAGGAAATCTACCATCTTTAGCTGGTCTATGACTTCAAACCCATAGCAATGTGATTAACTCTAACTGTCCTCTGAAATTGCCTAGCAAGACAGCTGGTTTAAATTCAATTCATAAAACTGAAATATAAATATAGACTCACTAACTATTGCCAGTTGATCATGCCAACTACATGATGTCAATTGTATAAAAATCCATAAAGTTCACTAATGTCCTTTAGGGAAGGAAATTCAACATCCTTACCTGGCCTGGACTCTGTGACTCCAGGTGCACAGTAATGTGGTTGATTCTTAACTGCTGTCAAGGTGGACAATAAATGCTGGTCTTGACAGCAATACCCACATCCCATGAAATGAACAGAAAAAGGAGATATCCCTCACAAACGCTGGAATTATTATATCTTGAGAGAAGTACTGTGATTCAGAACCATCTGTTCCCTTCTATAAGTGCAGTTTACAGCCAAAACCTTTTGGTCTTAGTTCTAGCTGGGAATGTGAAAAACCTAAGTAAAAGCCCAAAGAACCGCAGATGCTGGAAGTCAGAAACAACAGCAGAAATTTCTGGCCAAGTTCAGTTGGTCTGGCAGCATCTGTGGAGAGGAATCAAAGTTAACGTTTCGAGTGCAGTAACCCTTACTCAGAGCAGGACAGGAAACGTTAACTCTGATTTCCCTCCACTGATGCTGCCAGACCTGCTGAGCTTTTCCAGCAATTTCTGTTTTTGAATATGAAAAGCCTCGCTGGTATTTCATATTCACTGCTGAAATATGCCAGTGGGTATAAATTAGGTAAGAAGAAATTTAAATTCCTTTTTATGATTTGCATCCACCATCCAGGAGTCTGGTGAACAATTCCGTAATCTTGTTTCCAGGTAGCCAAAGTGAGTGATGGTCAAATGTTTAAAACTGATGCTGTCAGCTTGTCTCTCACCCACACTCCATAGGAATGGGCTAGGTGACCTCCTGGGAGCTTCAGGTAAAGGAATTGGTTCACCCATTTCAAGACTGGCTATCTGGGTAAGGGAATGCTGACTGTGGGACTGTAGCCAGGGCCCTTTGTACTCGTGGGATGTTGAGGCAGAGGGTGGGGGAGGTATTAGGAAGAGCGAACAATAAAATTAAAAGAATGCTTTCGTTTGAATTTAAAATAAGCAACATCAGTCCTCAACAGGATGAAGTAGGTTTAAATTTGTATGGCTCAATAGCTGCAAAAGCCATTAACTGCTCTGCGGTGATTATTGTCAGTCTGTTGGTTTTAATAAACTGGGAAGGCGTAGCAAATCCTGGTTGGCCTCAGCATCAATCTTCATTGTGTGCTTTAAACCTTACACACGTCAGTGGTGTGAGCTCAAACCAGTTCCCCGACTTGTTACCTCACTTTTCCCAAATGTCTCCTCTCCTCTCTCACTTGTCGTGAAACTCTCCCAGCCTTAAGGGACCTGTAAAAACACCATTTGTATGTTGTGATTCCTGTTTGAACCATTAAATTCATTAATTCTGAGGTATCAGGTAACTGACACTTCACCCACTTGTGCCTTGATGCAGTACAATTGGGCTAAATGGCCTCCTTGTGCAATGTAAAGTCTGTGAAGTAGATCTATCTCACAAACAGCACTGTCAAAGAACTAGTGATGTTCATCTATTGCCATCCACAGATGAAATATTAATATCCAATTTTAAATCCTTTCAGTTCACTCTCTGCCCTCATATCCAGTCTTTATTTTCCCCTACCTCCACCCAGCCTCGCTGTCTCCTCCTCAAATGCTAGACACAGTCCACTGATGTCAACAAGTCTTTATTCCTGATACTTATGGTCTTGTGTATACAGTGGAAAAAGTAGCAGACAGGAATCTTGTGAAATAATTCTGCCTTCTGCAAATGAACCTGGTTTGCCCATGATGAATACTTAGCTGTTTTCATTCTTGGGTCATTGGAAAATGTATAAAGTATCAATCCCTTGCTCCTCTTAACTCCTCCAAAAAAACAGAATACACTACGTTATTAAACAATTTCTGTCACTTTTATTTATGACAGAAGAATAACTCTTAAGGAGTCCCTTGATATTGAGGAAGACTTGCTTCCTCTCTGCTTCATTGGGTTCTGAGATGTCTGATAAGTCAAATGTGTCGTAGTTGTGGGTATGTTTGTCGAGTTGGGAAGTTGATTTGCAGACACTTTGTTCCCTGTCTAAGTGACATCATCAGTGCTTTGGAACCTCCTGTGAAGTCCTGCGGTACTGCATCTTCTGGAATTTATTTGGTTCCGTTCCTGTTGCTTCTGGTTGCTGATTCCGATTGTTTGTTGCAGTGGGTGGTATATTGGGTCTAGGCCAATGTTTTTATTGATGGAGTCCATGGATGAGTGTCATGCCTCGAGAAATTCTCTGTTTAGCTTGTCCTATTATTGCTGTGTTGGCCCAGTCATGTGTGTGTGTACGTACACTAAGGACAGCAGGTCATGATGTTTAATGGCTAGTTGGTGTACATGGCTGCAGATTGCTAGTTATCTGTCTGTTTGTCCTATATAGTGTTTCATGCAGACTTTGCATGGAATCTTGTAAATTACATTAGTCTTGCACATGATGAGCATTGGATGTTTTGACCTGGTGAGTTGTTGTCTGAGTGTGGCAGTCAGTTTATGGACTGTCATGAATCCCAGTGGTTGGAGATGTCTGGCTGTTAGTTCCAAGGCATTGTTTATGTAAGGTAGCATGGCTAATATATTAGGTAATGGCATGTCCTCATTGCATTGTTCATCTGTTAGGCATCTGCCAATGAAGTTGCAGGGATATCCATTCTTGGCAAAACTTCGTAGAGGTGTTCTTTTCTTCTCTTTGTAAGTTGGGAGTGCTGCAGTGTGTTGTAGCCCTTTTGAACAGGGTCTGAATGCAGTTTCTCTTGTGTGCGCTTGGGTCGTTGCTGTTGTAGTTCAGGATCTAGTCCATGTGTGTGATTTTTCTGCACACTTTTGTTGGGTATTCACTGTTCTGTGTTCTTTGTACCATCACATCCAGGAACGGGAGTTGGGTGTTAGTTTCCCCCTCTCTCATAAATTTGATCCCTGTGAGCGTGGTGTTGATAATCCAACGTGTGTTCTCTGTCTCTGTTCTTTTAATTATTACAAAAGTGTCGTCTAAGTATCTAACCAGAGTTTGAGTCGGATTTGCGGGAGGGCTGTTTTTTCCAGTCTTTGCATCACTGTTTCTGCTATGAGCCTGGAGATGGGTGAGCCCATAGGTGTCCCATTGATCTGTTCACATATCTGGCTGTTGAAAATGAAGTGTGTGGTCAAGCACAGGTCTCGTAGTTTGAGTATGCAGCCCATGTTGATAGGTCCCCTGATGTGTTGTCTGTTCTGATTGTCCTGGAGGTTGGTTACTGTCTCTCTGGCTAAGGTTTTGTCACTTGAGGTAACCAACAGCATTACACTGAATGAGACCATTGCTTCATCCTTGTCTATGTTTAAGGTGCTGATGTTGTCTAAGAATTCCTGTGATGATTGTATGGAGTGTTTGCATCCCCTGATAAGATGTTTAAGTTTTTGTTGAAGTTCTTTTGCCAGTTTATTGATGGAGCTACTGGAAGTGCCACAATAAGTCTAAGTGGTAGGTCTGGTTTGTGTGCCTTGGGGTAATCTGTAAAATCATGGGGAATTGTTGCCTCCTGGCTTCATCATTTGTAGGTCTGTCTTGGTTATCAGTCTGTTTTCTTTCTAGGTTATTATTCTATTCAATAGAATAAACAATACTCTACAGAACCCTCATTCTTCTAAATTCCAGCAAGAACGAGGCTAGTCTCTCCAGTCTGTCTTCATATATCAGTTCTGCCATCCTTGGAATCAGTCTGATGAACCTTCGCTAGCAAGAATGACCTTCCTCAGACTAGGAGACCAAAACTGCACACAGTACTCAAGGTGTGGCCTCACCAAGACCCTGTATAACTGCAGCAAGTAGTCCTTACTCCTTGACTCAAACCCTTTCACTATGAAGGCTGGTATGCCATTAGCTAGTTTTGGTACCTGGTGGCGATGTCTACTTGGGACAAGTTGTTGCTGTTGGACCATCTTTCTTAACGCTGGATTTGGAGAATTATTAAACCAGTTTCACAACTGTACACAGAAACTAGGGGAGACAACTTACGAAATATACGATTGAAGGGGTTAAACTGTATGTTAAAAAAAACCTAGCAGAACTTGTTAATTTACAAATTTTTTAATGCAACAGTCTTATTTAGACATTAATGATCCAATATTACGTGAAAATTATGGAAAATTCAAATCCTATGAGATAAAACCTCCTGATGGAATGCGGTTATCTTGATTTAAATTAAATATGAGACACTATAGTCTGTCCTGCTGTTTCACATTTATTGATGCACTAATTTGCTTAGCTTTCTGGGCATCAAAATAGTCTAAGTTTTAAAAGAAAATGATTAGGATAAAGAAAATACCACGTCAGTACTTTCTCTTGATTGCATTTCCTGCTTTACAAATATCCTGCTGAGCGGTCCATAATTATAATCTGAAGAGATCAGGTGCTTCTGCAACTAAGCCAGTATTTCTGATTAGTTTTGCACCAGTGAATTTGTATTGTTAGCAACACAAACAAGGTAATCGGAGCAGAGGAAATGTGAGGTCTGCTTCCTGAACCAGAGAAATTAAATGAGGGTTTCAATATTATTTAAAGGGAATGTAAAGAAATTCTGAATTGCACACCTTTTATGGGATCTGTGAATAAATGCTGTCACGGATTCAGGTCTTGAAGAATAGAAAGGGCTAGTTAACATGTAACTATTTATAGAAAAGGGCACAAAACATCAGAATGGCTTTCCAGACTGGTCTTCAAAGTGGAATCGGACATTTCACTAGCTT
Source organism: Chiloscyllium plagiosum (assembly GCF_037043375.1). NCBI lineage: Eukaryota > Metazoa > Chordata > Chondrichthyes > Orectolobiformes > Hemiscylliidae > Chiloscyllium > Chiloscyllium plagiosum. Next base: position 37,678,793 of record NW_028270166.1, on the reverse strand, counting down.
CAGGACACTGATATGACAGTAGATACATTCCAGAAAGAAAGTTGAAGCCTTGGCCCTCAGGCCCTGCCTGCACTGTGTTGTATTCATCATTACAGCCAAGCAACACTGAAATGGTGCCCGCTTTTGGGAATTGTGCTCAGGATCCGAAATAAACATTGGGCTCAATTTCTTGGGATCCGAAATAAACATTGGGCTCAATTTCTTGACATTTGATACCAGTGGACTTCCTGGTTCCCGAAATGAAGGGGATCACATGGAATTAGTGGCAGAGAATGTACCAGTTCATCAAAGCCGATGATAATTGTAGGAAAAAGATCTGCCACCCTGCTCACCCATAGCATGACCATAAGAAAAACAGGAGCTAGCCTGCAAAACACAGAAATCGAGCCTGCCAACACAGACAGAAACTACCCAAAGTGTCCCAGTCTTGGCCAAATAGGCTAACATAAAAAAAACAGACATGACCAAGCTACTAGACGAAAGTGAGGACTGCAGATGCTGGAGATCAGAGTCTAGATTAGAGTGGTGCTGGAAAAGCATCGCAGGTCAGACAGCATCCGAGGATCAGGAAAATCGACATTTCGGGCAAAAGCCCTTCATCAAGAATGCCCCCAGACCAGAGAATACACTTCTTAAAACAGCTTTCACAATCAGCTCCCAGCCCAGATTAGCACTGCAGTCCCAATACCTTAAGGCAGGCTCCTTTCCCATTGAAACTGATACTGCATAAACAAAGAAGCAGACCAAAGGACCCTGGAAGACTTCACCCGCAGGAGGTACACAAAGGGCACACCTGAATGCCAGGAGAAGGGAAATTTACACCTATCTGTGCAAACAGGAAATACAATGAAGAATCCTCGAGAAAACATTCTCACCTACTCATGGGAGGCTGGAACCTCCTGAGTCAATGATAAATGAATTGCTACTGCCGGACGCTTGATTAACTTCCATTCAGTTTATTCTTGTTTTAATCTCTTTACAATATTCACCATTGTACTGTAACTGCTTTACAATTATCCCCTTTGTGATGTATCCCTATTAAGCATGTCTGCAGCTTCGGTCCTGGGAAGAGCATTCTGGCCACCTGTGCAGAGAATCACCTCTGTGTCAGCCTGGTCAATTTCTCTTCCATGATATGGCTTTGTTTAATTAAACCGCTTGTCAATTTCACCGCGATCCTTGTTTGTGGTCTCTGATCCATTGGGCTCAATTTCTCCAGCAGTAATAAAGACATGTTTTATTTTTGAATTGGTTCTCCCCACCCAGTCAGTCTTCACACAACTGCTGGTTTTAAATACAGATTGTGACTGGCTATGTACAACATTGAGGGTACGTCCCCAATTAAATCCAATAGAAAGGCAACTACAACGTGTATGTACATAGCACCTCTCTTTCAACCTTCAGGGCACTTCCAAGCAATGTTACTTCTGAATTACAGTCATTGTTGTTTATATGACAAACCAAGCAATTAATTTATGTACAGCAGGAGGAAATGAGATGAATAATTTGTAAATCTGTTTTTGGTGCTGTAGTTTAGAGAGTGTGCTCACTGTGGGACAGTCTTTTTCGTTCGACTTTGTTTTGTCCCTTTAAACACAAACATTGGATGGAACAAATGCAGGAATCAGGGTCTGGGTGGGAAGCTCTCCAGAGGGTCGGTGCAGACTCGATGAGCTGAATGGCCTTTAGCTGCACTGTAGGGATTCTGTGATTCTATAATGTGGCACGGTGGCACAGTGGTTAGCACTGCCACCTCACAGCGCCAGAGAACCGGGTTCAATTCCCACCTCAGGCAACTCTCTGTGGAGTTTGCACGTTCTCCCCATGTCTGCGTGGGTTTCCTCCAGGTGCTCCGGTTTCCTCCCACAGTCCAAAAATGTGCAGGCTAGGTGAATTGGCCATGCTAAATTGCCACTAGTGTTAGGTGAAGGGGTAAATGTAGGGGAATAGGTCTGGGTGGGTTGCTCTTCAGAGAGTCGGTGTGGACTTGTTGGGCCGAAGGGCCTGTTTCCACACTGTAAGTAATCTAATCTAATCATTCAATGACTCTTATGAAGAAGAACATCCACAAACTCAATGCTGTCTGAAAGGAAACGTTTCTCCTGACTTCTGTTTTCTTTGGGAGACCCCTTGTTTTTATATTGCATCCCTTTGTTCTGGACTTCCCCACAAGGGGAAATGTGCTTTTCACATCCAGCCTGTCCAGTCCCTTCATGATCTTGTATGTTTCAATAAAATCACCTCCCATTCTTCGCAATGCCTGTATACACAGCTCCAACCTGTTCAACCTCACCTCATCATGGAACTCCCTCAAACCAGAATTCGGGAGAGTGAACAGGGAGTGCATGCGATGTGTTGCCATTTATATATCCATGTCGGAAGTACTTTACAATTATCAATGTTATTTTTTTACCAGCAATTATATTGCCCACTTCCATGTTGTCTCTGACTCATTTTATAATTTCCTTGCTGCCTCCTTGCATTACACTTCACAACCTGGCTTGACCAATTATATTACATTTCTCAGTTCACTTCATTCATGTAAATTTAAACAACAGTAACCCTTCCTTGGGTTCCATATTCAGTATTTGCTCCTAGATCTCTAACCAGAAGGCCAAAAGATGTGAGGGCAGAAGTAGGCCATACAGTCCATGGCCTGTATGGACTGAGGTAATTGAGTTAATCCTCAAATCCACCTTTCTGCTTCATTCCCATAACCCTCGATTGCCTTATTGATTAAAATTCTGTCTGTCTGTCTCAGTCTTGAATATACTTAGCAACACAGACTTGACAGCCCTCTAATAAAGAATTCCTTAGATTCACTACCCCAACTAAGAAAACAAAAATCCTCCTCATCTCTCTTAAATGAATGCCCTCTTATTTCTTACATTTCTAGCCCTCTGCTCCTAGAATTTTCTTGGGGGAGAGAGGGGAAGCAACCTCTCCACATTGACCCTTTCAAGATGCTTTAAGAGTCTTATATGTTTCAAGAAGGTCTCTTCTCATTTGTCTAAGTTCCACCAAATACAAGCCCAACGTACTCAACCTCCTTATAGTAAAACCCTCCATATCTGAAATCAACTTATTGAATGTTCTATGAACTGTCTCCAATATTAATTTACTTTCCCTTAGATAAAGGGACCAAAACTATTCACAACATCTTGAGTGTGGTCTGACTAGTGTTTTGTATAGTTTTAGCAAGACCTTCCTATATTGATCACCCATTCCGTTTAGAATAAAGGTCAACTGTCCATTTTCCTCTCTATTACCTCCATTCCCTTAATCTCTTATTTTGCCAATTGTGTATAATCCTGTAAATTCCTCACCATCATTTATGATTAGATTAGACTACCTATAGTGTGGAACAGGCCCTTCGGCCCAACCAGTCCACACTGACCCTCCGAAGAGTAGCCCATCCAGACCCATTTCCCTCTGACTAATGCACCTAACACTACGGGCAATTTAGCATGGCCAATTCACCTGACCTGCACATCTTTGGATTGTGGGAGAAAACCAGAGCACCCGGAGGAAACCCACATGGACACGGGGACAATGTGCAAACTCCACACAGACAGTCGCCCGAGGCTGGAATCGAACCTCGGACCCTGGTGCTGTGAGGCAGCAGTGCTAACCACTGAGCCACCGTGCCGCCCATATTCATCATCTATTCATTACCTTTAAAATTATGTCTAGAATCAACTTTCACTACCTTTACACATCGATTGTTCCAGATCCATGATAACTCTGAGTAAAAGAATATTTGTCTAGCTCAACTTTGAATGTACCTAACGTCACTGCCTCTGGAGCACTCCGCAGTAAAGAATTTCACAGATTCACTAATTTCTGAGAGAAGAAATTCCTCTTCGTCTCTGTCTTAAATATCTGATATGATATTCTGAGATTATGCCCTCTGGTCCTAGACTATCTGAACTGCCTCTGATGCCAGTACATCTTTCCTTCAATAATTAAACAAGGCACAGCATTCCAGCTGCAGTCTTAATTTGTGCCTTATACAGCTTTAGCAAAAACTTCATTAATTTTAATACTCCATTCCCTTTGAAATAAAGACCAACATTTCATTTGCCTTTCCTCTTGCCTGCTAATGTAAATGTTAGCTATTTGTGATTGATGTGCAAGGTCTCCCAATCTCCCCTGTGCTTTAGCTTTCTGCAGTCTTACTCCAGTTAAATAATATTCAGCTCCTCTATTCTTCTTGCCAAAGTGCATTATTTATATCTCTCTGTGGATTCTTTGTGTCATCTTCGCCCCTCACCTTCACAGTTATTTTTAAGTCATTTTCAAATGTGGCTGGAATACATTCACTTCATATATATTGTCAATAATTATTGCCCTAGTACTGATCCTGGTAACACTCCACTAGCTACAGGCTGGCATCTTAAAATGCCCTCCCCTTATGTTAACTGTTTTCTAATCGATCCTTTATCCATGCCAATATATTATTTAGGTAAAAACAATGACCGCAGATGCTGGAAACCAGATTCTGGATTAGAGTGGTGCTGGAAAAGCGCAGCAGTTCAGACAGCATCCAAGGAGCAGGAAAATCGACGTTTCGGGCAAAAGCCCTTCATCAGGAATACAGGCAAAGTGCCTGAAGGGTGGAGAGATAAATGAGAGGAGGGTAGGGGTGGGGAGAAAGTAGCAGCGAGTACAATAGGTGAGTGGGGGTGGGGATGAAGGTGATAGGTCAGAGAGGAGGGTGGAGTGGACAGGTGGAAAGGAACTTAGGCAGGTAGGAGAAGTCATGGGGACAGTGCTGAGCTGGAAGTTTGGAGCTGGGGTGAGGGTAAATGAGGAAACTAGTGAAGTCCACATTGATGCCCTGTAGTTGTAGTGTTCCGAGGAGGAAGATGAGGCATTCTTCCTCCAGGTGTCGGGTGGTGAGGAAGCGGCGGTGAAGGAGGCCCAGGCATGTCCTCGGCAGAGTGGGAGGGGAAGTTGAAATGTTGGGCCACAGTGCGGTGTGGTTGATTGGTGCGGGTGTCTCAGAGATGTTCCCTAAAGCGCTCTGCTAGGAGGCGTCCAGTCTCCCCAATGTAGAGGAGACCGCATCGGGAGCAACAGATACAATAACTGATACTGGTGGATGTGCAGGTAAAACTTTGATGGATGTGGAAGGCTCCTTTAGGGCCTTGGATGGAGGTGAGGGAGGAGGTGTGGGCACAGGTTTTGCAATTCCTGCAGTGGCAGAGGAAAGTGCCAGGACGGGAGGGTGGGTTGTTGGGGGGCATGGATCTGACCAGGTAGTCACTGCAGGAATTGCAAAACCTGCGCCCACACCTCCTCCCTCACCTCCATCCAAGGCCCTAAAGGAGCCTTCCACATCTATCAAAGTTTTACCTGCTCATCCACTAATATCATTTATTGTACCTGTTGCTCCCAATGCAGTCTCCTCTACATTGGGGAGACTGGACGCCTCCTAGCAGAGCGCTTTAGGGAACATCTCTGGGACACCCGCACCAATCAACCACAATGCCCTGTGGCCCAACATTTCAACTCCCCTTCCCACTCTGCCGAGGACATGGAGGTCCTGGGCCTCTTTCAACGCTGCTCCCTCACCACCAGACGCCTGAAGGAAGAATGCCTCATCTTCCGCCTTGGAACACTTCAACGCCAGGGCATCAATATGGACTTCACCAGTTTCCTCATTTCCCCTCCCCCCACCTCACCCCAACTCCAAACTTCCAGCTCAGCACTGTCCCCATGACTTGTCCTACCTGCCTATCTTCCTTTCCCCCTATCCACTCCACCCTCCTCTCTGACCTATTACCTTCATCCCCACCCCCATTCACCTATTGTACTCTATGCTATTTTCTCCCCACCCCCACCCTCCTCTCATTTATCTCTCCACCCTTCAGGCACTCTGCCTGTATTCCTGATGAAGGGCTTTTGCCCGAAGTGTCGATTTTCCTGCTCCTTGGATGCTGTCTGAACTGCTGTGCTGTTCCAGCACCATTCTAATCCAATATATTATCTCCATGGGCTCGTAACTATTAAGGTAGCTAACGCATAGTACCTTATTAAATACTTTCTGAAAATGCAAATATATTAAATCCACTGCTTTCACTTCATCTATCCTCTTGATTCCTCCTCAATGAACTCTAATAAATTTGTCAAGCATGATGTCCCTTTTGTGAAACCATACTAACTCTGTTTGGGGATCGCTTTGTACTTAACCAATCATCAAAGAAAATAATTTTTCTGTCTACTTTATCGATAGCTCACATCAACTCTAAAACACTTAGTTCAACTCTTAACAGTCTGTGTAACCTTTCAAATCTCAACTGACGACTTAAGTCCTGCATCTCTGGAAATTCCATCTATCCTTTTTAAGATCTTCAGATCTTTCGTACATTGTGGTGTCTCAAATTGTCCCCAGAACTCAAGTTTAGGTTTAACAAATGATCTAAGTTCCACCGTGATTTCTTTGATTTTTTTATGTATTGTTCTGCTCCTTATGAACTCAAATAACTTGCGTCTTTTGTTTAAAACAAACCTTCTTATCCTGCCGTGCCACCTTTAAGGATTTGAGTTTATGGGCTCCAAGATTACTTTGCTCTACACTTTTTAAAATGGTCGCATTTATTGTACATTGTCTTGCCATGGTATTCATTACTATGTGCATTATTTCACACTGCTCCACACTGAACTCCATCTGTCCACTTCCTACATTGTATATCATTCTGAAATCTCCCAACTGCCCTGATCACTATCTATTACATTGTCAAGGTTTGCATTGTCTATAAACTTCATATTGTCGCGTACCCTCTAGGTAATCGATAAAATGAGAGAGAGATCCAAAACTGACCTTTGTGTAACACCACTAAATAATTTCCCGGTCTGGAAAATCTCTCCATCCACCGTTGCCCCTCTCTGCGCCTGTCCCAGAACTAATTCTGTATTAGTTCTGTGATGTGGGAGTCTCACGTGGGTTCATAACCATGCTCTGGTCATAACAGGAATATGTTAAAACAGCAGTTTTATTGAGTACAGTGAAAATTAAAGTAACAATATAATGATTGATGGCAGGCAATGGCCTAGTGGTATTAGATTAGATTAGATTACTTACAGTGTGGAAACAGGCCCTTCGGCCCAACAAGTCCACACCGACCCGCCGAAGCGTAACCCACCCATACCCCTACATTTACCCCTTTACCTAACACTACGGGCAATTTAGCATGGCCAATTCACCTGACTTGCACATCTTTGGACTGTGGGAGGAAACCGGAGCCCCCGGAGGAAACCCACGCAGACACGGGGAGAACGTGCAAATTCCACACAGTCAGTCGCCTGAGTCGGGAATTGAACCCGGGTCTCTGGCGCTGCGAGGCAGCAGTGCTAACCAATGTGCCACCGTGCCGCCCAACCGTCCAGTATTATCACTGGACTGTTAATCCAGAGACCCAGGAAAGGTTTGGGGATCTGGATTCAAATCCCACCATGGAAGATAGTAGAATTTGAATTCAATAAATACCTGAAATTAAGAATCTAACGGTTGCCATGAAATCATTGTCGATTGTTGGAAAAACATTGGGTTCACTTAATGTTCTTTAGGGAAGGAAAATGCCATCCTTCCCTGATTTGGCCTAAATGTGACTCCAGACCCACAGCAATGTGGTTGACTCTTACAGATGAGCAAAAAGTGCTGGCCTAACCAGTGACACCCTCATCCCGTGAATGAGCAAAACAAAATTATAAGGTAATGATAAGGGTAAAGTCGCCAAAGTCTTACCAGATCATAGGACTGCTCTCTCATTAGAGAGAGACTGCTGCTGGTGGTTTAACCTGAGGGTCACCACATTAGGGGAGAGGTCGAGCAGCAGAGTCCTTCATGGTAACCTCAGCTGATGTGGGAATTGGACCCACATTGTTGGCATCACTCTGCATTGCAAACCAGCTCCCAGCCACCTGAGATTTTTCCCTTAATTATAAATAGTAATCACATATTAAAATAAAAGAAGGGTGTAGAGAAAGTCATTTTTATGCTTAGATATAAAATAAAAGATCAGAAAGAAATGCAGCTTTATTGTAGCACAAAAATTAAGCCCAAATTGGTCTGCCTGTGATCAAAGTGGTAAAGTCATCCCAAGTCAGTCAAATCTCTAAAATGGTAAAGCAACCTTTGGCAGGTACAAACCAAGTCTCTGATTGGCTTTACATGCCTGACGACACAGCTGAAACAGTGAGCCTTTGAACCAAACTTCTGGCTCCATTTCAGCCTTTTGTCATTTCCATGAAAACTTTCTCAAAACAATACGTCTAGCGAAACAAAAGTCTGATAAATCAATGAGCCTTAAATCTCAAGGGCTTGGTAAATCCTGTAAGCCTCAGAGAAATCACATTATTAGTTATTCTGGGTGATGTCACTCAAATATATGCTGTCCATTCAACTCCATATCATTGACCATACCAGTAAGGCTATTCATTGTCATAATATGTTGTTCAAGGGTCATCAGAGTCAACCCTGTGAGGACAATTCCTCTTTATAAAAAAGCAACTTGGGCCTAAACATCTAGGGCTGAAAATGTGTTGCTGGAAAAGCGCAGCAGGTCAGGCAGCAAACAAGGAACAGGAGAATCGACGTTTCGGGCATAAGCCCTTCTTCAGGAATGGCTTATGCCCGAAACATCGATTCTCTTGTTCCTTGGATGCTGCCCGACCTGCTGCGCTTTTCCAGCAACACATTTTCAGCTCTGATCTCCAGCATCTGCAGCCCTCACTTTCTCCTAAACATCTAGGGGGTTGGAATGGTTATCAGTATTCAGTCAAAACAATAGCTTTGGTTGTGCTGTTCTTAGGAACAGATTACATTATTGATTTAATCGCAGTCATTCTTGGGTGTAAATCAATGTTTACAAAGTAATAATTCAGTTCAGGTTTACTTCAAGAGCAAAAGTGCAGTAGAATTAGAATTGAGATACTGAAGATAAATTTGCAAAATATAGTGATTTTTGGCTGGAGGCCTACAGTTTCACCACTTTCCCATTAATTCTATAGACTTCCAACTTCATTATGAGCCTGCTGTATGACACTTTGTCAACTGCCTCTGTGTACTGTATAACCATCTATTGCACTACCTTGATCAATCTTGTATTAACTTATTAAAGAATTTAATCACATGAGCCAGTCATACTTTGGTAGCTACAGCTCTTTCCCAGACCTTCTTGATTAATCCATTCCTCGTAACATGAGGATCTGATAAAAATCTCCTGTGAGTTATCCATTGTCAAAGTTAGGCTGATCGGTTTATAGTATCCAATGTGTCTGTCACCCATTTTTTGAATGGTGCTGTAATGTCAGTAGCTCTGCAGTCCTCCAGCACTGCCCCTACGTCCAATGCAGTTTGAAAGATCACATCCGAGGCCCATAATATTTCCACCTTTAATTCTTCCAGAATTCTCGGTACCTTTCCATCAAGACTAGAGGATTTATTCAGTTTCCGTAAAGTGAATCTTTTCAGCATGCAATTTCTGTTAGCCTGCTGATAACTTCCCTTTTAATGAAACTTTCATAATATCTGCTTCCCCTGTGAATGCAATATTTTAACCGTGTCCTCTGTGAAGATTGGATCTTTAGTATGCCCAATTATTTTGCTCACCAACCTTTTTACAATTCATATACTGTAATTACAGAATGTACTGGGGTTAATTTGTTGTTTGCTTATCTTTTATCGTAACCTCTCTTCACCTTCCCCATTTTATTTTGTCACCTCCTGTACCTAATGTAATCTTATTAGTTATTAACCTAAACAGGTTCATTTGCCATGATTATCAATCATGAATTTGAGGTTTAATTCCATTATGTCACACAGGACTAAAGTATGACAGATGCAGTTGTAAGTTCTTCTTCCAATGTGATAGCCTCCTTGGCATCATATCAGGCTTCCTCTAATTTACTGCTACCTTCCCAGTGACCAATAATTCCTTCACAATGATTGTCAGCATTCCTTCGAATTGCAGTCTGTTCCTGGGGATTTATTAAGTCATCTCATTTATATAATTAATTCATTTTGGTTTATTTCTGTTTCAAGGAAGCGTTTGCTCGTGTATTTCATTATAAATATGTGGAAGAACTGATCATTCAGCATATTTGCCAGCTTGAGCCTATTCATTTTCAAACAATTTGCATATTTAAAGTAATCACCTCTTCTCTGTCTGACCTTCCGTGACTGATGTACTTATCAGCCTTCTTGCTATTATGTTTGTATGTATAGTGATGCCTTTAGCTCTGTTTACTCCTTTAATTACCGTTATGATGGTGCTGCACATTCTAGTATTCATTCCAATTTATGACAAGTCATGCTGTGTGTGGTGGTCATCTTGCATTTTCCTTTTTATATTTTTCTCATTGTTAATCCAGTTATTGCAGCACCCAGTCAGTCTACCCGAACGAGGAACACACTTATTTTTCATACTCCCGATAAGTTATAGTGGTTTTCAACAACCTTAAACCACAAATCTCAAGACTTGGAAAAGATTTTGCTATCAAGTGAGCCCAGCTAAAACAGGGCTCAAAGCAATGAAAGTGTTTCAAACCTAAGGAAGTGAGTCATGGCATTTACTTGAGGAAAAGTCTTTGGCATAGATCTCAGACTCTAAGGAATTGTTACGACAAGTGGGAATGGTGTTTCAGGGCAGACAGTTGGATGTTGTGCCTGTTGGGGTGGTCTTGGCTCAAACAAAATGTTAGTTTGCTATTTTAAATCACTTCCTGATTTCTGAAGCAATATTTAATAATATTAAGGGGGCTTTCGAACGAGCAACTTGTGCCAGGGGTCCCACAAGACAGGAAATCATTGCGAAGTAAAATATAATGCAGATTTATCAAGATGTCAGCCTGGATATATACACAGCCTGGAGCCACATAGACATGACCTAGACCCGGTGCTGGACATCTCCACCCAGACAAGACAGTTTAGGAGTACTGCTGTCAGATATAGTCAAGGGAGAGTCAGGTAGGCACTTTGTAAATCCCTTCTGACACTAAACTACTTAACAAATGTGCTGAAGACGCCGGCAACAGATAAATAAATGAAGCTTTCGACACACGTGAAGTCACTTGCAATCAGGCCAATTGGAAAGATGAGCAGCAGTACCTGCTTTCATGGTTTTAAAAGCAGCAATATAATTAAAGTATAACATCATCTAATACTGAAGGAAACAAATTCATCGTAATTAACGAGAGAAGGGGCTTGGTGGGGTGGGTGAGTGAGTGGGCGGGGTGACTATCTCTGATGTTGCTGCTAACTTTAGTATCAGAATACTAATTCATTAATATGTTTTGTGTAGGATTTTTAAAAACAGAATTGTTCTTATGATGTTAACATCACCGGCAAGGCCATTACTTATTACCCATGTTTCATTGCTCCTCAGAGGGTGGTGGTGAGCTGCCTTCCAGAATTGCTGCTGTCCATTTGGTGTAGGTTTTGACCAGCAACAGAGAAAAAACAGTGATGCACTTCCAAGACAGGATGGTGTATGACCTTGAGAGGAACTTGCAGGTTGTTATTTTCCCATATATCTGCTTCCCTTTAAGGTGGTAGAGCCCACAGGCTCAGTAGAAACTGTCAAAGGGTCCTGGATGGTCTACCACATGTAGCTTGTTGGTAATCCACACTTACCAACTTGTCATCAGTTGTGGAGATGGTAATTATTTAAGATGGTTGGAGTCGTGATTACAAGATTTTCTTGTTGGTATTGAACTTCTGAATTTGCTGAAGCTGAGTGCATCCAAACAAGAATATTTCATCACACTCCTGACTTTTAGATGTTGAAGAGGTGTTTGTACACCGGGAAGCACCACAGAATTCCCAGCCTCTGACCTGCAATTAATCTGCCTGGTGGAAGGACTGAGAACCAGAGTGAACTAACTAAGCTGAATGGTGAGAGAAATGACGATGAGGAAATAATTAGTTACACAACGAGAGGGTGGGCTCAGTAAATTCCTGCCTGAGAGTGTGCTGAAGGCAGATTCTATCATAGCTACAATAAGAGAATTACTTGAAGAGGGCAATATTTACAGGAAAAAAGGAAGATTAGTAGGACTAGCTGAGTTATAGCTGAGTTCATCTTGGATGCAATGGGTTGATATTGCCTGATGAGATGTGGATGCTGCTAGCTAGGCTAACATGTTCACCCATTCCTAACTGCCCTGCAGAAAATGGTGGTCAGCTGCTGCCCTGAACTGCTAGTATTTTCGAGTGTAAGGTCAACCATATTGCTTTTAAGGAAGCAACTGCAGGATTTTAACACAGTGACAGTGATGGAACAGTGATAAATTTCCAAGTCAGGATGGTGCGTGTGAATTGGAAGGTGATCCTACAGTGGTGGCATTCCCATTCATCTGCTGCCTTTGTCCTTCTAGGTTAGTAGAAGTCATGGGTTTAGAAGGTGCTGTTGGAAGAGGCTTGGTGAGTTGCAGCATTGTAGATGGTACACACTGCTACCACTGTGCATCAGTGATGAAGGGAGTGAATATTGAAGATGATGGACTAGGTGCTAATGAAGTGTAATACTGGGCCCTGGATGGGGTTGAAGTTTTTGAATGTTGTTGGAGCTGCACCTATCCAGGAAAGTGAAAAATGTTTAATCACACAACTGACTTGCACATTGTAGGGGTAAGGAGTTTGAAGATGAGTTACCTGCCAAAGAATCCCTAACCTCTGACCTATTTTTGCAGCCATTGTATTTATGTGGCTGGTCCAGTTTCGCTGCTGATTAATGATGTTGAATAGGGGTGTCGCAGCAAAGGCAATTCAATTGATCGTAAAGGGGTGATGGTTAGATTCTCCCTGTTGGATGATCATTGCCTGGTACTAATCTGGTGTATATATTGTGTTGCTTATCATCCCAAGCTGAGATGTTGTTCAGAAGTTGACTTCTTCATTACCTGAGGAGTTGTGAATGGTGCTGAGCATTGTACAATCATCGATAAATCTTGATCTAACTATGATACAACTGAAGTTGAGCCTCGGACTCTATCCTGAGGAACTCCTGTAGTAAAGCCCTTGGACTGAGATAATTGGCCTCCAACATACATAACCATCTTCCTTTGTATTCTGAAACTAGCTAGCAGAGAGTATTATAGATTCCCATTGACTAATTTTTCTGGGACTCTCTGAAGCCATATTCAGTCAATACTACCTTGATCTCAAGGGCAGTCACTCTCACCTCACCACTGGACTTCAGTTCTTGTGTCTCGGATGGAAGCAAGGAATGGTGACTCCCTTTTCTTCAGGTGAGGTTGCTAAACCTATAACTAAACTGAGAGCTACATGGGCAACACAGTCACTTCTACAGGGAAAGGGATTGATTTTCTCTACAGAAAGTTTGATGGGAGCTAAGGTATTAATGTGATTGGTGGATAATATATTCCTGTTCCCTAGTAAATACAACCTGTGTTAGCGTGGATGACATTGTGGTATATAGTCGTACATGAAATGAACATTTGGAGAGTTAGGGAACTTGTTTACACAATTACAGTCAAATCTAGGAAAACGTGAATTCACAAAAGCCAAGATGCCATACTTAGGGCATGTTCTGGGACAAGGACCAGTGTCATCCAGAATGACAAAAATAAAAGTTTTAATTGACTTTCCCAGTGCTAAAGGACGGAAGAGATAATGAGGTTCTTGGAACTATGTAGATTTTATCGCATGTTTGTGCCTCACTTTAGTACAGTAGCTATGCCTTTGACTGATTTGCTGCATAAACAACTGAAGGTGGTCCAACCTACAGAATGCCAGGCAGCCTTTGAAAAGCTGAAAGCAATTTTAATGAATGAACCTGTATTAATTGGATCTAACTTAAACAAATCATTTAAATTAGCAGTAGACACTAGTTACTTTGGAATTGGATCAGTACTCTTACAGGTTGATGAGACTGGAATTGAGATGCCTATGGTTTATTTTTTGAAGAAATTGAACAGACATCAACAGAAATATTCAATGATTGAAAAAGAAGCATTAATGGTGTTAACAGCTCAGAAACACTTTGAAGTTCATATATATAAAATAGGCTCTTTAAAACTGTCATTTTTACGGATCATAATCCACTGAGATTCATGGAACACTTTAGAAATAAGACTCCAAGGTTATTCAGAGATTAGGTCTGCAGTCGTTTAATATGAAAATTGTACGTTTTTCTAGAAATAAAATGTAATTGCTGATGCCTTATTCTGAATGTAAACTGCTGCATATTTAAGAATGTGACAGAGAAAGTTGAATAGCGAATAAGAATCTGGTGTGGGAAGAAAAAGGAATGATTGTGAGTTTTGTGTCTTGCTTGCCATTTAAGTGTTGCTAACTTGTCATGAAACTTTGTTTAAAAAAAATGTTTTGAGGGTGAAGGCATGTTTTTATTCTTTTATCAATTCTTATTTGGAGACATGAACTGGGAATTATGAGTTGAAGATGACCTTTGAACTTTGAGAAACAGTTTGTGATAAAAGGAAAAGAACAGACTAAAGAAGCTCCTGTTTGTTTGTGATGAGAGTGGTGCTGTTCAGGCAGCATCCGAGGAGCAGGAAAATCGACGTTTCGGGCAAAAGCCCTTCATCCGGAATACAGGCAGAGAGCCTGAAGGGTGGAGAGATAAATGAGAGGAGGGTGGGGGTGGGGAGAAAGTTGCAGAGAGTACAATAGGTGAGTGGGGGTGAGAATGTTTGTGAGGCCAGCCCTGATGGTTATTTGATTAAAGAGGTTCCAACAGACACAGCAATCCCGGGATGAGCGTAGTGTTTAACCAGCTAGTAGATGTTGGCTGTTAATGAGGTGCAATACATGGGAACTGGTTCCAGCAAGTCTGGATGAGACCTTATATTCAAGCAGAAGACTATTGTTGAAAGATAATACATGCCTTGGAGAAACACGATCAGGGTGGGACCAGAGTTGGAGTTGTTCTTTTTTGAACAGTGTTTTCTGGGAAGAAGAATCTCTCTGCTGATGTCATAGCCTAAGGATTTGAAAGCTCCTTGCCAGTTTCCAGACGTCCAAAGAGTAAAAAGCTGAGTTAGGAGCATTGCTACCTTTACCTGAGTGAACTGAAAACGTGACCCTGATCAATGTTTTCAGAAAAACAATGAAGGCATCCACATCTATGCCTCTCAGACGACACATCATGAAAATCATTTAAGTAATCTTAAATGTTTTGTTATTTTAGTTATCCACTAATCATTAACTGAGTTTGTATCTCTGCCTGTCTTTTGTGCTGGACTCCCCCATCATTGAGGATGGCGATATTTATGATGCCGCCTCCTCGTCTTATCTGTTTAATTTTGCATTGCCATTCCTGACTGACTGTGATAGGAGTTTGGATCTGATCCATCAGTTATGGGGTTGTTTAGCCTTATCTATTGAATGTTGTGTTTGTTGTTTTGCAGACAAGTGGTTCTCTATTGTAAGGTCACCAAGTCGATACTTTATTTTTAGGTATGCCTGGTACACTACTGGCATGTCCTCCTGTACTCTTCACTGAGCCAGGGATTGATCACCTGGCTTCATGGTAATGGTAGAGTGGCATTTAGCATGGTGAGGGTAGGAGTCAGGAGATGTCTAAGACATTGTCTACAAGGTATGGCTCTGTGAAAATGATATGTTAGGCTGTTGTTTCATGAGTCTGTAGGACAACTCTCCTAATTTGGGCACAAGGTCCAGAATTTGATATTAGGACTTTGCAGTATCATCATTTTCTTTGTTATTTCCAGTGCCTATGTTGATTTCAGGTGATTGGTCTAGTTTCATTTCTTTCTTTGGACTTGGCAGCAGTCCCTCCAAAGAGCTACCCACCCATTTACCCATGACTAATCCATCTAACACTAGTGGGCAATTTAGCATGGCCAATTCACCTAACCTGCACATCTTTGGACTGTTGGAGGAATACGGAGCACCCGGAAGAAACCGACGCAGATACGGGGAGAACGTGCAAACTCCACACTGACAGTTGCCCGAGGTGGGAATCGAACCCGGGTCCCTGGCACTGTGAGGCAGCAGTGCTAACCACTGAGCCACCGTGCCGCCCCATTGACTAGCTTGTTAGGCCATTTCAGTAGATAGTTAAGAGTCAACCACATTCCTGCATACCTGAAGTCACATGTGGTCAGAACAGGTAAGGACAGTAAATTTCTTTCCCTAAAAGACATTCGCATCCTCCTGTATTATAACCATTCTAAGATTCTATACATCTCTCCATGTGACTGTAGGTCTAGATGGAAGAATGACAGAAAGGGAAGTAGTAGCACAAAAAGAATAGATATTGTAAATTAAACTGTCAAACCACATTTCCACAAACAGAGCTGAAGGGAAACTTTATTACATTTTCTTGTCAGAGCAACACTTTTAAGATTTGCTCTTTAGCTAAATTTTATTTCCACTGATTTTATTCCAGTTCTCTTGAAAACCGTGTCCTGGGATAATGGTTGTTACTAGTCAGTACAATAATATATGAAATGTCATTACACAGGTTGTGAGGGCTCCTGACAGGATCAGTCTTGACTGGACAATTCTTTAACGCCAGCCATGATCTCTGAAGTGATTGTGCTACCTTCTGTTGTAACGGCAGATGGTTGGTAATGATTTATCTGGCATGCTGGCATAGCATTTCCACCAATGGGCACCACATGGGCTAGGATGT
Source organism: Chiloscyllium plagiosum (assembly GCF_037043375.1). NCBI lineage: Eukaryota > Metazoa > Chordata > Chondrichthyes > Orectolobiformes > Hemiscylliidae > Chiloscyllium > Chiloscyllium plagiosum. The sequence goes on along the minus strand of NW_028270166.1, from coordinate 37,662,147 downwards.
TTTTCTTCAGCATCTTCTCTTCCCTGTGTCATGGTTTCACTCTTGAGTATTGTAGAGTCATAGAGATGTATAGCACAGAAAAAGGCCCTTCAGTCCAACTCACCTGTGCCACCCAGATACCCTAAATTAATCTAGTCACATTTGCCAGCATTTGGCCCATATCCCTCTAAACCCGTCCTATTCATAACCCATTCAGATGCCTTTTAAATGTTGCAATTGTACAGCCTCCACCATTTCTTCTGGCAGCTCATTCCATACACACACCACTCTCTGTGTGTAAACGTTGTCCCTTAAGTACCTTTAAATCTTTCCCCTCTCACCTTAAATCTATGCCCTCTAGTTTTGGACTCCCTTACCCTGGGAAAAAGACTGACTATTTACCCTATCCATGCCTCTCATGATTTTTTTAAACCTCGATAAGGTCACCCCTCAGTCTCTGATTCTCCGGGGAAAATAGCCGCAGCCTGTTTAGCCTCACCCTATAGCTCAAACCCACAAACCCTGGCAACATTCTTGTAAATCTTTTCTGAACCCTTTCAGGTTCCACAACATTTCCAATAGCAGGGAGACCAGAGTAGAATGCAGTACTCCAAACCATGGCCTAACCAATGTCCTGTCCAGCCGCAACATGACCTTCTGCAGTTGATGAGAGAAAGTTTGTCATCTGGGAGCTTCCATGGTGCATTCCAGATATTCAGCCATCAATAGGGATTACAGCTTTACTTAGCTGGAGGGAAAGGGAGCTCCAATTGGCAACTGGGAGGGGCTGCATCCTCAAGAATCAGAGCCGGGTTGATATGATGAGACAAGAAGTAGATTGGTTACTCATTCAAGACAGATGGGAATTGTTGATTGCTTCAGAGGTTTGTTAGGCTGTGGAATTCTCTTTTCCAGAGACCAGTGGAACGTGGGGCATTGAACATCTCATAGAATTATAGAATCCCTGCCATTTGGCCCAACAAGTCCACACCGACCCTCTGAAGAGTACTCCACCCAACTTCATTCCCCTGCCCTATTATTCTACATTTCCCCTGACTAATGCACCTAACCTGCACATCCCTGAACACTATGGGACAATTTAGCATGGCCAATTCACCTAACTTGCACATCTTTGGACTGTGGGAGGAAACTGGAGCACCCGGAGGGAACCCACGCAAACACGGGGGGAATGTGCAAACTCCACATTGTCACTCGAGGCTGGAAACAAACCTGTGTTCCTGGTGCTGTAAGGCAGCAGTGCTAACCACTGAGCCACTGTGGTGCCCTAAACCTACATCTTTAAAGCTAGATCATATTGTTAACTGACAAGTGTATGAAAGGGTACAAGGGATGGACAGGGATATGGCATTGAGGCCACAATCAGATTGACCACCACTATCCAATCAAATGGCATGACATGGAACAAGGGGTCGACTGGCCCTTTCTTTCTCTTGGTCCATCTGCTTACATGTAGTGGCTCCATGTATTGGTAACTAGAACAGTTTTAACTGATGAAACACTGCCTGTATGTCTGTGCTCACTTGGAAATCCATTCACTGTGATTACGATGGCACCCTGTGCAGAAACTTCCTTGACCAGATGGTGGGGGTGGGGATTGTGATCATTCAGGCAATTTTCACTTAACTTTGCGACTGTGCCACAGTGATGAGTTTCCGAATGTGGCAAATGCCTGGCTAGACAAACGATAAAAATATTACCATACATTTTGTTCACTGTCTGTAAGGTACATTGTGATTATGGGCCAGCTGAGCAGTGTGACCTAGCTTGTGAGCCATCTTGGGACTAGCTCTGGGTAATGTTGGCAGTGCCATAGTAGGGCGAGCATGGTTGTATTTGCACATAGATCAAGGGGCAAATAAGTTTTGTTTTTAAATAAATAAATTTATTCCAGACTATCTGGGTGGAGTTTGCATGCTCTCCCCGTGCCTGCTTGGGTGTCATCTGGGTACTTCAGTTTCCATTCACAGTCCAAAGATATGCAGGTTAGGTGGATTGGCCATGCTAAATTGCCCATCATGTCCAGGGATGTGCAGGCTAGGTGGATTAGCCATGGGAAGTGCAGGGTTGTGGGATTTGGGTAGAAGGCTGGGACTGTGTGAGGTATCCTTCAGAGGGTTGGTGTGGATTTGATGGGCCGAATGGCCTGCTTCCACACTGTAGGGGTTTTATGATTCTATGAAATATCAGTGCATCAATATTGCCAGCAATCAGCAGGCTGTGCCCCAAGGGAATGTGGGGCCAGAGAAGAGGAGCTGGGCTAAGTGGTGCTGCCTCTGAATAAAGCTCCACATTGCAAGTCTAGGGTCAGTTCATTTACCCTACATGTATGAAAGACTTGTTCTCAATTTACACTTTCTGAAGCAGCATGCATGGAACCTATCATGTCTGATGGACGGAGCCTTTGCTATGTTCTTTCTTCCCTGCCAGTTTTCTCCCCTTTTTCTCCTGAAGGAAGAGTTGAACAGATATGGATTGTCTTCTGATAACACATCCATATGGCCCTTAATTGTATCCATTGGGGTTAAGTACAATATACCTGAAGGGCACCAGTTGATATTCACTTGTACACATATAAAGAGAAGCTTACTGACACAGAAAGTAATGTGGAATCAGGAGATCCATACCTGCAGTGTTTCAACCTGACAATAAATCTATGTGAAATGGCTCTTCTTTTTCTTTTACCTTTTATTAGTACAAAATAACATAATAGGCATGACTTAAAGGTGAACAGTGATGCCAATATTTAAACTTCTGTGCATTCATTAGAGTTGATGGCTATAATACTACGATATTGTTAACAATTGAGTTCTCCCAAAGGCCGTGTTTCCTCGACAATGTTACAAAGGCAGAGTTCCCTGATGACAATTGTAGCTAATCATTGAGGTCTGATACTGTCGTACCCAACTGTTCATTGTGTTATGTCCAGGTAGAAGGGGTAGGCTGGTTCTTGTTCCAAATCTTCACAGATAACAACAGACATTGAATGTAAAAGTAAGGTGATATTGTTAATTTAAAAATATTAGACTGCATTTAATTCAGTATCAGAAACAAATCAGCCAGGTCTTTCAAGTTAATATATATGACAGACTAAACTTCGGTTAACATCACAAAATAATTATTTACAAATTGTCCAAATATTGGTCTATAGCCAAAGTCACATAAGTTATTGGTACTGGAGTTTCTGGCGGAATCAGTTGTAAAGACAGTGGTGTCCTTTTAAAAAGAAACCCTCCACTTGTGGCAATGAGATCTTCCAGTTGGTTTTAACTGTCAGACATTAATAAGAGAGGTTTGAGAGAATAGAACGAGAACGGGCAGTTTCTCTATGTCAGAACCAACTAATATGTTTCACGGCTGCAAACTGGGTCATGTGACTTCTTTGAAAGCTTTGCAGACTTGGTAACTCCAGTCAGGCAGCCTGTGTATATTGCAACATGTTTGCTGTTATGGACTTTGCTTTAAGAAGTGGTCTTTACAAATCTGCAAGTCATACATTCGTCCAGCCATTTATAAGTATTATAAAATGAATACATCAATACATCTAGTCAATGACATTACAATTGATCATGAAGATAACACATCTTTAGAACAGCTGGAATAACCACAAACATAACAATAAATTTCTCATTTTAGTCTATCACCCAAAGGTGTGACCACTGAACCTTGATGTTAGAGGAAGGAGAACATCTTTTTTCCACCAAAACCTGCACTGAATTACTTTCATGGAATTGGGCATGAACTCTGCCATTCGCTTGGTTCCAAGACTATTGCTAATCTCTCCTGAGGTCACGCAATGGACTGCAGCAACTGTCCATTCAGCCCATCAAGTCTGCACTTGATGCTCTCCTCCATGTGACTAGACGTTCTGTTCACTCCACGTATCCTCTGATATTCCTTTCCAAGCGGCTCTTTAATGCCCCTTTGAGAAAATTTCTTATGAGTTCTGGTTTTGACAGAACATTTCACATTCTAAACCTTCCTAAATTCTCTGCTGGACTGCTCTGGTCCACATCTTCAAAAAAATACTCATAAAAGAGGTCCGTTTGGGATTGAGGGGAGAGGAAGTTTTTTGCATAAGCTTTGACATTCCTTTGTTCCCTAACATAAGTGCAGTGATGGAACATGGTCAGCCAGGTGGAGCTCATAGAATATGAGTCCCCTGATAGGGGCTGTTAACCTGATGCGATCAGGGAGCCCTGGCTGACAGAGATAAACAGGAATGTCAGAAGTTCTGCTCACACTAGGTGCCAGCACTGAGCTAACTGGGTCAGTCTCATATACTGTGCACCTATAAATAAAACAGTGACATGGTGATGGGATACCAGCCTTCATGGACTTACTTAAGTAAACTCCAAAGTCTGGGCAGAATGTTGAACTCTTTATCTCATCACAAACATTTCATAATCTCGAAGACCACTATCAAGTAACTCAGTCTTCTGGATGCCCTTACATACAGCCTTAATTTCTTAGTTCCAGTAGTTTTATAGCTTACAGTCCCAGCATAAATGTCAGCCTTCACCTCTGGTAGACATTGCAGTAAATCTGACCCCTTTCTATTGCTTTCATACTCCACTGCAGGCCCTGGTCTTGACACACTTGTGTTAGGTAGAGAAAATTCAAACCAGTACAAATAGAAACTGCATATTTGTGGACAGTGTGTGAGATTAGGGTTGACACCTGGGCCTAATATTTCATGATAGGACAATCTGTTGATACTCTCATGAAGAAGATACTAACGTCGGGGGCGGGGGGGGGGAGGGGATGATAATATGGTTAAAATTTTACCAGCACTCTGGAGATGGGTTAGGAAGTGAAAGGCTTGAGAAAATGATGCTGAAGATTTCAATCATTACAGCATATTCCCAGAGGTAGGAGCAGCAGAGATACAACCTCCTACCACCTGGCAACTGATTGATATAAATGGCAACACATAAATTGAATTTTGAAGCTTCAAACAATACCTCTCAAAACCTTAACACGCTGTGTATATTGGTCTGGGCGGTTGGCATTTTGAAATGTCATCAGCATCTGACCCAAAGAGTAGTAAATTTTTGCAACATTGTACAAAAAGCCAACACAAACCTTGCCACCCCACCCCTAAGCATTGAAGATATTGCTTAGTAAGATGTGTGTGTTTGTGGGATGAAAAACTGAAGCTGAATATGACATTGGTCAAAATGGATGTTGACTAAAGCATCAGGTATAAACAAACATTTTGGGGGCTGGAATAATGGGGCAGTTTTATATGCTAGGTTGATTGGTACACCACGATTTATGTTGCTTCAGTTAGTCATCAGTTGGCAACCCACTTGCTGCCGTAAGACGATAAGAAATATGAAACAGGAGTAGCCACTCGGCTCTTTGAGCCTGCTCCACCTTTTAAGAATGTATGATTCTGACATTCCTCATGTCCTGGTTCTGTTCGCCGAGCTGGAAGTTTTTGTTGCAAACGTTTCGTCCCCTGGCTAGGCGACATCATCAGTGCTTGGGAGCCTCCTGCGAAGCGCTTCTTTGATGTTTCCTCCGGTGTTTATCAAAGAAGCGCTTCGCAGGAGGCTCCCAAGCACTGATGATGTCGCCTAGCCAGGGGACGAAACGTTTGCAACAAAAACTTCCAGCTCGGCGAATAGAACCACAACAACGAGCACCCGAGCTACAAATCTTCGCACAAACTTTGATTCCTCATGTCCATTTTCCTGCCTTTTCTCTATAATCCTTGATTCTCTTGCTGATCAAGAATCTATCTACCTCAGCCTTAAATATAAACAAGAACTTTATCTCCACAACTCTGTCTGGAAAGGCATTCCAAAAGACACTCAATCCTCTGAGAGAAGAAATTCCTCCTTATCTCAGTTTTTAATTGGTTCCCTTTATTCTATCTGATCCAATGCTCTCTAGTCCAATTCTCTCCCAAGGGGGAACATCCTCTCAGCTGTCAAGCCCCTTGAGAATCCGACATGTTTCAGTGAGATCACCTCATTCTTCTGAGCTCCTGTGAATCAAGTCTCAACCTGTTTAGTCTTTGCTCATAAGACAATCTCTCTTTACCAGGGATCATCCCAGTGAACCTTCTCTGCACTGGCCCCATTGAAAGCTTTCCTGAAATAAAGGGACCAAAACTGCTCACACACTCCATGTATGTTCTCACCGGCACCTTGTACAGTTGCAGCAAGATTTCCCTACTCTTATACTCCAACCATCTTGAGATAAAGGCCAACATTACATTAGCCTTCCTGATTACCTGGTGTACCTGTGTGTTAGCTTTCTGTGTTTTAGGCACAAGTGCCCCCAAGTCCCGCTGTTTTGCAGCATTCTGCAGTTTCTATTTAAATAATATGTTCTTATGTTCTCCCATCCAAAATGAACAATTCCACATTTGCCTACATTATACTCCATTTGCCAATGTTTGCCCACTTGCTTAACCTATTAATATCTCTCTGCTAACTGTTTGTATCCCTCTCATGACCTGTCTTTCCACCCATTTTCATGTCACCTGCAAATTTGGCTACAATGCATTCACCTCCTTCCTCCAAATCATTATCATACATTGTAAACAGTTGAGATCCTAGCACTGCATTTGGTGGTGGCACAGTGGCTCAGTGGTTAGCACTGCTGCCACACAGCGCCAGGGACCCGGGTTCAATTCCTGCCTCGGCTGACTGTCTGTGTGGAGTTTGCACATTTTCCCCATGTTTGCGTGGGTTTCCTCCGGGTGCTCCAGTTTCCTTCCACAGTCCAAAAGATGGACAGGTTAGGCGAATTGGCCATGCTAAATTGCCCATAGTGTTAATCAGGGGTAAATATAGGTTAGAGATATGGGTCTTGGTGGGTTATTCTTCGGAGGGTCGGTGTGGACTTGTTGGGCCGAAGGGCCTGTTTCCATACTGTAGGGAATCTAATCACTGATCCTAGTGGAACTGCACTGGTTACAGGTTGCCAACTTGAAAAAAATACCCCTTATCCCCACTTGCTATTTCCTGCCCTTGATCGAGTTCCTTATCCACACCAATATATTGCCTCCAGCACCATGGGCTCATATCCTATGACTTAATCATTCATGAGGTACCTTATTGAATGCCTTCTGGACGTTAAAATACAGCGCATCTACTGGTTCCCCTCGATCCACTCTGGTTGAGACTTCCTCAAAAAAACTCTTAACAAATTAGTCAAACATGATTTCCCTTTATGAAGCCATGCTGATTCTGCTTGATTAGATTACTGTTTTCCAAATGTTCTGCTAATAATCCCCTAATAATTGATTCCAATACTTTTCTAACAATGCATATTAGGCTGATCGGACTATTTTAGTTACCCACTTTCTTGTCCCTCCTCTTTTGAGTAGGGCTGCCACATTTGCAGTTCTCCAACCACAGAGTCATAGAGGTCTACAACATGGAAACAGGCCCTTCAGCCCAACTTGCCCATGCCTCCTAGGCTTCACAATTAATCTAGTCCCATTTGCCTGCATTTGGGGCAAAACCCATCCATGTATCAGTCCAAATGTTTCTTAAATTACAAAATTGTCCTTGCCTCGGCCGTTACCGCTGGCATCCCGGTTCTAGACACTCACTACCTTCTGTGTGAAACAATTACTCCTCTGGACCCTTCTGTAACATTCCCTTCTTACCTTAAACCCATGTCCTCTATATCCTTTCTATAGTAAAGTGAACAGAACAGCATACAATGCTGCAAATATGGCCTTACCCACAATCTTCTGGTACTTCCCCAGAATCCAAGGACCTTTGCAAAATTGCAATCAATGCATCCACTACCTCCATAGCGTATTTGGAAAAGAATGAATAGAGTCCTCACAGTGTGGAAGTAGGCTATTTGGTCCATAGTGTCCACACAGACCCTCCGAAGAGCAACCCACCCAGATCCACCTAACTACCCTATCCCTGTAAACATGTATTTCCCATGGCTAATCCACCTAGCCCACACATCCCTAGACACTGTGGGCCATTTAGCATGGCCAATCCACCTAACCTGCACATCTTTGGACTTTTGAACACATTTTGCGAGTGATGGATCTGGCTGTGATGGAAGGGAGACAGGTAAGTTGTGGTACCCTCCAAGAAGATTAATTTTAAAAATAAGTAGATAGATCCTTGTTCAGTACGGGGTTGAAAGTTTATCAGTGACGAGGATGTGGATTTGTGGCTACATCAGATCAGTCATTAACTTATTGAATGATAGAACGGAGTCAAGGGCTGAATGGCCTAATCCCATTTCTGATTGATATGTTTATCTGTGAAGGGAGCTTTCTTAGTGCACGGCCCACTGTGATTCCCTGTGGCTTTGACTCTGCCACTGGAAGCGTTACACGCACCCTGCATTTCCCAGACCTCCATGCCTGGTCACTGCATATTAGAAGTTAAAAACGTAAAAGCTGTAGCTGTAATTGACCTGTATCTTAGAATTCCATTGCATAAACTCAGATCCCACTTTCATTTTCCACTGGCGTGAGTACCCACCATTTGAGAAAATTTAATCCTACAAAGGGAAATGGCACACCAGCAAGAGGCTCCACCTTCCAAATAGAAAGATGAAATTTGGGTGAGGGTGAAAAAAAATTAAAGTAGGCATTTTATAAGAATTTTCTATTTCAAGCACAGGGCTTGGAGAAAAATAGAGGAACAGAGGGATCTTTGGGTACTTATTCACAGATCCTTGAAGTTGGCAGAACACGGGAATAGAAGAAAGTGAGGACTGCAGATGCTGGAGATAAGAGTCACTCACAAGAGGGCATTGTTTTAGATTAAGGGCAGACTCGATGGGCCGAAGGGCTGTTTCTATGTTGGATGAATCTATGGATCTATGAAGTAATAAGAACCGGGGGAGTATGGTTTAATATTTGTCTTGAGGACCCCACAATTTGGGGCAACTTGCTGTCTACACTTTGTGTGATCATCTTTTATCCCCAACTCATTGTTTTATGGCAACTGTGATGGCATGTCCTGGGGGCCTTTGTGACTGTTTTGCACTTCACAATCTGGGCAGCAGAGGGGTAATTTAACAAGGCTAAACTCTGTAACCTCGATAACCAGTAATAAGAGTTCTTGTAGTGTGTTCATTGATCCTGTCTTGGAACCAAAAGCTCTGGGTTCAAGTCTTACTGTTGCTGAACAAGGAAGCTGATTCATTATAAGGCCAAACAGGTTGATAATCTTTTAAAAATAAAAATAGAATCCCTACAGTGTGGAAAAAGGCGATTTGGCCCAACAAGTCAACACCAACCCTCCGAAGAGGATTCCAACCAATCCCGTCCTCCTACCCTTTCCCTGTAATCCTATATTTCTCATGCCTAATGCAACTAACCTACACATCCCTGGACACTATGGGTAATTTATCATGGCCAATCCACCTGACCTGCACCCGAGCACCTGGAGGAAACCCACGCAGACACGGAAAGAACATGCAAACTCCTCACAGACAGGCGTGCAAGGATGGAATCGAACCCAGGTCCCTGGCACTGTGGGGCAGCAATGAGTCACTGTGATAATCAATCTGTAAATGCTTCAGATGCACCAATGGCAGGATGTAAGAGCAGGAGACTCCCTCATGAGCCAGCACCGTGTGGTACCTGCGGAAGAATAGCAAGTTCCACATGCCTCCCCAAAATACCCTCTGCACAGGTTCCTGCTATGAGTAAGAGTCATCCTCATTCTGAGGGATCACCACATAGATGGAGGGTCTGGTATATTACACCACAAGTTGATTCTGGGAGCTGGTTGTCTGGTGAGACTCTATGGCTGAATGCAGCCGACAGAACATCTCTCTCCTCCAAGTGACATGACCAGCTTGTTCTCCCATTAGCACTGGCACTCAGGCAAGCCAGTGCCATCTCCTTTAAATTTCAAATCTTGCCTCTTGTCCCAAGGGATAACAATAACGTTCCATTTCCAATAGGATACATGACAGAGGATAGAGATTTCCAGGCAGATTCCTTTATAATTATACAACAATGAAATGAGGAAGTCTCTTTATTTAGCTGTGACAGCTGAGATCATTATGAGGGAACTTTATTCACCCCAAAGCCATGATCTGTATGCTCACATCTGTTAGACCCTCAATGGCTTGGCTGATAAAGTCAGGATGTTACAGAGTCAAGGGCTGGATTTTACTGCAGCCCGATGGTGGGGGAAAAGGGGCTCCAGATATTGCATTTTTTGACTGAGATTAATTCAGCACCTTTCCCAGAGGTACCCTGTGAATAGATTGATACTATGAGGGTGGAAATGCTGTGGGAGGGGACATATGCCCAGCTGGAGCAGTAGGGCAGGGGATCCTCCCTTGGACCCCACCCTATCACATGGAACCTCTGAACCTGTGGTGACCCCAGGGTTGGCGCAGGGCAGTTGGGTTCTCAAAGTTGGCAGCATTGCACGTTGGAAGAGGGCAGCTCCTCTGCCACTCACCCCAAATAGGACACTTATTTCAATTGGCTGCTCATTTCTAGACAGCAGACAGCCAAGCTGGCTGCAGTTTGTCACTGGGAGACCTCTCCAAGATGGATTTCTTTCATCATATGGCTGAGGGAACAGTTCTAGTTTGATCTTGAGGTTAATATCCATTTTCTCAGTTCAGCTGGCACAATGTGATTGGTTATCATAGAGTCATACAGCAAGGAAACAGACCCTTCAGCCCAACATATCCATGCCAATGAGGTTTCCTAAACTAGACTAGTCCCATTTACCTGCGTTTGACCCTTGTCCCTTTAAACCTTCCCTATCCGAATACCTGGCTGGATGTCTTTTAAATGTTGTAATTGTACCTGCCTCACAAATTCCTCTGGCAGTTCATTCCAGATACATACCACCTTCTGTGTGGAAAGTGTACCTCTTGAGCCCCCTTTTACATCTTTCCCCTCTCACCTTAAACCTATGCCCCCTAGTTTTGAACTCCCGTACACTGGGGAAAAGACATTGGCTATTCACCTTATCTATGTCCCTCATGATTTTATAAACTCAACCTCTTACACTCAAGGGAAAAAAAGTCCAAGCCTATCTAGCTTCTTCTTATAACTCAAACATACCAGTCTCAGTAACATCAAATGTGACGTGATACATTTTGGAAGGTCAAGTACAGATGGAAATTGTACAGTGAAAGGCTGAACCCTTAGGAGCATTGATGTGCAGAGGGATCTCGGTATGCAAGTCCACAAATCACTGAAGGTGGCAGCAGCAGGTAGATAATGTAGTAGAAAAAGCCTATGCCATGCTTGCCTTCATTGGAATGGGCATTGAGTGTAAAGGTAGACAAGTTATGCTGCAGCTTTATACAACTTTAGTGAGGCCAGACTTGCAATATTGCACATAGTTCTGGTCATCACACTATCAGAAGGATGTGGATGCTTTGGAGATGGTACAGAAAAGGTTTACCAGGGTGTTGTCTGGAATGAGGGATTTTAGCTATGAAGAAAGGTTGGATAGACTGGGTTTGTTTTCACTGGAATGCAGGAGGTTGAGGGGTGACCTGATAAAAGTTTATAAGGTTGTGACTGGCATAGATGCATTGGAAAGTATGAGGCTTTTCCCAGAGTGGAGGGGTAAATTACGAGGGGACACAGGTTCAAGGTGTGAGGGGAAAGTTTTAAAGGGATGTGTAAGGCAGGTTTTTTACACAATGGGTGATTAGTGCATGAAACGGACTGCCCGAGGAGATGGTGGAAGTAAACATAATAGTGGTATCAAGAAGCCCCTGGACAAATACATGATTAGGAAGGGATCGGAGAGATATGGATCCTGTAAGTAAAAACAGATTTAGTATGGAAGGACAAAATGTGTCAGCACAGGCTTGGAGGGCTAAAAGGCCTGTTCCAGTGTGGTATTCTTCTTTGTTCAAATGCCTTTGTAAATCTTTTTTTGCACCCTTTCCAGTTTAATAAAATCCTTGTACTGCAACTGTGATGCCACCAGGAATGAGCAGGAGTGCGACTTGCGGATGATAGTCTGATTCAGGTAGTCACAGTCACAATTTGACGTTGTTCCTCACGTTCCACTTATGGAACAAGTAGTCACCTTTTCCCTGACCTGTCCCCAAGTAATTGTGGTTTGTCTGGAATTTCCAAGGAAGATTGAAACCTGGAACCTCAGCACTTGGGTTGATTCGCAAGTCAAGTTGATGATGTTTACAGTCACTTAGGAAGTGAGCGATCAAGAGTATGGGCTTGCCATCAGTTAGTAGGGTGTCATATGTGTCCTTGTAGGCACCACTTGAGTTCAGACAGTTTTAACCCTCCCTTTGACACAGGAGCTCAAAAAATATCACACATGCTTGTTTGAAATCCTGTCACCTGCGCACACACTGTGATTGGGAAAGTGCTAGAGAGCTGCCCCAGTGTAGATCTCTACAATTTTACTGAGATTCACAACCTTTGTGTAAGTGGTCATGAACCTTGGAGCTACTTTATGTGGGCAGCTTGGAACTGCTCCTCACTGGGCATAAATAGCAGAGTGTGGGCAGAGTAGGATAGAAACATAGAAGATAGGAGCAGGAGTAGGTCATCAAGCCTCTCCACCATTCATTACCATCATGGCTGATTACTGAGCTCAATACCTGAATCTAACTCTCCCACCACCGCCCCCTCTCTCCCCCCCATATTCCTTGATCCCTTCAGCTGCAAGAGCTATATCTACTACCTCCTTGAAGATACATACTGTTTTGGCATCAACTTTCTGTGGTTTGAATTCCACTGTCTGGGTGAAGAACTGTCTCATCATCTCAGTGCAAATAGGTTTACCCCTTATCCTTAAATGAAAGCCCCTGGTTCTGCACTCCCCCACCATCCAGAACGTACTTCCTACATCTAACCTGGCTAGTCCTGTTAGCATTTTATAGGTTTCTATGAGATCCCCACTCATTCTTCTAAACGCCCATGAATACATAGCTAAACTTGCTTAGACTGTTAACAAATGTAACAGTAAGATTGGACTCAGTAGAAGTGGGTACTGCAGATGCTGGAAATCAGAGTCTAGATTAGAGTGGTGCAGGAAAAGCACTGCAGGTCAGGCAGCATCCGAGGAGCAGGAAAATCATTGGAGCCCAGTATGTCTACGGTTAGCATTTTTAGTTCTATACGTTATTAATTTGCTAGAGTTAAGGTTCTAAAGAAACCTAAGCCTGAAAACAGTTCTTGACTTTGCTTTCTGCTTGCTCAGTCTGACTTGGACCCAAATTCTTCAATGTGGTTCTGGCTTCGATAGCTAATACTGCCCCAATGATTTAGCGAGCCAGAGACAAAATATACAGATAGTTTTGAAAAAGAAGTCTTGTGTTTGACCATTAACAGAGAAGAATTACACATAAATATGTCACCCAAGCTGTTTTAAACTAAGGAGAAAGGTCAAATAGGACATCAAGTGATACACAGCTTGAAGATTACAGGAGCTATTGGTTAGGCTCAGGGGAAACATGGATCTAGAGTTTTGAGGTTCTGTGAAATAATAAGTTAGAACAGGAAACAATACAACAAATTTTGCTTTCAAAACAAGTGTTAAAGAGTAGGATGAATAAAGGCATTGTATTTGCGAAGTTACAGGAATGTGGGAGGACATAATGTGTGATACCATTAATAAGTCAGAGAGAGACAAGACTGGAAGTGAGAAAGGGAATTACTGATTGTACACTTCCCTGAATTATGGGAGCATGGCTCAAGCTTTCAGTCAGATTGATTTTATGTTGAGGTAAGAGATTCTGATGGAAAAAGGTAATAGGTTTTTAATTTGTATGATTGCCAACTGATTTACATTTTGCTTTGCAATCCCTGAAGGCCCCAAACAATGATTAATATTGAACTGACAATTTGAACATAATTAAATCTTATAGCAAAGATTTTTTAAGAATCCCATTCATGTGCTTATTCATTATCTGAAGTGACAAGGGCATTGCAGAATGTTGAGGTCAATGATGGTGCTCTGGCAGGACTCTGGTTCTTAAAATATACATCAGCAACCATTAACAACACTCACAGCATGAGAAGCATTTGGGTCATTCCAGGTCTAGCAACTGGGGAATAGAAGAAATCCACTCTGGCTGAGGTAGGATTGGGTTCACTGATAATAGCACCTTCCACACTCGAGTGCTACTTGAGCTCACATGGGCAAATGGCCAGTTGAGTAAATGACTCACAGTAATGGAACTTCACACTTCCAAAATTTAGAAAAGAAGAAGGAAAAAAGTAGAGCAGATGCAAATGGAAATCAGTGAAAAGATTTCAAGTCTTAAGGAAATAATAAAAAGTTAGACTGCAGCAACTAAAGAAGCCAACTAAACCCACCTGCAGCTGTGAAGAAGTATATGCCGTTCATTTGGAAGTTTTGATTTCCTGCCTACTCTCCTGAAGATTATAGTTTGTACTGGGATCAGTTCCACATACACTGGAATCGCTCCAGTGCTTCAGCCAATTGGCCAGCCTTCACGTGAGGGCAGTCAGTCCACATTGATAAACCTGAACCAGGTCCTGCCCTACTCTTTTAAAACAAACCTCAAGTCTGTCACAAAAACACAAACAAATGGTTCACAGAAACTTACAAAAGATGAACAGAAACTCACTAAATCAGAACGTTATTATTTAGAGTGATGAAGCACCCCAGTCCCAGCGGTGTTCACTGGCTTCTAAAGACCTCTGTCATGTTGGCAGAAACTGTCAATGATCATCAGAATGTGGACATAACCACAATAGAGGTGCAGACAGGTCAGGTACAATGACCCCCCTCCATGGCCTGCTGCCTGGACCTGTTAATGACCACTTTGACCAGGCCTAGAAGGAGACTTTCCAACCTGTAAGCTGATCTTCATGCTGCCACATTATTGCAGTAGAGCAATACCAATGCCAACTGGGAGCTGTATCTGTGGCAACTATTTGTGTCTCTCCTTAGTTCAGATGATCAATCATCACACACCAGCCAGGATTATTTAGCTTTACCCAGGAAAGGGACTGACCTCTTTGAGGTTTCTGTTCTGCACGGCTTAGGCCTGGATGTATGCCAGCAGAGATTCAAAGTTAGATCTAAGAATAAATCTGATTGAGAGTGAAGAGTACGTTCTCCAACTGTGCAATTGGAGAATGAATGACGTCTACCAGTATTGCATATTTGTAAGATGCATAATCAAGGCCCATATTTAATGATCTGACTGTGCATTTCTCTGAGGGGTGAAGCCCAATAATAGTAACTCTGGTCAAAATATTTATCCTCAAGAGTACAGGTAAAATATTTAATGTCAATGTTTCAAGACTGTAGAACTAGATGGTAGCTTTAACTTGTGAAACCACCTCCACTGAAGACCAGTGGAAATAGTCTCAATTGTTACTTTCAAAAAGGAAGTGGATGAAGACCTGAAAAGGAAAGTTTTGCAGGAAATGGGAAAATTTGGACTAATTGCATCGGGTGGCACAGTGGTTAGCACTGCTGCCTCACAGCACCAGAGACCCGAGTTCAATTCCCACCTCAGGCAACTGTCTGTGTGGAGTTTGCACATTCTCCCCGTGTCTGCGTGAGGTTTCCTCCGGGTGCTCCGTTTTCCTCCCACAGTCCAAAGATGTGCAGGTTCGGTGGATTAGCCATGCTAAATTGCCCATAGTGTTAGGTGAAGGGGTAAACGTAGGGGAATGGGTCTGGGTGGGTTGCCCTTCGGAAGATCGGTGTGGACCGAAGGGCCTGTTTCCACACTGTAAGTAATCTAATCTTTTAAAGATCAAACAGAAACACCATGGGCCGGATGGCCTCCTTCCATCCTGTGCAATTCTGCCAAAAGCAATTCCACTATTCAGCAGTTCCCTACATTCTGCAGTTGTTCTGGCAATGAATGACCAGTTAACAGTGACAGGGTCCTGCGAAGGGCAATTGTGAACAAATTGAATTCTTACACCTATCTGACAGCTCTCACAATCATCTTTATCTTCTGAAAGGAGTACTCTAGTGGCCAGATTACTGGATTCCGTGTTCCTGATTGCTGTGGTAGGATTTGAACTTATGAGTTGCTAGTTGAAGTACCTAAGACCAGCCTATGCTTAGAGCCACACGGAAAAGATTACAATTGCCTACAGCTACAGCTATTCAGTATTGAATAACACGCCATGATTTTCCACTTCGTTGAAATTAGATATAAATTATTGGGCTATAATAGGACTTCCCATTTATTAGAAAAACATGCCCTTAGACTCATCCAGTCCTCTGGACTCAGAAACTTTTAAATGATAACGATGAGTAGGTAGGAATAGGAGCAGTGAGTAACCTATTTTAAGGCAGAGTTGCCAACAGCCCCTGTACTCACAGTCCAAGTTCACCTAAACAGAGTAGTCAATGAGATCACATTTTAAAGTGTGTACATAAAGTCATTCCTTGCATCCTGATATGTTTTTCTATTGTATTGCAAAGCACCCATTGTTCAGTGAGAATTGCCATTGCTCATAATTCCTGGATGGAGAGAAGTTGCCGATCAAATTGCAGATTTGAAATATCCAGGTTGTCCCAAGGAGCTGACATTGTGCGAGTGGAAAATCTAAACATCTGTCAGTTTGACTCAGTCACTGGCATCTGCATCTCTGCAGCAAAAGGGAGTGGGTTCAAGAGATTTTAATGCATATTCTGAACTGAGCCTAAGTGATGAAAGAGAAGCTTTCAATTGCATCTATTGTGACAAGGCATGCCAAAGGTAGTTGATTACTTTTTGAAGTACAGTCACTGTTGCATTATGGGAAGCATGGCAGTCAATTTACACACAGCAAGCTCCCATAAACAACTAAACATGTGTTATGACCAGTTTATCTGATTCTAATACTGATGGGGGGGAAAATAAAAACTAGAAGATCTGCTTTCTCAACTTTGCCCATCACCTCACAGGCTTGGTGACCCTGAGGTTATTCTCACCATAACTTGAGTCTCTGTAATGACTTTACCTTACCTTTTTTCAACCAGAATATTAGGGTTCACTCCCATGCTCCTTGAAATCATGTCATGTCATGTGATCTTTTTCACTTATCTGAGAGGGAAGGCATGTCTTCCATTTAATGCCTTGCCTCACCTCAGCTCTGCGCTAGAGTGTCGGCCTAGATTCTCATGCTTCAGTGCCTGGAGTGAGACTTGAACCCACAACCTTTTACAGGGGCAGGAGTTTCTTTTATTCTGTGATTTATTGACCATTACTAATTGCCCAGAGGGCTGTTAAAAGTCAACCACGTTGCTGTGGGTCTGGGTCACATGTAGGCCAGACCAGTTGAGGATGACACTTTCCTTCCCTGAAGAATATTAGTAGGCCTGATGGGTTTTCCCAACAGTTAATAGTGGATTCATCATGATCCTTAATGGATTCTGGACTCTTCTAGGTCTTTATTGAACTAAAATTTCATGATCTACCATGGTGGAATTCAATTCCTGATTCTCAGAACATTACCTCGATCTTTGATTTAATTTTCTAGTGATAATACCACTAGGCCATTGTCACAACCAAATGAGCCCATATGTGATAATGCTATGATTTAACTGAAATGATAGTCATTTCCCACTGTTCCCCAAACCATTCCAAACAGTATAAAATCCCAATCAGACCAGCAAGATGGATAATTTCTCTGACTGCTATACAGATCAAAAGCAATTCACATCAGGTTTAATCAGTCACAAATAAAAAATTCTATTTAGCATACCATACAACTTTAACAAATGACAAAGAAAGATAAAACAATTTCACTATTTCGATTTTGTCACACTACCATGTGACAAAAACAATGCCCTTATAAAACCCCAACAAACCTCATTCATGGTTAAGACGGACAAAAGACAAATGATTTGACACATGTTATGGGTAGAAAATGAATATAGAGAGTGTAGCAAAATAGTGAAGGTCAAAGATCCAGATCATAAGTTGGGAAGCTATTTTCCACAGGCCTTTTGATTTTAGCAATGATGACACATTGTTGTCAATGTGGTGAAATTCTTTCTTTGATTCCATATTTAATCAGTTGGACTTGGGTCTTTTCTGTTAAAACTCTTTCTTTTCACCTTCTTTTGGTTTTTCTGGCTTTTTAATCACATGGAGAGATAGAGAAGAGAGGGCACTTGCAAACTGTGAATGTTTGTTTTTTTGTTGCCTTGGCATTTACAGCGTCCATTAAAGGGCTGTTGTCAGGCAGATTTCCTTCATTTCAGGTGCTCGCAATATTGTTGAGTCTTGAAATCCCCCCCTCGCTGCTTCAAGGAGCAACATTGCATTGCACAGCTCAAAAATATTCAGCACTTGATTTCAAATTACAAAGCTCACCTGGTATTTCAATCAAATTGCAATGCAACTTCCGATTCAGTTGAGAGCTTTATAAAAGCAAAATATGCCGCCTCCATCTTAGGCTGATGGTGCAGAACTTGTTTGAGATGCTTCTCTCAGTGTGAGATATTAAACTAGATTCTGTAAAGAAAAAAGCAAGCTTGCATTGGTGTGGCACCTTTAATAAACATGGGGTCTCTGTAAGTACTTTACTTTCGGGATGTAGTTATCGCTGCAATACAGGAAATGTGATCCAAGTGGAGATTCAACAACCACGGATGCTATTCATTGTCCTGGCGATCAATCTTCCCTCAATCAAATGCAGATAAAATGGTCAATTGTCTTGCTGCTGTTTATGGGCTGCTGCATTTCCCTGAAAGCACAAGTAAAATAATCTATTTTGAGAAACGCAGAGAGATCTTTTGATAATGTAGAAGGCATTATATATGGATCTATGTTTTCCTCGTGAGTGTCATGGTGCAGGTGTTGGTTAATTAAATGACTGCACACACATTGTCTGGCATGTTCTGCAAACTCATTTGGTGCTGTGTATTTGTTAGAATGCTGCCTCTAATGAGGGAGCTGCAATATAAATGAGGGACTCTGCTGAACCTAGAGAAACGCAAATTCAACATAAATAAAACAGTGAAAATAAAGCGATCTTTTCTCTAATTTTCAACCGTGTGCTCTTTATTGTGTCCTTCGACCCTCAATGTCAAGCACACTCTCACTGAGGCAAAGGTAGGAAATGAATAAAACTGCACTCTGCTATTGCCCACAATGGCTGCCCTTCACCTTGAGGTGGCAAAGAGGCTGATTGGTATACTTCTTGTCACCATGGCGACTGCAAACCTTGGGGAATATTGGCAACAGGCCTGCAGCATGGAAATAATATGACAATGATGAGGATGGGGAATGATGTGGGTAGACTGACAGAGAAAAATGGCAGTACTGGCAGGACATTACAGCTGAACTTGGACTTAACCCCTTTGCTACTTTGAGTGACTAGCTATTAAGCCATTTATTTTGTTCTGTGTTTTCCTCCTCCCTTTTTACGGTGTGCATGATGTTCTAGAAACATCAACAGATTTCTTTCCTCACCAAATCGGCCAATCTTTCTGTGCATTGTGATCAGAGGTGTGTGATTTTCTTTAATATATAATTTTTAGAGTTTGCATTTTAAAATAGTAGGATATCAATTGCTTACTTTTGTGAAGAGTTTTAAAACAAAATAGCTGAGCCAGACAATCCTTCTAGAATACTGACCGCATCAAGCACGAGAAAGAGAGAGCAGGGACTTCATGAAGTGTTAATAGAAGATTGTTTTGACTCTGGTGGAGTGTATACTGACGGCTATTAGTTTGTTTTTGGCTCAGGGTAATCAAAGATTGATTTCATCTTGAGAAACTCAAACGAGAGAAGACCCAATTGGGATAGAAGAAAATATAGTTTCTCTTCTAATTGGGAGTATAGGACAGTTCAGGGAAAGCACAGTCATCCCATTGTAAAGGTTTAACTGGTGAAACTTCTGAACCAGGAGTGTTTAGTTAAAAATTGGCAGGCTGGTAGAAGCTGAAAAAGCCTAAATTTTCAGTTTTATGACACTAATTTAAGAAGACTTCACAGTTCAAATGATAGAAAGCAATATTTTAAGTTTAACTGAGAGATTTAAAGGTGATTTCTCTGGATTTGAGTCTTTGTAATGGATAGTGTTGAGGATTGACTTAAGACTTGTTTTATTTTGTTTCAAGATCTTTCAAATGAGGTAACTCAGTTTGGTTTTTAATTTTTTGTGTACTGAACTTCTGTTCCATTGTTAAGGAAACTCTATAGCTTTGTGTGACTTATGTTCCACCACATTAACTAAAATTAAAAAAAAATGGTTTGTCAAGCCAGATTACATTATGGGATCCGACTTGTCTAGAATTAACTGGGATCATAACAGCATGTCCATAGAAAGTATAGGATCTCTGATCATTGTTTATCTCTTACAAGCCCACGAGAGCATATCATTCTTTCAGAATCTGTAACATTGCCACAGTTATAACACCCTTAATGCAAAAGATTAAACTTAATGTCCTCCTGACTTTCACGGCTCAGTGCTGCACCACATTACACATTGACTGAATTTGCCACCAAATCTTTTATTCTCTGTCTGATAGGAATACCAGAACCAATTCCTTTTATTGCACTGGCAAGGAAATAGTGTCATGTTTCAGAAAGCTATTTGGTGAAGGATAAATTGGACCCATAATTAATTATTCCAACATTTATTTACAGAGAGAAACATGAAGAGCACACAGCAGAATGTTCTCAAGGGGGAGGGGTACCAGCAGGAGGTCATTGTACACAGTGGAACCACTGACACAGGAAGGGAAAAGGATGAGATTCTGAAAGGAGAATATAGACAGTTTAGGCAGGAATTTAAAAAGGAAATTCTCGAGAGTAGTAATATCTGTCAGTGGCCCAGTGGTTAGCACTGCTGCCTTACAGCACCAGGATCCCAGGTTTGATTCCAGCCTCAGGTGACTGTGTGGAATTTGCACATTCTCCCCCTGTCTGCGTGGGTTTCCTCCAGGTGCTCCTACCACAGTCCAAACATGTGCAGGTCAGGTGAATTGACCATGGTAAATTGCCCGTAGTGTTAGGTACATTAATCAGAGGGAAATGGATCTGGGTGGGTTACTCTTCGGAGGGTTGGTGTGGACTGGTTGGGCCAAAGGGCCTGTTTCCACACTGTAAGGAATCTAATCTCATCTGGATTGCTCTTGGTGCTGCAAGCTAGTGAGGGTAGGAATAGGAGGATAGAGTAGATGAATGCATGGCTGAGGAGCTGGTGTATGGGAGAAGGATTCACATTTTTGGATCATTGGAATCTCTTCTGGGGTAGAAGTGACCTGTACAAGAAGGACGAATTGCACCTAAATTGGAAGGGGACTAATATACTGGCAGGGAGATTTGATAGAGCTGCTCAGGAGGATTTAAACTATTAAGGTGGGGGATGGGGCCCAGGGAGATAGTGAGGAAAGAGATCAATCTGAGGCTGGTACGGTTGGAAAAAGAAGCGAGTCAAACAGTCAGGGCAGGCAGGGACAAAGCAGAGCACAAAGTAGGACTGATAAATTAAACTGCATTTATTTCAAAGAAGCCCAACAGGGAAGGCAGATGAACTCAGGTTTTGGATTAGTGGTGCTGCAAGAGCACAGCAGTTCAGGCAGCATCTGAGGAGCAGCAAAATTGTGAACTCAAGGCATGGTTAGGAACATGGGACTAGGATATCATAGCAATTACAGAAACATGGCTCAGGGATGGGCAGGACTGGCAGCTTAATGTTCCAGGATACAAATGCTACAGGAAGGACAGAAAGGGAATGGCGTTTTTGATAAGGGATAGCATTACAGCTGTACTAAGGGAGGATATTCCCAGAAATACGTCTAGGGAAGTTATTTGGGTGGAACTGAGAAATAAGAAAGGGATGATCACCTTATTGGGATTGTATTATAGACCCGCTAATAGTCAGAAGGAAATTGAGAAAAGGATTTGTAAGGAAATCTTAGTTATCTGTAAGAATAAGAAGGTGGTAATGGTAGGGGATTTTAACTTTCCAAACATATACTGGGACTGCCATAGTGTTAAGAGTTTAGATGGAGAGGAATTTGTTAAGTGTATACAAGAAAAGTTTCTGATTCAGTATGTGGATGTACCTACTAGAGAAGGTGCAAAACTTGACCTACTCTTGGGAAATAAGGCAGGGCAGGTGACTGAGGTGTCAGTGGGGGAGCACTTTGAGGCCAGCGACCATAATTCTATTAGTTTTAAAATATGATGGAAAAGGATATCCCAAATCCAAAAGTTGAAGCTCTAAATTGGTGGAAGGCTAATTTTGATGGTATTAAGCAAGAACTTTCAAAAGCTGATTGGGCGCAGATGTTCGCAGATAAAAAGACGGCTGGAAAATGGGAAGCCTTCAGAAATGAGATAATGTGAGTCCAGAGACAATATATTCCTGTTCGGATGAAAGGAAGAGCTGGTAGTTGGAGGGAATGCTGGATGACGAAAGAATTTGAGGGTTTGGTTAAGAAAAAGAAGGAAGCATATGTCAGGTATAGACAAGATAGATCGAATTAATCCTTAGAAGAGTATATAGGCTGTAGGAGTATACTTAAGAGGGAAATCAGAGGGCAAAACGGGGACATGAGATAGCTTTGGCAAATAGAATTAAGGAGAATCCAAAGGGTTTTTACAAATACATTAAGGACAAAAAGGTAACTAGGGAGAGAATAGGCCCCTCAAAGATCAGCAAGGCAGCCTATGTGAGGAGCCGCCGGAGATGGGGAGATACAAAACAAGTATTTTGCATCAGTGTTTACTGTGGAAAGGTACATGGAAGATGAATAATGTAGGGAAATAGATTGCGATATCTTGAAAAATGTCCATATTATAGAGGAGGAAGTGCTGGATGTCTTGAAACACATAAAAGTGAATGAATCCCCAGGACCTGATCAGGGGTACCCGAGAACTCTGTGGAAGGCGAGAGAAGTGATTGCTGGGCCTCTTGCTGAGATATTTGTATCATCGATAGTCACAGGTGAGGTGCTGGAAGACTGGAGGTTGGCTAACGTGGTGCCACTGTTTAAGAAGGGTGGTAAAGACAAGCCAGGGAACTATAGACCAGTGAGCCTGACGGTGGTGGTGGGCAAGTTGTTGGAGGGAATCCTGAGGGACAGCATGCACATGTATTTGGAAAGGCAAGGACTGATTAGAGATAGTCAACACGGCTTTGTGTGTGGGAAATCATGTCTCACAAACTTGATTGAGGCTTTTTAAAGAAGTAATAAAGAGGATTGATGAGGGCAGGGCAATGGACGTGATTGATATGGACTTCAGTAAGGCATTCAACAAGGTTCCTTATGGGAGACTGATTAGCAAGGTTAGATTTCATGGAATACATGGAGAACTAGCCATTTGGATACAGAACTGGCTTAAATGTAGAAGACAGAGGGTGGTGGTGGAGGGCTGTGACCAGTGGAGTGCCACAAGGATCTGGGTCCACAACGTTTTGTCATTTATATAAATGATTTGGATGTGAGCATAAGAGGTATAGATAGTAAGTTTGCAAATGACACCAAAATTGGAGGTGTAATGGACAGTGAAGAAGGTTACCTCAGATTACAACGGGATCTTGATCAGATGGGCCAATGGGCTGAGGAATGGCAGATGGAGTTTAATTTAGATAAATGTGAAGTGCTGCATTTTGGGAAAGGAAATCTTAGCAGGACTTATACACTTAATGATAAGGTCCTAGGGAGTGTTGCTGAACAAAGAGACCTTGAAAGTGGAGTTGCAGATAGATAGGATAGTGAAGAAGGTGGTTGGCATGCTTTCGTTTAACGGTCAGAGCATTGAGTACAAGAGTTGGAAGGTCATGTTGCGGCAGTACAGGACATTAGTTAGGCCACTTTTGGAATATCGCATGCAATTCTGGTCTCCTTCCTATTGGAAGGATGTTGATAAACTTGAAAGGGTTCAGAAAACATTTTACAAGAATGTTGCCGGGGTTGGAGGTTTTGAGCAATAGGGAGAGGCTGAATAGGCTAGGGTGTTTTCTCTGGAGCATCAGAGGCTGAGGGGGTGACCTTATAGAGGTTTATAAAATCATGAGGAGCATGGATCGGATAAATAGACAAAGTCTTTTCCCTGGGATTGGGGAGTCCAGAACCAGAGAACATAGGTTTAGGTTGAGAGGGGAAAGATATAAAAGAGACTGAAGGGGCAACATTTTCACACAGAGGGTGGTACATGTATGGAATGAACTGCCAGAGGAAGTGGTGGAGGTTGGTACAATTGCAACATTTAAAAGACATCTGGATGGGTGTATGAATAGGAAGGGTTTGGAGGGATATGGGCCAGGCGCTGGCAGGTGGGACTAGATTGGGTTGGGATATCTGGTCGGCATGGACGGGTTGGACCGAAGGGTCTGTTTCCATGCTGTACATCTCTGTGACTCTATGACTCTATCTCCAAACTCCACTACTCCTGTTTCATTGAGTGTCACTTTATATCTGCACATTAAGCATGTGTATATTGTTGATTTGTGGGATGTGGATTTCACTGCCTGGGCCAGCATTTGTTGCTTATTCCTACCCCTTGAGAAGGTGCTGATGAGCTGTCTTCTTCAATTGTGGCAATCCTTTGAGTTTATTGGATGCACAGTGCTGTTAGGGAATGCGTTCCAGGATTTCGGCCCAGCAACTGTGAAAGAACAGTAATGTAATAACTAAGGATGGCAAATAGTTTGGTGACGAACTTTCAAACGGTCGTGTTTCCATGCATCTCCAGCCTTTGGCTTCTAGATGGTAGTGATTGTGGCTTTAGAACGTGTTGTCTCAGGAGCCTTTGTGAAGTTGCAGCACATCTTGTGGATGGTTTACACTGCTAATACTGTGTATCAGTGCTAGAAGGAGTGGGCTTTTGTGGATGTTGGCAGTCAAGTGGGCTACTTTGTCCTGGGTGGTGTCAACCTTCTTGAGCATTGACAGAGCTGCACCCATCCAGGCCTCTGGGGAGTACAGTACTGTTGGCTTTTGGAGTCAGGAAATGAGTTATTCACTGCAGGGTTCTTAGCCTGTACTTGTAACCACAGTACTTATATAGCTACTCCAGTTCAGTTTCAGGTCAGTGGTAATCTAAAGGATGTTTATGGTGGGCATTCAGTGATGGTAATGCCATTGAATGTCAAGAGGTAACGGTTAATTTTCCTCTTGTTGGAGATGGACATTGCCTGGCACTTATCTGGTGCCTTTATTACTTTCCAATTTTCAATCCAAGCCTGGAGGTTGTCCAGGTCTTGTTTCATTTAGAAATGGACTGCTTCCCTATCTGAGGAGTTGGAACTGGCATGGAACTTTACATAACTGTCAGTGAACTTCCTGACTATTGATTATATGCTTAAGGGAAGGACATTAATGAAGCAGTTGAAGATGCTTGGGCCCAGGTCTCTAGCCAGAGAAACAAATGCTGAGATATCCTGGAGCTGAGATGACTCATAACCATAACCATTTTTCCATAAGCTGGGTATGACTCCAACCAATGGCAAGTTTTCTTGCTGATTCCTATTGCTCGGGCTCCTTGATGCCAAACTAGATCCAATGTGGTCTCGATCAAGAACAGTCACTCTCACCTCAGCTCTTTCTTCCAACATTAAACTAAGTTTGTAATGGGATCAGGAGCTGAGTGGTGGAACCCAAATTGTTCATTAGGGAGCAGGTCACTGTTAGCAGGTGCCAAGGTTGGAGCAGCTTGGCTAAGGGCACAGCAGGTTCTGGACTTCAGTACTATTGCAGACATATTGTGAAGGCCCATGGCCTTTGAAATATCCAGTGCCTTCAGCTGTACCTTGATGGTTTGAATAGAACTGGCTTAAACTGACATCTATTTGATCATGGGTGACATAAGAAAAATCTCTTTTTACACAGAGATTTGTTAAGGTATGGGATGCACTGCTTGGAAATGTGGTGAAGGCATTGAGATATTCAAGAGGATTTTGTTTTGGATAGCAAGGTGGGCAGCGATATGGGGAAAATAAACAAAAGATTGGCATGAGGTAATAGAGCTGGTGCAGACACTATGGAGCACATGGCCTCCCTTCTGCAAGGTAATGATTCTGTAAGAGTTTGTTTATCATGGCATATTTCCCAAATCGTTCCTGTGGGAAAAATGGTCAGGAAGTCCCATAACAATGGCGTAAGTCCTCAAGGGGAAGTGCAAGATTTGAAGATTATTTTTAAAAATTATTTAATTTAATTTACTAATCAACCTGTTCAGGAATGTTATTGCACACCTCTGGGGAAGGTGGGACTTGAACATGGGCCTCAGTCTAGGGGTAGAGTCTATCTCTGCATCACAAGACAACCCTTTAAGGTTTGAAATTTACTCTTGGCAACTTAATCAAACTCAGCTGAGGTAAATGTTCTAATATAATTTTATTGCCCTGAGCTAGAGAAAGAGGTGTCTACCTACCTACTCAATTCCCCAACCGCATTCCATGTTCTGGTGTTGCAATGTGGCTTGGAATTAATATGTGTGCATGTATTGCCCAAGGCCAGGACCATACACTGCTCATTTAAACTCTCAAAAGCTTCCAGCTGTGAGTCTGTACTTCTAAGATTGGGTTATATCTTTGTGAACTAGTTTGGATATAAATCTGGAACTGGTGGTTGCACTGAGTTCAGTTGAGATAGTGCGTTGAGGTATTTATTTCACTCCTGGGATGTGGACATCGCTGGCTGGGCCAATATTTATTGCCTGTTCCTAGTTGCTCCTTGAGCAGATGGTGGTGAGCTGCCTTATTGAACAGTGATAGTGCATGTGCATTGTAGGTTGACCCACAATGCCATTAGGGAAGGAGTTCCAGGTCTGTGACCCAATGACACTGAAGGAATATTTCCAAATCAGGGTGGTGTATGTTGGGGAACTTGAATGTGGTAGTGTCCTGATGTATCTAATGCAATAGTCAATCTAGACAGTAGCGTCACATAATTCAGAATATTAGAGAGCATTGACTCAAATGTATGTGAAGCTGATAGATAATAAAGGCAACAACTTGCATTGCAGTAGCACCAGTAAGTTAGCAAATGTCTCAAGGCATTTTACAGCAGTGTTACCAAACAAGGCATTGCACAATGCCTTAAATTCCATTCTAAGTCCAGTGTATAACTGACCTGCATAAGTGCCCCCAGCTAACCACCTTCTTCTTTTTGAATCCAACCAGAGTTCCAGAGAAAAGGAGACAAGAAACGTGGAAAAGGTCTCCAGCTCTATGACACACCCTATGAGCCCCAGGAAAATGACGCCGAGTCAGACACGGAGAACGCAGCCGGTCAGAAGATTCGGGAGAGCCGGCTTCCTCAAGATGATGAACGACCTGCCGATGAGTACGATCAGCCCTGGGAGTGGAAAAAGGACCACATCTCGAAAGCTTTTGCAGGTACCGTTTTACAGTCTGATGCGCACGTACTCACACTCTGCAGGTCACAGCAATTGATTCGATTGCTCCTTAACCTTTTCTCTTTGAGTTCTCCGTGACCTGAGAGACTGCTAAGTTCCACAGCCTGATACATTGACTTCCCGAGTGTAGCCTGCAAAGTTAAGGTGAAATGAGATGCTCTTCATCTGTTTTCAAGAGGCGGATGAGTGTTTGTCCCTGAGGAGTCATGAGTCGTGATGAAGTGCTTGACCTGATTCAGTTTGATCACTGGAAGCCTGCACACACTGTTCTAGTGCTTGCTGATTGTGGCAATTTTATCTTTACGCCACTGATTTGCATTCCTTTATACCATTGATGAGATGAGGAAAGAAAGCATTGTCACATTGAAATTAAAACTCCAGCCTGCTCCTCTCCCGATTCTCTCCTCTTCTCTTGCCAGGCTCTGCTAGGATTTGACTTCACAGGTGTCTTTAGTCACTCAGTGTTTTGCTGAAGTGGCCATTTTCCATTTGGAAGTCTCGACAGTAAGTGTTCACACATTCTCAGCACAGCCCGATTTCACCCTTGTCTGACTTCCATGTATGTATCTTCCAGCAAGGGTCACTGAACAGCAATAGGAAGCACTGGCTTTCTTGTCTCTTTGTTTCCCTGAAGTACTGAAGCCAAACCACCGGTTCTTAAGTTACGTCAATACACTACAGACTGAGACTTCCTGCTTTACTAGAGCTCAATGACACAACATTTCCAAACTCAGCCATCAGGCAGCCTTTAACTTCTGTTGCTGTTGATCATAGAATCATAGCATCCTTACAGTGCAGAAGCAGACCATTCAGCCCGTTGAGTTCATAGAGACCCTCTGAAGATCAGCCCATCCATCCTACCCCATAACCTTGCATTTCCCATGGCCAGTACTCCTAGTCTACACATCCCTGGGCACTATGGGCAATTTAGCATGACCACTCTACCTGACCTGCATGCCTTTGGACTGTGGGTGGAAATCGGAGGAAACCCAAGGAAAGAGTGACCGTTTGTTTCAGTGAAGTTCCAACTTGGCTCGATTGCATTTTCTTCGGTTGAAGATTCCAGGCTGGAACCTCACTTCAGGGTATGAGGACAGGCGCCACAGAGCAGTGGGTGCTGCGATGTCAAGGGGTGGCTTTTATCAGATATTAACACTGAAGTGCAGTCTCCATATCCAGCTGCAAATTGAACAGCGTTGAGAGGGTTGGTACCTCGGAAGAACGAGACCTGAGGGCTTTCCTAAAATAAGCCGTCCAAAATGTAAGCAAAGTGGCCTACAAGTTAAATAGTTAACACTGAAGGAAAGATTCTGTGCTGAGCACATACCTCAGGGACATTTCTTGTTCAAAGATTTGGGATTGGGGAGGTGGAGGGGAGGTGGAAGTGTTCACTGTTTCTGTAATAACAAGTGGGGGAAGAGGCATGGAAACACCGATGAGTTTAACTGGCTGGAACAGGCATCTCAATCGAAGATATATTCTGGGTAGCTCTCTCTGGAGATAAATTGCTTCTTCAAGCAGCTGTGGCCTTTTTTCACATCCTTAATGTATTAACCCTTCAGGCGTTCCAGGGCTGCAGACTTTTCTCATTGTCAGCCGCAATTCAGGGAACTGACAGGAGAATGCAGGCCTTTTGAATTTGCCATTCATTTGAAAGGGCCAGTAACATAAAAGCAGTGCACAGTCCCCAGCATATGTATGTAATTTTCCATGTCATACAGAGATTAGGACCCATTTTCATTACTATGAAAGGGAATGGGACAAATTGAAAGACAGTCAGAGCTGGCAGTTTGGACTGAATGACTTACTCCTTTGCTGTGTCATTCTATGAAAATGTCAACAGCGTTAAAGTGATGGTCAGTACTGTTGGCTAACTGGTAATATTTCTTTGATGCTCATGTTGCAGCAATCACTAATATTACAGAAATAAATCTACAGAAACAGCAGCAAAGAGCTTTTCATGGATTATTAACATGAAGCTACTAAAATAGACAAAACTAACTTTATGTAAAATTAAACAATAGTTTACATAATGCTATCCTTTCTCTGGTTCAGAGTGGTTTCTTACCATTTCCCTGTCCTAATGTTCCTTTGTGTATTAACATGTTTTTAGATGTCTTTATACTCGTCTTTATTTTTCTCTCTTTCTACTCCCAGTAATTAATTTCAGATGCAGTTGCAGCTTTTTTTTTGTGTCAAAGCGAGGAACTGATATTTTAGTTGGCCAGAGTACAATTGCATTCCAGATAATGGAGAGCTCATAATCTGATACCATTATGTCGCTCAGTTCAACTGTGCCCTACCAGACTGGCTCCTGTAGGCTACGGCAGGCCCCATGCAGCCTGACAGAGACGAGTGACTGAATCTGACTGTGGTACCTGTAGAGTTAACGATGGAGGTGTTGACTCAGTCTGTTGATGTTCCCTCTAGAACTATTACCAAGCAACAGCGCCAACCAATGCTTTGTGCTAATCTAGTTCATCCCAGTCTGGAATCTGCATCCCAGGACTGGGAACTGGGATGCTGTGGGCCAAAATTCTTTGATCAACCTCCTCTTAGGTCCCTCCCGGGGAAAAAAGGCTGAGTTTTAAACGAGCCAAGGAAAATGTTGAACTTTGCTGCGAGAACTCTTTTGGCCGAATAGCTGACTAGCAGAGTGCATTTGTGAAAACTGACTGCTTGGGTCAAGTATTGAAGAACTGACATCACCCAAAGGACATCAGCCTTACAATCAGGAGGCTTGGGTTGCTGTTATTTTCCTAACACTTGATACTATAATGCATTAAAGCAAAACTTCTTTTCTTTAAAGAGTAAGAGTTATAGGTCTGTATCAGATCTCTCGGGAATTATTAAATGAGCTCTTTCATCCACAGTAATGGAAATCGATGTCAGGTTTAATTTATTTATGAATCTGACCCAGCTGTGACCTGGGATTTTGGATAGAACCATCTTATTATTTTAATACTTCATGGAGATTAAAACAGCATTATTCTAAAAGCTTAAGAGTTATACAGGATCTGAACATGCTTAGTATAACAGATTAATTGAACTCACTTTCATGTCAATTGCCACAGCTTGTTCCTTCCTCCCGTGTCATACAGCTTGGGATGTTTCCTATGAGCTGCTTTCAACTCGGCGTCATTGTATTAAAGCGGTGACAGGGTTAATAACCTGTCAGATTCCATCTCCCTATTGCAGAATCAGTAGAGTTCCTGTGGGTCACACAAGGGCATGAGAACAATAGGGAACAAGGTGGAGCCTGTTTGACCTATCGAAGCTCTTTCCAGTGTCTAAACTCTCCCCACATCACTGACCACTCAGAGATTGCTCTCCATCAACCCAACACTCTCACCAAAGCTCATCTATTAAATCAATTCCCTCATCACAGCTTTCAGCTATGTTTTAGAGTCATGGAATTGTATTGCATTGAAAAAGACTCTTTGGTCTAACTCACCCATGCCAACCAGATATCCTAAATCAATCTCGCCCCATTTGCCAGCACTTGGCCCATATCCCTCTTAACCCTTCCTATTCATATACCCATCCAGATGCTTTTTAAATGCTGTAATTGTACTAGCCTCCACCACTTCTTCTGGCAGCTTATTCCATAAACACACCACCTTCTATGAGAAAAAGTTATCCTTTAGGTCCCTTTTAAATCTTTCCCCTCTCACCTAAAACCTACTCTCTCTGGTTTTAGATTCTCTCACCTGGGGAAAAGACCTTGGTTATTCACCCTATCCATGCCACTCATGATTTTACAAACCTCTACACGGTTACCCCTCAGCCTCCAGTGCTCCAGGGAAAATAGCCCCAGCCTATTCAGCTTCTCCCCATAGCCCAATCCCTCCAACCAAGACAGGAATAAAATATCTGCAGGCCTAATCCTGCTACCTCAGCAGAACATTAACAGCAATGGCAAAGAAACAGCAGAAAATATGTCAATTGTAATGGACAGCCATTAACACAATGTGGAGAGAGATTAGGACAACCCAGTGGAAGTGGTCCACCACCCTTACGGCTTTTGCTAAATATTATTGATCCTTCAATTATGTAGTTTTCACAGATCTAAATTTAGGTTTGACATAATTGCACATTCCATTTTTTGATGTACAGTTCCTTTTGATTATTGTAAGTGAACACAATAGACATTTTGTGTTCAATTAAACCACATCTCTTGACACGGTCTGAGGAAGAATTTTAGCCAAGACACCAGATGAGCTTCCTACTCATCTTTATATGTTACCACAGTCCCCTTACGTCCACTTGAAGAGACCATCAGAATTTTAGTTTGATAAAGTATCTGGAGCGCAGTAAACCCCCACAAGAATGCATTTATCTCTTCAACAATAAACTGCGGTATTGGCCTGGACTATGTGCTGAGCTGTTGGGAGTGGGACTTGTTCAAATCTCCAGTTTCAGGCTTGAAGGCAGAAAGACTGCCAACTCCTTTGAATATAACGAAGGTTCTCATTTTACAGAGTTCTTAGTGCAGAAAGCCATCTCGACAATATATCTTAGAATCACAAAATGGTTACAGCACAGATGATGGCCATTCAGTTTGTCAAATCCATGCCAGCTCACTGCAAGAATACTTCTGCTTGGCCAAGTGCCCTGCCTTTCACCTAATGTTCCATTTTGTTTTTTCCTTACTGCAGCTCATTATTCAAATTCCTTTTGAAAGCCACAATTGAATCTACTTCCAGTATCCTCTCAGGCCATAATTCAGATCCTGATTACTTGCTGCATATAGGAAAAATTCTCATTCTGTCATGGATTCTTTGCCAATCACATTTAATTAGTATCGTCTGATTCTTAATCCTTCCACCAATGAGATAGTTTTTTTTTACTGTCAACTCTGTCAGTGCCCGTTATAATTTTGAACACCTCGGTTATATTTCCTTTCGATCGTCTTTGGTCTAAGGAGAGTAATCCCAGATTTTCCAAACTATTGATATAGCTGAAGTACTTAATTCCTGGAATAATTTTCATGGCTCTGTTCTACACCCACACGCAATCCTCCATATTCTTCCTTTGATTTGATTTGATTTGTTTTATTATTGTCACATGTTCTGATGTACAGTGATAAGTTTTGTTTTGCATACAGCACAGGCAGATCTAGCCATACAAAGTGAGTTAGGGTATTAGAACGAATAATATAATGTTACAGCTGCAGAGAAGGTACACAGAGAGCAAGATCAGCATTAAATTTAAAATTTGAGAGGTCCATTCAGAAGTCTAATAATAAAGAAGGACTTTTTCACACAGAGGGTGATGCATGTATGGAATGAACTGCCAGAGGAAGCTGGTACAATTGCTGGTAGAATTTAAAGGGCATCTAGATGGGTATATAAATAAGAAAGGTTTAGAGGGATATGGGCCAAATGTTGGCAAATGGGACTAGATTTATTTAGGATGTCTGGTCAGCATGAACGAATTGGACTGAACGGTCTGTTTCTGTGTTGTATATCTCTATGACTCTATTACAGCGGGGAAGAAGCTGTTCCTGAATCTAGTTGTATGTGTATGCAAACTTTTATATCTTCTGCCTGATGGAGGAGTGTAGAAGAGAGTAAACCGGGATGGGAGGGGGCTTTGATTGTATTGGTTGCTTTTCTGAGGCAACGGAAAGTATAGATGGAATCAATGGATGGAAGGTTGGTTTTCGTAATGGACTGGACTGTGTTCACAATTCTCTGTAGTTTCTTGCGGTCCTAAAGTGTGGTACCAAGAATTGAACACCGTACCCCAGTTGAGACTGAACCAATTTGTTGGAAAGGTTCACCTTAACTTTGTTGGTTTTGTACTCCTTGCCTCTCCTTATAAATCCCACTCACAAATCCTACTCACCACTTTGTCAATCTGTTCCGCTAGTTGTAATGACTTTTGTTTGTATATTTAAGTGGCAGCTTTATTGCATATAAACATCCAAAGGTGCTTCATACAATCATAGTTAAATATCTTTAAAATAAATTTCAGAGTGGAGAGGAAACAATAAGGAAGGGGTAAAATAAGAAACATTGGGGTGAAGCCAAAAATATTAACAACCAAGGAATTTTTGCAGCCTTTTTGACATTGGGGTAAAGTGGGTGAGTAATTTAAAGAGAACTTCCAGAGTGAAGAGGTGTGAGAATTAAAAGGTAAACCTCCACTGTCTGTGCTTTATTTCCAGGGTGTAACTCCTGCTAATATGAATTAGGGTTACAAAACAGATGACAAAGTCAGAAATTGTTGGATAAGCTCAGCAGGTCTGGCAGCATCTGTGGAGAGAAGTCAGAGTTAATGTTTCAGGTCGAGTGACCCTTCCTCAGAACTGAAGTCACACAACACCAGGTTATCATCCGAACAGGTTTATTTAAAATCACAAGCTTTCAGAGTGCTGCTCCTTCATCAAATGAAGTGACTTCCCCTGACAAAAGAGCTGCGCTCCAAAAGCTTGTGATTTCAAATGAACCTGTTGGACTATAACCTGGTGTTGTGTGACTTCTGACTTTGTCCACCCCAGTTTTGTCGATCAGCACATCCATATCATTCCCCAGAACAGTTTCTGATTTACAGCGTTCGCAGTTCTTTCGGTTTTTGTAAAACAGTTGATACTCACTCCATTGTCAAAGTGTCATGATCAAAAATGCTTCTGCACTTTTTCAAGGCTTTAGTGTTCTTGCTGACAGCATAGAGAATGGCTGGCAGGTTTGGGAGGGGTTGGTGTCACTGGAGTATCAGTCTGATGGGTCGCTCAACAATAACAGATGAATCATTGATTGCTTTCTGAGGAATCGGCAACTCACAGCCTCCTGCGGAAGACTGAAGGGCTACAGAAGGAAAGGGGAGGAAAAAGAATTAAACACAACCAGAAGGGAGCTTTTATTCTTTCAATCCTCACTGTGTTCAAATCAAGACTCGTTGCATTATCTCCCTATTCCTAATTAACTTGTTCCCAAAACTTCAAAATGGTGACATTCTTCAGTTCATTCGGTCATCCCTTCCTCTGCTGGGCTGTTAAAAATCGCTTGCTGACTGCTTCCTCATTGCATCTTCAACTGTTTTTAACCTTGGCTGTGTCCTACACTCAGAGTATTCTCAAGGCACCATGTCTAGGTTGTTAACCTTTGTTGTGGGATAATGCCACCCAACAATCGTGTGTTTCTTCTGTAGTAGTTTATAAAATGAATGATGACAGTAAATCTGTGTGTCCTGAATAATTCTTCTCCCACCTCCTTCACGACAACAGGAACAGACAAGGCAATAAATTATAACATTACCCATCCTGCCAAGATAATGCTAAGTTCTCTTTGCAATTCTTTGAGAGTTCACAAGCTAACCAGTCATCTTCATGTTGGGCCATATGGCTGTTTAACCACTGGAGGCATCACACTATAATATTCCTCATCAATGTCAAATCAATACTTCCCCAAAGACCAATCTTTCACTTAAAATGCCACTGGACCATCCAGGTGTAGCACTGAACTTGCCATTTAGCTGCTGTTTCTCTGTCGCTATATCTCCTTATCCTGATCATCTTTGAACTTTGAGTTGCGCTCAGTATGATGTTTTTCTTGCACTCAGAAGCTATGATTAATTTAGATGGGCTGAATAGCCTTCCTAATCTATATCTACTCCAACATGGACATTAATCACAAGCAGGAATTCCTTTTTTTCACTCACTACTGTTATGCAAGACATTAACCTTGCACAATGGGCTATTTCAGTTGAAGATGAGCAAAGCTAACAAACAGAAGATCAGTGACAGATTGTGGGATCTTTCTAGGCTATCTTATTTCGTTGCATATACACCCTGAAACATCAAGGATCCGTGCAATGTATATGATAGAAAAGATGTTTCTGCTTTTTATTCTCTGCAGTAATTCATTATTGTCTTACTCAGTGAACACACAATCCATCTGTCAGCTGGCCAGTTTATAATCTAACAACAAAACTTGCCTGAAGGGTTAATATCTAAATGCACTATCTGCTCTGTTATTAAGCGCCAGAGGCCAGTAAAATCACCAATTGAGTTCCTAATCAGCATTCAATTGTTTGCTTTTGGTTCAGGTTGATTTTTAAGCTGTACAATTGAGCTCAGACCACTTGGGGGGGGGGGGGGGGGGGGGGGGAGAGGTATAAAGAGAAAGATATTAATGTTTACCCCTGCATGTGTAAATATCCAAGTGATATAAAGATTGAACTGAGCAGTGATGCCCATGTGGTTGAATAGGCTATGAACACATGACCCGGAGTATGGACACTGGCTGAGGCACGAGGCGTGTGAACGGTGCCTCAGGAATCCTACCCCATCACAGCAGGGGATGAAATAAAACAAAGGATCAAATTGACTTTTCACCAATAGTGCTTTTAACATCAGTGTCATCAGATAGTGGGGAATGAGGCACGAGAGAGGGTCTGAAATGAGAGGGTAAGTGCAGCACAGATTGATGACCATTCAGTGCTGGACTCCCTGCAATGAGATCATCTCCTCATTAATCATTACTGAGAGGATGAGGTGCAGGGGAATTGAATTGTTCTGGTTTGTTGCAAATTACCGTGACTTGAAATGGGGGAAACGGAACAAAGGCAGGCGTAATGCTGAAGGTTTTCCACAGAGAAGGGAGACGTTCCTATCAGCTGATGTGTTCATTACAGTAACAACAGATAGTGGATAAGAACAGAATGGAAGGTTACCTCAGCCTGAGCTTTGCCACACAACTGACACTATCTGAACAATGGAATTATAACAGTCCAAACTATGAGAGTACAGCTAGCCAGCAAGATAAATGGGCTTTTTTCCCCAGCTGATGGTTCTCAGATAACCTACTTCTCTCTCAACCCATTGCTCATGTTAGTTTTTATATTCGATCCACACGCTACCATTTTATGTATTTTTGCTTTCCTTGAATTCAAAGTTGTCTCAATGTCCATATGTTACTTTATACTGCTGTCTTTGTTCATTTATTTTCCCAGAAATCTGTATTGCCTTTTGCAGACATTACAAGTTTCCGCTCTTGAGTTGTTCCCAGCCGGAACCGGGATTGAACCCTGAGCAGTTGGCACCAATATGATACACACCAGCTGCTCAGCCAGCCATGCCAACCAGACCCCCAAGGTGTCTGAGTTGCTGTAGCAACCTACAATTTTACATACATGTTGTAGCCCCAAGGCATGAATAATGATGGCAAACGCTACAAGTTCTTTCCACCACATGACTGATTGACATATATTGGAAGGATTTGCATGTTGATACTCAATCTGTTTGACCACATCTTTTTTCATTAAGTGGGAGTTGAACCCAGAGCTTCTGGCTCAGAGGAAGGGACACTACCCTCTATCCTCAAAGGCAGTTTAGCCCTGGGCAGTATCTTTGTCAAGTCTAATTATTCCATTACATTCTCTGCCTGCCATAGTCACTGGAAAGCAATCGAGCTAATCTTTAACTCCCTGTCCTGGACCAGCTATGTTGATGTGACACTCAGAAGGCACAACAACTTCTCATCTTCCTCAAGAGGCTAAGGAAATTCATCATGTCCAGAAGGACCCTTACCAATTTTTATAGATGCACCATAGAAAGCATTGTATCTGGATGCATCATGGCTTGGGATGGCAACTGCTCAGCCCAGGGCTGTTAGAAACTACAGAAAATTGAGAACACAGCCCAGACCTTCACAGAAGCCAACCTTCCATCCATCGACTCCGTCTCTACTTCTCACTGCCTCGGAAAGGCAGCCAACATCATCTAAGATTCCTCCCACCCTAGTTATAACCTCTTCCAACCTCTTCTGCAGGCAGATGATACAAAAGCTTAAACACATGTATCAACAAGTTCGAGAACAGCTTCTTCCCCACTGTTATTAGACTTCTGAAAGGACCTCTCAAAGTTCAAATCTAATGTTGAACTTGCTTTTAGTGCACCTTCTTTGCAGCCATAACATTGCATTCCTCGCTCTGTTCAGTCACCCTATGATCTTTGTATGTTGTGATCTGCCTGTACTGCACACAAACCAAACTTTTCACTGTACCTAGATGCATATGATAATAAACCAAATCAAAATCAATGCCTCCACTCCAGCCTGCATACCCTAGATATTTCTTTCAATCACTCTGAAGAAGTGGGCATCAGTGGCTGGCCAGCAGTTATTGCCCGTCCTTAGCTGCCCTTGAACTGAGTGGCTTGCCAGACCATTTCAGAGGGCAGCTGAGAGTCAATCACATTGCTGTGGGTCTGGGTCTGGGGTCACATTATCGGCCAGACCCATTGAGGATGGCAGATTTCCTTCCCTAAGGGAGGTCAGTGAGCCAGATGGGTTTTATTTTCTGACAATCAGCAATGGTTTCATGAGTTATCAATAGATTCTTAATTCCAGATATTTTCTGATCAACATGTTCAGAGATTTTTCTACATTTTGAAGCAGTGTCAATTCCTAATAGACAGCAAGCAACACCCCACCAGCCATTAAATGAATTACCAGTTGAATGTTTTTTGGAAATTTTAATTGGGGGTGGAATAGAACAAGTGGAACTTGAACCTAGGCCTCTTGTTTCAGAGGTAAGGACACTACCACTGTACCACAAGAGCCCTCTAGCCTACATATAGGCTTGGAAAAGTAGACTCCAAGGCAAGAGTGTAAATGATATGTGGAGCTTGTTCAAGGAGCAACTATTGAGTGTCCTTGATAATTATGTACCTGTCAGGCAGGGAAGAAAGGGTCGTGCGAGGGAGCCGTGGTTTAATAAGGAATTGGAATCCCTTGTTAAATGGAAGAGGGCGGCCTATCTCAAGATGAGACGTGAAGGTTCAATTGGGGCGATTGAGAGTTATAGGGTAGCCAGGAAGGACCTGAAGAGAGAGCTAAGAGCAGCAAGGAGGGGACATGAAAGGTCCTTAGTCGGTAGGATTAGGGAAAACCCTAAGGCTTTCTATAGGTATGTCAGGAATAAAAGAATGACTAGGGTAGGAATAGGTCCAGTCAAGGATAGTAGTGGGAAGTTGCGTGTGGAGGCGGAAGAGATTGGGGAGACACTGAATGAATACTTTTCTTCAGTATTTACTCAGGAACAGGGCATTGTCGTCGATGTGAATACTGAGTCACAAATAAGTAGAATGGATGGCTTTGAGGTATGTAGAGAAGAGGTGTTGGAAATCCTGGAAAAGGTGAAAATAGATAAGTCCCCTGGGCCTGATGGCATTTATCCTAGGATTCTCTGGGAAGCAAGGGAGGAGATTGCAGAGCCATTGGCCTTGATTTTTATGTCCTCTTTGTCTACAGGAGTAGTGCCAGAAGACTGGAGGATAGCAAATGTGGTTCCCTTGTTCAAAAAGGGGAGTAGGGATAACCCTAGTAACTATAGGCCGGTGAGTCTCACTTCTGTTGTGGGCAAAGTCTTAGAGAGAATTGTAAGGGATAGGATTTATGCACATCTGGATAGGAATAATGTGATCAAGGATAGTCAGCATGGTTTTGTGAAGGGCAGGTCATGCCTCACAAACCTTATTGAATTCTTTGAAAAGGTGACGAAGGAGGTTGATGAGGGGAAAGCGGTAGATGTGGTATATATGGATTTTAGTAAGGCGTTTGATAAGGTTCCCCATGGTAGGCTACTGCAGAAAATACGGAGATATGGCATTGAGGATGAGTTGGAGGTTTGGATTAGGAATTAGGAAGAAGACAGAGGGTAGTAGTTGATGGCAAAGTTTCTTCATGGAGTGCCGTCACTAGCGGTGTTCCGCAAGGATCTGTTTTGGGAGCATTGCTGTTTGTCATTTTTATAAATGACCTGGAAGAGGGGTTAGAA
The DNA here is from genome assembly GCF_037043375.1 of Chiloscyllium plagiosum. Classification (NCBI taxonomy): domain Eukaryota; kingdom Metazoa; phylum Chordata; class Chondrichthyes; order Orectolobiformes; family Hemiscylliidae; genus Chiloscyllium; species Chiloscyllium plagiosum. The sequence goes on along the minus strand of NW_028270166.1, from coordinate 37,623,099 downwards.
GGTTGGGTGAGCAAGTTTGCGGATGATACGAAAGTCGGAGGAGTTGTTGACAGTGAGGAAGGATGTGGCAGGTTACAGCAGGATATAGAGAAGCTGCAGAGCTGGGCAGAAAGGTGGCAAATGGAGTTCAATGTAGCTAAGTGTGAGGTGATTCACTTTGGGAAGAATAACAAAAAGATGGGGTACTGGGCTAATGGTCGGATACTTGGTAGTGTGGATGAGCAGAGGGATCTTGGTGTCCATGTACACAGATCTCTGAAAGTTGCCACCCAGGTAAATAGTGCGGTGAGGAAGGCATATGGTGTACTGGCTTTTATTGGTAGAGGAATTGAGTTCCGGAGTCCTGAGGTCATGATGCAGTTGTATAAGACTCTGGTGCGGCCGCATCTGGAATATTGTGTGCAGTTTTGGTCGCCATACTATAGGAAGGATGTGGAGGCACTGGAACGGGTGCAGAGGAGGTTTACCAGGATGTTGCCTGGAATGGAAGGAAGATCGTATGAGGAAAGACTGAGACACTTGGGGCTGTTTTCATTGGAGAAAAGAAGGTTTAGGGGTGACTTGATTGAGGTGTACAAGATGATTAGGGGGTTAGATAGGGTTGACAGTGTGAACCTTTTCCCGCGTATGGAGTCGGGTATTACAAGGGGGCATAGCTTTAAATTAAGGTGGGGTAGATATAGGACTGAAGTTAGGGGTAGGTTCTTCACTCAGCGAGTCGTAAGTTCATGGAATGCCCTGCCAGTAGCAGTGGTGGACTCTCCCTCTTTATGGGCATTTAAGCGGGCATTGGATAGGTATATGGAGGATAGTGGGTTAGTATAGGTTAGGTGGGCTTGGATCGGCGCAACATCGAGGGCCAAAGGGCCTGTACTGCGCTGTATTCTTCTATGTTCTATGTTCTATATACTATGCTCTGCTTTCTAATCTGAAGGAGAGGCTAACTTTCCCAAATATTTCAGCTACCCAACAGCTGATTTGGATCAATCTCAAGGATTGTTCTGGAATTTTCAGGAATGATGGGTTAGACCCCATAGAGAGTCTGCCAATAGAAAAATAATAGGATATTAAAAGTTTCTGGATTAAAAGTTATATCTGTACATTTTGATTATTATTTATATAAATGTCAGACAATAAGGAAAGGCAAAAGGAGGTTTAAACAACAGTCAGTAAACATCCAATTAAGTAAAGGGGAACCTTTGCATCCCAATTTTTAAAATTAATTTCAATGAATCCCTACATTGTGGAAATAGGCCATTTGGCCCATTGAATCCAAACAGACCCTCAAGAGCATTCCACCCAGACCGACCCTATTCCTATAACTCTGCATTTCCCATGGTCAATCCACCTAACCTGCACATCTTTTGGACTGAGAGGAGACCGGCACCCCCAGAGGAAACCCTCACAGACACAGGGAAATTGTGCAAACTTTACACAGTCACTCATGCGAGGCTGGAATTGAACCAGGGTCCCTCCCACCAGGAAGCAGCAGTGCCAACCACTGAGCCACCCTTCCACTCCGAACTTGGTTTAAATATGTGTGTTTATTTATGACGAGACCTTTATGATTGGGTTTGAAATGAGTGGCTTACTTGATCATTTCAGAATGCAGTTGAAAGCCACCCAAATTGTTGTGTTATCTGGAATCATCTATAGGATAGACCAGGCAAAGGTGGTACATTTTGTTCTGTGAAGGTTATTTACGAACCAGATGACTTTTCAGCGAACAGTGATGCCTCCATGGTCACCATTACTGTCACTAGCCATCAATTTCAGATTTACTCATTGAGTTTAAATTCTGCCAGCTGTCAAACAGCTGGCTGGCACTTGGTTTCAGGCACAAACATGATGGGCAGCAGACTGTGAAACTTTACCCCTCCCAACCAAGTTCACTACATAGAGATAGGAGGAGGGTAAGTTTACTCTGATTGTCTCATGGTTCCTGCTCCTCCACGCAATTCCAACAGAAACCCCACTTCCTCCGCTAAGTTAGATTTCCACCAGGTTATGATGAGGGAGAGTGAGACACTGCAGTAAGTTTCACCACTGATGATGCAGGCAGCTGTTTCAACAGGCATCTCTACATTCTGACCAATTGTTTGCATCGTGAACAGTGTCTGTATGGTTCAGTTGATAGCAGTCCCCGTTCTGAGTGAGGCATTGAGTAAAATGGCCTGTGGGCAAAATGTACTGAGGGAATGCTGCTTAAATGGAAGTGTCCATCTTTTTCACACAATATCTATGTCCCATGATCTTACTGCAGTCTATAAAGAGTAGGAAAGCATTTTCTGAATGTCTTGAGCAATATTCCACCCCCAATTAAAACTACCAAAAACTGATTAACTGGCTATTCTTCTGATAGCTATTTGTGGGGTGTTGCTTGTTTGTCTCATAGGAATTGAGTCAGAAGATACACAACACCAGGTTATAATCCAACAGGTTTATTTGAAATAACACAAGCTTTCTGTTCCAATTTTGTCCACCCCAGTCTAACACCAGCACCTCCACCTAATAGGGATTGACACTGTGTTTTGTAATACCTATGCCTGGATTGTATGTGTTCTTGAGACCTTTCAATTTGATGAGGTGCCACATATGCATAAAGTTCCGACTTAATTTTATATGCACTCTCTTTGCTATCTGATAGCTTTTGAAGTACCTGACATGCATGGAAACCAACCTCTGAATAACGGGGCTGCCCTTTGTGGAAGCTCTCAAGGTATAGACTTGTGGAAGAGGGAGTTTATAAACTATCCAACCATTGCAAAGTAGGCTTTTCCTCCTGGGCTTGTTACAGAATCATTGCCTGGGGATGAAATGCATTAGATTTCAGTGCTATTTAAAGAAAGTCCTTCTGAAAGCACGCAATCAGTAAGCTTCACACAGCCAGGAAGGAGAGATCCCATCCAGAGTGGGAGACAGCTTGAATGTGTAAATAGTTCAGGAAATGTAGAGGCAGTGTGGGAAATCAGTGCAGAGGGGTACGAGGTGCTGCTTGCTTGCTTTTTTTGACCCATAGTTTGTAAGGTCTTTTTACAGGATAAATTGAAACCCAGGATTAGGGGCCAGCACAAGTGACATCACAGGTAAACCATAAGTTCATTGGTGATAGCTACTAATTTGACTATCTATTATAGGTTACTTACAGATTGAAGGGAAATCAGGGAAATATTTACATGATACAAACTAAAAGACTTAATATGAATTTTTTAAAAATCAAATTAAGAACTAAGTAATTAAAATAGAGATGTTGGGCCAGGCGATGTGTTGTACCTGCACGATATGGGAGCTGGTGGACCCAGTAGTGACCATATCTGGAGCAAGTATTGGTTGCTTGAGGAATTCTGGCTCAGAGTTGATGAACTGGAGTCTGAGCTTTGAACACTGCAACACATCAGGGAGGGGGAGAGTTATTTGGATGCTGTGTTTCCGGAGGCAGTCACACCCCTTAGCTTAACTGCCTTAAATTCGGTCAGTGGTCAGGGACAGGGACAGGAAGGTGTGACTGTGAGTGAGGCAGGTAGAGGAATCCAGGAGATAGTGTTGAAGGAGCCTCAGCCCTTGAGTTTGTCTAACAGGTTTGAGATTCTTGCTTCCTGTGTTGATGATAGTGGGGGCTGTGGGGACAATAAGCAGCCGACCATAGGACCACGGTACACGGAGCCATTCAAGAGGGTGTTGAAAAGAGAAATGTTGTAATCTGGGATAGTATAGTCAGGGAATAGGCACTGCTCTCTGTAGCTAGGATCGAGAGTTCTGAAGGGTGTGTTGCCTGCCTGGTGCCCAGGTTCAGGATGTCTTGTCTGGGCTGCAGAGTAACGTGGAGTAAGAGAGGAAAGATCAAGTTGTCATGGTCCATGTAGGTACCAAAGATATAGATAGAAAAAGAAAAGAGGTTCCGCTGAGAGAATATGAACAGCTCGGGACTGAAAAGCAAACCGAAAGGTAACAAGCTCCAAATTACTACCTGAGCCATGAGCAAACTGGCATAGGGTCAACACGTTAAAAGAGGTAAACACGTGGTTCAAAGACTGGTGTATGACAAATAGGTTCACATTCAAGGCATCAGTATTGGGAAAAGTGGGAGCTGTTCTGATGGCACAGGCTCCACCTGAATCATACTGGGACCAGAGACCTTGCAAATTGCATAACTAGGATTGTGGAATGGTTATGAAGCTGAATAGTGTGTATTGAGTGGGGAGGGTTCAGTTGCATGGGCAACTATGAAAAATGTTAAAGGGGTGCAGGCTTAGCTGAGGATGTTAAAGTTTCCAGAACAAATAATAGGACAGTAAATTCTATTATATTATCATCACTGTCCCCTTGGGGTTCCTTCACCTTCGGCTTCCTAATCAAGTCTGCCTCGTTACACTTCGCTAAACCCAGAATTGCTTGTTCCCGAGGGTGATTTACCACAAGCTGCTCCAAAAATAATCTTGTTGACATTCCACAAATTCCCTTCCTTGGGATCCGCGACCAACTTGGTTTTCCCAGTCTACCTGCATAGTAATCTAAATTAAGTCATGAGCAAGAAGTGATTACTGAATTGGAAAGCGTTGAATGTGTGTGGGTAGAGTTAGACATAGGACATAGCAGTTGAGGAACTGCAATAGGATAGTCTTGAAAGGGTCAGGAATCTAACTTCAGCCAGTGCAGATAAAGGGGGACAGTCAATGCAGGACTGAGGGTGTTGTACTGAAATGCACACAGTATACGAAGCAAGGTAAATGAGCTTGTGGTAAATTGAAATTGTCAGGAAGGATGTTGTGGGTATGATAGAGATGTGTCTGCAAGGGGATCAGGACTGAGTCCCTATTGAAAGGATAGACAGGTGGACAGAGCTTGCCTTGTTAGTAAATTAAATTAAGTCATGAGTAAGAAGTGATTATTGAGTTGGAAAGCGTTGAATGTGTGTGGGTAGAGTTAGATGTAGGACATAACAGTTGAGCAACCGCAAAGGATAAAACTCCCTGATGCAAGTTGGGTACAGGCTCCCAGCTGTAGTCAGGATATGGGGAAGAAAATAAATTAGGAGATAGAAAAGGCATGTGAGAAAGGCATTGTCACAGATATGGGGGACTTCAATATGCAGGTAGACTGGGAAAAGCTGGTTGGTGGCGGATCCCAAGGAAGGGAATTTGTGGAATGTCAACAAGATTTGTTTGGAGCAGCTTGTGGTAAATCACCCTTGGGAACAGGCAATTCTGGGTTTAGTGAAGTGTAACGAGGCAAACTTGATTAGGAAGCTGAAGGTGAAGGAACCCCAAGGGGGCAGTGGTGATAATATAATAGAATTTACCCTGCAGTTCGAAAGGGAGAAGCTGGAATTTGATGTAATGGTATTGCAATTAGATTAGATTCCCTACAGTGTGGAAACAGGCCCTTCGGCCCAACACGTCCACACCGACCCTCCGAAGACCAACCCACCCAGACCCACTCCCTGACCCTACATTTATCCCTGACTAATGCACCTAACACTATGGGCGATTTACCTAACCTGCACATCTTTGGATTGTGGGAGGAAACCGGAGCACCCAGAAGAAACTCATGCAGACACGGGGAGAACGTGCAAACTCCACACAGACAGTTGCCTGAGGCTGGAACTGAACCCAGCTCCCTGCGCGCTGTGAGGCAGCAGTGCTAACCACTGAGCCACCGTGCCGCCCATAAACCTTAATGTTTTCCAAAATTTCCAGCACACCAACTTCATCAATCTTGAATAAAGGTAACTGCAAAGACACGAGGGAGGAGCTAGCCAGAGCTGATTGAAAGGAGAACCTGGCAGGGATGATGATGGAACAGCAATGGCAGGAGTTTCTGGGATAATTCAGGAGGCACAGCCGAAATTCATCCCAAGAAAGAAGAAACATATTAAGGGGAGAATGAGCCAACTATAGCTGAAAAGGGAAGTCAGGGACAGCATGAAAGCAAAAGAAAAGGCTTTCCTGCTATTCCTGATGAAGGGCTTATGCCTGAACCGTCGATTTTCCTGCTCCTTGGATGCTGCCTGACCTGCTGTGCTTTTCCAGCACCACATTCTTCGACTCTGATCTCCAGCATCTACAGTCCTTACTTTGTCCTAAAAGAAAAGGCATGCAATGTGGTGAAGATTAAGTCAGACAACTAAAAAAGCAATAAAAGGAGACAAAATGAAATACGAGAGTATATGTTACTATATTACTATAAAAAATTACTATAAAAGATTGCAAGAGGTTTTTTCGATATCTATAAGGTAATGGAGAGGCAATAGTGGGGATTGCACGACTGGAAAATGAGGCAGGAGAAGTAATAACGGTGAACAAAGAAATGGTGGAGGAATTGAATAGGTACTTTGGATCAGTTTTCACTGCAGAAGACACCAGCAACATACCAGAACTTCGAGAGAGTCAGGGAGCAGAGGTGAGTGGAGTGGTCATCACTAAGGAGAAGATGTTGGGCAAGCTGAAAGGTCTGAAGATGGCTAAATCACCCAGACAGGATGGACAACACCCCAGAGATCTGGAGGAAATAGCTGAGGAGATTGTAGGGCTATAGATAATGAGCTTTCAGAAATCGCTAGAGTCAGATGGGGTTCAAGAAGACTGGAGAATGGCTAATGTAACACCCCTGTTTAAGAAGGGAGGGAGGCAAAAGACAGGAAGCTATAGGCTAGTTAGCCTGACCTCGGTCGTTGGTAAGATTTTGGAGTCTGTTACTAAGGATGAGATTGTACACAAAGTGCATGGAAATACAGGTAAGAGTCAGTGTAGCTTCGACAAGGGGAGGTCATACCTGACAAATTTGTTGAAATTTCTTGAGGAACTAATGAGCAAGTTTGACAAAGGGAAGTCAGAGGACTTGATCTATCTGGATTGCCAAAAAGATCATTAACAAGGTGTCGCACAGGAAGATGTGAAATAAAATAACAGCTTATGGTATTAAGGCCAAGGGCTGGCATGGTTAGAGGATTGGCTGACTGGCAGAAGACAGAGAGTAGGGATATAAGGATCTTTTTCAGGATGGCAGCAAGTGGAATTCAGCGGGGGTCAGTGTTGAAACCAAAACTGCTCACCTTATACATTAATGAACTATACTTAAGTTCACCAAAGATCCTCAGACAGCAATTTCCCAATCCGCAACCACTTCCATCTAGGACAAGGACATCATAATACCTGGGATCACCACCACCCCGTAAGTTCCCCTCCAAGCCATCACCTTCCTGACTTGGAAATATATTGCTGTTCCTTCACTGTCACTGGGTCAAAATCCTGGAACTCCATCCTTAACAGCATTGTGGGTCAACCCACAGCAGGTGGACTGCAGCAGTTCAAGAAGGCAGCTCACCACCACCATCTCAAGGGTAAATAGGGATGGACAATAAATACTGGCTCAGCCAGGTACACCCACTTCCCACAAAGAATAAAAAAAGTTTGCAAATGATGTAAAGATTGGTGGAGTGACAGGTAGTTTTGAGGAAGCAGGGAGGCTGCAGAAAGGTTTGGATATACTTTGAGAGTGGGCAAAGAAGTGGCAGATGGAATACGATGTGGTACGTGTGAGGTAGGACAAATAAAGGCTATTTTCAAAACAGGGAGGGGCTTCGGAAATTTGGACCACAAAGTGACTTTGGAGTCCTAGTTCAGGATGCTCTTAGGTTTCAGTGGGTGGTTAGGAAGTCCAATGCAAGAAGGCTAGATTGCAAGAACAGAGATGTACTGCTGAGGCTATACAAGGCTGCAATCAAACTACATTTGGAATATTGTGAGCAGTTTTGAACCCCATATCTACGTAGGATGTGCTGGCCTTGGAGGGGAAGTTTACAAGAATGATTCTGGGGATGAAGGGTTTGCCATGAAAAGTGATTGAGGACTCTGGTCTGTATTTGATGGAATTTAGAAGATTATGGGGGGATCTCATTGAAAAATTATAGAATACTGAGAGCCCTGGATAGAGTGGATGTGGAGAAGATGTTTCCACTGGTAGAAGAGACTAGGACCTGAGGGGGCAGCCTCAGAGTGAAGGGATTACCCTTTAGAACTGAGATGAGGAGGAATTTCTTTAGCTAGAAAGTGTTGAATCTGTGGAACTCATTGCCACAGGGGGCTGTGGAGGCATGTTGTTGAGTGTATTTAAGACAAAGATAAATAGGTTCTTGTTTGGTAAGGGGATCAAGGGTTACAGAGAGAAGGCAGAAGAATGGGGTTGAGAAATATCTCAGCCACGATCGAATGGCAAAGCAGACTCAATGGGCTGAACAGCCTAATTCTGCGCCTCTATCTTATTGTCTTACCTTCAGCATCATGCAATCGACCAGGATCTGGAGGATATTTTGAAATTTAAGTGTGTTGTTGTGGTTCTGTTCGCCGAGCTGGAAATTTTTGTTGCAAACGTTTCGTCCCCTGTCTAGGGGACATCCTCAGTGCTTGGGAGCCTCCTGTGAAGCGCTTCTGTGGTGTTTCCTCCGGTGTTTATAGTGGCCTGTCCCTGCCGCTTCCGGTTGTCAGTTTCAGCTGTCCGCTGTAGTGGCCGGTATATTGGGTCCAGGTCGATGTGTTTGTTGAAGGAGTTTGTGGATGAGTGCATACTAATGTAGTGTACAAAATCCCATGCAAGGACTGCACAAAACACTATATAGGACAAACAGGAAGACAGCTAACGATCCGCATCCATGAACATCAACTAGCCACGAAACGCCACGACCAGCTATCCTTAGTAGCCACACACGCAGACGACAAGCAACATGAATTCGACTGGGACAACACTACCATTATAGGGCAAGCCAAACAAAGAACAGCCAGGGAATTCCTAGAGGCATGGCACTCATCCACAAACTCCTTCAACAAACGCATCGACCTGGACCCAATATACCGGCCACTACAGCGGACAGCTGAAACTGACAACCGGAAGCGGGAGGGACAGGCCACTATAAATGCCGGAGGAAACACCACAGAAGCGCTTCACAGGAGGCTCCCAAGCACTGAGGATGTCACCTAGACAGGGGACGAAACGTTTGCAACAAAGATTTCCAGCTCGGCGAACAGAACCACAACAACGAGCACCCGAGCTACAAATCTTCACCCAAATTTAAGTGTGTTTCTGAAACAAGATAAATGTGTGTGCTACCTAGATGTGGATTTTCCACAATAATAACAAATGAAAAATAGCTCTGTGGGATTCTATATAATGGGTGCACGGGGAATCTTGTAGTATTGGCAGTTTCCCTCCCTTTGGATCAGGAGGTTGGGGTTTAAGTACCACTCACCCCAGAGTTATGGAGTAGCATGTCTGTAGAGGTTGATTAGGAACCATTTGTACTGGTTGTGAGGGTGGCATTGGAATTTAATGTCGAGAAGCTCGATCGCTACAGTGTTTAACCTACTGGGAGTGTGGCAAGGTGTTCAGGCCACCATTGTGGGAGTGGGTGGGAAACTACATTTTCACAGTGTAGATGCAATTATTGAACCACACTTGTATGGTTAAAGATGATACATTTTGAAGCAACTTTGTGTCTATGATTTTTGAGCCTCACTGATGAATGCAATAGAACAAAGTGGGAAAGTTGAAGTTGATAATGAAAGTTTCCCAGCAGCCCATGTAAATGAGTGCTCACAAAATGTTTGGGGAAGTCAAACCCATTGCTCTAACTTTCCAAAACCCCTCTCGATGTCCGTCTACTCCCTCAACCAGACGACAGACTCGAGACTGCACTTAGCAATCGTCTCACAGATGAAACCGGGGCTGGGGAGAGTTATGAACTTCCACACATCATTTGAAAAGCAGGGCACAGTTGGCAATGCTGCTACCACAGGTTTGAAATCGCGTGGTGGCATTCGCTTGGACACAGATTCTGTGCAAATTGGCTCCTTTGTGGATGTTGTGCTGGTGCAAAGGAAGCACTGAGGAGAGCCTGTTTCTGATTGGGGGAAAATAGGTTGCGAGGTGCCAAAGTGTGAACTTGCTCTTAATAGGCAACTTGTCATTCTCCCCCCTACAAATGTCTTACTGCAGCAATGACACATCATCTGTCGTCCCAGTGGGAAACTGAACAAATTCGTTTCTGACATCAGCAGGTGGCCTGATATGACAGACAGTCTCTGGGATTTGATCTGCCAAACATCTGGTTCAAAGCAGGCATCATAGAGCCTGTAATATTAGGCCACTTTAATTAGCTTCATCAGGCAGGCGCACTCAGGCCTAAAGACCAATTTTAATGGCTCTCTGCAGTAAATGTACGCGAACAGATAATGTCTATCAGTAGGGGAAAGAAATAGTTGACCCTTGACAAAATTGGTAATTCTTGAAAGGATAATGGTAACAGAGAGGGCAGAAGCTGTTGTCTGTGTCTTACCTGTGATTTATTATTAATTTGACATGGTTTTGCACTTTGCTGGACTGAATTATTTATGAATTGCGAGTCTCTGCTGTCTGACAAAATTACCTGCTTCCCTTCCAGAGAAGCAGAGCCTAGTTAGAGAGTTTCCCTGTGCAAGGACTGGGAATTAGCTTGTGGAAAATGAGATTTCTGCTCCATCCTTAGCTCCTTCATCTGGGATTTATTTAATATGACATTTTTTTCCATTATGTATCCTCCCATTGATGAGTTCCTACCCACTCCCCACTGTCTTTCCCTAACCTCAGTCGCTCAGTGGGCACTGGGCTGCCCCTTGGTATCACTCTCACTTGTCTGTTCTTCAGATGTGGTCCTGAATGACAATTTTTTGTGTGTGTGTCTGTGTTTGTACGTATGTGTGTGCATGCGTGAGAGGGTGTGCGTATGTGCGCATGAAGGTGTGTATCTATGTTTTTGTGTGTGTATGCACGTGAGGGGGTGGGTGTGTGCGCGCAGATGTGTGGCTGTGTTTGTGTGTGTGTTGGGTAGGGACGAGCATTACAATTAAGAATGACCTTACAGCGCATTGCAGACCATTCAGCCCAATCCATTCGTGCTAGTGTTCATACTCCACATGAGCTTTGCCTGACCTCGTTCACCTCACTCCATCTGCACAACCTTCTGCTCTTTTCTCCTTCATAAACATATCAAGATTTCCCTTAAAAGTATCCATTTCATTCCTCTCAGCTACCTCATGTGCCAGCCAGTTCCACAAACGTGCCGCTTTTTGGCTAAGAAAGGTTTCTCCTGAATGAATTTGTTAGTAATTATCCCTTACTTGGCGAGTTTTACACTCTCCACCATGTACATCATGGGATTCTGGCTAAAAGTAGGAATAGTCACTGATTCTATTCCCTGCTTTGAGCCTGGAGGCTCGTTACAGTAACTCCATTCAACAGAAACTAGGCATCAAATGTTTGCTTCCAGTCTACTTAGTTCAGTCCCACACCCAATGCTGGCTTTAATCCCAAGACCCTGTGAGAAACTGGGTTTCTTTTTGCTTTTTGTTGTATAAGAGAAGCTACTGCTGATATGATTGCACACGTCCTTATGATTGATGGAACAAGTCTCAATTGTTGTGTCTCTTTCTTTGTAAAAGAAAAAGGTGCAGTGGCAATTTTTCAGTACTGGACCCAATTCTATTCATGCTTCCATTAGTTGTCGTGAGGACTGCTCTCCAAAGAGACCACCCTTAAACACGCAATAGAGCCCAGAGACTTTGTCATCAGCCAAGAATAGCTTCTGAAGTGCATAGGCCACATCTGCTAAAGGAGCAGGAGGTAATGTTTAATGGAATCCCACTGTGATTTGCTGGGTCTGTTGCTGTCTGCAGTGAACATGACGCTACATCGGCAGATAGCACCTCCGCACAGCAGTGTTCCCTGTCATTTCTGTTCCTGTTGAAAGCAGAAGAAAGTGGATTATATGGAGGGGGATGGGGAAATCTGTTATCAACAACCTCCCAACTACTGTGCTGTTCAACCTGAGACCATTTATTAAGCTCAAAATTGCCAATCTTTACAAATAAACAGATGCAACATTACACTTTAACAAATACCCTACAGCACAGAAACAGGCCATTCACCCAATTGCTTTCTAACCACATTTATCCTCCACAAGGACCTCCACTCACTCCTCTTCCTCTAATCAACATTGTCTTCTATTCTTAATTCTATTATTTACTCATTAAGTCTTCCCTTGGGCACTTCAATGCTGTCCACCTTAGCCAGTCAGTCAATATAATAGTCAGTCTTCACTGTTTTAGAATGGCCATATGAATTTATAATTTCTGACACCGTGCCAAGAATAATTAATGAGACAAGATTCATTTAAAAGGAAGGATCAAATTTATTCCCTGAACTACCCACCTCGGATATTGTGGATACAGCCTCATGTTGGAAACCATCCCTCTGTTCTAGCTCAGCTCTGCAGACTGAGCACCTCTCCATCAGATTACTAAACTAGCATCCAGTCCTTTCATACTGACACTTTGCTGGAATGTTCTGTCAGGCACAGACGCAATTCATCATGGACTTGTCAGAATAAAACTGTCGTGCTGTGGGACTGATAATAGTCTGAATGGAGTGATGTTCTGATGGAATTGCTTCTGTAAACTAGACTGAGCAGCACAGACAGTTTGTAGCTTTTCACGAGTATGTCTTAGAATGTTGAACCAGCTTGAGTATCTTCCTATTTTCTCAGGAAAAAGAAATACATGCTTAGAGTTTTTTTTGTTTAATGCTGAGCTAGAGGGCATAGGTTTTGGGGGTGAGAGGGGAAATATGTAAAAGGGACCTAAGGAACAACTTTTTCACACAGAGGGTGTGTGGAATGAGCTGCCAGAGGAAGTGGTGGATGCTGGTACAACTGCAACATTTAAAAGGCATCTGAGTGGGTATATGAATAAGAGCGGTTTAGAGGGATATGGGTCAAGCGCTGGAAAATGGGACTAGATTAATTTACAATATCCGATCAGCATGGACGAGTTGGACCAAAGGGTCTGTTTACATGCTGTACATCTCTATGACAGCTCCCATTGCATGGCATTTTGGGGAGGGTGCTGTCCAAAATGGAGGTTTTAAGGAGAATTTTGAAAGTTAGGTCACAAAGCTTTTTCTCTTGGAATCAAGTTGATACAAGCAAGGCCTCATTTTGGTCGTCTTCAAAATAATGCTGTGGAATAATTTATATGTGCTAGTAAAGACAGGCGAGGATTTAGTTTAATATCTCTGCAGAAAGATTCTCTCTCTGACAATGTAGCCTTTTCCCAGTACTACTCATTCAGAGTCATAGAGTCCGACAGCTTGGAGACAGGCCATTTGGCCCAAGCTGATCCATGCTAACCAAAATGTTCACCTAAGCTAACCCCATTTCCCTGCACTTGGCCCATATCCTTCTAATCCTTTCCCATCCACATATTTGTCCAAATACCTTTTTAATGTTGTTAATGTACCCACCTCAAACACTTCCACTGGCAGCTCATCCCAGAGGATAAGGGCAGCACTGGCTCAGCAGCACTTATTACCCATCCCTAGTTGCCCAGAGAGTAGTTGAGAGTCAACCACATTGCTGTGGGTCTGGAGTCACATGTAGGCCAGACCAGGTAAGGATGGCAATTTCCTTCCCTAAAGGACATTAGAGAACGAGAGGTGTTTTTCGAACAATCAACAATGGATTCATGGTCATGATCAAATTTTTAATTGCAGATTTTTTATTGAATTCAAATTCCATAATTTACCATGGTGGGGTTTTAACCCATGGCTCTAGGCCTAGGGCATTCACCTGGGTCTCCAGCCGTTCCCTCTGTGACTACCTGGTCAGGTCCACGCCCCCCTACAACCCACCCTCCCCTCCTGGCACCTTCCCCTGCCACCGCAGGAATTTCAAAACCTGCGCCCACACCTCCTCCCTCACTTCCGTCCAAGGCCCTAAAGGACCCTTCCACATCCATCAAAGTTTTACTTGCACATCCACCAATATCATTTATTGTATCTGTTGCTCCCGATGCGGTCTCCTCTACATTGGGGAGACTGGACGCCTCCTAGCAGAGCGCTTTAGGGAACATCTCTGGGACACCCGCACCAATCAACCACACCGCCCTGTGGCCCAACATTTCAACTCCCCCTCCCACTCAGCGAGGACATGGAGATCCTGGGCCTCCTTCATCGCCACTCCCTCACCACCAGACACCAAGAGGAAGAACACCTCATCTTCTGCCTCGGAACACTTCAACCCCAGGGCATAAATGTGGACTTCAACAGTTTCCTCATTTCCCCTTCCCCCACCTCACCCTAGTTCCAAACTTCCAACTCAGCACTGTCCCCATGACTTGTCCTACCTGCCTATCTTCTTTTCCACCTATCCACTCCACCTTCCCCCCCCGACCTATCACCTTCATCTCCTCCCCCATTCACCTATTGTACTCTATGCTACTTTCTCCCCACCCCACCCTTCTCTCACTTATCTCTCCACCCTTCAGGCTCTCTGCCTGTATTCCTGATGAAGGGCTTTTGCCCAAAAGGTCGATTTTACTGCTCCTTGGATGCTGCCTGAATTGCTGTGCTCTTCCAGCACCACTAATCCAGAATCTCCAGATTAATTGTCAAGCGATAATACCATGAGGTGTTAACAAAAGAATTTGAGGTGAAGCAGATCTTTGTGAGCTTGGCATGGTTTGAACACGCAACCTTCTGACCTTGAGTCAGGCTCGTTACTGTTGCATCACAACCCTGCTTTAACTACATTGAAGTCTCAGCTAACGTTGCACGTGTGACTGGAATGGGACTTAAAAGATGTGGTCCTTGTATCATTGAGCCACAGCTGATACCACGTTGTGGCCTTCCCAGAATTTGTAACTTTGGGAAATTCAGGATTCTAAACCAACACCAATAAAGCAATGGTGGTAGCTTTCCAAGTAAAGGTGGAGTATATGGCTTGGCTCCCAAAGCTTTGTTACTGTATTATCACGGGATGTTGGCTCCTTTCGATCTTGTATACAGCAAGCTGCAGTGTTCTAATGCTGGAGGAGGAGATATCATGTTCAGTGGCAGGAATACCATCCTAAATGTTACAGAACAGCTGACTCATCCAGGCAAGTGTTACAAATTCCAATATATTCCTCGATTGAACCTCAGAGAAGTTAATTGGCTTTTGAGGGATAGGCAGTGAGTCATAAATTGCAGAGTACTTAGCTTCTATCTCACATTTGGAACCTGCTATTGGTAAGACCATTCTCATTGACCTCCCTAATGTTTATGCCAGTGCTGCAGAAAGTCAAGGGGAGGTGGTTGGGCTTTCTTTTGTTCAAAGTATCTCATTCCCTGGCACTTATTACCTTCCCTGCCACTTGTCAGCTTACAATTACACATTATCCTGGTCCTGTGCACAAGATACTCCCTGCCTAACAGAATTGAACTGCAACAGTTCAAGAAAGTGGTTCACACCATCCTCTCAAGGACAATTAGGGATGGGCAGCAGATTACTGGCTATCATCCTGATAGCCTGGGAATGATTTTGAAAAAAAAACAATTTGGAAAATAGCTGTGGATGCAAATATCTCCAGAGCTACAATCAGGATTTCATCAAGACTCATACCCTTTTGTGCAACCAAAGCACTTAACCCCATCTTCATTCCCATCTCCATCCATATAACCTGACGTGAGTGAAGCCCATCACAGCTTCCTTTGAATGTGATTTTTTTATTCCTTGTTCCACTCTGAAAGGTGCTGCCTGTTGCTATGATTAGGTTTTTGCTGAGTGTTTGGCCTCTCTCATTATTCTTTGGATGCAGCTGTAGACAGTTAGTACTTCTGAACTATTCAACTGCAGACTGGCCTCACCCAACACACCCATAAATGGATGCTGAATAGTGATTGCAAACTGAAACCAAGGATTATTTCCTTCCTTATAATAAATTAACGGTCATGGGTACTCTGAGATGAAATCAGTGCAGAGGGCATTTTATTTTGATTTGACTTGATTTATTACTGTCACTTGTACCTGAGTACAGTGAAAGGTTTTGTTTTGCATGCAGGTCATAACATACAAAGATCATAGGGCGAATTAACAGAGCGAGGAACACAAAGTTACAGCTGCAAAGAAGGTGCACAAAAAACGAGGTCAATGTTAGATTTGAAATGTGAGAGCTCCATTCTGAAATCTGATAACAGGTTGGAAGAAACTGTGTTTGAACCTGTTTGTACGTGTGTTCACACTTTTCTATCTTCTGTCTGATGGAAGAGGATGGGAAGAGATTATTACCAGGGTGGGAGGGGTCTTTGATGATAATGACTATCATCCTAAGGCAGCAGGAAGTATCGATGGAGTAATCTTCTGGCCCAAAGGCTCATTGATTCAATGGCTGATTTTCTGAGCTGTAGCTGGTAGCTTTTTGTTTGCAACAGGCCCAGGTACCTCTGGAATCTAATCTAAAGGCTTTTAAAGGCCATTAGTCAATTCTGATAGAGGTTTACCTTCAGAATATTAAATAAACTAGTCCGACACAGTCATACAATCACCATAGAACCAGCAGGTTCCTAATCATTTCATGCAATTTTATTGCCAGGTTTGCTAGTTTGAATCCTTTTTATGCTACTGAATCAGAAGAGTATGGGTTTGTTTGCTTCCAGGGGCCACTCAAGTGGGCATGATAGATCCAGTGTCATTACAATTACTTGGAAGAGGAGTAGTACTTCCTGCCTAAGATTAAGCATTCAGCCAAAAGACAGATAGAATCATAGATGATTTGGTTCTTCTCACTTTACCGTTTGTGGAACGTCGCTGTTGGCAAACCTTCTGTCACTTTTCTCAACATTACATTCGTGAGTAGATTCCTACAAGAATTTCATCTCCCTGTAAAGCACTTTGGAGAATGCTGATCTGTTGGCCAGCGGAGGTGACCGATGACCATTCATGTGGTGACTTGTCTTCTTAATGCGGCAATTAGCTCCCGGCCCCCATCCCTGGGAAAAGGAAAGAGAGAAAGCTCAGTGAACGTTGTTTCAAGTTCCAGCTGAAGAGCGGGAATCTATGAGGATGGAATAAGGGCAGGTTGTGATGCTTTCTCTCGGCCAATTAACCTTCTGCAACCCCCTATTTGGAGTCAAGAAAAGCAACCACTTAGGTCAGGTATTTGTTAATTGTGACTGTTTTTACGTACAAGCCCCAAACCATACTTATACGTAGACCAAAGGCTAATCTGTTTATGAGGGAGTTGCACTACCTTGATGCTGGCATTGTATCAGTAACATTATAGCATGGGACTGCATGGTCTATTGGTTTGAGTGCAGTAATTTCAAATGATGAAGTTAAAGATTTGTGTAGGATATATAGCACAGAATACTAACAAACCTTTTGTCCTAACCAGCCTATGCTAGTGTTTTCCTCCAGCTGAGTCTCCTTTCATTTAGCCAAACCAAATTTATCAGCATGCCAGTTGATTCCTATCTCCCGCATACTTATTCAGCCATATCTTAAATACACCAACTCAAGCATTTCCCAAGGTAATAAATACCATACCTCACCATTAGAAGTTTGTTCAAAATTCATCGACATATAGAAATTGAAGCGGGAGTAGGCCATTCAGCCTTCAAGCCTGCTCTACTGTTCAATATCATGGTTGATCATCCAACTCGGTAACCTGTTCCCACTTTCACCCCATGCTATTTGTTTCCTTTAGCCCAAAGAAGAGCTATGTTTCACTCATTCCTGAAAGCATTCAATGTTTTAGCCTCAACCACATTCTGTGGCAGAGAATTCCACAGGTTCTCACTCCTTAGAAATTTCTCTTCTTCTCAGTCCTCACCCCTGTCCTTAGACTATGTCCTCTGGTTCTGGACTCTCTGGTCATCAGGAATCTCCTTGTTGACATTTACCCGGTTGGGTACAGTTAGAATTTACAGGTTTCTATGACAACCCCTTCATTCCTCTCAATTCCAGTGAATGTAGTCCTAACTGATCTCTCTCGTTTCTTCATTATCTTCAGTCCTGTTCTCCTGTCAGTCAATTTCCCTTTTCATTTCTTGCTGGCTGTCTTACTTTTGATGGCCACGAGTTTTGCACTTCCTTTTCTCTGTCTGTACAATAACCTTTAATAATTTTAATGATTATCAATAATACCAAAATGGCCACCTCACTTGGTGAGACAGCAGGAAATGTCTACAAGATAAAAACAATGACTGCAGATGCTGGAAACCAGATTCTGGATTAGTGGTGCTGGAAGAGCACAGCAGTTCAGGCAGCATCCAAGGAGCTTCGAAGTCGACGTTTCGGGCAAAAGCCCTTCATCAGGAATAAAGGCAGTGAGCCTGGAGGGTGGAGAGATAAGCTAGAGGAGGGTGGGGGTGGGGAGAAAGTAGCATAGAGTACAATAGATGAGTGGGGGAGGGGATGAAGGTGATAGGTCAGGGAGAAGAGGGTGGAGTGGATAGGTGGAAAAGGAGATAGGCAGGTAGGACAAGTCCGGACAAGTCATGGGGACAGTGCTGAGCTGCAAGTTTAGAACTAGGGTGAGGTGGGGGAAGGGGAAATGAGGAAACTGTTGAAGTCCACATTGATGCCATGGGGTTGAAGTGTTCTGAGGCGGAAGATGAGGCGTTCTTCCTCCAGGCGTCTGGTGGTGAGGGAGCGGCGGTGAAGGAGGCCCAGAACCTCCATGTCCTCGGCAGAGTGGGAGGAGGAGATGAAATGTTGGGCCACGGGGTGGTGTGGTTGATCGGTGCGGGTGTCTCGGAGATGTTCCCTAAAGCGCTCTGCTAGGAGGCGCCCAGTCTCCCCAATGTAGAGGAGACTGCATCAGGAGCAACGGATACAATAAATGATATTAGTGGATGTGCAAGTAAAACTTTGATGGATATGGAAGGCTCCTTTAGGGCCTTGAATAGAGGTGAGGGAGGAGGTGTAGGTGCAGGTTTTACAGGGGAAAGTGCCAGGATGGGAGGGTGGGTTGTAGGGGGGGCGTGGACCTGACCAGGTAGTCACGGAGGGAACGGTCTTTGCGGAAGGCAGAAAGGGGTGGGGAGGGAAATATGTCCCTGGTGGTGGGGTCTGTGTGGATGAGGCGGAAATGTCGGCGGATGATTTGGTTTATGCGAAGGTTGTTAGGGTGGAAGGTGAGCACCAGGGGCTTTCTGTCCATGTTACGGTTGGAGGGGTGGAGTCTGAGGGCAGAGGTGCGGGATGTAGACGAGATGCGTTGGAGGGCATCTTTAACCACGTGGGAAGGGAAATTGCGGTCTCTAAAGAAGGAGGCCATCTGGTGTGTTCTGTGGTGGAACTGGTCCTCCTGGGAGCAGATCAGGCGGAGGCGGAGGAATTGGGAATACGGGATGGCATTTTTGCAAGAGGTAGGGTGGGAAGAGGTGTAATCCAGGTAGCTGTGGTAGTCGGTGGGTTTGTAAAAAATGTCAGTGTCAAGTCGGTCATCATTAATGGAGATGGAAAGGTCCAGGAAGGGGAGGGTGGAGTCAGAGATGGTCCAGGTAAATTTAAGGTCAGGGTGGAATGTATTGGTGAAGTTGATGAATTGCTCAACCTCCTCGCGGGAGCATGAGGTGGCGCCAATGCAGTCATCAATGTAGCGGAGGAAGAGGTGGGGAGTGGTGCCGGTGTAATTACGGAAGATCAACTGCTCTACGTAGTCAACAAAGAGACAGGCATAGCTGGGCCCCATACGTGTGCCCATGGCTACCCCTTTAGTCTGGAGGAAGTGGGAGGATTCAAAGGAGAAATTGTTAAGGGTGAGGAGCAGTTCGGCCAAACGAATGAGTGTGTCGGTGGAAGGGTACTGTTGGGGACGTCTGGAGAGGAAAAAACGGAGGGCTTGGAGGCCCTGGTCATGGCGGATGGAGGTGTAGAGGGATTGGATATCCATGGTGAAGATGAGGCGTTGGGGGCAACTGGGGAAAAAATACACCTAGAACTCAGATTCTAATGGTGACTATGAAACTATCACATATTGTTGGAAAAACAAGTCTGGTTCAGTAATGCCCTTTCGGAAAGGAAACTGACCTTACCGGATCTGGCCTAATGCCTCCCAGATCCCCTGCAATGTGGTTGACTCTTAACTGGTCTCTAGGCAATTAGGGATGAGCAATAAACGCTGGCCTAGGTAGTGACACTCTCATCCCATGAATGAATAGAAAACATTTCACTCTGCCCAGGGTACAGGTCGTTCAGAGCTGAGAGGATGTACCTGCGCCGGTGGGTGGGAAGTGGTTGACAGCTCCTGGGCTCCTTTAACCCCCACACCCAATACCTCACCGACACTGATTAGATTAGATTACATTACAGTGTGGAAACAGGCCCTTCGGCCCAACAAGTCCACACCGACCCGCCGAAACGCAACCCACCAATACCCCTACATTTACCCCATACCTAACACAATGGGCAATTTAGCATGGCCAATTCACCTGACCTGCACATCTTTGGACTGTGGGAGGAAACCGGAGCACCCGGAGGAAACCCACGCAGACACGGGGAGAACGTGCAAACTCCACACAGTCAGTCGCCTGAGGCGGGAATTGAACCCTGGTCTCCAGCGCTGTGAGGCAGCAGTGCTAACCACTGTGCCACCGTGCCGCCCGTGCCTCCTAGTTGAGTTTCCAATCTATCCCAGACCGCTTTGGAGCAGTGCTGCTACAGACCCCTTTAAAGACCTTCCTGTCTAACCCGTGACACTCACACAGAGCTTGCAGTGTGCCAGCTTTGAGGCTGGCTAGGTGTTCTCTCTGGTCCAAGCATGATGCCCCGTGCTTTCTTTGTTAATTCACACCTTTTGTGCCACCTAAGGGAGGCTTTTGCAGTCAACCTTTAGAAATCATCTCTCCTCCTCCTCTTTTTGAGAGGGAAGGGACTTGGCCTGTTCTTTTGCTCCTGATGGGATGTCCACTCATATTTCTGGTACCGTCTACCTGGCTTTTTCATAGCCTTTTCCAGTGCCTCTAAATTTTCTTTATACATAATATGGCAGTCAAAACTGTACACAATTTTCTAGGCCAAGGATCAATACAACTTGAGCATTACTTTTCAATTCCATCCCTTGAGAAATAAAACCAAGTGCTTGGCTTGCTCTTTAATGGTTTAGTTAATTGCGTCACCACTTTTAGTGATTTGTGTGTTTGTATCCCCACATCTCTCTGTTTCTCGATCCCATTAAGATACTTATTTTCAAACTAATTGCAACCTTGTTACCTTTCATCCCAGTAAAATGCAATTATTCACATTTAGTAAATTTGTTTGCCAATTATGTGACCATTCTGCATGACTGTTAATATTTTCATGTAATTTGTTACAATCCTCCTCTATTCACCCACTCGAGTTATCTGCAAATGTAGACGTTGTATTTTTTTGACTCTTAAGTTGTTCATATAACATGGGAACAACAGTGATCCTATCATTGATCCTTGTGTGGCAATACCCTCCCACCTTCCACAGTTCATAATAACTATTCTTTACTCCAGTCAAGGTGAGATTACAATTAGATGCTAATGAAGCTCAAGATATATTAGTTTAACTGTAAGTACTACCCGTGTTATATCATTACTCAAGGAACACCTCTCCTGGAACTGCTTAATGTGGCTCATCTTCCTTCCAATTATGGAACGGATTCCCCATGCATCCAGGAATTGGAGGCCCCATGGTTCTATTATGTAGGAAAATTAGTGAAAAAGGAGAGACACTTTTTAAAGCACTGAAAGTGATAAATCATGTTCAGTGTAGAAGTGGCTTCTCTCGCTCTGTTTTGGTAATGTTGCAGTGTTGTGATATGCACACTCCTAAAATGGCGACTTGGAAGACTAATTAAAAACTAACCTTTAATTTGCTGATCTGGAACTCCCCTCTGTTAATGGTGGCAGAAGTGACTGTCTCTTTCACCAGCACAGAACAAGTTCATTCAGCCCATCGAGTTCATGCCAGCTCTCAGTAGATCTGTCCAGTTAGTGCCATTTCTCTGCTGTGTCCTCCTGTCCTTGCAAATGTATCTCTGTTAGGAGCCCAATAACATTTTCATGGAATCATAGAATAGCATCCCTGCAGTGTGAAAACAGACACTTCCGACCTACAAGTCCACACAGACCCACTGAAGAGTAATCCACCCATTCCCCTACCCTATACCTCTACACCTACCCCTGACAAATGCACCTAACCTACACACGCCTGACCACTATGGGCAATTTAGCATGGCCAACGAACCTAACTTACACATCTTTGGATTGTGGGAGGAAACCAGAGCACCCAGCAGAAACCCACGCAGACACAAAAAGAATGTGCAAACTCCACACAAACTCTGAGGCTGGAATCGAACCCTGGTCCCTGGCGCCATGAGGCAGCAATGCTAACTACTGAGCCACCATGCTGCCCCATGAGACTTGAACTCATGGGCATGTTTAAACTCGGGCAAAAACAAGTGAGTTTAACAATAAAAGGTTTCATGATGATTCGTTAGCTCAGTTGGCTTGATGGCTGATTTGTGATGCTAACCCTAACCCTATCACAGACTGACACCAACAGCATGGGTTCAATTCCCATGCTGGCTGAATTAACCATGAAGGTCCTATCTTTTTAACCTCACCCCTTGCTTAAGGTATGGTGGCCCTTGGCTGAAATTCACCATCAGTTGTTTCTCTCTAATGAGAGAGCAGTCGCATGATCCTCTGGGACTACAACAATTTTACCTTTACCAGAAAGTCAGCCACTTCACTCATTTACAGAACCTTTTAGATTTTGTCTTATATTCTCAATGTTCTATTTTCTCCTTCAACAGAGGCAGGATGGACGACAACTCCCAACTTTTGTTTTATTTCAAACGTATATTTTATTCATAAAAAATACTTTGTATGCATACGTATTCACAAACACAGTTTAGTTCTGTACAGTTGCATTTCAAGGAAACAAACAGCCATTGGAGTTATACTCTATCCAAACAAGCCAAAGGCATCTCTTACTATGTTTACATGTGTTTGAGGTATCAGGAGGGTCTGATAACTAAGTGGATCCCAATTTACTGTGGCAGAAAGACCTTAGACAATAGTCTTTCCTCACTGTGCCTTGGTGGCAGCTGCCCTAAGACTTAGTGTGTCCTTCAGCACGTCACACTCAACCTTGGAATGTGCCAGTCTGGAACACTCGGTGGAGGTCAACTCCTTGATCTGGAGCACCAACAAGTTTCAGGCAAACCAAAGAGTATTTTTCACCGGGTTGATGCTTCTCCAAGCACAGTCAATGTTTGACTCGGCGTGCGTCCCAGGGCATACTCCCACCTTCCCATTGCTCAATCCCTCAAGATTATTACAAGACTGTAATGATCAAAATTGAACCTGTCTTCATCCAACATTGACGAACATACACTATCCAGCTGTGGGGGCATGGATAGGAGGGCTGAAACCAGTTATAGCACCTAACGATCAACCTGGTTCTGACCTTTAAGCCAGTAAAGGATTGAGGACATGTCTAGGGATCTGTAATCCTTCAAAGTACAGCCACAAAATATGCAAATATAGGCAGAGGAAATAGTGCACGGTTTGAAGGGAAATAAATACTGTTGATAAGATTTTTACAAAGTGTGTACAATAAGGTTTATGGCATCAAGACAGGCCTATGGAGTTGAGATGCAGATCAGCCACAATCTAATTGAATAGGGAAACAGATTCAGGGAAATCATGGTCTACTGCTATTCCTCTCTCTCTATTAGGGGCAGCGAAATGAACTGTGCAGCAAAGTGGTTTGCAGCACACAATTATTATTTAGGACCAACATGACAGTTTAAAATTCCGTAATTCTTGATGAAGTGAAGTTGTGGAGGAAGCTATACAGGCTGCCAGCACCAGCCAATACCCAAGGGGCCAACTTTCTTGAAACATTCGCCTGTCTTAATATTTTAGTCTGTGTTAGATTGCAGTAAATGAAATGGGATGTCAGGCCAATTCCAGATTTGCATTCTTATCACACGCAGTGCGAAAATGGAAATAAAAAGGAACGCAATTCCTTAGCATAATTTGTAAAGTTATGCATTTTAATGGGGGAGGTAAAATCTTTTGTTTCCTCACTAAAAGTAGCCTTGGGATATGATGAGGAGCCTGCAATTACTGTAATATGTGCAGTGCCGACAAGAAATGCAGACCCGTAAATTACAATCTGGCACTTTAACGTAATGAAACTGCAGTGACATAGTGCAATGATGTTCTATTCCTTCACTAAGTTGTCAGCAGCTGCTCTTGCCAATGAGGAATTGCTCCCATTATGCAGGGAATTAAATCAGCAGCATTTCTGATTCAAGCTTCAGGATCAGAGAAAGGAATGCAATAGACATAGGCACTAACATAGAAAACAGATAATACTGGCAACAATGATGCACATTCATGTAGCACCTTTAACACTATGAAATATTTGAAAGTGCTTCTTGGAAGCGTTCTCAAATCAATATCCGACAAATAAGGCTACATCCGGACACTTGGGCATTTGCTTTTGTCAGTTTATTAGATTTTTTTTAGATTCCCTACAGTGTGGAAACAGTCCCTTCGGCCCAACCAGTGCACACCGACCCTCCGAAGAGTAACCCACCCAGACCCATTTCCCTCTGACTAATGCACCTAACATTATGGGCAATTTAGCATGGTCAATTTACCTGACCTGCACATCTTTGGACTGTGGGAGGAAACCGGAGCACCCAGAGGAAACCCACGCAGACACGGGGAGAATGTGCAAACTCCACACAGACAGTCACCCTAGGCTGGAATCAAACCTGGGACCCTAGTGCTGTGAGGCAGCAGTGCTAACCACTGAGCCACCGTGCCACCCCTTTTCAGGAGCATCTTGGTGTAATCGAGTCAGAGAATGATTCTAGCATGGAAAGAGGCCCTTCAGCCCTTCACATCCACAATGATCATCAAAGATCAATCTATTCTAATACTGTTGTCCAGCCTTTGGCCTGAAGCCTTGTGTACTGTTTTAAGAGCTCATCCAAATTACTCAAACATCGTGAGGGCTCCTACCTCTATCAACTTTTTCGGCTCTCGAGGGAAATGAAGAGGTGTAGAGAGGGAATTCCAAAGCACAGGTCTTGAGTGCCAAAGGCAGGGTTGCCAACAGTGAAATAAAGGAAATGGGAGATATACATGAGGTCAGAGTTAGCTGTAAGCCTAGCAGTGAACTCATAATTTTCTCCATCAGTAATAGGAGTGCTACCAACTTGAATAGCAGCTAGCAGAAGCAGTTCCACATCATAGGAAGTCAGTTACTTGCTGCAGAATTCCAAGCTGTTACGACGACAACATGTGTAAGGTTGGTCCAGTTCAGTATCTTGGCAATGTTATTTTCCAGGATGACAATAGTTGGGGATATAGAGATGGTCAATACTTTGAGTATTGAGTCAAGATGGTTAGAATCTGTCTTCTTGAAGGTAGACCTTTCAAAAACAAGGACGACTTGTAGCTATATTGTGTCTCAATAATAAAGTGTCACAAGGCATTTCACTGGAGTATTAGAAAGACACTGAACTACTTAAAGCAATAAATCAGGCAAATGGCCAATTGCATACTCAGAGGTTTGTGGGGCGAGGAGTTCAGAGAAATAGGGAGAGGCGAGACCATGGAGGGATTGGAAAGCCAGGTTGAGAACTTTACTAGGTGACACATACAGAGGCTCAGGAAGCACTTTTCTCACAAAGAATGGTGAAAATCTAGAATTCCCTCCCCGAGAGGCTACAGCTAAGATTACTGAGTCAGAGAGTTATTGAGTTGTACAGCATGAAAACAGACCCTTAGGTCCAACTTGTACATGTTGGCCAGATGTCCTAATTTAATGTAGTCCCATTTGCCAGCATTTGGCTCATGTCCGTCTAAACCCTTCTTATTCGTATACCCATCCAGATGCCTCTTAAATGCTATAATTGTATCAGTCTCCACCATTTCCTCTGGTAGCTCATTCTATGCATGCACCACCCTCTGCATTAAAACATTTCCTGTCAAGTCCCTTTTAAATCTTTCCCCTCTCACCATAAGCCAATACCCTCTAGTTGTGGATTCCCCTACCCTTAGAAAAAGACCCATGACTATTCATCCTATCCATGTCCCTCATGACTTTATAAACCTCGTCCCTCAGCTTCCGCTCCAAGGAAAATAGCCCCAGCCTCTCCCTATAATGCACTGGCCAATAATGGCAAGCACACCAAACACCTTCTTCACTACCCTGTCTACCTGCGACTCCATTTCCAAGGAACTATGAACCTGCACCCTAGGGGAGGAAGGGGGCATATCTGTTAAGTACGTGTATATGGAGTTGTGGCAATGAATGGAGCTGGGTAGAGATGGGCAATGATTTGATTTGAGTAGGCAAATGCCCTTGAGGGACTGAATCTGTTACTATTATAATAAATTACATAGATTCCCCACTCACCTCTCAGGCTTCTCCTACAAATTTGACCAAGGTGTTTTTTTTCTAAATCCAAGCCTGTTATTTCCTGTCTGCTTTATTTTTATTACTCAACAATCACCTTAACACTGGTGTGCATCATCACGGACTTTTAGCTGGTGAATCTATTTTCTAAGCACAGTGTAACTATATATGGCTGAGGTTTTCATCAATTGTAATAAAGGCTTCAACTGGCCAATGGGCAGGAAAGCCACACACAAGTCTTCACACTCTGGTCATAGTCAAGGAGAGGTGGAAGGCAACGGGACCTCCACCACTCGTCATGGCACTCAATCACATGCCCGTCCCATCTCTGCCTCCTAACCCGCTCGAATGGCGCAGGGCATTAAATTCTACCCATTCTAAATACAGCTAGACCTGCTCTGAACTGTTTGAGGAGAAAGTGAGGTCTGCAGATGCTGGAGATCAGAGCTGAAAATGTGTTGCTGGAAAAGCGCAGCAGGTCAGGCAGCACCCAGGGAACAGGAGAATCGACGTGAAGGGCTTATGCCCGAAACGTCGATTCTCCTGCTCCTTGGATGCTGCCTGACCTGCTGCGCTTTTCCAGCAACACATTTTCTGCTCTGAACTGTGACTGTTCTAATGTGTGGGAAGAGGAGGAGCATATTTGTGTAGGAAATGTTTGAAACTGTGAAGAGATTAGACATGATCCCAGTTGTTCTCTCCAGTAGCTAGTTTAGAGCAGAACAGTATTTGTCTTAATAATGTCAGGTAATTTTTTTCAAGCCAGGATATGTCAGTTGGAAGACATAAGAACGGATTGAATGACAAACTTGGCTAATTAATCAACTCAGTCTCCTCTGAGCATTCTATAAATTATTCTATAAAAATTAGATTGAGAAAGAGATAAATTGGGATTGAACGACAATTAGTACATTAATGTGTCTATGTGTTTGTGCACAAGTATAGGTGAACACATTTATGCATTTATTCATTTGAGCACATTTGTCTGCAAATGTGTATGTAATGTGTGTATCCTTGGTGCTTCTTTATGTTTAATTACCTGTCTCAGGATGGGCTTCGTAATGAGTCGTCAGGAGGTTAATTTTTAACCTTGATCATCTTGCCTTTAGAGAGTCAAAAGACGACATGTGAGTGACTACTATTGCTGAAATAAACAGAGGGCTTGTCTCACTCCTAGTTAACTGCAGAAACCCACAACGTGCTGCCTGCATTTTCTATGCCATTTGGAAACTTCTGTGCCTGGTGAGAAAGTAAGGGCTTGTGATCAATTCTGGTGAAGGAAGTACCCCTTCAAAAGGAATGATTTACACCTCAGCAGGACTGTTGGCCATGGTGTGCTGGAAAGGTTCATTGTCATTGGGGAGGAATTAAACTAAATTGACGATGGGGTTTTATGCACCAACATATAGAAGTAAAAAAGAGAAACAGGGTGCATTAAGTGAGAGCATTGGACAATACAAGAGAAAGGAATAGTGCTATAGTATGCAGGAACAGACTGACTGAGGGGAATGCAAAAGCAGGTTTCCAATGAGTGTAGTTAAATGCACAAAGTGGTGCATACAAGCAATATGACTTAAATATTGTTAGATAGGTAGCTGTATAATATACAAAGCAGTCAGATACAGAAATAACTCCACCAAGGTTGGTATGCCATCACCAAGTCACCCTTTATTTACATGTGTATAGTACATTGATAACTCAGAAACAGCTCCTAGAGTGAACAGAACCCCTAACACTCCTGTTCATATCTGTCAGTCAAGGGTCCTTGAGTATCGCAGGAATACTCCGACAGCCATTGAGCCAGAGTCTCTGGAATGCCCATTTGGGACTGAGTATTCAGACTACACCAGCAAATAACAGTCTATCGAGTTAAGTTCACTAAGACATTGGAAGTGCATGCACTGAGATTGGAGGGGTCAGTCGTAATTATGACTTTACCATCTTCTGGGTTGGAGATTGCAACATCAGCGGCCAACTTTGTGGTGAGCCCCATGTGGCAGCAGCGTGCAAGAGGAACAAACGCTCCTTCACAGTGTCAATGGATCCATGACACTGGCAGGAGAGAAGCTCAGTTGTTCAAGGTTTGCGTTAAGATTTGTAGCTCGGGTGCCGGTTGCCATGGTTGTGGGTATGTTCGCTGAGCTGGGAAGTTGATTTGCTTATGTTTTCATCCCCTGTCTAGGTGACATCTTCAGTGCTTCGGAGCCTCGTGTGAAGCACTGCTCTATTGTGCCTTCTGCAATTTATTTGGTTCTGTTCCAGCTACTTCCGGTTGTCGGTTCTAGCTGTCTATTGTAGCGGCCGGTATTTTGGGTCCAGGTCTACGTGCTTGTTGATGGAGTCCATGGATGAGTGCCATAGTTTGTGAAATTCTCTGGTTGTCCTTCGTTTCGCTTGTCCTATGATCGTTGTGTTATCTCATTGCATTTGTGACCCCCGTTGTCTGTGTGTATGGCCACTAGGGACTGCTGGTCATGGCATTTACTGGCTAGTTGGAGTTCGTGGATATGGATTGCTAGTTGTCTGCCTGTTTGTCCTATATAGTTTGTCCTATATCGTCTCTGCATGGAATCTTGTAAGTTACGTTTGTCTTACACATTATGGATTTGGGGTCTTTTGTCCTGGTGAGTTATTGTCTGAGTGTGGCTGTCGGTTTATGGGCTGTCATGAATTCCGGTGGTCAAGAGAAATCTGGATGTCAGTTCCGAGACATTTTTTATGTAAGGTAGCATGGCTAGTGAGTTAGGTCGTGGCATGTCCTCATTGCGTTGTCTGTCTGTCTGTTAGGCACCTGCGTATGAAGTTGGGGGATATCCATCCTTGGCGAATACGCTCAGGGCTCTAAGAAGCTAGTCCGAGGTACCAGTCTTGTGGTTGGAGGAGATATTGGACACACTCCAACATCATACCACTATATAGCCACTGAGACATTAGCGTATGGGCTCAGCATTCTGATGATGAGGAATTTCATCATCTCACGGGCAGCACTGTGGCTTAGTAGTTAGCACTGTTGCCTCACAGTACCAGGGACCTGGGTTCGGTTCCAGCCTTGGGTGACTCTCTGTGAGGAGTTTGCACATTCTGCCCGTGTCTGCGTCGGTTTTCTCCGGGTGTTGCAGTTTCCTCCCACAGTCACAAAAATGTGCAGGTCAGGTGAATTGACCATGCTAAATTGTCCATAGTGTTAGGTACATTAGTCAGAGGGAAATGGGTCTCGGTGGGTTGCTCTTCAGAGTATTGGTGTGGACTTGTTAGACTGAAGGGCCTGTTTCCACATTGTAGGGAATCTAATCTAATCTGTCCTTTGAAGGAACCTCACTTTCCTCAGCCCCTCAATCAGAGGTTAAATCTACCACTCTATACTATGTGAATGTCATAGAAATATACAGCATGGAAACATACCCTTCAGTCCAACTGGTCCATGCCGACCAGATATCCTATATAAATCTAGTCCCATTTGTCGGCATTTGGCCCACATCCCTCTAAAGCCGTCTTATTCATATACCTATCCAGATGCCTTTTAAATGCTGTAATTGTACCAACCTCCACAATCTCCTCTGGTACCTCATTCCATATGAAAAAGTTGCTCCTTAGGTCCATTTTAAATGTTTCCCCTCTCACCTTAAACCTATGCCCTCTAGTTTTAGACTCCACTACCCCCCGGGGAAAAGACCTTGTTTATTTATCCTATCCATGTCCCTCATGATTTTATAAACCTCTATTAGGTCACCCCTCAGCCTCTGATGCTCCAGGGAAAATAGCACCAGCCTATTCAGTGTCTCCCTATAGCTCAAGCCCTCCAACCCTGGAAACATCCTTAAATCTTTTCTGAATCCTTTCAAGTTTCACAACATCTTTCCTTTCGGAGGGAGACCAGAATCGCACACAATACCCCAAAAGTGGCCTAACCAATGTCCTGTACATGCACAACATGACCTCCCAGCTTCTATATTCAATGTTCTGACCAATACAAGCAAGCGTACCAAATGCCGCCTTCACTATTCTATCTACCTGTGACTCCACTTTCAAGGAACTATGGACCTGCACTCCAAGGTCTCTATTCAGCAACACTTCCCAGAACCTTACCATTAAGTGTATCAGTCCTGCTCTGGTTTGTCTTTCCAAAATGCAGCACCTCACATTTATCTAAATTAAATTCCATCTGCCATTCCCTGGCCCATTGGCCCATCTGATCTAGATCCTGTCATACTCTGAGGTAACCTTCTTCACTGACCACTAAGCCTCCAATTCTGGTATCACCTGCAATTTTACTAACCCTGCTGCCTCATAGCGCCAGAGACCCGGGTTCGATTCCAGTCTCGGGCAACCGTCTGTGTGGAGTTTGCACATTGTCCCGTGTCTGTGCGGGTTTCCTCCGGGTGGTCCGGTTTCCTCCCACAATCCAAAAGGTTAGGTGAATTGGCCATGCTGGATTTCCTATAGTGTTCAGAGATGTGTAGGTTAGGTGCATTAGTCAGGGGTAAACATAGGATAGAGGAATGGGTCTGGAGGATTACTCTTCGGAGGGTCGATGTGGACTTGTTGGGCTGAAGGGCCTGTTTCCACACTTTTGGGATTCTATGATCCTCTGTAATAATATTTCCTATGTTCACATCCAAATCATTTATATAAATGACGAAAAGTAGTTGACCCAGCACCGATCCTTGCGGCACACCACTGGTCACAGACCTCCAATCTGAAAAGCAACCCTCTACTATCCTCTGTCTTTTACCTTCGAGCCAGTTCTGTATCCAAATAGCTGTTTTCCCCTGTATTCTGTGTCATCTAACATCTAGATCACTGCCCTCATCAACGGTTGCCTGCTACAAGCCTTGAGGTGATATAGCCAGAGGTGAACAACCTACTTTCACCTTGTTTGAGACAACAGTATGTAGGAGTGAAAAGGAGTGGAGAATATCTCATGGGTTAAATTACTAATTGGTGTTAAGGAAAGTTTTTGAAATGCATTAATTGATTAAATATTTGCATATCGAAACCAAATACTTTCCTAATTGACCATTGGCTAATTAAATTCCCTGAATATTACCACTTTATAGTTCTCGCATTTCTCCCTATAGATTTGCTGCTCTTTATTTTCCTCTCTCGTTATTTCGAGGCCTACAGGGTATACCCATTGATCGTACTCTCTGCATGTCTCTTCAAGAGCATCTCCTTTTCCAAACACTACGATGTCTTCTCTCATCATTAGTATCACCTCATGTTTTTACTTCGTTTCTGTAATGATTGGAACATTGCCAGTCAAGTTGATCTTGTAGAATATGAGTTCCCTGATTGGGGCTGTTAACCTGGTGCCATAAAGAATTCAACACCTAAACCTCTGGCTCTGAGACCTCCTGCAGATCACTGATATTGTGCTCCCCACTCTATGTCTGCAGTTGTATTTACCGGGGTGTGCGTGTGTGTGTCCCTGGGCTCAGGAGTTCATTGAAACAAAGAGTTTGGACATCCCTTGAAGAGGTGTCCGTTCAACTCTGTTCAATGCCTTCCTTTACCACAGATATTATTGGCAGCGACTTGGCCATGGGGACATGAGCATCAGAAGCTATCGTCCTTGAGGCCATCAGTGCTACAAGCAACAAGTCCAGGCTGTGTGATGGGAGTTTTTTGCTCACCTTGCTGTCATGTGGGTTACTGAAATGCTTGCAGCGTTGAATACAGGTCTTCTACAGACCTGTCAGAATGGATCCACCTCTGCTTTCTACCTCCAAGTTACCTCGGTGAAGTTAGGAGACAGCTTGAGCATTAGACATGTGGCTATGACTTTGTAGGCATACACCTCTATCAGGGGAAGCTTAGGTCATGCTCTCTAAATCTCAGTGCTGCTGTTTCCTTGGAACCCTCTGCTACTATCTGCACCAGACATTCTGGCCTAAGAACAGAGGATGCCCATGGGCTTGGATGTGTGATTCTCTTGGCACATCCAATCATTAATGTCACAGATTGTGGTACAATTCAGGGAACGGGGTTACTTGGTGTGTGAGGAAAGGATTAACCTAGCAAGACTTGGTGTCTTAAGCTTTGCATGACACAACGCTGATCTATGTCCTAAATGGCTTGCTTTATGCAGTTTCTTGGTGATAGACATGGCATTCTCAGTGCCTTATCTGAAAGGGAATGTACTGAGAAGGTGTCATGAGTGTGAAATGGTTGGAGTCGCTTGGGGAAGTACAGCAGCTAAACCCAAAGGTTGATGAATTGATAAAGTCATCTGCTCAGAGGTAAGGGTAGATTGGCAACATTGGCTTGGAAGAGTGGACACAGCTGTAGCGCTTGGTTACATAACCCAAAGGGATTGAAAAGGCCAAACCTCATTGGATATACTGTTTCAGTCATTGATTGTGTCAACAATGGGACATGGGAGCAGGAGTAGGCCATTCAGCTCATCAAACCTGCTCTGATGTTCAATACAATTGTGGCTAATTATCTCTTTCAATGGCTTTTCCCTAAATTGTCTCTTCACATTATTAGCATTTAGAGATTTATCAGTCTCTACTTTAAACATAGCCAATGGCTGTAATTCTGCAGGCCTCTTAATGGAGAATTTCTAAGATTCACAACCGTCTTATTTTGAAATTATAATCCCGGATTTTAATATCCCCAACCAGGGAAGCATATTACCTGGATCTACCCTGTCCATCCCTGAAGTATTTTGTAGGCTTCAATGAGATCACCTCTCATTCTTTGAAAGTTGAGAGAATCCCCAGACCCAGTTTTCCCAATCTCTCTACAACGGACAATCCCAACATCCAGAGAACAAGTTTGTTGCATTGTCTCTATCAAAAATTTCCCAGTTCTTGTTCATTTACAAGGATACCAGTGTGAGCGTGGGATTAATTATCCCTTTTAATTGGGCCAAGCATGGATCCAATAAGCGGCTGACTCTACACCCAACCTCCTCTGAGCTGGAACTTGAATCTACACCCAAAGGGGGTCCCAAACCTCTCCATAACCCTGTCCACATCCAAACAAAATACAGGACAAGCTGTGTTCGGAATCAGGCTCGCATTTCTTCAGCCCAAGACAATAATCAGGTCTTTTTTTTCATGATTGTCAATTGTTTCTCTTCTTTCATTCTCCCTAATACCCTCCTGAAAGTCACTTGGTTCCCAGCTCAATAGGTTTTCCTTAAATCCTTCCATATTGATACCCCACCTCAGTATTTTTACTCTTTTAACCTGACTGTAAAATGCTCGGAGCCACTCTCTCAGAAATTCTTAGCTGATTCAATTTGGATTTAAGAACAGATTTTAAGAAGGAGGACCTGAGTACAACTTCTAAATTTTGGAAGTCCTGTAAAAAGAGTACGCAATAATTTTTACTTTTGAAGTATGGAAGAAAGCATGCTTGGAAGAAGATTAAGACCCTGAAAATACAGTGGAATGGGTCGAAGTTTGTACCATTGTGTTTAAATTTCCTGGCCCTTCCCACTCACCTGAAAGTGCTAGTTGACACCTCCATCTAAGAATGGAATGTCTATAAATAATATCAATAAATAATAATCAATAAACAGTTTCTATTGTTGGATATTTTTAATCAAACAAATAAAATTAAACAAAGTATGGGAGCATTAACATGAAATAGCACCAAAGTGGGTATGGTATGGGGTAGCAGTTGAAAGATGTCATTTTTTTTCTTGTTTATCATTAAGATGCATAGAATGGGCACTTGGCTAATTTTTTTTAAATCAACACTGAATAGAGAGATACGCCGTCTTCATTTGACCATTCTCAGCTTTTTTCTGTCCTTTTTCTCCTACCTTTTCTCCCTCTTTGTTTCGCCAACCTGTCCATGATCATCATTGCAGTAGAGATTAAGGAAATTAAAGAGCTCCCTTGGCCCCCTCCTGTGGGACAGCTAGACGATGACTCAGTGAGCGATGAAGGTGATTGCTTGCTTTGCTTTTCCCATCACCCCCCCCTAACTCTGCACAAGCTTGCTTGCATGGAATTGCCTCACACCCCATCATCCCTTGCCCAGTCCCCATACCTGTACCTTTCCACAATGAATTGCCTGTTCCCAGGTTTTTTATATATGCATATACCTATATTTGTGTATTATATATATGTGTACTGCAATATATATGAATCACTTATACTTCAGTATTTAACTCAAAACAATGCTTCAGAAAGCATGGGTCGACTCTGTCCTTAGGTGAAATAAAGGGAGAGTTCCATCTGCTTTCTATTGACTTAATCTTTTGATCTGTGACACATCAAATTGACTGACACAAGAATAAAACTGGCTTCTTCTATCAATCAAAGTCAACATCATATGTGTCTTTTGGTAAACTTTATTTCTTTAGGTATAATATTAAGTTAGCAGATTTACACAACAGTTGTGAAATTTTATTGTCTTCCCATTTTAATTTTAATTTGCAAGTTTTCCAGCATTCTATAACTTTCATCCATTTTTCCTGCCTGTTGTAGCTGAGGACCAGAATCTAGATATTCAAAACTGAAGTCAGCTGCTATTATGTGTAGCTGGCTGCTCAGCAATATCAGAGACGTGCCTCGAGGGAATCTAACCTTCTGGGGCTTTCTGCCTCTTGTGCTGAAGATATATTTTTCACTTCCTTAATTGAATGCAACTCAGAGGGCAGCCTCTCAAGCCGATGTCCGTTCATGCCCTCCAGCGCTGTCTGCTAACAAGCGATCACTGCTACCCGTGGAGGAGCTGACAGCATAACATGGCCAAAATTCAAGGAGCTCAACTGATGGCCTGTTTCACTTCACAACAGCTACGATGTAGCACTGAGGACTTGAACACACAGGCACTTAGTGAATGAACAAAGCATTTGTCTGTGATTTTGCTGCTAGTTTGTTGCCTCGTTGTACATGTTTTAGTGCTTAAGTTGTTTGATTCTTGAATAGTTAACTAAAATCAATTTAATTTTTTTGAAGAATTGAAGGCAGAGCAATAGGTTGTTTAGCAAGGCCTTTGATAAGATTCTGTGTGGTAGACTGATTAGTAACATTAGATCACACGGGATCCAGAGAGAGCTAGCCAATAGGAGACAAAATTGGCTTAACGGTAGGAGACAGAGGATAATGGTAGAAGTGGTTGTTCAGACTGGAGGCCTGTAACCAGTGGTGCACCGCAAGGATTAGCACTGAGAGCACTGATGTTCATCATTTATATAAACGAGTTGGATGAGAATAGAGGAGGCATAGTTTTGGAGCATGTAGATGGCACCAAAATTGGTGATATTATGGACAGTGAAAGAGGTTATCTAAGAGTACAATAGGATTTTGATCAACTGAGCCTGTATGCTGAGGAGTGGTAGGTGCAGTCTAATTCAGATAACTGTATGGTATTGCATTTTGGTAAGACAAACCAGGGCAGGAACTTACACAGTTAATGGTAGGGCCCTGGAGATTGTTGTCCAATAAGAGACCGAGGGGTGCAGGTATATAGTTAATTGGAAGTGGTGTCACAGGGTAGATAGGGTGGTGAAGAAGGTGTTTTGCACACTTGCCCTCATCACCTGAAGCATTGGGTATATGAGTTGGGACATCATTATCGACATTGGGCAGGGTACATTGCATGCAATTCTGGTCGCCCTGCTTCTGGAGAGAATTTATTAAACTGGGAAGGGTGCAAAACAGGTTTACAAGGATGTTACTGAGATTGAATGGTTTGAGTTACAAGGAGAGGCTGGATAAGCTGGGACATTTTTTTTCCCATGGAGAGTAGGAGGCTGAGGGGTGACCTTATAAAGGTTTATAAAATCATGAGGAACATAGACAGGGTAAATAAACAAGGTCTTTTCCCCAGAGCTGCCTGGTGAGGGGGTCCAAAATGAGAGGGCATAGGTTTAAGGTGAGAGGGAAGTGGAACCTGAGGACAGTGTTATCACACAGAGGGTGGTGCTCATATAGAATGTGCTGCCTGAGGAAGTGATAGAGGCGAGTACAATTATAACATTTAAAAGACGTTTGGACTGGTACATGAACAGGAAAGGTTTAGAAGGATATGGGCCAAACTCAGGCAAATGGGATTGGTTCAGTTTAGAAAATTTGGTTGGCATGGACAAGTTGGGAGAAAGTGAGGACTGCAGATGCCGGAGAGTCAGAGTCAGACACTGTGGTGCTGAAAAAGCACAGCAGGTCAGGCAGCATCCGAGGAGCAGGAGAATTGCTGTTTTGGGCAAAAGCCCTTCATCAGGAATCACAGACAAATGCTTTGTTCATTCAATAAGTGCCTGTGTGTTCATGTCCTCAGTGTGACATCACAGCTGTCATGAAGTGAAATAGGCCATCAGTCTAGCCCCTTGAATTTTGGGAAGGTTACGCTGTCAGCCTGACCTGCTGTGCTTTTCCAGTGCCAAACTTTCCGAAATGGACAAGTTGAGCCAAGGGCCTATTTCCATGCTGTATGCCTCTATGACTCTAAATTAATCTAAAAAGTCATTGAGGAATGTATTTAAAAAAAAGCTATATCTATACTTGGAAATCATTTTCAGTCATGTAGTGAAGGGTTGTGATTGCCTGTAGTGGTAATGTATCTGCAGTAGCCAGTCGTGGTAAATTAGCCTGTAAGTTGTTTCCATGGCTGTGTGCAGAGTTATATGCTCAACTTAACCTTGATTAGTTTCTGTAGATCAATCTAGTGTCTTGGATCATTTTCCTATGGCAGGAAGGAAATGGTGGTGGGGTGGCTTTGTTAGAACAGAACAAAGACCATAACACCATTAGAAATAGGAACAGGAGTTGGCTATTTGGCCTCTTGAGCATGCTGCACAATTCAATAGGATCATGGCTGATCCAACTTTCTTCACATCCAATTTCCTGCCCTCTCCTCATGACCCTTGATACCCTGACTGATCAAGAATCTACCTATGTCAGCTTAAATATAAACAAGAACTCTATATTCTGAAAATATACCCCCTGGTTCTAAACTCTCCCATGAGGGGAAGCATCTTCAGTATTTACCATTTCAAACCCCTTAAGAATTCTCTGTGTTACAATGCAATCACCTCGGATTTTTCTAAACTCCAAAGCGTAGAGTCCCAACCTGTTTAGGCTTTGCTCGCGAGCCAATTCCTCCATACAGGGGTCATCCTATTGTACCTTCTCTGCACTACATCCAATGAAATGAATCTTTCATTAAATAAAGGGACCAAAACTGTTCCCAGTGGTTACTTTTTATTTATTTGTGGGATGTAGAAATCGCTAGCTGGCCAGCATTTATTGTCCCATTTCTGGTTGCCCTTGATGGTGGTAGTGAGCTGCCTTCTTGAACCGCTGCTGTAGTACATTATGGATCCAATCAGAGACCAGACTCTTTGGATCGTGTAATGTGTAATGAGGCATGTGTATTAAATGATCTCAGAGTGAAAGATTTCCAAGGAAACAGTGATCATATCATAGTAAAATGTAACATTCAGACTGAGAGTAAGAAGCTTGGCTTGGAATCACCTGTGCTAAGGTTATCTAAAGATAATTACATCAAGATGAGAGCAGAGATGACTAGAGTGGATTAGGAAGGGTGGGGTGGGGAACGGCTATCAGCAAAGATGGTTGAGAAACAATACTTCTTAAAAAATACTTCATGACACATAGTAAAGATATATTCCAGTAAGGAAGAAGAATTCTGGAAAGGGGATAACCCAACATGGTTGATCAAGGACATAGAGCAAAGAACAGTACAGCACAGGAACAGGTCCTTCGGTCCTCCAAACCTGTGCCAACACAGGAATAGGCCTTTCAGTCTAAAACTGCCTTCACTTACAGGATCCTTATCTCTCTATTTCCTTCCTAGACATGTA
Organism: Chiloscyllium plagiosum; assembly: GCF_037043375.1. Lineage (NCBI taxonomy): Eukaryota > Metazoa > Chordata > Chondrichthyes > Orectolobiformes > Hemiscylliidae > Chiloscyllium > Chiloscyllium plagiosum. Next base: position 37,585,051 of record NW_028270166.1, on the reverse strand, counting down.
TTTGTCCAAGTGTGTCTTGAATGCTGCTATTGTATCTGCTTCCACCACCTCCTCTGGCAGTACTTTCCAGGCACTCACCACCCTTTGTGTGAAAAATTTGCCTTGCACATCTCTTTTAAACTTCTCTCTCTATCACTCTCTCTTCTGCACCTCTTGCCCCCTCCTCCTCAGACACACCTTGAACCTGTGTTCCAAAGTAATTGAGCCCTCCACCCTGGGAAAAAGCCTCATATTTCCCATTGTGAGGGAGGAAATAAACATAATAAGTAACATTAGAGAACATTTACTAAGGAAGCTCATGGTGCTAAAGGCTAATAGGCCTTTTGAACCTGATTAGGGTTGCATCATAGAATTTTAAAGGAAGCTGCCACAGGGATAGTTGGTGCACCGGTAGTAAGCACACTTCCACCGCACCCGCACCCACCCCCACCCCCGCTCCTTTAGAATCTGGACATATCCCTGGGGATTGTAAAACTGCCAAAAAGGAGGAATAAAACAGCAGGTAACTATAGGCCAGTTAGCTTACTACCTGTCATTGGGAAAATATTATAATCTGTGATAAAGGGCATAATGGTAGATTATTTAGAAAACATAATATAGTCAAGCAGAGTCCACATGGAGTCATTAAGGGAAAATCATGACTAACAAATGTGTTAGAATTCTTCGAGCTGGCAACAAGTAGGATAGATAAATGAAAAGCAGGAGACGTAATATAGTTGGATTTCTAAAAGGCATTCAGTAAGGTATTCTGTATAAGGCTACTTAATATGATAAAAGCATGTGATGTTGGAGGGAGTACATTCATATGGAAGGAGAATTGGGTAACTATTGGAAGAAGAGAGTTGGAATAAGGGGTGCCATTCAGGATGGCAATCTGTAACTATTGGAGTGCCACAGCAATCTGCATTGGGCATACAATTAAATACAATATGTATTAATAACCTGATGGATGGAAGGAAATTTACAATCACCAAGTATATGGATGACACAAGAATTGTTGGGAAGGCAAATTAATAGAGAAGGTTTTCTTTATTTGTTCATGGACTGAGTGTCACTGGCTACACCAGCATTCACTGACCACCCCTACTTGCATGAACTGTGGTAAAGAGCCAGTCGCACTGCTGCAGGTCTGGCATCACGTGTAGACCAGATCAGGCAAAGTTTGCAGATTTATTTCCCTAAAGGACATTAATGAACCAAAAGAGTTTTTACTGTATCATGTGATTACATAGCTATCATTGGACCAGAGGCTTTCTCTGAGATTTTTGTTGAATTGAAGTTTCACAATGGTGGAATACGAATCAGTATCCCATGAACGTTAAACTGGGGTTTCAACTTTCCAACATTGATCTTCGTTTCAAAGGGAATGGTGTATAAAAATAAGGAGGTGTTACTAAATCTATATACAGTGCTACTTAGACTATTTCCTCGAATACCATGAACAGTTTTGGTCCAGAACTGAAGAAAGATATATTAGTTTGTGAAGCAGTCCAGATAATATTTACTAGGTTGTTTACAATATAGGTTGATTTTCTTATGAGATGTTGAGTAACTTGAGCCTGAACTCATTATATTGTAAAAGAATGAAAGGAGACCTTATTGAAACATATAAGATTTTTCGGGTACTTGATAGAGTAGATGAGGCGAGGTTGTTTCCCCTTGTGGGTGAGTCTAACACCAGAGAACATAATCTCGGAATAAGAGATCACCCATTTAAAATGGAGATGAATCTTTGGAATTCTTTACTGCAGAGCACCATTGAGGCTGGGTCATTAAATATATTTATGGCTGAAATAGACAGATCTTTAATCAGCAAGGGAATCAACCTTAATGGGGATAAGGTAGAAAGTGGATCTGAGAATTGATCAACCTTGATCTCATTGAATGGCAGAGCAAATTCAGTGGGCTGAATGCCCTACTTCGGCGATTACAATTTGTGACCTTATGATCAAATTTGAAGTTTCTGAGAGAAGAGTGATCTGTTCAAAATAAATTGGGCTCCAAGTGGAAATGACGCCAGCTAGTATGACAGCATGGTGGCTTAGTGGTTAGCATTGGTTCCTCACAGCATCAGAGACCCGGGTTCGATTCCACCTGTGTGGAAACTTGTACATTCTCCCTGTGTCTGCGTGGGTTTCCTCCCACAGTCTAAAAACGTGCAGGTTAGATGGATTGCCCATGCTAAATTGCCCATAGTGTCCAGGGATGTGCAGGCGAAGGGGATTAGGCATGGGAAATGTATATTTACAGGAATTGGATGAGATGCTGTTTGGAGGATCACTGTGGATTTAATGGGCTGAATGGCCTGTTTCCACACTGTAGGGGTTGTTTTGTTTATGGTCATGATCTTAAACTTCACAGATCATGCCTACTTTGAGTTTTTCAGAATTTCTTGGTAATGTTTCAGGCTTGTCAGTGTAAGGGAGATGAATACAAGGAAAGAGAAAATTTTTCCATCCTATGTTCTCAATTTCAATTAATCTTGGTGACTCAACTTGTTAAGTAGATACCAGAAAGGTTCCTCAGTTCAAACCAAGTTTGATACTCCAAGTCAGTGTGGTGGGGAAATAAAACACTATATTTGTGTTGTATCTATGAAGGTTGTCACCATTCCCCTTTCTTTGACAGGGATTAAGGGACCTATTTATTTTGGTGGTAAAGCATCAACCAGTAGGGAGCCTTTCCAAGAAAAGGATGTTGTTTTAACATGATGTAATTCAATTCGTGATCCGCTTATGAGCACATCTGGGCACCACACCTGAGGAAGGATATATTAACCTTGGAGGGCATGCAACCTGGGTTTGCAAGCAATATACCTGGATTTCAGAAGTTAAGTTATGAGGAAAGGTCATATAATTAGGAACAAAAGTAGAAATTACTGGAAATTCTTAGCAGGTCTGGCAGCATCTGTGGAGAGAAATCAGAGCTAATGTTTCGGGTCCAGTGACACTTCCCTTCCTCAGAACTGGACCCAAGATTCTAACTCTGATTTCTCTCTCCAGATCCTGCCAGACCTGCTGAGAATTTCCAACAATTTCTGTTTTTGTTTCAGATTTTCAGCATCCATAGTTCTTTTGGTTTTTATACAAATCTAAAATTTAGAAGGTTGTGGGGTAATCTACCAAAGTCTTCAAGAGATGGTGCGTGTATGAAAGGAGCTGCCAGAGGAAGTGTTAGAGGCTGGTACAATTACAGCATTTAAAAGGCATCTGGATGTGTATATGAATAGGTAGGGTTTAGAGGGAAATTGGCTAAATGCTGGCAAATGGGACCTGATTAATTTAGGACATTTGATCAGCATGAATGATTTAGTCTGAAGAATTTGTTTCCATGTTGTACAGCTCTATGACTCTATATGGATAAGAAAAGACAGGGTAAATAAAGATAAACTATTTCCACTGATTGGAACTTCTAGAAGTAGGGAGTATAGCATAGAAAATGGGGCCAACCTATTCAGGAGAGATGTTAGGAAGGGCTTCTACACCCAAAAGGTGGTAGATGTTTGGAACTCTTTTCCACAGTGACAGTGGATGCTAGATCATTTGCTAATTCTAAACCTGAGAGAGATACATTTTTTGTTAAGTGAAGGGATATGGGCCAAAGGCACATTTGTGGAATTAGACCACAAATCAGCCTTGGTCTCACTGAATGATGACGCTTAAGGGGCTAAATGGCCTACTCCTGTTCCTATATTCCTAAAACATTTGGATAAAAATTATGTAAGCTCGTTGGACATTGTTACCACGTCTATGAGGATACCTGTGGATATAGATCTTCTCTCCATGAGACCCTAAGATGTTTTGCTTTATCCCAAACCAAGCCTATATGATGTCAGGTAGAGCTTAATGCATTCTCCAACATTAACCCATTTAAAGTCATTGTCCTATATAGTAACTTAGGTTCAGGAGATACTAGGCAAGGCTCCCAATCTAGAGGCCCAGCTGGAGATAAGCCGATGTTGCCAGAGTTGGAGGATTAGAGCTCCAGGGAAAGGCTGAACAGGCTGGGGCTGGGGCTGTTATCCCTGGAGCATCGGAGGTTGAGGGGTGACCTTATAGAGGTTTACAAAATCATGAGGGGCATGGATAGGATAAATAGACAAAGTCTTTTCCCTGGGGTCGGGGAGTCCAGAACTAGAGGGCATAGGTTTAGGGTAAGAGGGGAAAGAGACCTAAGGGGCAACTTTTTCGCACAGAGGGTGGTATAGAGGATAGTGAAAAAGGTGTTTGATATGCTTTCTTTTATTGGTCAGAGTATTGAGTACAGGAGTTGGGAGGTCATGTTGCGGCTGTACAGGACATTGGTTAGGCCACTGTTGGAGTATTGCGTGCAATTCTGGTCTCCTTCCTATTGGAAAGATGTTGTGAAACTTGAAAGGGTTCAGAAAAGATTTACAAGGTTGTTGCCAGGGTTGGAGGATATGAGCTATAGGGAGAGGCTGAACAGGCTGGGACTGTTTTCCCTGGAACATCGGAGACTGAGGGGCAACCTTATAAAGGTTTACAAAATTATCAGGGGCATGGATAGGGTAAATAGGCAAAGTCTTTTCCCTATGGTTGGGGAGTCCAGGACGAGAGGGCATAGGTTTAGGGTGAGAGGGGAAAGATATAAAAGAGACCTAAGGGGCAACCTTTTCACACAGAGGGTGGTACGTGTATGGAATGAGCTGCCAGAGGAAGTGGTGGAGGCTGGTACAATTGCAACATTTAAAAGGCATTTGGATGGGTATATGAATAGGAAAGGTTTGGAGGGATGTGGGCGGGTGCTGGCAGGTGGGACTAGATTGGGTTGGGATGTCTGGTCGGCATGGACGGGTTGGACCGAAGGGTCTGTTTCCATGCTGTACATATCTATGACTCTGTCTGGGCATGATCAGGCTTAGCTTCAGAATGCTCCTCAAGCTCAAGTAAGCCGTCAATACTCCCACACCTGACAGTTAAAAACACTGCAAAGGAACAAGTACATACAGCATGAGGTAAGAAAGAAAGCAACAATTTGAATATTTTTGACACCTTTAATAGAGGAAACCGACCCAGAGGAGAAAATTGATCTAAATAAAGCAATCCCAAGATGTCAAGAGAAATTACTTATCATTGTCTCAGCAAGGGCTCCAAGATCAGGTACAGCATAGATTTGTTATTAACATTCATCTGTACTATCTGTTGACCACTGTCACTACTCATCCACACATCAGAGAAGTTAGTTTGACTTCCATAAATGGTTAATTTATACCTCTTCGTTCAATGCAAACTCTTTGCAAACTAATTTCTGTGGAAAAGACCAAAGGAATATTCACCTTTTTTTCCTCATCAGCCTGCTCAGAGCTGCTATCACATGCCTCTGGAATGGGTAGGACCTGAACATGGCTCAGAGGTAGGGGCATTACCACTGCACCACAAGAGCACCCTATAAGATTGAACTTATATCTGTGTTAACATCTAATCTGGTCTGAAGGCCTGCCTGACACTGAATGAAATGAAGGAAAATACTTTCTAAACTTCATGTTATTACATACCTCTGGAACAATCGGTATTAAATCTGAGTCTGGTAGGTCAGACGCAGGGATATTGTCACTGTGCTGCAAGGGCCTTTTTTCGCCACTCCTCAAATGATTGTTGTTGGATGTCAATCATCTCAATCCTAGGACATCACTGTGAGTTTCACAGTGGTATGTTTCTAATCAACCTGTTCAGAAATGTTATTGTACAATTCTGGAGCAGATGGGACTTGAACACAGACCTTCTGGTGCAGGGATAGGGACATTATCACTGTGCCACAAGAGGATCCATCAACCAACCCTTAAAGCTTTATTTTAACCTATTTTCCGAATCAGAAATGTTATTACACACCTCTGGAGTAGATGGATCTTGAACCCCCACAAGAGGGCCCATCAACCGGCCCTTAAACTCTTTTCTAATCAACCTGTACAGAGAAGTTATTACACACCTCTGGGACAGGTGGGACTTGAACCTCGGTCTCCTGGCTCAAAGTTAGGGACACTACCACTGCACCACAATAGTCCTATATTTACTAGTCAATCTGTCAAAAATGTAATGATACGCATGGAGTTGGCAGGACTTGAAACCAGGCCTCTTGGGTGAGAGGTAGGGATACTACTACTGCACCACAAGAGCTGATTAGCCGTTAAAAACTGTGTGTCCTAATTAGCATTAAATGCTCCCCATTATCGCTTGAACTTGACCTTGCTGAGATCACCTTTTACAATAGCATCACCGCATAGAGTACAATACAGTCAGTTACTGGGTAAAACTCCCTCAGCTGTGCCCCATCTAGCACTCCCCTATCCTCTCCAAGTGGTTATAGCTTCACAAACCTGTCAAGCACTTAACTCAGTTTTTATGGAGCTTGAGGCAAGTGTCAAAAATCTTTGGATGTAACAGCAATAGGTTACATTTGTCCAGAACCGTTAAAATGGTAAAATAGCTTGAAGCACTTCATGATAAGCTGGGAATTATAGTTTAGGAAAGAAAGTAAGAAGTACAGACGCAGGATAGGTTGTGAAGAGATGTTTAAAGATTGGAACAAGTAGACTGGTGTCAGGTGAGAATGGGTTAGAATCACTTTGAGTAATGGCCTGCTTTGATGTTTACATTCACTCCTTTCTTGGACAAAGTCTTGGCTGAGGATCTGTAAATAGATGCCGCGTGATTCTTTTGCTGTTTTATTCTCCCATTTCACTCCAGTGCAGCAGGTTGGGGGTTGTCTGAATGTCTCTGACCTGCCCCAACAAAGAAGTAATGGCTAGCCAGGAACAGCTGCCTGTCACTGTGCACTCGTGCTGGTGTGTAAGTGTAACCGTCTCAGCTTGAAACACAGGAGGTCGCTGACACTACCTGCTATTTGCATCGCCCACTTTTAATGAGCTCTAGTCAGCTGCTAAAGGTAAACACATTTGTTCCAAATTCCTTTTGAAGAGAATCTTCAATAGCGTCCCCTCAGCTGGCACCTGATGTTCATAGCCTTCTCAGAAACCCCAGGAAAGGTTTAACAGCAATTAAAATAACCAGAGCTCGCCAGGCCTCGCTATCGAAAGCTGTGAAATTAATGCAACATTGAATACACCACCTTAATGCACAAAAACCTTCATTCAAAAACATAAAAGCTAGCAATGCTCAGCAGACCAGGGGCCATCCATGGAGAGTATGCACAGTCTTAGCAAAAGTGTTGTTAATTGTGAAATTTCAATGGGAATAATAAATCCCAGTGCTCTTCCAATAGATTGCTTATTTTTCTTCTTCATGTGGTTTAAAATGAGCCTGAGGTCAGATAATGTCCATATTTTAACTGACTGGCTGTTCCATCTGGCTTCAGCTGTGGTCTCCTGACAGAGCTGGAATTCAGTGTCATTCCCTCTCCTTTTCCAGCTCTCCATCCAGAATGTTGGTTAGAGTTTGCATCATCACAGCTTCCTTATCACAAGCAAAAAGCGCTTTACAACAGGTCACTTTACAATAGGTTGCTTCACCTCCCCCTGTGAAGAGGAATCCAGCCTCCCTCCTTAGCCTGACGGAAACCAAGGAATGCATGATATGGAGACTCTGAAACCTATATTGGGATGATAAGGCCATACATAGAGAGAGTTCAGAGAAGACGTAGCAGAGGATTAAGGAATTTGTCTTATGTGGAGAGGAGTGGGAATGTGCCTATCTTGGAGCAGAGAAGAAAAAAAATCAACATTAATATCCAAAAAAAGGGTTTTGATATGATTAGCAGCAACGTATTATTCTTGCCTGCAAGAGTGGTGCAAGATGGTTTGTTATTAAAGATAATTGGAAACTTATGGAAAAGACAAATTTGAAGGGGAAAGAGCAGGGGTGTAGGACTAATTTGCTAAGTTTTTCGAATAATCAGTGCTGGGAGGTTGCATCAAATGGCCTCATTCTCTACACGTTTCTATGTGTGCTTTTTTTACAGTCCAGTTTGATAGCTGTGATTGGGACCGCTCATCTCCTTCTGCCAAGGACCGATTGAGACAACAGAAACAGCTCAGCCCGTTGGCTGCAGGCTCAAAATACAGCAAGCCACAGACTCCAGAACACAGCTCGACAATGCCTGAGAGGGTGGACCCTACCCTCCCATTAGAGAAACAAGTGTGAGTGTGAAACTATTCAAAGGAGTTTATTTTTAATTTTATCATTTGTGGGAAGTGGGCGTCGCTGGCTGGGCCAGCATTTATTGCCCGTCCCTAGTTGCCCTTGCGAAGGTGGTGGTGAGCTGCCCTTTTGAACCACTGCTGTCTACCCGCTGTGGGTTAAAGCACAATGTCACGAGGGAGGGAATTCCAGGATTTCAATCCAGCAACAATGAAGGAATGGCCTATTGGGTACTGGCCTATCGGGATGGTCCAACAAGTGAGATCAGAAAGATGAGAATCCAATCAGAGGTACCATCTTTACCTTCAAAAGTGATTGAGATGATTAACACAGATATGTTTAAAGAGAAGTTAGCAAATGAATGCTTTTAGCTGTATATATACAGTGGCTACAAAAGCATGTCGATGGCTAGCAATCCTGCAACAAGTAACTCATCTCTTGACACCCCAAAGCTTATCCACCATCTACAGGGCACAAGTCCCGAGCATGATGGGATACTCCCCATTTGTCTGGATTAGTGCAGCTCCAACAACATTCAAGAAGATCGGCTCCATCCAATTCATAGCAGCCCACTTTTTTGACACAATCATCCACAAACATTCACTCCCTCGATTACCAATACATTGTAGAAGCAGTGTGTACCATCTACAAGATGCACTCCTTAGATAGCAGCTTCCAAACCCACAATCTCTCATTTAGAAGGACAGGCCAGCAGATGCAGGGGTGGTGTTTCTGTGTAAGTTCCCCTCCAAGCCACTCACCATCCTGACTTGGAAATAAGTAGCAATTCCTTCAATGCCATTCGATTAAAACTCTGGAATTCCATCCCTAACAGCATTGTGGGTCTACCTTCAGCACATGGAATCATAGAATGGCAGCACAGTGGCTCAGTGGTTAGCACTGCTGCCTCACATTGCCAGGGATTTGGATTCAATATCACCTTTGGGCCACTGTCTACGTGAAAATTTTCACATTATTCCCATGTCTGCATGGGTTTCCTCCAGGTGCTCCGGTTTCCTCCCACATTCGAAAGATGTGCAGGTTAGGTAGATTGGTCACAGAACACACCAGATGGCCTCCTTCTTTAGAGACCGCAATTTCCCTTCCCACGTGGTTAAAGATGCCTTCCAACGCATCTCGTCCACATCCCGCACCTCCGCCCTCAGACCCCACCCCTCCAACCATTACAAGGACAGAACGCCCCTGGTGCTCACCTTCCACCCTACCAACCTTCGCATAAACCAAATCATTCGGCGACATTTCCCCCACCTCCAAAAAGACCCCACCACCAGGGATACATTTCCCTCCCCACCCCTTTCCGCCTTCCGCAAAGACCGTTCCCTCCGTGACTACCTGGTCAGGTCCACACCTCCCTACAACCCACCCTCCAATCCTGGCACTTTCCCCTGCCACCGCAGGAACTGTAAAACCTGTGCCCACACCTCCTCCCTCACCTCTATCCAAGACCCTAAAGGAGCCTTCCACATCCATCAAAGTTTTACCTGCACATCCACCAATATCATTTATTGTATCCGTTGCTCCCGATGCGGTCTCCTCTACATTGGGGAGACTGGACGCCTCCTAGCAGAGCGCTTTAGGGAACATCTCCGGGACACCCGCACCAATCAACCCCACCGCCTCGTGGCCCAACATTTCAACTTCCCCTCCCACTCTGCCGAGGACATGGAGGTCCTGGGCCTCCTTCACCGCCACTCCCTCACCACCAGACGCCTGAAGGAAAAACGCCTCATCTTCCGCCTCGGAACACTTCAACCCCAGGGTATCAATGTGGACTTCAACAGTTTCCTCATTTCCCCTTCCCCCACCTCACCCTAGTTCCAAACTTCCAGCTCAGCACTGTCCCCATGACTTGTCTTACCTGCCTATCTTCTTTTCCACCTATCCACTCCACCCTCCTTCCTGACCTATCATCTTCATCCCCTCCCCCATTCACCTATTGTACTCTATGCTACTTTCTCCCCACCCCCACCCTCCTCTAGCTTATCTCTCCACCCTTCTGGCTCTCTGTCTTTATTCCTGATGAAGGGCTTTTGCCCGAAAGCTCCTCGGTTGCTGCCTGAACTGCTGTGCTCTTCCAGCACCACGAATCCAGAAGCTGGTTTCCAGCATCTGCAGTCATTGTTTTTACCATGCTAAGTTGCACATAGTGTTCAAGGATGCCTCCTAGGTGGGTTAGCCATGGAAAATTTAGGATACAGGGATGGGGTATGGGGGTGGCTTTGGGTGGGATGCCCTTCAAAGGGTCGGTATGGACTCAATGGGCCAAATGGCCTGGTAGCACACTGTATGGACTGCAGCAGTTCAAAAAGATAACTTGTCACCACCTTCTTGAGGGCAATTAGGCATGGGCAATAAATGTTGGCCTCGTGAATGAAGGCAGATCTCCTGAATAAGTAAGAAAAACAAAGGACATGAAGAATGATCCAAGTTGAGGGGAATACTGGACAGGTCTGATCCCAAAGTACATTCTGGGTTGGATAGTCTTTAAGTTTTATTTTGCAATTTGTTTACTGTCGTGTACAATCACTGACGATGTTTGCAAGAGGCTACCAATGTACATTTAACAGAATAACATCACAGTTTATTACACAAAAAAGAAAAAGTAAACTAGTTATATTACACTAAGCAAGAAATATTTGAAACAGTCTATTACAAACATCTGAACTAATGATTCAACTCTTTACACTCAGCAAAATCTTACAGGTACTCAATTCAGTGAGGGAAATTCTGTTTCCAGTTTTAAAGTTTCTCGTTCAGTGACATTGCTGTCATTGGTTTCTTTTTGGAAAGTAGTTATTACCTCTTCCAGAGACCCTTCAACAAACTGCTAATGCAACTCACTAACTATCTTTTCAATACCCTTCTGTTTCTGGATCTTTTATTCTACTGACAGTAATCTTCCCACCCCTGGAATATGTGAGCTATGTGAGATGGTTAGCAAAGAACTTCTCAATGGTGACAGCAAAAATCACATTTTTCCAACGAAGTGTGGAACAGTGAGACAAGGTTCTTGCTATTGAGTGATGAGAAACCTGTTTGCATGTGGGAGATGATTATTACATTAGCTCACTCCATTGATTTGCAGTTTCCCATTCTTCCAACCGCGGGATAGAAACTAGATGGCTATATTTCCTGATACAAAAGGCAGAATGATACCATGCCAACTCCTACTCTCTTTCTGCTCTTCTGGGCACCCATCAATCAATAACATGTCAGAGCATCATTCAGGAGGTGTAACTGTCCCCAACACATCATCATCCACCAGGACTTCCAGTTTCCCACCATTAAAGCAGGCTGCCGGTTTCCCTCTGTCTCGCAAGACTGAGAAACTGAAAGGAACCATGCAGAGCAACTGCAGACTGATGACACTTGACTGGGTGTTCGGCTAGTCATTAAAGGTGATGCCAGTGCCAGGAATCTCTGGAAGCCCCAGCAGTGAATGGCAGAATACGACAAGCAGGGCACCATAGGGGAATGTTGCATAAGCAATGAGGTGAGAAAAAACCTCGCTAGGACTCACCGAGAGAAACCTTGCGTTAAATCCATCTACCAGGCCCGCTGTCAAGGGAAGGCCACCAGCATCGTCAAAGATCCATCCCACCCTGGCAATGTTTTCCTACAGCCTCTACCATCGGGGAGAAGGTACAGAAGCCTGAATACATGCACCACCCGGTTTCGAAACAGTTTCTACCTTACAGTTTTTAGAATACTGAAGGGACTCACAAACTCTTAGCATTCGCCTGTACCTGTGTTTTTGCTTTTGCCGCTGTTTGCCTATTATTTACTTATCTATACTACTTGTATTGCTCACAAGACAGAGCTATTCACATGACAGTAAATAAATTCAATTCAATTCAAATCCCCAAAATTGACAGAGCTGACTTCTGGTAGAATTCAGTCCGATGCCACTCAAGACCTTTTTTCTGGGTCCTGAACCCTTTGGAGATTGTTGAACAGCACTACCACTTTAACAGGCCTTGCTTTTCCAAATGTCAATAGATGTGAAGCTGGAAAAGCACAGCAGGTCAGACAGCATCCGTGGAGCAGGAAAGTCAAAGTTTCAGGCCAAGACCCTTCGTCAGCACTCCAAATGCCTTGTTTATGTCTCTGAAAAAAATCTTCACAGTCTTGACCCTCCAGACAATTCCATATTTCTAAAATAATTTGTTTCTGTCTCTGACTCCCTGCCCTGTGCCATAAGAGACCCAACGCTAATGCTTTTATTCTCTTCTAGTCTTGCTTCTAAAGCACTGAACCATTCACCTCAGGTTTTAAAAGTCTACTTTAAATGCATGTAACCAATTTTCCAGACAATCCAATCTCCCTCAGAACTCAAAAATGAAGCCAAATCTATGTCTCTCTTTCATAAAACACAATATCAAAATACAAATTAAACTTTAAACATAGCCTTGTCCATTTTAGAGTTCAAGTTTACAAATAATCAATATCATGAATAAAATCTGAAAGAACTGCAGGTGCTGTAAATCAGAAACAAAAACAGAAATTGCTGGAAAAGCTCAGCAGATCTGTCAGCAACTGTGGAGAGAAATCAGAGTTCAGATTTCGGGTCCTGCGACCCCAAACCTTAACTCTGATTTCTCTCCAGACCTGCTGAGCCTTTCCAATAAATATTATAAACTTGCTTCACAACAGAACAAAATATGCCTTAGGGTTAGATATGATAAATTAATTGTAGGCTTGTCTGGAGCATAAATATTAAACATGCTTGGTGGGACTAAGTGGTGTATTTCTGTGCTGTATATTCAATGAGAGAACGGGGCTGCTTCTATTTCAAGAACCAAGCTCCTTTCACTTTAAGAAAAAGCCTGTGCCTTTTAATGTGAATGTGATTCTCGCAACAATGAAAATGTCACAGCAAATCCTTTCTGCATTGTATTTTAATCTTCTTTCCCCTGAGATCAGACAATAATCGCTTTTAGTATGAGTGATCACATCAAACTATTTATTTGAGCTGTTGTAAGAGTCTGCAAGCACAGAACTTGCTGCAAGCAGACATCTCACCGAATCAAAATTGTTACAGTGCAGCAGGAGGCTGTTCAGCCCATCATGTCTGCACTGGCTCTCTGAGCATTTTGATTCAGTGCCAATCTCCTGCTTTTTGCCTGTAATCATCTGCATTGTTTCTGTTTAAATAATCATCCAATGCATTCTTGCATGCCTTAATCAACCTTGCCTCCTCCACACTTCCATATAATGAATTCCATGAATTCCACTCCCTGTGTAAAAAAAGGATTTATCTGACCTCACATTTACTTCTGTTGCAAAACACTTTAGAGTTGTACTCCCAATTCTGGAGCAGTTTCTCCTCTGAAGGAAGTGGCGTGCAGTTTCATTGCTGCCTGGCACAGTTTGGTACTTTACCCATGTGTAACCTGGGCAGTGACTTTTTGCATATCATCTGACCAACAGGGCTATTGTGCTTAAGTTTGGTTGTGGTCACGTAACACTTACACACAAACACCTTCAAACAGGGGTCGCTTGATTACAATGAAAAATGGAAATGTTGACTGACTTTTTACATCTCTAGTTCAGGATTACAGAGGCTAGTTGTTAATTATTGCAACCCTACAATTGTCCCTCCCAATAATTGGAGAATTAATTTTGTAACTTCTTACAGTCTAGTTCCTCATTTAATTTGTCAACCAATCAGGTTGAATTGGGGAACTAAGGTGACATTGACAAAGTCTTTAAGTCTGTACATTGATTTTTTACTGAATTCCACCATAGCTCTATGAATACTCTGCTCCCTCTGAGTCTGAATATTATGGTTTAAAGTCCCACTCCAGGGTTCGATTTATCACTCCTCAGTGGTGACAAGTTTGGGGGAGAGGGTATTTAAAATCCAACGGTTGGCTTTTTAACCATCAACTTGAATGCCTTGACCCCTGAACTGTTGCACATGTTGTACCAAGAGATCCACCCACCCTTGGACAATATTTCACTGTGCCAATGGGAGACCTGTGCCTTTGTGGGGAAGCTGGGCAGCTTTAGCTATGAGGGTTGGCGTCAGGCCTTAAATAAAAAAGGAACACAGGCCTTCTTTCTTGGGTGCCCTGGGCCTGTCAGTGGCAATTTCCCCAAGATCTTTCAGTTATCCACCTCCTAGCCTCTTATTCCTGAGCCCTCACTATCTTTGCTGAGAATCCCAAACGTGGACTTGACTGGACTTCTCAATATGGTGGAGCTAATTGTCATTCCAGCAGTGGGCAGTGCTCAATGCTGGCATTGCTCGGACTATAAGCTGCCAACCAATCAGACTAGCCAGAACCTAACAAAGACTGGACTTTCTCCCACATAGGGGCAGATCTCTTGGCCAAAGGCAGTTAGTTCAGCTCCCAGTGTTAAATTGCTATGGGGCAACTATTCGAATCAAGATTAGTGGTGCTGGAAGAGCACAGCAATTCAGGCAGCATCCGAGAGATCTTGCTTTCGCAGGAGAAGATGGAAGGTGCAGGGTCGGATTTGTATTCCACCAGCATTTGAGTGTAACAATCAAAAAACTGAGTCCAGTGTCATTCTGAGTGAGTGTTGCCCAATCAGAGGTGCTGTGTTTTAGACAATACATTAAACTGAAGACCCATTGTCAAAGAATCACAGAATTGTTTTGGTGCAGAGGAGGTCATTCAGCCCAATATGCCTATACCAGTCCCATTGTCTTGTGCTAATCTCTGTCTTTTCCCATATCCCTGCAAACCATTTTGATCCAAATAAGCATTCAATGCCCTCATGTATGTCTCATTCGAACCTGCCTCCACCTCATTTCCAGGTAGTGCATTCCATATTCTTACTATTTGTTGTGTGCAAAAATTTCTCCCATCACCCCTTGCTTTATTTGCACATCACTTTAAATCTCTGCCCTCTTGTTCCTTTCTTTTACAAGCAGAAACGACTCTCATTTTTTTATATGCAGCCCATTCAGGAGTTTGAGAATCTCCAGCAAATCTCCTCTCAACCTTCTTCTTTCCAAGGAGAACAGCCCCTACTTCTTCAATCTATCCTCATAACTGAAGCTTCTCATTCCTGGGCCACATGGTGGTTCAGTGGTTGGCACTGTTGCCACACAAGGACCTAGGTTCAATCCCAGCTTTGGTCAACTGTTTGGGGTTTGCACATTTTCTCATGGGTTTCGTCTGTGTGCTCCAGTTTCTTCCCACAGTCCAAAGATGCAAGTTAGGTGAATTAGCCATGGGAAATGCAGGGTTATGGGGATAAGGTAGGGGGGGTGGGTCTGGATGGGATGCTCTTTGGAGGGTCGGTGTGGACAGTGGACATGATTCAATGTAAGCATTCTTGTAAATTGCTTCGGCAATGTGCCCAGTGTGTTTGCACCTTTTCTCCAATGTGACGTCCTCCACTGTACACAATGCTCCAGCTGAAGTCTAGCAAGGGCCATCTCCCTGCTCTTATCCTCTAAGCCTTTATTAATGAAGTTGAGGACACTGTATGCCATATTAGCTGCTCTCTTTACTTGTCCTGCCACCTTCAATGATCTGTGCACATAAACACCCAGGTCCCTCTGTTCTCGCTCCTCCTTTAGAATTACATCCCGTACTTTATATGACTTCCTTCAAAGGTGGTTGCCGAAGATTCTACAGCACAATTTTGCAGAAGAACTGTTGCGATATCCTCAACATGTCCTGGTCAATATTCATCCCTCAGTCAACATAAACAAAGAGTCTTTCCATTGCTATTTGACGGTGTTTACTCTGAATAAACCAGCAACAGCACAACAGCCACTGCTCTTTCTGCTTCATTCCCTCAAAGGTGTTTTGGCATGAAATCTTTCTTTATTCTTTTTTGAATTAATTAAGTTTATATTTATACAACATGCATAATGTAACAAAATGTTCCAAGGTACTACATATTTGGTCATCAGATCAGAATTTAGGAGTAGAAGGGTATTTGAAAAGATGGCTCAATGGAAGTAGGTTTTGTGGTGGCTAGAGACGTGTTGTGGGAGGGATTGAAACAGGGAGTTCCAGTATATAGATGCAAGATGTCTTAAAGCTCTGCAAGTGATGGTAAAGCAGAAGGGAATGAATACACAGAAAACCTGAGTTGCGAGACAAAGGATTTGAGCAAGGGTGCAGGAAGCCAGCTATTAAAACAGAGTACAATAAAATGCCTTTGGACTTGGAACAAGAAATTATAAGTCTCAATAATTTCCATACCTAAATCACAGAATTAAATGATAAGAAAGGTCCAATAAAATCGGATTCCTTTGGAAATATTGAAGTGCTTTTTGGTTGTTCCCAGAATGTGGATGATGCAAAGGTCACATTTGCTCCTCATTTTTAGTTGTCCTGAGGGCATCAGTCAAGTACTGTACCATGATTAAAGTCACATGAAGGCTGGATCAGATTTGCTGGGCTAGTTCCATTTCACTCAGGCTTTAAAACTTTGTAGAGTTAATGAGAATAAATAACAAGAGTGAAAAGAGCAGAAATCTAAAGGAAATGAAATTACGGGCCAACAATAAAGACAAGTAGGGATAAAATGGTTTGGATTTCAGGCAATCGGTTAGTCTGGTTAATTTGAATTGATCTCCAGGAAGGATGGAGACATTGCCATGTTTATATGATTTACATAAGTTTACTCAGTGACTTTTTGAAAAATCATATCTTCGTTAAATGTACATCCTGACTCGCTAATGCATTATCAGAGCAATTTGCAGAGGAAAATATAAGAGTGATACAATTATTTATCTGTACCTATGCAATGTGAAAAGTGCAGATAAGAGTGAAGTAAGAAAGCTATTAAGTTGGGACAGCAAGCCCAGGAATTGAGGATAGTAATGTAGAACCAACGAGCTGTGAGCAGGCAGAGAGATTAAAAATATATGATAGGATAGTGGCAATAAAGAGTAAGCCACCAGTTGATTTAGATTCCCCATGGTGTATCCGTTTAAATCAGAGACTGTCAGTGAAGTATAACTGTTTATAACATTTCAGCATCCCTCACACAGGCAAACTTCATGGTGGCTTTATAAATCTGGAATTGGTGAAGGGAACATATAGAGGAGAATGAAGGCAGGTTGTCGAGATGACATTTAGTTAAAAATTAAAGGTGGAGAGATTAGGTTGGCTCAGTGGCTCAGTGGTTAGCACTGCTGCCTCACAGCACCAGGGAACCGGGTTCGATTTCAGCCTAGGGTGACTGTCTGTGTGGAGTTTTCACATTCTCCCTTTGTTTGCATGAGTTTCCTCCCATGATTCAAGGATGTGCAAGTTAGGTGAATTGGCCCATGCTAAATTGTCCCATAGTGTCCAGGGATGTGCAGGCGAGGTGGGTAACATTATTAGGGTAGGGGAATGGGTCAGGGTGGAATGGTCTTCAGAGGGGTAGGTGTAAACTTGATGGGCTGAATGGCCTGCTTCCACACTGTAGGGATTCCATTCAAAACAGGACTTAGAGGCATAGGAATTGCATGAGAGCTGAACTGATCTTATTTCCCTTTTATCGTCTCCTTTTGTACTGTGCTTCACCTAATAAAATCCGAACAATCGAGGTCTAGCAAATTTCAGTTGTCTCGACATCTAACACACCTTGTGGGAGAGTGCTCCAGATTTGCTCTGCTCTTTCTAAGATTTCCCTCCTAAATGACCTAGCTTTAATTTTAAGTTTTTGCACTTTTGTTCTTCAAATCCCCACCAAATTAGGTAATTTCTCAGTTCAAAAGTTTTAATAATTTGCGTTTAGGAGCGAATTTCCAAAAGGCAGAGAGGATGTGCCTGTAAATATAACATCTGGTGCTCACCACATTTGCCTTGTCTCAAATGTCTCAGTAGGATGAGACCAAGAACATGAGGCTCACTATTTGTTCTTTAAAATTTAAGAAATTTAACCTTCAATATCTGCACTATGAGACTGTACAGGTTTTAGCAAAGATTAAGGGCTGGTATGTATTATTCATATGGTGAGGGGCATTGTATTGTAAAAATGTAGCTATGCATGAAAAATAAACATGCATTTATGTCAAATGGAAAAAGGCGCATATTGCTGTTGCACTTTTTAAAGTGTCTGTTTCCTCCCTGATGCAAGGATGATCTGTCTCCTGAAGTTCAAAAAAAAGGTCCTTAGCAATGCAAGGTTGTTGTGCTAACCACTGAGCCACTGTGCCATCCCTGGTTCCAAGCTGACATGCTACCTCCTCCACCTAGGAATGTTGAGACCAGTTGCAATACCATGACTAATATTCTGGTTGGGATCAGCAACCTCAACATAGAATAAGAGCCAAACCTGGGTCTTCATGTTCTATGAGGCAGAGTTACTTACTCACCAAACCCACTGAGTAATGAAGAACCCCAAGTTGATATTTTTTAAAACAAGAGAAGCTCAGCCCTTTCTCACATATAGGGGTGATTTTGAAATCTTGGCCAACATTCTTCTATAATCAAAACCATCAGTTGTTTCACTGTAGGACCTTGCTCCTTGCTGATTGACCACTGTATTTGCATACAGACTTAGACTTGAATGTAGGAGAGTTGATCAGTAAGTTCACAGATGACGCAAAAATTGGTGGGATGGTAAGCAATGAGCAGGGTAGCCTTGGATTACTGGAGGATGCAGACACTCTGGTCATATGGGGCTGATCAGTGGCAAATGAAGTTCAATCCAGATAAATGTGAGATGATGCATTTGAGCAGCGTGGCAAAGGAGTACATGATGAATGGCAGGACCTAGGAAGCACCAAGGATCAGAGGGAACTTAATGTGTGTGTACACTAGTCCCTTAAGGTAAAAGGTAATTAAGAAGGCATATGGGATGCTTGCCTTTATTAGCCAAGGCATAGATCTTAGGGGCAAGGGAGTTATGCTGGAGTTTTATAAAACATTGATTAGGCTGCAGCTAAGAGTATTGTCTGCCGTTTTAGAAGCCATAATATAGGAGTGCAGCGATTATGCTGGAGAGGAGATTTACCAGGATGTTCCCTGAGCTGAAGAGTTTGGACAGCTGGGATTGTTTTCCTTCGAGCAGAGGAGATAGAGAGGGGACATGATTGAAAGGGATAAAATTGAGGGGCTGAAATAAGGTAGACAGGAAGAAACCTTGCCCCTCACAGAGGGATTTGAGGTAAGGGCAGAAGGTTTAGAGGAGATGTGAGGAAAAGCTTTTACATCAAGAAGGTAGTAGGAATCTGGAACTCATTGCCAGTGAGGCTGAGGGAGGCAGAAACACTCATAATCTTTAACACGTGCACTTGCGATGCCAAGGCATCCAAGACTATGGGCCAAGTGTTGGAAAATGGGATTAGGTGTCTGCTTTTGACTGGCATGGTTGCGATGGGCCAAAAGGTCTTTTTCTGTGTGTAGATGTCATTAACTATGCCATAATAACAGGGACTACTGTTCAAAAGTGACTGCTTGACTGAAACATGCTTTAGAATGTTCTGAGAATTTCTTTTGCTGTCTCGAAGGTTCTGACTTATGCTACACTTCAAAGATGGCTGACTCGAGTTGGAGCTATCTACCAAATGTACTGAATTTAATGCTGCCTTCAAGGGACGTGCAATTATGCAGTGCCTCATTAAGCCTCTTGGTAGTCACTTTGAAGTAAAATATGGTTGTCTATCAGGCAAACTCCCACAGCAATGTACAGACAACAATGAAGTGAATAGCCACTTAATCTGGTTTTAGTTGCTGAGGAATATTAATCTCTTCAACTGATACCAAGGGATCTTTTATGTCCAATTTCAGGCAGCACCTGACAGCTCCTGTGAAAAGCAGCACCTCTAGCAGTGCTGTTGAAGAGGAGTTCAAACTCCCAACTCTCTAAGAGAGAGAGCATTGCTGTGGATTGGTTCTGAGCTGCCTTGTTTGGGTAGGTATTCCAACATGAAGAATTGGCAGTTTTGTAAGCCTGATATTCCAGGTTCAGTGTGCACCTTTAATGACAGTGTGAAGAGCTGCCAATTGACTTGGACTGCTCCCTTCCTCGTAAGTAGAACCACTGCTGTGTAACTGTGTAAATCAAAACTGATTGCATGCTTACAAACCAGCCTGATCACGCAAAGCACTGTGCCTGCTTGCATATCTTAGCAACGCACATCTGCATGAGTGAGCTGAATATAACTGGGCATTGCTGAGGACTTTGAATGGATTTTCTGAGTCCCCACTTAATGATGACGACCGGCAGAGTTTTATATGTTGAGGCAGTTTAATGGCAGACAGAAAAAAAAATCCCACAGCCAACTCTTGCAATTATTTCCAACTTCTCTTTGCTTATTTCTTCACTCTCGACAGTGCACTCTGCCCATGAGACAATTTTTTTTCCAACGTGATTGACAACAATGAGTTAATTTGCCATGGGATTCCTTTTAAAACTGCATGGAGAATAAAGATATTTCTGTCCTTTGTTCTCCATATAAAAGGCCTGCATTTGCACAGTGCCCTTTTTTTAAAGACGCCTGGCAGTGTTTGATGCACATCCTGGTGTTCCTTGCCTGGATTGGTTTGGGCAGCATAAAAATTCCGATGTGAAAGTGGAGATTGCTGGAGAAACCAAACTGGTCTTTGGAGAGATTGACAGAATTAATGGTTCAGGCCTAGTATGTCACTTCTTCAGAAAGGAAAGGAGCTGGAAAATGGCGTTTTCTATGCTGTTAGCAGAGAGGGCAAGAATCAAAAATATTGTGAGGGTGTCCAGAATAAAAGGCAAAGGATGTGATTATGGTATTATAGGAAATATATAGACATGTAAAATGGGTGCAAAGGAAAGTGTACAGAAAATAGGTCCACTCTGCTGAAAGTCAATTAGATACAAACAAGACACAGCTGGGGGAGGGTGGAGTTGTAAGAAATTTTTATTATTATTCATTTGGTGGGGAGGAGGTGCGTTTTGCTGACTGACCCAGCATTTATTGACTGTTCTAATTTCCCTTCCAATGGCTTGCCAGAGCCATTTCAGAGGGCAGTTAATAGAGAACACATTGCTGTGGATCTAGAGTCAGTTGTGGGACAGACCAGATAAAGACATGGTTAGAAACAGAAAAACTGTAGATGCTGGATTCCAAGGTCGACAGGCAGGAGGCTGGAAGAGCACAGCAAGCCAGGCAGCATCAGGGGGTGGCGAAGTCAACGTTTCGGGTGTAACCCTTCTTAAAGATGTCAGCTTTCCTGAGTGAGCCAGATGGATTTTCACGCCAATTGGCAGGGGTCACATAGCTGCTATTAGATTATCTATTAATTCCAGAGTTTTATTGAATTCAAATTTCACCGTTCGTCCTGTTGGGCTTCAAACCCAGTTTACCAACTGACATGAAAAATGCAGGACAGAACTCATATTCTGAAACTGTAGAACTCAATATTGCCTCCTAATGGATGTAAAATGGTTAGCGGAAAATTAGTTTTTTTTCCCCCAGGTTTACTGCAATGGCAAGCAATATCTGGTGGCTGGGCTAACCACTGTCTCCCTGCAACAAGCTAAACTTCCCTCATTTGTCCATTGCAACATAACATACTGTAAGTTCAGTTTTGCAGTCCCTCCCAGGGCCATAGTAACCATTAGATATCGGCTGAGGCAACTTGCCAAAGTCCAATGTTCCCACCATTTGACTTGCTTGAATGCTTATGAATGTGTGAGCCATATATCATTTGGTAACTGTCACTTTTAAGTCACAAGGTTGCAGGTTCAAGTACCATTCCCAGGTTTGATCACAAACCACACTCCACTGTGGTACTGAGCATGTGCTGCACTGTCAGAGTTCATGGAAGATGTTAAATAGAGGCATCTGTGTCTGCTTGATGGAGTTACAGATGCCTCTATTTAACAGGGGAACTAATCCTGATGTCCAGGCCACTATTTACTCCTCAATCAAGATCACAAAAGAGATTATCTAGTCAATTATGGGATCTTGTTGTGCATAGTTTGGTTGCCATGGTTCATAAATTACGAATGTGCATTAAAAGTACATAATTGCCTGTGGAGTGCTTTGTGACATGCAGTGGCTATGAAAAGTGCTATGTAAATGCATGTCGTTCTTGCTTCAGTGAAACCATTCTCCCAGTCACTATGACGTTGTGGCCCCTTTTCTCTCCTGCTGTCGTCCAGTGCTGCAGCCACATCATCCTGGAGATCATGATTGGGCTGTTGCATTTCTGCAGAGAATCTGACAGACAGGTCACCATCAATATTTAAACTCACCTCGACCCAGGAAACTGGAGCAGGATCATTAGGTGGCGGGGAACAATGGTGGTGTCCATTCAATCCCCACAGGAGAAGAAAGTGGAAGATTCCACCCAGCAAGTTA
Source organism: Chiloscyllium plagiosum (assembly GCF_037043375.1). Lineage (NCBI taxonomy): Eukaryota > Metazoa > Chordata > Chondrichthyes > Orectolobiformes > Hemiscylliidae > Chiloscyllium > Chiloscyllium plagiosum. The sequence goes on along the minus strand of NW_028270166.1, from coordinate 37,562,647 downwards.
TTTGGCTCGTTTCGGAAAACATTTCAGCCTCATTGCACATAGCAAGGTTCTACAAACATCATTGGAATCTGTCCTGCCCCTTCGGTATAAGGCAGTCTAAGAAACATTAGGTGGGAGGGTTGCTGACCCATGGAAGCACTTTTTCAACAAACATCATTGCAATCAGTGGACAGTATGTACACATTTTTGCCACTGGGGTTTGCAAGAGAAATATTGGCTACCTTGGAAACATTGTGCTGTCAGGTGTTTAGCATCCATGCAAGCCTCCAGCACAAGCATGTTTCTTGGAGCTGGGAACTAAGTGAGTCTATACAAAAGGAAAGCCTTTATGGGCGCCCATAAAGGCTCCGGTTTCCTCCCACAGTCCAAAGATGTGCAGGTCAGGTGAATTGGCCATGCTAAATTGCCCATAGTGTTAGGTGAAGGGGTAAATGTAGGGGTATGGGTGGGTTGCGCTTCGGCGGGTCGGTGTGGATTTGTTGGGCCGAAGGGCCTGTTTCCATACTGTAATGTAATCTAATCTAAAATCTAATCTAATCTAATCTAAAAAATCTAATCTAATCTAAAAAAATCTAACCTAATCTAATCTAAAATCTAAAAATCTAATCTAATCTAAAAACAAATCTAAAAATCAACCAATTGACAATGTGTGAGACAAATGCAGCCACCATCGTTATCACTGCAAGAGCCTGCAGGCAGCAGTGACATGGAGAACCAGTTAATGTGTTTATTGAGGGAAAAGTATTGATTAGATTAGATTACCTACAGTGTGGAAACAGGCCCTTCGGCCCAACAAATCCACACCAACCCTCTGAAGAGTAACCCACCCAGACCCATTCTCTGACCCTGCATTTATCCCTGACTAATGTGTCTAACACCATGGGCAGTTTAGCATGACCAATTCACCTAACCTGCACATCTTTGGATTGTGGGAGGAAACCAGAGCACCTGGAGGAAACCCACACAGACATGGGGAGAATGTGCAAACTCCACACAGACAGTCACCCGAGGCCGGAATTGAACCCGGGTCCCTGGCGCTGTGAGGCAGCAGTGCTAACCACTGAGCCACCGTGCTGCCATCAGGACATTTGTGGCTCTGTAGTATAGGATGTTTCATATCCACCTTAGTAGGTGCAGCAGGCCAGTTGTCATTGTTGAAACAGTGCTTCCATGGGTCAGCAACGCTCCTACCCAATTTTCTTTTACTGCCTTATACCGAAGGGGCAAGAAAGATTCCAATATTAGACAACCCAACTTATATTGTGCCTTCTAAGGAATAGATATGGTCAATAGTGACACTGTATGATGCATATCTTTGTTCTACCTTTCTATTCAAACTAATCCAACTGAAGGGCAAAAGGACTTTTTGAAATGTAGATGTTGCTGTAATGTAAGAAATACAGTAGCTAATTTGTGCGCAGTGAGATCCCACAAAAAGCAAGGAGATAAGCGAGAGGGAGAGCTGATGATGTCTGTGTGGACCTCACCTTCCTGTTGAACTGAGTAGATAACCCTGTAACCAAAGATGGCACACAGATTGACTGTGTAGCCTATATGCTATGTCACCTATTTACAAATATTTAAAGAGGGCAGTTGGTGAAGTCTTTGTCCTCACGGACTCAGCATCACTGCAGACCGGTGCCTCATCTTGCTGTGTGGCAATAGATAACTAGGCCACTGTGAGATTGTCAGAGCAGTGTCGTATCTAGTGACCACCCCTCTCCTCTCCTACTGAGTTTGTCTGAAAGCTATGACTAAGTTGGATCATCAACGTAGGAGATGTTCACTGCAGCTAGCATCAAAGGGACTACAGTGTCTTTGGTATTCTACAAATTGCTCAGATAGTTATTGGGGTTTAATGTACTCAATCGTTAACCCCCACAAGCCCTACTGAAAAGTTAATGCTTACTAACCTTAATCCTTGTCTATCCCAAGAGTCCTGCTTCAACATCAGCTCTGAACATCTTGCAGTGTGCAGTTGCTTTTAATCCCTCTACAATTGCTACTCACTGGTGCTCTGCCCTTCGCATGGTTCCTGCAACTCAATAATGTATCCCCTTGAGTGGGCACATAGCTGGATTGGCACTTGATATTGGATGAGTGAGTAGCCCCAGCACAATGCGATGTGGGCAGTGGAGCAGATTTTGCCCTCTGGTGTCACCGCATAATGAGGACCTATAAGATCAGAAAAACATAAATGTCACAATGCTCCCAGTAATGCATCAATTCAACACGACTTACATGTGGAAATATTGTTTGATGTGCTGCTGCAGGTCACTGTGCGCCTGTGTTTCAGTAGATAAATGAGTGAGTGAGTCAGTGTCACAAAAATAAAGAGCAAAGCCTTATATTAGCCCTGAGCTGAGCGATGTCTTTGAACTCCTCAGTCCCAATGTCATTTTGTTGAATTACCTCCAGACAAGTGAAACTGCCCCCTCACAGTCTATGAAGAGTAGTTCTGTCCTTTCGTGTCTGTGGTTATTTGTAACTTGTTACATGTGTTCTTCATTTTGTCATTTATCTAAAGAGGGTTGGAATATAAAAGCAGTGACATGATGCTGAGACTATATAAAGCTCTAGTTAGGCCCCATTTAGAATACTGTGTCCAATTCTGGACCCCACACCTCAGGAAGGGGATACTGGCACTGGAGCGTGTCCAGCAGAAATTCACACGGATGACCCCTGGAATGGTAGGCCTAACAAGCGATGAACAGCTGAGGATCCTGTGATTGAATTCATTAGAGTTTAGAAGGTTGAGGGGAGATCTAATAGAAACTTACAAGATAATGCCTGGCTTAGAAAGAGTGGACGCTGGAAATTTGTTTCTGTTAGGCGGGGATACTAGGACCTGTGGGCTAAGCTTTAGAATTAGAATGGGTTAATTTAGAATGGAAATGATGAGACATTTCTTCAGCCAGAGAGTGGTGGGCCTGTGGAATTCATTGCCACAGAGTGCAGTGGAGGCTGGGATGTTAAATGTCTTCAAGGCAGAGATTGATAAATTCTTGATCTCGCAAGGAATTAAGGGCTATGGGGAGATGCGGGTAAGTGGAGTTGAAATGCCCATCAGCCACGATTAAATGGCAGAGTAGACTCGATGGGCCGAATGGCCTTACTTCCACTCCTATGTCTTATGATCTTCACTTGTGTGTAGGTAGGAAAAGAATGGGCATTGGTATGAGGAAGATGAAATGTTTTGTGAATAAAAACAAATGCAAGCCCGCACCGACTTTATGTGCATCTTTGAGTGTGCACTGGCATACCATAGCTCACAGGCAACGGGAAGTGGCAGCACAGGCTAAATTATGCCTCTTGGACTCTGTACCATGCCGACATGGAGCACTGGGAGGCAGCGTTGTAAAGCATGATTACTTGCAACATCATTCGCTTTTCAGAGACCAGTAGTTCCTATACCCAGCCGCTGTCTCAGAGATGTTTCAGGTCCCAGTTCAACTATCAGAATGAAATGCAGAGTGGGAATACATGAAGTCTGGTAATTGGGATCCAAAGGGAAACACAGATGAGAATCTTGGCCAATTAAGGGTGACTCAGTGGTTAGTATTGCTGCCTTACAGCAGCAGAGACCCAGGTTTAATTCCAGCCTCAGGTGATTGTCTGTGTGAAGTTTGCACATTCTCCCCATATCTGCTTGGATTTCCTTCCAATGTCCAAAGATGTGCAGGTTAGGTGGATTGGTCATGGGAAATGTGCTTTTTGGAGTGTTGGTGTGGACTCGATGGGCTAAATGGCCTACTTCCACATTGTAGGGATTCTATGAAATCTGGAGGGTTGTCTCCTGGGCTGGCAGGATGTGGGAGCTGTCGGTGTAGATTGGAGAACCAAGGGGTGCCTCAAGCTGGAGGTGCCCTTTGAAGAATTTTCAAGGTTGAAAGATAAAATCAAGGGCTTCCTTATCCTATAGGAAGGGCCTGCGGCTGCAACTGAACCCCTTTGGCAATCACAGCGCAGGAAACGTTAGTAGAACTCAATAAGGCAACAGTGATTCCCTTGGTTTACCCAGTGAGAGAGCATCACCTCAATTTATTGACAGGACTGAAGGGGGACTGCGAGCCATCTGGAAAATTCCAAATGACTTCAGATCAGTGTCATTAATGGGAAATTGTATTGGGCTTATTGGCTGCTCGCCAGTGATAGCCATCACAGACCATCCACATCCCCTAGGATGCAGTCTCCCTTGAGTCAGTGCAGAGATGAAGCCGAAGATTTGTAAATTAGTAGCAGGAAATTCACAGTAGATTCATCTTCCATGGTAATTGGACAGGTGAAACTGGACTGGCCTTTTCTATTATCTCCACCTCCTTCAGTTTTGTTTTGCCTTCACAGCTTGTAAAAGGCAAGCTGCTCAATACCTCCTGTCACAAGGCAATGTCTTGCTGCAGTTATTTCTACCCTCGGTACCTATATCTCCTGAAGACCATTAGCAGCACTCTCAGAGTTATGGCGCCAGGTAGCTTGCTTCATCACACCCCTTACCAATTGGCCACCCAGCCCCATCTCCTGCCACACCCCCACAGCAAAAGCCAACAATAATTGGCTGATGACCTGATATGGATATTGGAGTGAAGGGTTGCTATAATAATGCTGGAAGATCAGAGACCATCTGACAACTTCAGTCAGACCATTTTATCAATCCTATGTCCGATATTTCAACAATATCAACAACTGAAGGGCATAGGTTTAAGGTGGGAGAGGAAAGACTTAAAAGGGATCTAAGGGACAACTTTTTCAGGATGGTGCATATATGGAATGAACTGCCAGAGAAAGTGGTCGAGGCTGGTACATTTACAACATTTAAAAGGCATCTGGATGGGTATATGAATAGGAAGGGTTGAGAGAGATATGGGCCAAATGCTGGCAAATGGGACTAGATTAATTTAGGATATCTGTTTGGCATAGACCAAAGGGTCTATTTCCGTGCTGTACATCTCTATGATTCTAAGGGTAATCTTGGATTCCTGTTATGCAGGAGTGAGGGTAACTCACACAGTAACCACTTATAAATAATAACAGAACAAACAGATTTTGGACCTTGCCCAATCTCCGTTTACATGCCCTACATGTAGGAAAGGCAATAAAATGGCCACCAAGGGCTTGCATACCAGCATGGAGAAGTGGAAATGAAATGGCATAATCAGAATTTCAAATCAAGGTCATGATCTTCCGGCAGTAATCACTCCGATCGCCTCTCTCCGTCCTAGGAAGATGTTGTCTAATTAATTTAGTTCTCTGCATCGTGCTGAAGACCTGGAAGTACAGACAGGTTCATTAATCACTGTTAGCTGTTTTTGACTGATTTGCTAATTAAGGAGATCTTGCCTTTGGAATATATTTAGAACCTGCTAACAGATGTATGTGATCCCATCTTTTGGAAGATGTAATACCGTATTAACTAGCAGATAAGCTGCATTTTAAGGTCAAATAATCCTTTAAATTGAAAAATTAAACTTATTCCCCTATCATTTCTCTGATCAACAATGGCTCTGTGTTTTCGTGCAGAGTGATATCAAAGTTTTCCTCTAAGATCTTCCCCACCTTATTTCCAAACTCAGCTCTACACTGCCCACATATTAAAATTATTGTTTTTGTTTATAATGTACTACCATCATGAGACTTCAATCACCTATCCCCACTCCCTGACTTTTTCACACTCTCTCATTCCCTCATCTCTCCCACTTACAGAATCTCTCAAAAACCGGCTACTCTTTTATGCCTTTACTCACTTTCTTTAATCCCTCTTTCACTTCTGCTTAGGCCGTGACTCTTAAATGCCGAAGCATCCAGGAAGGGTTTACCCTCGTAAAGCAAGCTGTTACTGGAAGTGTGCAATATATTTGTGACTGTCTGTCATTTGTCCTGTCCCACTTCTAAGGGTTGGGCCATAGAAGTCCATTGAATTCATCCATACTTATGGTAAAGTACTGCAGTGATACCTTCTGCAGCGTGGCCGATCCAGAGACTTGCTCTCTGTCACTGCCTGTTGTCAGGTGCAGCAAGGATTTATGGGCTGAAAGTCAACCTGTTTGGCGATGTGCTAAAAACATCTTTTGTAGCCAAACGTCCTGGAGTGGGACTTGAATCTCAAGCTTCTAACCCAGAGGTCAGGATGCTACCACAGATGAAAGTAATCATAATTCTTCTGTCGGGGGGTTTTAGGATGTTGGGTGGGAATGGACTGTCTTTATAGAGTGTAGCTTACACTCAACAACCTATGTATACTTAAGCACAATAATTGTATGTATTATTTATAGGAAGTGATTTCTAGTTTCAATATCTCTTGCTGTCTCAGGCCTTCACTAGCACAGGTAGCTACTCCCCATTCATTTTGCAACATAGTATTGCCAACAGTTATTTCATCACAGAGTTTATCTTGGCCAAGTCTGATTTTTCTCACGACAAGTGCATACACTAGCTCTTTTCAACAAAGGTCAACCAGCGGCTAGCAAAGTCATGTTTCCCATGCTCAGAGCAGGGTCAGTTGTATCATCTGACCTACAGCCCAGAGATCAACACAGCCCAGGAAAGGATCTGGCATTATCTTGAAGCAGAGACAGTCACACAGTGTATTTACTCACTGAACTTTAATCACTTTAGGATGTGACGGTGGCTCAGTGGTTAGCACTGCTGCCTCACAGCACCACTGAACCAAGTTCAATCCCACCATCAGGCATCTATCTGTGTCGAGTTGCATGTTCTCCCCATGTCCGTGTCAGTCTCCTCCAGGTGTTCCAGTTCCACAGTCCAAAGGTTTGCAGATTAGGGTGGATTGCCGATGCTAAATTGCCTACAGTGTGCAGGCTAGATGGATTAGCCATGGGAGATAGGTGGGTCCAGGTGGATGTTCTTAAGAGGGTCGGTGTGGTCTCGAAGGGTGAAATGGCCTGCTTTCATGCTGTAGGGATTCCTTGACCGTTTGAATGATAACTGAATCAGGCTCAGTCATGTTGCACTCTGCAAAAGGAGTGGTGGCAATTATTGCCAAGGTCCACACATCAGATCAATCACTTGGTTGATAAAACAGAAAGTGACTATGATCATTAGAATTTCAATCTCAACTGAGGCAAGGTATTGTGCAGAGATGGGAGAGGAAGTACTGGAGGACAGGAGGTTTGGCCGTGTTGTTTGAACTGTTTAAAAGGAAGGGAGCAGTCCTTGCAATTACAGAGCCTTTTACAGTCCCTGAATGTTGTAAACCACTTCACACTCAGTGTAATCGCTATTGTAATGTGAGGAATGCAACAGCTAATTTGTGCACAGCAAGGTTCTACAAATGACAATGAGATAAAGGACCAAATAATCTGTTTTCAATGATGTTGGCTGAGGGATAAATCCTGGCTGGGACATCACGGAATTCCCAGTGGGTCATTTACATTGATTTGAAAAGGCAGGTGAATAATGGCCTTGTTCGTACAGTTTTTGACACTCTTGAAAATAAAAGAGAGAAATTATACTCACTGTATCAAACACACTCTCTCTCTATTGTAATGCTGTTACCCACTCTACTGCATTTATCATTTTCCTGCTCACACATTTTTCTTTCTGTGACTGTGCTCATTCTCTCACAGTCACTTCCTTGCTCTTCCTTGAATGGTATCATGCCCAGTCATACTCTGGTTCTGTCTTTCACACTGTCTCTCTCACTTTTGGTATCATAATCTTATTTTTCTCATCTTTCTCTTTCTCTCCCTGTTTATTAGGTGGTACCATGGAGCCATCAGCCGAGCAGATGCTGAGAATTTGCTCATGTTGTGTAAGGAGTGCAGTTACCTAGTGAGAAACAGTGAGACCAGCCGGAATGACTACTCCCTATCATTAAGGTAAGACCTTGATGTACTAGTGCCTTTGGACATGGGGACTTTACAAAATATATCTGCTCGAAGCAACAGTTTTATTTTGGGTTGAAGAACAAATCAGAGCAATCAACTCACCTCCTGTGACATACCAGGACTGAGCTTATACAGAGGATACAGCACAAAAAAGGCTATTTGACCCAACCAGTCCGAGCCAGTCTTTATGCTCCATTCAATTCTCCTCCTTTCTTTCCTCATCTCAATCTACCATCGTAATCCTATTCTCCCTTCTCCCTCATCCGCTTGTCTGGTTTTCCCTTAAATGAATGAAGACAGATTCTTCATTTTAACCATTCCCTGTGGCACTGAGTTCCATATTCTCACCTCTCTTTGGACAAAGCAGTTTCTTCTAAACTCACCGTAGGATTTCTTGGAATCCATCCATTACATCAATAGCCTAGCCACAGTCATCCCCACAAGAGGAAATATTCTCTCTCTATCTGCTTAATCAAAATGTTTTGTAATTTTAAAGATCTTTGTTAGTTCACCCCACTGATGATTCTAAGACCTGACCAATGCTGCCAATCCTTTGTTGATATTGCCACTGTACTGCCACTATATCCTTTTAATAATACGGTAATCAAATTTTCCGTGTGCTAAATATAGTCTAATCCAGGTTCATTACAGGTTTGACATAACTTGCTAACTTTTCAATTTTATCCCTCAAGATGTAAAGCCTGGTTTGTTGTTTTACTTGTACTTACGGCCTTGTTAACGTGTGGTGCAACTGTTAGTAGTTCTCTCCCGTTCTTTGTCCGCTATACACCCTCTCCTCCTTTTATTCCATTGTATTCCACTCCTTTCCTTTCTTCTCTCCTTTTGTCACTTCACTTCCCTCCACGTTCCTCTTCTTTCCTTGTCACTGCCCTCCTAATATCCTCTTCTCTCCAACTCCCCTTCCATTTCAATAAAGAACTTTCAATGTGGTAGATCAGAAACAAAAACAGAAATTGCTGGAAAAGCTCAGCAGGTCTGGCAGCATTTGGGAAGAGAAATCAGGGTTAACGTTTCGGGTCTGATGACCCTTCCTCAGAGCCATTCCTCATCTATCCTTTTTCCTTTTGCTCATTTCCTCCATGCTCCTCTTCTCTCCAGATACTCCCCTCTCTTCCCTCTCCCATCTCTTGTTTCTCCCCCACCTCTCTTCATTCCTTGCCTCTCTTTACGTGTATCTCACCATCTCCCTCCTCAGTTTTGCCCTCCCGTCTCTGAGTGAGCTAGCCCAGTTCTGGAGTTGAGTTCTTTTGTTTTCTTTCACATCTGATCACATTTGTACGCAAACATTTTTCATCATTCTCGACCTGGATGGGGATTTAAGTCAGGTGATGTGGCACACTGTCTGTCTGTCTGAGATTTCACAGCAGCACAAAGACACCGAACGCCTCTGTGCACATCTCTCCAAGAGAAGACTATTTTGGATTCCCTGGCTGACCTCCCCTCCCCCAATCCTCCTTTTATGTTTCCGCTTCGCTGGTTACAAACCTGTCATTTCCCTGATGAGCTCAGCCTGATTTTCTGACACACATGACAGCCTGCCTTAGAATCGCGAGCAGGCCTGCCATCCAGGTTGCTGTGGTGACTGTTAACAAAACGGATGGCCTTTCTGACATGTAGTGCATGCTATCATCTGATAAGGAGATCAACATTGTTGCTTATAGCAGCAGTGTAATCAGCACGTCTCTGTTCCATTATAAATGGGTTACTAGCAAATTAAGAGAGGGCTGTTGGACATTGAACAGGGATAAAATAGCAAGCCGAATGGGTAATTACAGTAACTGTCAGCAGAAGGACCCTTTGTGAGTCTGTGGATTAAATTAGGTACCTGAACTCACTGAAATGCTTTGTACGCAGCAGTCGTTTTAAAGTTGTCTGCCTTATCTCACAGTTGCCAACATCTACATAATGTATCTCCTTTATGCTGCACTGCTTTAGTGCAGGCTCTCGTTTTGTTCCATTTCAGTGAGTCGTGTTCCTTAATTGTTGTCAATCAATTGCAGTTCTATCAGTTATCAAATGGGTTTGGCAGTGTTAAATGGGATACATTACAATGAAAGAAGAATTGTAAATAAGGAAGGTGAGCTGAGGGCACATATAGCTGCAAGAATGATACCATAGCCAGTGTTGAAACATGGCTATAAGAACTCCGGGAGCAGCAGCACAGCATTCCTGGTTATGGGGGCTTTCAGGTGAAATAGAAAGGGTATTTTATAAAAAAAAACACACAAGATTTGTTAAAGAAACAAATAAAGCTTTCATTTGATTGAATTTATTATTGTCATGTACATAAGTACAGTGAAATAGAACATAGAACATAGAACAATACAGCACAGAACAGGCCCTTCGGCCCACGATGTTGTGCCGAACATTTGTCCGAACATTAACCGGAAAGAATAAGCAAATATTTTGAAATACAGACAGATCATAACATACAGACAACAGGCGATTGAACAGAGCAAAGAACACAAAGTTATGTCTACAAAGAAGGTGCTCAAAAAGCAAGATCAATATTAGATTTGAAATTTGAGAGGTCCATTCATTATAACATTGGGGAAGAAGCTGTTCTTGAACTGTTTGGTATGTGTGTCGGGTGAAGAGGTTGAAAGAGATTATAACCAGGGTGGGAGGGGTCTTTGATGGTGTTGGCTGCCTTCTCGAGGCAACGGGAAGTGTAGATAGAGTCAATGGATGGAAGGTTGGCTCGTGTAATGGTCTGAGCTGTGTTCACAACTCTGTAGTTTCTTATGCTCCCGGACAGAGCAATTGCAGTACCAAGCCATGATGCATCCAGATATAATGCTTTCTATAGTGCATCCGTAAAAGTTGGTGAGGGTCCTTATAGGCATGCCAAATTTCCATAGCCTCCTGAGGAAGAAGAGACATTATTGTGCCTTGAGAAGGGATGAATGCAAGGAGCATCATCAAATGAGGCCATATGGGTTGACCAGAAGAAGAAAAGTGGACAATCACACTGTGAGGAATGTACCATAGATCCCAAACGATCATTAGTAATAAAGTAATAAATGAGGAATAAACAAGTTGTCAATTACACCAAAATTAACTGAAAAGAATGAACCAGTGAGAGGATAAGTGCAGACGTGAAATTAGAAGGGAAATTAAGAATGCAGTGTGAAGGGATGAAAAATATTGACAACCACAATCAAGGAAAAGCTAAAGTTTTATAATTACATAAAGAGAAGAAAAGGAAGTAAGTACAGAACAGGACCCATTTCATATCCAAAAGGGAACCGGTATCAGATGTAGAAGATATGGATGGTGTTCTAAATTATTGTTTTGCATTTGTTTCACAAAGGTGGGAGACAATGCAGATTGTAGTTAAGAAAGAGAATTGTGAGGTGGTTGCATCTTTATGCAAGGGGAAATATTAAGGGGTTTGAGATCTCTGAAAGTAGATAAATTGCCATTAAATGTGAAAAGAAGCAAAAGGGAAAGGAATTAAGGCCCTGACCACCATCTCCAAACCTTCCATGGTCACAAACTCAATGCTGGAGAAGGGATGAATGCAAGGAGGATCATCAAATGAGGCCATATGGGTTGAACAGAAGAAGAAAAATGTACAATCACACTGTGAGGAATGCAATATAGATCCCAAATGATCTCTAATAATAAGGTGATAATTGAGGAATAAACATATTATCAATTATCCCAATATTAACCGGAAAGCATAAGCAAATGGGAGGATAAATGCAGAGGTGAAACTGAGAAAGCAATGTGAAGGGATGAAAAAGGACAGCCAGCAATTTATCACTGTTCATAAAGAGTGAAACCTTGGTGTTAGACAAAGTACTGGATGAACCTTTCAGGAATATCAGTAATTGTGATAACGAAATGGAGGTAGATGAGATCTACCCATCTGAATGAACTTAACCAAGATTAATTAAATGTAACTGTTTGCAAGGGATTGTAAGAATGGACATCATCTGGAATCCTGCAGACTTAGGCTGGATTCATTGTAAAATAGCTCATTAACTATTCTTAGAGAAAAGATATAATTTAAACTTTTGCAAGAAAAGTATGTATTAATTAAGGACATTCAGTCTGTATTTATATATAAGCAAATGTTGTGACTGTAACTTAATTGAACTTTTGTAAAGATAACAAGGAGGCTCAATGACAGAAGTATATTTGATATTGTCTATGTGGATTTAGCAAGGCTTTTATCAAGATTCCATATGGTACAGTGATCAGGGAATTAAAAGCCCTTGGCATCCAAGGGAAAATGGCTTGAATCTGAAATTAGCTCAGTGGCAGGATGCAATTGTTGGTGACTGGAAGGTAATTCTCAGTGCAGTTGTTGAAGGTGCAATATTAAGTACCTTGATTTTCATTGTTTATATCAATGTCTTAGACTTCAATATAGGAGACATGATTGAGAAGTTTGTGCATGATACAAAAGTTGGCCATGAGGTTGACAGAAAGAGAGCTGTAGATGCAGGAACATTACAATGGTGTGGTCAGATGCACAGAAAAGTGGAAAATGGATTTCAAATTCAGACAGCTGAAAAGGAAGAATAAGGTAAGAGAGTACATAATTGTAAAGGAATAGAAGGACCTTGGAGTTTATGTCCTCATATCATTCAAGTCAGCAGGACAGAGGGCTCTGGAAGCCTAGTCTTTGAGTATGTTTGTGGTAGAGATTGACAGATTTCTAATTACCAATAGCATACGGAGGTGGTTGAAAGCTGTTCAATCACCTCTGATCTTAATGGATGGCAGGACAGGCTCAACAGACTGAACGGCTTACTCCTGTTCCTATGGTAAGAAGGTATACAGGATATTTTATTAGCTGAAGCATAGAATGTAAGAGCAACCAGAGGTTATATTGGAGCTGTATAATACACTATAGTTAGGCCACATCTAGAGTACTACCTATAACTGACTGCATTGCAAGAGGGAGGTGATCACATTAACAAAGGTACAGAGGAGGTTTTCTAAGATATTACCAGGACTGGAAAAATTTAGCTACAATGAATGATCGGATAGGTTAAGAACAAATTGATAAGGAGTATTTATTCCCTTAGCAAAAATGTTAGTAATCTGGTAACACTTTTCTGACATTCTTCCAGCTATGAAAAATAGTGGAAACTCAGCAAATAAATCCATTCCATCATTTGGCCAAATTGTTGATTGAGGCCAATCCTTAGGTGGCAGCTTCTGCCACTGGGATGCACAAGAGCTTCCAAGTGTTGCACAAGATAATAGTTCAGAAAGGGTTGATATGCATGTTAAATTGGCCTAAAGCATTATACTGATGTCACACACACTTAATGGTTGGAGATAAAGATTTCCACTCTCATTTCTAGAGGGAGCAGATGTATCTGCACTGGCTCCCTAACACTCTAGTAATTATGCCTCACCAAATGCAGCATTTATTGCTATGGTTCAGTAAACCTTCTTGTTATTTAAGAACAACACTTCTTCTGTAGATATTCTATAGTGATGTGTCCTCTACCAATAATTAGTCAGTAGGCCCAAGAAAAAAAAAGAAAAAGCATAATTTGTGGCAGCAAACTACCTCAACAGCCCTTACCTATTACCACAAATGTAAATTTGACAATTACTACATTGCCTCTAGAGTGGTCATCTGGGAAAAACACTACATTAGATGTCAGTATAGATTGTTTTCAAAACTGTCACTAAACCACACATCCACTGGTCATAATAATTGTGCTATCCAGCCCACATGAGATGTCACCATTTTCATCTGTTGTCAGATAGTGACTTCCAGGTGCGTATATTGCTGCACATATTTATGTGTGTTCATAATGGCAGAATTAATGTACTGACATATTGCACTTGTTTCAACTGAAATAACCAGTTGCATCATTCTTTGGTTCATTTCACAAGGCAAAACCTTGGCCAATCAGAGTCGACATACCTGGTTAAACTTTAAAGAAAGCTTGGCAGTTAACTGTCAGTCATAGTCTAACTAGGACACTCTCGATAGCAATGACTCAACTTGAGTTTACTTGCCAACTGATCAGAATGTTTCTGTCATACATTCTGAATGTTGCTTTCCCTTTATATCGATATGCCTTGCAAATTGTTCAGACAAGTGCAAGACAAAAAGTTTCAACAAAATGAGTTTTATCGATGAGAGGAGAGTGGAAAAATATTCTTCACCAAAGGTGGGAATTGAGACCTCATGAGGTAGAGTCAGAAACTCTCGTTTCATATAAAAAGTACTTGGAAGCGCAGTTTGTTATGATCCTGGTTAATGTTGTCACAAAATAAATCTGATCCCAGGTTGAAATCTGACTTGATAGATCATATATAATGAGGTGTTCTTTCATGCAAACACAAGCATGCAATGCTACAGATTTAGTGTTAAAAGTAAACAGATGTTTATTATATAATAGAAATCAAAATAGAATAAACCAAACTATTTACATATAACACAACTTGAAAGATTGTGAAACATATCAGGAAAGTACAAATCTACCCATTTCACACCATTACTTTACAGTATTTGAAAATCAGGGCTGATTTCCTTCCATATCTTAGATTTCACAAATGTTTCTTTCAATTCCTAGATGTAAGAGTTTGGTAGCCTCTTCCTTGATTGGTTACACAACTGAGCTTAAACTTTCTCAGTTTCAAATAATCCTTTCAAGGTTCTACCCAAGTACTTTTGGTCTGGAGCTTTCAACTAAAACCTTATACTGAGATAACATATTTCCTAACTTTTCTGAACTAGCACCTATCTCTAGGAGAAACTGTTTCATACTTCTAACTCAACCAAGCTTTATGCAAATGTAAAGTAGAAGTTTTCCCAGCTATGGCTTTTACCCCTGAGCAAAAAAAATCCCGATCCTCCTAAATTGACACCAAGATGATATTCCAGCCACTCATAAAGTTTTGCCAGTGCAAACAAATTCTCATTATCACTTCAAGAAATTACTTCATGCTGGTTTTGTAGAAAAACATGATGCCAGAAAACCTTACACGTCAATCAATAACCCCCCCCCCCCCCCCCCACCATGCTCACACACCACAACCCACATACCACTAGTTCAAAGTCTAAAATAAATAATATTGACATATATATAAATTGCACACATCATCAACATGTTGAAAAATGTACAGGTTAGGTGGATGAGCCATGTGAAATTGCTTATGGTGTCCAGGGATGTGCAAACTAGATGGATTAGCCATGGGAAATGCAGGGTTACCGAGATAGAGAAGGGGGATGGGTCTGGGTGGGTCAGTTTGGACTTGATGGGCCAAATGACCTGCTTCCACCCTGTAGGAATTCTATGATCATGGATTCTGTGATCAACATCATCACAACTTGAAGTGCTGTAACCTACAGGGCTACAAACCAAGAGCTAGAAAATGGGATTAAATCAATTTGGTCTTTTTTGGCTAGTGGATATACCATGGCCTGAATGGCCAACCTCTTTATGATAGATCTCTAAAATTCTATGATCAGACTATGAATGCTGTGGGATGGAGCCAGGGAGGATGTATCAATGCCAGTTGTGGAATGGGTTTGAAGTGGTTATCATGGACAATTAGACAACCATCATTGTCAACTCTGATTGGCATATTACTGGAGATTTGATAACATCAGTGTTCACCACTTGATAAAGGTTGGTCGTATTATAAACTTATAGTTTAATAGCTCTGTTTGTAGTTTCATGCCAACAGCTTTGGGGTGAGAGGTTCTCAGAATTTGGACGCTGCAATGTTCCGGCACTTCACATTGTGAAAAGCACAGCTGTGAATCATAAATACAAAGCACAAGTTTTACTCTATTCTCAGACTTTCTGTCAGCACAGTCTGAAAAAGACATGGTCCATCCCAGGACATTGCCAGGCAACCCAGAAGGGTAATCAAAGCTAAGGGAAACTGAAATCTTTGTTATCACATCGGTAAGCTCTATCAACACCATCAGGCTGTCTGACTAACTCTGATTAATAGTTTTAAAGTATAAATGCAAGTAATGTACCAGCTAAATATATGGTATCTACCTTTAACAACAATATGTTTTTATCCCAGGTTTGAAGCCTGTGTAGAGGTGAATGTTATTTAGATTAGATTCCCTACAGTGTTGAAACAGGCCCTTCGGTCCAACAAGTCCACACTGACCCTACCTAAGAGTTACCCACCCAGACCCATTTCCCTCAGACTAATGCACCTAACATTACAGGCAATTTCGCACAGCCGATTCACCTAACCTGCACATCTTTGGACTGTAGGAGGAAACCGGAGCACCCGGAGAAAACCCACACAGACACAGGGACAATGTGCAAACTCCACACAGACAGTTAGCCTGGTGCTGTGAGGCAGCAGTGCTAACCACTGAGCCACCGTGCCGCCGGTCTCGTGGTTCTACAAAGTTTGAAGAACTCAAGCGTTTAGACTCAGATCCTGGAGGTCCTCAATTGTAACTCGCAGGTCACAGCATTTGATGAAGATGGGCTCTTGCTCGAAACATTGATCCTCCTGCTCCTCGGATGCTGCCTGACCTGCTGTGCTTTTCCACTCTTGACTCACAGCATTTGATGTAAACTTTTAACAATGTAACATCCTGTCCTGTCTTTCCAAAAGTTATTAGTACAACTGTTCCAACTATTAGCCTTTTAAATGTATTATCTGCTTTGAATAAGATTAAGATTAATTTTTACAATTAAATTGAACATAGAAGCCCTACAGTGTAAAGCAGGCCATTTGACCCATCAAATCCACACTGACCCTCCAAAGAGCATCCCACACAGACCCACGCTTCTGCCCTACCCCTGCATTTCCCATGGTTAACATATCTAACTTGCATATCTTTGTACTGTGGGAGGAGTCCCACACAGCAAGAGGGAGAACGTGCAAACTCCACAAAGACAGTCACCCGAGGGTGGAATTGAACCTGGATCCCTGATGCTGTGAGGCAGTAGTGCTAACCACAGAGTCACCATGCCCCCTTTCATCGTGAATCATTTTCTAGCTTATTTTCTGTTCACAATAAGTATGACTTGCTGTATTAAAACAGGATGTGACGCTTCTATCTCCTCAGTTTAGTTGTCTTCTCTCTCAGTAATGAGTTGGCACACTTTGCTGGAGACGCTGTGTGTCTTTTTGCTCCAGATTATGCTGGATGTGGCTGATGTTGTGTCAATGGCTGGAGACATTATTGATGTCGCTCCACTTGCCGTCATTGCTGCTTATGTTGTCCCACTGATGCTACAATGTTCTGTCTTGTGGCTTGCAGAGGTTTGAAATAATCAAACCTTTAGATTCAAATGCTGGAACTTCATCAAGTGTATATCCCAGATCGCACCATGTGCTGTGGACTGATAACAGTGTAACTGTAAGTGGCTTATTGGTGTCTTCAGCGCAGTGCAAGGTAAGTCAAGCTCACCTCCTCTGCCTGTTATTGATCTGTTAGCATGTATTGATTCTTTTTACAATCCATTTTCAAGCTTCATGCTTCACCAATGCCAGTTTAATACTCAACTGCATGGGTCACAGTCTGAACAGGGAGCTAATAAAAGGACGAAGCTGCTTCTTTCATTCATCCATTTCCTTAGTTACATTTTGTTGTGAATTTATATTTCATCTGACAGTGAAAGTCTTTTCTTAGATTCTCTGCAGTGTGGAAACAAGTCCTTCGGTCCAACAAGTCCACACTGACCCTCTGGAGATTATCTCACTCAAACTCATTTCCCATTATTCTACATTTACCCCTGACTAATACACCTCATCTACACATCCCTGAACGCCATGGGCAATTTAGCGTGGCCAATTCACCTTAACCTGCACATCTCTGGAGTGTGGGAGGAAACCGGAGCAAATCCATGCAGACATGGGGTGAATGTGGAAACTCCACACAGACAGTCGCCGGAGGTTGGAATCAAACTCAGGTCCCTGGTGCTGTAAGGCAGAAGTGCTAACCACTGAGCCACCGTGCTCAGGTTTTTAAAGGTTGCGGAACTGAGACACATGCTACCTTTTGGACTTGACGGTCCTGGATGGAATCTTATTCAGAAATCCAGGCTTGATATTCCAACCATCCAAATTTCAAAAGGTCACAACATTGAGCACAGTACACCTAAATGCCTTCAGATGGACCAGCATTTCTGTTCTGAGATAGTGACTGTGTTCCATTGGGCAGAGGTAGATAGGATAGCCCAGAAGACTCTGACTTCTCCTACTGGCTCAGCCAGAAAATGCAGATGGTCAACGAACCCCTTGCAGTGTTATGACACCACTCACACCCACCTTCCTCCACTCCACTTCCTCCTCCACTTCCCCACACACCCTACACCCAATCCCACTCTTCACAAAGATTGTTAACACCCAGAACAGTTGTCTCCAAAATCTGAAGATTGAGAACTCTGCTGTTAGTAACCAGAGAAAGGTAATAGTTGGGGGCATGAAGGAAAGTGGAGTTTCTTTGATTGTTTGGTGTCATAGAGCTGTACAGCACTGAAACAGATCCTTCAGTCCAATTCATTGACACTGACCAGGTATCCTAAATTAACCTAGTCGCAGTTGCCAGCATTTGGCCCATATCCCTCTTATTCATATACCCAAATACCCATCCAGACGCCTTTTAAATGTTGTAATTATACCAGCCTCCACCACTTCCTCTGCAGCTCATTCCATACATGCACCACCCTCTGAGTGAAAACTTTGTCCCTCAGGTCACTTCTATTTCTTTCTCCTCTCACCTTAAACCAGTGTCATCTAGTTTTGGACTCTCCTACCCTGACTTGGCTGTTCATCACATCAAAGCCCCTCATGATTTTATAAATCTCTTTACGTCAACCCTAAGTCTCCAACACTCCAGGGATAAAAACCCCAGCCAATTCAACCTCTCCCTCTAGCTCAAACCCTAGCAACATCCATGGAAATCTTTTCTGCACTGTTTCAAGTTTTGCAACATCTTTTCAGAGCAGGGATACCAGAATTGAATGTAGTATTGCAAAGTAACCAATGTACAGCTATGACATGACATTCTAACTCCTATACTCAATGCACTGATCAATAAAGGCAAGAGTACCAAACACCTTCACTACCCTGTCTACCTGTGACTCCAACTTCAAGGAACTATGCACCTGCACCCCAAGATCTCTTTGTTAGGCAATACTCCCCAGGGCTCTACCATTAAATGTGTAACTCCTGTCTTGACTTGCCCTACCAAAATGTAACCCCTTAAATTTATCTAAATTAATCTCCATCTGCCACGGTTCAGCCCATTGGCCTATCTGATCAAGGTCCCATTGTACTATGAGATAATCTTCTTCACTGTCCACGACACTACCAATTTTGGAAACTTACTAACCATTCCTCCTATATCACATCCAATCACTTATACAGCTGACAAAAAGTAGTGGACCCAATACTAAACCTTGCAGCACACCTCTGGTCACAGGCCTCCCGTCCGAAAAACAACCCTCCACCACCACCACCCTCTGTCTCCTACATTCAAACCAATTTTGTATTCAAGTGGCTAGCTCCCCCTGGATTTTATGTCATCCAAACTTGCTACCAGTCTACCATTCGGAAGTTTGTCAAACACCTTGCTGAAGGCAATGTTCGTCATTCTGCCTTCATCAATCTTTGCCACTTCTTCAAAAAACTCAGTCAAGATAGTGAGGAATGATTCCCATGCACACAGCCATGTTGAGTATCCCTGATGAGCCCTTACCTTACAGAAGAAAGGCTGTGTTGACTATTCTGGGGATATTTCTAAACCAGGTTGATATAACTTAATTGCCATAGGCAGAAACAATCTTCACTCCACACTATTTAACTGCCAACCCTACAGCTCTGTTTGAATTCATGCTGAGTAGGAATGCTAAGACAGAAGTATTCTTTTTTTTAAAATTCCAGCTTGCTTTCTTGTTGCTGCACTGTATTGATTCAAATAAGAATAAAAATGGTTTTCAGTTATGCCTGTAGGAACTCAATTCTATTGCTTGGAACTGAATGGCTGCTTCTGTGTTATCTCTATTTTTCTTTGTCTGGTTATGTGAAGATAGATGGGTAGATGGAGCAAAAATCCATATTACATTGCTGGTTGTAATGCTGCTCCCCACTACAGTCAAGACAGATCTATTAAAAACAAAGTGGTATAGACAACCCTTTCATCACTTGCCCATCTATTTATTAACAGAAACATCATGGCCTTTTCTTGAAAGAATTAGGCGGAGAGAAGCTGGATGGACAGTGTGTTGTGCGTTGACCTTTTCTCTTTGGGACTGGAGTTGAAATTCATTCAAACCAGATGGGATGCAAGACATATATGTGTATTGAAAAATGATTTTAGACATCTCTGGACACTTACAGATCAATCACATGGAACGAATTACTTCTAAGATGCAATCACTTCATTCATGTAAGCAAAACTAGCCTGCCATTTCACACCTGCATGTTCCTACAAAGGACAATTATCATGAATCGTTTGTTGAGGTGCTTTTGATTGGGGAGCAATGCTGGCCAAGATACTAAAAGGTTTCCCCATCTTCAGTACAGTAGAATATATTATCTCACCTGATCAGCTAAGACCAGACTTTGCCTAACATTTCATTTGAAAGATTCAATACCTGACCATACAGCATTGTGTGGAAGTGTCCAATTGGAAATGCCAGAACGGGAGTTGAATTTCATTGCCTTCTGAATCTAAACAAGATAAATGCAAACTGATCCTGGATGGTATTGTTGATTGTAATCTAATGTTTTATAAAAAAGAGTTATCCAAAGCTACAGTACCCTGGATGACTAAGGAATTGATGAGAGGATAAGGAAGGAAAAGGAGGCATATGATGCATACTAGAATAATAAAAGCAATAGAAATCAGGAAGAGAATCTCAAATGCAGATTCTATAAGCTTGGAAGAAGAGTGAATTGTGAGGATGTTGCTGAGCACCTTCAGGGAGACATTGTCAAGTTGACCAAATGGGCAGATACCCGACAGAGAGATGGAAGGCAATACAGTTTGTTCATGAGATTTGGAGAGGCAACACAGGCTCAATGATACAGTTTTCAGGAGAGTATAGGAGCAGAGAGACCTCAGGGTTCAAATGTATAATCCTCTAAAGATGGCCAGGCAACCTGAAACAGTTATTAAGAATGTTTATAAGAGCCTTGGGTTTATAAATAGAGGCATATTGTCCAATATACATGCAAGGAAGAAATGTTACACTTCTACACATCATTTGGAGCATTGTTTTCAGCTCTGGCACCTTATTTAGGGAAGGATATTAAAGTCCAAAACAGAATGCAAAGGAGATCTACCAGAATAATATCAGGAAATAGAGCTGAAAATGCTGGAAAAGCGCAGCAGGTCAGGCAGCATCCAGGGAACAGGAGAATCGACGTTTCGGGCATAAGCCCTTCTTCAGGAAGCCCTTCCTGAAGAACGGCTCATGCCCGAAACGTCGATTCTCCTGTTCCCCGGATGCTGCCTGACCTGCGCTTTTCCAGCAACACATTTTCAGCTCTGATCTCCAGCATCTGCAGACCTCACTTTCTCCATAATATCAAGAAATAGGAATTTTAGATACAAAGAAAGGATAGAGAAATTGGGCATATTCTCCTTGGAGGAAAGAAATATAAGAGGTAACCTTATTGAGATGTTCAAAATTATGAACAGTTTGGACAAGGTAAAGAAGGATATTCTGTTTCCACTAATTGCTATGTCAGTAACTCAAGGTCACAATTTCAAGATTCCCAGCAAGAGAACAAGGAATGAGATATGTAGAAACATCTTTCATGTTATTAGAAGTTGGAATATGCTGCCTGGGAGAGTGGTAGAGAGAGATTCTATAGGAGGTTTCAAAAGAGAGCTGGATATATATTTGGAAGTGATTAATTTAATGGGTTACAGAGATAAGGGTACAGAATTGGGAGTAGCTGGGTAGCTTTATCAGGAGCTGGTACAGACACAATGGGCCAAGTGGCCTCCTTCTGTACTGTAATATTCTATGACAGCAACAACAAAGATGTATTGCCAACACCAAAGATAGCTGCCAGCCACCTATGTATGCACAGGTGCTGTCAATGACATCTCCCACTTCCCAGCAGCCATCCTATTGGCCACTGCCCCCAGTGTGTTTGCACCCTTCATTGCATGGCTTGCCACTCCCCTCGGGAGTGGGGATATGGGTGAGGCACTGAAGGCCCTTTCTGAGTGTGCCTGTGGGTCAAAGGTTTTTAATTCATTTCAAGGGCAGCTCGGGCACGTATGCTTTAGCACCACGGTGCTGCAAGTTTGATAAAAACATATGCTAAGAGGTCAATATGCCATACAGTATGAAAGTTGATCTCAGTGCTTATGTCTGCAAAGTGTCACTGTGAATAGACGTAGCCCAGAAACAATGGATCACCATCTTATACCTCTTACAGTAATACCCTCAGACTTGGAGAACAGTGTTGCAAATGCATGGAAATTGGGGTCTGTGCACACACTGTGTGATGAAGAGAGCTGGAATTCAGGAGCTGGGACACAGTGTTTCCACTGAGCTGTAACTGGACACCTGATTTATAAGGGTCCTGGGTTAACAAGGGGAGATGGAGAGCATTGAAATTGGTAGCGCCAGTCTATGTGCCAGTTTCCTAGCCTCAACTTGGCACACTGCACAATCCCTGGCTCCTATGCTCCCAACAGTGAAGCACGATAGAAAAAGCCCATTTACTTTTCAGTTGAACAAATTTGAAGAGAAGGCCCCGCAGTTTTGAAGCACACTCTCCTTACTTACAGTCCTCTGATTGGCTGACAATTCCGTTAAGAGCATGACCCCTCTGCATCCACAATCCTTAGTTAAAGGCAGGTCAGAGAAAAATATAACGAGTGACAGACCCACGTGGCTCAGACTCCTGAGTTTTGATTTTTTTGTCATGTGTATTTTACAGTAAGAATACAATAAAATACAATGAAAAGCTTTCATATGTTGCCATGATACAATGCCGACTTGAATAATCTAAGAATAAGGGAACAAAAGAAAGGTCTAGCCTGAAAAGAGTCCATCACTCCTGACTGCGGTTGATACCATCAGAAGCCCACAGCTTGGATTCTGTCTACAGTTCACAATTTTGCAGGTTTTGGAAAGTTGAAAGCGAAATTATTTTTAAAACAACAAACATACAGCAGGTCGGGGATTATGGTTTTCAATGTTTCAGGCCATGTGGTCACCCGTCCAGCCAAATGCGATCTTTAAACGGCCATCTGAACCAGCAGGATGGACCTTCAATTTAACTTGTTAGCGGAAAGATGACACCTCTAACGATATTAGCATTTCCATAGTGTTCCACTAGAGTATCAATAAGATGATGCATTGGAGTATGATTTAAACACATAAACTCTCCAGGGGCTTTTGTGGCACAGTAGTAGTGTTATGGACCAAACCAAATCCCCTCAAAATATATCCAGAAGATAGTCTAAACCCTAACCTTTTCTTATTTTAAAGTTAACTGTTGTAGATGGGTCAAGCTAGAACATAGAACATTCCAGCGCAGTACAGTGCAGCGCTGACCTGTGGAACCAATCTGAAGCCCATCTAACCAACACTATTCCATTCTCATCCATATGCCAATCAAATGACCATTTAAATGCCCTTAAAGTTGGCGAGTCTACTACTGTTGCAGGTAGTGCGTTCCAGCCCCGACTACTCTCTGAGTAAAGAAACTACCTCTGACATCTGTCCTATATCTATCACCCCACAATTTAAAGCTATGTCCCTTCATGCTAACCATTGCCATCTGAGGAAAAAGGCCCTCACTGTCCAACCTGTCTAACCCTCTGATTATCTTATATGTCTCAATTAAGTTTCCTCTCAACCTTCTTCTCTCTAACGAAAACAGCCTCAAATCCCTCAGCCTTTCCTCGTAAGACCTTCCCTCCATATTAGGCAACATCTGAGTAAATCTCCTCTAAACCCTTCCCAAAGCGTCCACATCCTTCCTATAATATGGTGACCAGAACTGTAGGCAATACTTCAAACGTATTCCTGAAGAAGGGCTTATGCCCGAAATGTCGATTCTCCTGTTCCTTGGATGCTGCCTGACCTGCTGCGCTTTTCCAGCAACACATTTTTCAGCTCTGATCTCCAACATCTGCAGTCCTCACTTTTTCCTAATACTCCAAATGTGGCCGTACCAGAGTTTTGTACAACTGCAGCATGATCTCATGGTTCCGAAACTCAGTCCCTCTATCAATGAAAGCTAACACACTGTACGCCTTCTTAATAACCTTATCAACCTGGGTGGCAACTTTCAAGGATCTATGTACCTGGACACCAAGATCTCTCCGTGCATCTACACAACCAAGAATCTTAACATTAGCCTAGTACTCTGCAATCCCACTACTCCTTCCAAAGTGACTTACCCCACTCTTTTCCGCATTAAACTCCACTTGACACCTCTCAGCCCAGCTCTACAGCATATCTATATCTCTCTGTAACGTACAGCATCCTTTTTCACTATCCACAACTCTACCGACCTTAGTGTCACCCACAAATTTACTAACCTATCCTTCTATGCCCTCGTCCAGGTCATTTACATAAATGATAAATAACAGTGAACCCAAAACTGATCCTTGTGGTACCCCACTAGTAACTGAACTCCAGGATGAATATTTCCCATCACTAATCACCCTCTGCCTTCCTTCAGCTATCTAATTTCTGATCCAAACTACTTAATCACCCTCAATCACATGCCTCCGTATTTTGTGCAATAGCCTACCATGGGGAACCTAAGCAAATGCCTTACTGAAATCCATATACACCACACCAACCGCTTTACCCTCATCCACCTGTTTGGTCACCTTCACAAAGAACTCAATCAGGTTTGTGAGGCACGACCTCCCCTTCATAAAACCGTGTTGACTATCCCTAATTCCTCTCTAGATGATTATAAATCCTATCTCTTATAACCCTTTCCAACACTTTATCCACAACTGAAGTAAGGTCACAGGTCTATAATTACCAGAGTTGTCTCTACTCCCCTTTTTGAACAAGGGAACAACATTTGCTATGGCCCAGTGTTCTGGCACTATTCCTGGAGACAATGACGATATAAAGATCAAAACCAAAGGTTCGGCAATCTCCTCCCTGGCTTCCCAGAGAATCCTAGGATAAATCCCATCCAGCCCAGGGGACTTATCTATTTTTACACATTCCAGAATTGCTAACACCTCCTCCTTATGCACCTCAATCCCATCTAGTCTAGTAGCCTGTATCTCAGTATTGTCCTCGACCGCATTATCTTTTTCTAGTGTGAATACTGACAAAAACGTGTTCATGTAGCGCTTCTCCTATCTCCTCTGACTCCATGCACAACTTCCCACTACTATGCTTGATTGGCCCTAATCTTACTCTAGTCATTCTTTTATTCCTGATATAGCTAGAGAAAGCCTTAGGATTTTCCTTGATCTTATCCACCAAAGACCTCTCATGTCCCCTCTGGCTCTTCTTAGCTCTCTCTTTAGGTCTTTCCTGTCTTACTTGTAACTCTCAAGCGCCCTAACTGAGCCATCACATCTCATCCTAACATAAGCCTTATTCTTCGTCTTGACAAAAGATTCAACTTCCTTCGTAAACCATGGCTCCCGCACTCGACAACGTCCTCCCTGCCTGACCAGTACATACTTATCAAGGACCTGCAGTAGTTGGTGCTTGAATAAGCTACACTTTTCAATTGTGCCCATCCCCTGCAGTTTCCTTCTCCATTCAATGCATTCTAAATCTTTTTATCGCATCATAATTGCCTTTCCCCCAGGTTTAACGTCTGCCCTGCAGTATATACCTATTCCTTTCCATCATTAAAGTAAACGTAAACAAGGTATGGTCACTATCACTAAAGTGCTCTCCTACCTCCAAATCCAACACCTGGTCGGGTTCATTACCCAGTACCATGTCTAATGTGGCCTCCCCCCTTGTTGGCCTGTCTACATACTGTGTCAGGAAATCCTCCTGGACAAAATCTGACCTATTTAAACTACTTGAGCTATAGTATTCCCAGTCAATATTTGGAAAGTTAAAATCCCCATAACAACTACCCTGTCACTCTCACTCCTATCGAGGATCATCTTTGCTATCCTATCCTCTACATCTCTGGAACCATTTGGAGGCCTTTAGAAAACTCCTTGCCTGTTTCTAATCTCAGCCCATACTACCTCAGTGGATGAGACCTCAAATGTCCTTTATGTCACCGTATAACTATCTTTGACTAACAGTGCCACATCCCCATCTCTCTTACCATTTTCTCTGTTCTTACTGAAACATTTAAACCCCGGAACCTGCAATACGTATTCCTGTCCCTGCCTCTGAAATGGCCACAATATCAAAATCCCAGGTACCAACCAATGCTGCAAGTTCACCCACCTTATTCTGGACGCTCCTGGCATTGAAGTAGACACTCTTCAAACCAACTTCTTGCCTGCCAGTGCCTTCTTGTCATCTTGAAACCTTAATTCTGTCTTCACTACTCTCATCCTCCTGTATACTCAAACTACAGTTTCGGTTCCCATCCTTCTACTGAATTAGTTTAAATAATCTACTTGATTTTAAGTCAAACACACTTTATTTTTATACTACAATTAAAATACAGACAAAACAAAATAAAAGAATTAGCTTAACTGTAACTTTATCGAAATTCTTAACAAAACAAAATATATATTAACTACAGAGGAACCTCAATTATCCGAAGGGCATGGGTCAGCAGTATTTCATTCGGTAAATCGAATTCTGGATAATGGAATGCTGGATGACATAGTTTAGCCGAGCATCGGGACCTTGTGATCTGGCCAGATAATCCGATATTCGGATAATCAAATGCAGGATAATCAAAGTTCCTCTGTACTGTCAATTAACTGTTCCAATATAGTAACATCCCATAAACACATCCTTAACAAAGGCATATTTTGTAAAAGAGATTGGCTCGCATGCAATTCTAGCAGCAGGAAGAGAATCCCAGCTTTTAACTGTATCCAAGAGAGGAATAAGAGCTTCCACATCCAGCTTCAAAACTCCGGCAACTGCAGCATGCTAAAACTAAAAATCCTGTTTCTGGGGAAGCTTGACCCCACCCATTCAGACTGCATCTATTGTTCGAACCTTTTAAAGAAAACCCCAAGGCCTCACAAGCTGTTACTTTATTGGCTTTGAGCAGTCCAATCAACACCTCTGTCTCAACTTTTCTTCATAGAAAGAAACCAGGACAAAATACATCTCTTCTGCCATAGTATCACCACAATAATGTTACTACCTCTGAGTCAGCACTTCAGAGTTTTTGCCCCACCTGCCGTGATGATATGTCATCATCTGTCTAGACAGGTTGATTTAGCATATGTTTTTTCAACCTGTAAACTCTAAGTTTGAGGTGGGAGAGTATCCGATCAAAATCAATACAGTGTGGCATGGAATGGAATCCAACACACATCTCAGCCCGGTCAGCATTCTGACATTATCTAACTTCCTGACTGGATTTTAGTGTGCCATTGTGTACTGTACTCATTGCAGAATGCAACTTCTAATCCTGACTAATTAGTGTAGATTAGCCAGAGGCCAGTGGGTTTCTCTCCTGCCACACTCTTTCATGCACAACGCTTTTGTGCTGTTTTTCTTTCTTTCACGTGTATAAAGCATCCTAAATGTGCATAATTGGCAAAATTGCTAGCCTCTAACCACAAAACCCCTGTTAGTGAATTTAGTACAGTGTAAGTGGATTAACACATTACAGGCTTCTGACATGAGGCTCAGAATAGTCAGCTCTTTTCTTCAGGCTCTTGGGGAATTGCAAGGGGTTAGCCCTCCAGAGAATGTGAAACTCAGTTAAAATCAGCTATAAAGGTTTCTGTGATGCAGGCAGCTCTTGTTTTAGTCAGAAAGGATTTTTAAATTATTCAGTTTCCGTATTGTTAAAGTGCCACTGGGTTCTCTGTCTTCTTGCCATGACCCCACCTCTCTTGAAGTCTGATAGTATAACAAGCCCATTAGGGATTTACTGAACCTGATTTTAATGGCTTTATACAAGTTGTAAAAGAACAGGAATGACAATCTCTGAAAAACTTTATCTCCACAAGCCTGTTCGAAGGGCTTTGTTTCAATAGCTGTCTCGCCTTGACATTCAATAGCATTACCATTGCACAATCCCCTAACAGCATGCGGCTGTATGGACACCAAATGGTTCAAGAAGGCCATTCACCATGACCCCTCAAAGTTAGTTAGGAATGGGCAATAAATGCCATTCCAGCCAGCAATGAGTAATGAATATTATTCTAATAATAAACAATATTCATCCCTTTTATGAATAAGAAAATAAAAACTAGCTTCATCAGTGAATGTTTCGCAAATACATCTTTATGTAGCTTCCTCATACAGTCTATTCTTTAATAATGCGACGGTCACATTCCTGTGGGACCCAGTGCTATACAAAAATCGTGCAATGCAAATAACACTTAAAGTAATGATGATCTAATCACCTCATAGCCAACAGGTGTTTTACACATTCACATTTTAGAAGTAGACTATAGCCAATTCACATTAATGAAAGACACATTAAAGCAGAACTGACTGTACATTCATCATTGGATCAAGGCATTACCCGACGGTTCAAGATCCAATCCCCACTCATTGCTGAATACCTTGGCCTAAGAATATGATGTAGCTCAGTCAACTTTCTAATGTCTGATTACCTATCCAGTGACCTTGGCAAATTTGGCAAATGGGTGATGCTATCAGCTTGAGCTCAGCTGTCACATTCTAGCGCAACACGGTGGCTCAATGGTTAGCACTGCAGTCTCACAGCACCACGGTCCCAGGTTCGATTCCAGCCTAGGGTGATTGTCTATGTGGAGTTTGCACATTTTCCCCGTGTCTGTGTGGGTTTCCTCCAGGTGCTCCAGTTTCCTCCCACAGTCCGAAGGTGTGCAGGCCATGTTAAAATTGCCCATAGTGTTAGGTGCATTAGTCAGAGGGAAATGGGTCTGGGTGGGTTACTCTTTGGAGGGTCGGTGTGGACTTGTTGGGCCGAAGGGCCTGTTTCCACACTGTAGGGAACCTAATCCATTATCTCAATTCCCCAACAAAGACTGGCCATTTGGGGAAAATATCTGAAGAGTGTTTAATCTCGTGCATTAAATGGCTGCTGAAGATAAAGCAAAAGCAATATACAGCAGTGGTCACATGTCTATGGCAAGTCAGAAGTGTACAGTGTCCTTACAAACATATTTCTCTGAACAAAGGGATTGTCACTGTTTTCTGAGGTAATGTTTCTGAAAGTGTTATGGTTGAAATTGTATTAGCTCCATCCAATCAGATGATGTCACGTAGTATTTGTGTGGAGAACCTTCCCCCATCCCCACCCCCTCCCATTTGTCTCTCAGCCCCCTTGGGCCACCCCCTCATTCTTCGTGAAAAGCACATGCTCCAAACGCCGACTCTCCTCTTTCTTGGATGCTGCCTGACTGGCTGTGCTTTTCCAGCACTACACTTTTCGACTCAGATTTCCAGCATCTGCAATCCTCACTTTCTCTGTGGAGAATCAGTTAGTCTTGCTTGGAGGCTCAATGGTAACAGATGCTACAAGTGCAGGTAGTTGTAATTGTGCTTAGCTCTGCCTAATGTTCTTGTACTTATTGCTATCCTGCAATAAACCGCCTCGTTTTATATAAAACATGTTCCTTTCTGGTGTTTAAACTGATAATTAAACAGGGCCTTTAAACTCAACATAAAAGTGAGGAATGATCGTAGGTAACTACCTCAATCACAAACCACCAGTGGTTAGTTCCAGAGCTCAATACATTCTGTAGACTATGAGCCCAGCAAAGTCAGCATCCTCAGGAGACAGAAAGGCATTTATGGACTGAAGTTTACAGTATAACGAGTGCCACCCTGATCCACAACATCTGAGGACTGACGACAGCAGTTGCAGAGGTTCCTCATTGAGGAGGAATGGAATTTCTCCCCTTCAGTTTTTTTCTTCTTGATGCTGACTTTAGCACCTCACCTCAAGTGACCACTTCCCACCAGGACCTTACCCAGTGACTGTCTGCAGGTAACTCTGGTTGTAAACATTTCTGGGCACGTCTTCATGTAACTTCTTGCCTCTAACTACCCTGACCCCACACAGTCATGTGTGGGCAAAGTGCAGCTGTCTTCACCAACCTCCACTGTCATCCACAATAAAATTGACAGTGCTCGGGAATAAATGAAGTCTGCTCTCTACACCAGTTGTTAGTGAGGTCTTCAGGACCCTGGAATAACAGTGTGATGATGTCCCAGGGCTGCACATAACTGAACATAAATAGCACACAATGGGAGATTATTGATAGCACATGGGCATGAATACTCAAAGAACTTAGACTGGTCTTTACCCGATGTAACTATGAGAGCAAAGTCTGGTTTATTTATGACTACAATGGATGGTAGGATTTAGTATTGATGTATATTAAATAGTGTTTCTTTATTACTTCGAAATCTAAGTCTGAAAACAGTTTGTGAGTAGTGGCAGAATGGGACAAAGTCATTCTTATTTGTTGCTTTGGTTTTGCTCGCTCTGGCATGTCATTATGAAGGGGTACAACAGCCTGAGTTCATCCTCTGAAGCAGGGGATCCATTTTGCCTGTCTGCCATGTGTGATGGCATTCCAGCATTTGCTGCAACCCTAACGAGAACATCCCAGAGCAAGTACAGGCAGAGGGTAATGTGATTATCCAGCGCAGATTTTAATCTGTGTGTTGAGACAGACTGACCGAGAGATACACTGTGGCTGCTAAATGGATTAGGTAACCCTGCATAATAAGCATCTCATCTCATTCAGATAGATTCATTTCAATTTTGATATCTTTGTGGTCCTGAGGGTAAGTATATTCATGTTTTTACAGAGGGGTGTAGACAGCCATTAGTTGGACAAATACGAGGCATGGGATTTGCAGTCCCTTTATCCAAACACTTACCGATCTTTAAGAGCGACATGGTGTGAAAATGGACAGCAAAGTGACAGGTTTTGAGTCTCTTTTACTTCTTCCTTCATATGTCCTTT
This sequence comes from Chiloscyllium plagiosum, assembly GCF_037043375.1. Taxonomy (NCBI): domain Eukaryota; kingdom Metazoa; phylum Chordata; class Chondrichthyes; order Orectolobiformes; family Hemiscylliidae; genus Chiloscyllium; species Chiloscyllium plagiosum. The sequence continues at coordinate 37,531,780 of NW_028270166.1, read as the reverse complement.
TTTTTAATTGTTTAGTAAAAAGGTTTCACAGCAGCAATAAATGCTAGAAAACTCCTTCCATTGTATTTACCTGCATAATAGCGTTTACGCTTAAATTAATATCTTTTCAACTTGAATAATTTTGGAATACCCAAAGGTTGTTAGAAACTTTTAAAGTGAAGTAAATCCTTTCTTTCTCTTGTTTTCTCCAATAATTGCAATTTCGGCGATGACTCCATACATTTTGTGGTCCAGATTGCAAGCCAGGAAAGGGTTATGAGATGGAGCAAATGTCATGGAATTGACAGAGCTTCAGCATGGAAAGTTATTCTTTTGCCTGTGACTAACTCTTTTGAACAGACACTATACAACATAGGAACTGAAATAACCCCTCAAATTTTCTCCATCATGCAATGAGATCGAGGCTGATAAAGTAATCCTCAACCCCCTCCTTCCTCCCCTTTCCCCATAACCTTTCATTCTATATTGACTAAGCATCTGTCTATCTCAACCTTGAATATGTGCTTAATAGTCCAGCCTCAACATCCTTCTGCAATGAAGACCTCCTCAAGCCATAGTATAAATGTGACAAGAAAAACTATAACAGCAAATTTTTCATGGAGTCATAAACGTTTACAGCATGAAAACAGGTCCTTTAGTCCAACATGCCCATACCGCCCAGTGTTCTCAATTTAAATGAGTCCCATTTGCCTGTGTTTGGTCCATATCTCTCATACCTATCCCATCCATGTACCTGTCTGAATGTTTCTTCAGTGATGAGATTATACTCGCTTCCACCTCTATCTGTTTAAGCCTACTCCAGGCACTCGCCACCCTCTGTGTGAAAAATTGCCCCTTTGGACCCTTTTGTATCTCTCCCCTCTCACCTTAAACCTGTGTTCCCTAACATTAGAGGAAAAGCTGTCTGCTAACTACCTTATCTCTGTCACTCATACTTTTATAAACCTCTATAAGGTCACCCCTCGGTTTCCTATGCTCCAGGAAAAAGGGTCTCAGCCTATCCAACCTTTCCTTATAACACAAACCTTCCAGTACAGGTAGCATCCTAGTAAGTTCTTTCTGCACTCTTTCTAGTCTAATAATATCCCTTCTATTGTAGGGCAATCAAAACTGCATACTGTACTCCAAATGTGGCCTCACCAATGTCTTGTACAGCTGCAACAAAATGTTCCCATCTCCTATACTCAGTGTTCTGACCAATGAAAGCTAGCATGCCAAAAGCCTTCTTCACTGCCCTTCAACCTGTGACTCCATTTTACAGGAACTACAAACTTGTAACCCGAGATCTCTTTGTTCTATAATATTCCCCAGGGCCCTACCATTGACTATAAGTCCTACCCTGGTTTGCTTTACCAAAATGCAACACTTTGCATTTATTTAAATTAAACTCCATCTGCTATTCCTCAGCCCCAATGGCCTAGTTGATCACAGTCTCACTGTATTCCCAGATAACCTTCTTCACTCTCTACTATACCACCAGCCTTGATGTCATCAGCAGACTTACTAATCATTCCTTCTAAATTCTCATCCAAATCATTTATATAAATGATGAATAGCAGTGCACCCAGCACCAATCCTTGAAACACACCACAGGGAACAGGCCTCCAGTCTGAAAGACAATCCTCTACCACCATCCTCTGCCTTCTATTGTCAAGCCAATTTTGTATCCAGTTGGCTAGCTCTCCCTGGATCCTGTGAGATTTAACCTTATTCAACAACCTACCATGTGGTATATTGTCAAAGGCCTTGCTAAAGTCCATGGAAACAATGTCTACTGCACTGCCCTCATCTACTTTCTGGGTCACCTCTTCAAAAAACTCAGTTAAGTTTGTGAGACAGGATTTCCCACATGCAAAGGCATGCTGACTATCCTAAATGAGTCCTTGCCTCTCCAAATGCCTGTAGATCCTGTCTACCCTCGAACAACTTCCCTGCAATGGATGTAAGGCTCACCAGTCTGTTGTTCCCAGGCATTTTCCTGCAGCCTTTCTTAAATAACGGCACAGCATTTGCCACCCTTCAATCTTCAGGCACTTCACCCATGGCTGTTAGTGATACAAATATCCCGCTTGGGGCTCCGCAATGTCCTCTCTAGCCTTCCACAAAGTCCTGGGATACATTTCATCAGGTCCTGGGGAACTTTCCTTGTTCTGATGACAATTCAGTGGTTCCTACTAGATGAAAATATATGTCAGCTGTTTTAAACCTCTCCATGCTTCATAGTAATTGTGGTATAGGGAAATTTGGCTTTGAATTTGTGAGCACATAGTAGTGAAATAAACAAGCAAATAATCTACATTGATTCAGCAGGTCTGGCAGCATCTGTGGAGAGAAATCACAGTTAGCATTTTGTTTCAAGTGACTGTTCCTCAAAACTGATGGTAGCTAGGAAAATGTCACTTTGTGTGCACAACATAGGGTTAGGTGAGGGTGTAAGGAGTAAATGGCAGGTGGGAATAGAGCCCAAAGAGAGAGAAGAACAGTTGGACAGACAAAGGAGTGAATAAGGATCTGGCCGGGAGAGTGAATAAGCTATTAATGAGGATTGTTAGTGGCTAACAATGAGTAATAGCACACTATATGATAACAAGGCCTTGTCTACCACTGCTAGGCAGTAGTGTGGGGGCAAGAAAAACCAGGAGTGTCAGAGGTTCTGCTCACTCTGAGAGCTGCCTCTGAGGGAGCTGGATCAGTGTGTGACGGACTCTCCACTAAAATAAAACAAGAAGAAAAAAAGAAAAGAGAAAAAAAAATAAGGCCTGATGTGTAGGGATTGGGGTAAAGGCAGGGGAGAGCTCAAGCCCTAAAGTTATTGAACTCGATATTGAGTCCAGAAGGCTGCAGGGTCCCCAAGCGGAAAATGAGCTGCTGTTCATCAAGCTTGCACTGAGCTTCACTGGAGCACTGCAGCAAGCCTGAGACAGAGATGTCAGCCAGGGAACAGGGGGCTGTGTTGAAGGGGCAGGCAACTGGAAGCTCAGTGTCTTTTTTGCCGAGAGGGTGTTTTTAATCTTCATTGGTTGTTGGATAAATGTTGGCCAGGCTAACGGAGATCTGACTGCTGCTTCAACATAGTGCCATGGGATTTATTGTACCCAACTTAGAGGGTGAGAGAGGCCCCCTATCCAAAAGACAGCCCCTCTATTAGTGCAGCACCTCGTCACTTCACTCAATCTAGAAGAAGACCAAGATTTCTGCTGGGTTGTGGAGTCTGTCTGATGTGACCGAGCTAGCCTGAAATCACAAGTGCCTCCCCAAACCTGACATTTCCCATTTATAAAATCATGAGGGGCATGGATAGGGTAAATAGACAATGTCTTTTCCCTGGGGTGAGGGAGTCCAGAATTAGAGGGCATAAGTTTAGGGTGAGAGGGGAAAAATAAGGGAACTTCAGGGCAATATGTTCACACAGAGGGTGGTGCTTTTATGAACTACCAGAGGAAGTGGTGGAGGCTGGTACAGCTACAACATGTAAAAGGCATCTAGATGGGTATATGAATAGGAAGGGTTTAGATTGATATGGGCCAAGTGCTGGCAAATGGGACTAGATTTGGTTGGGATATCTGGTCGGCATGGACGAGTTGGACCGAAGGGTCTGTTTCCGTGCTGTACATCTCTATGACTCTAAGCTGGCTCAGGTTCCACATGCACACAGGCCATTTAAATGACCAGCTGTCTCCATTTGTATGGAATTCTGGAATTTCTGCCCTCTGCAACTCAGAGTGTGGAGATTAAACTGATTAACAGCAATTCTGATCTTAATGCATTTATGGTCCGGGATACTCTTCAGAGAGCTTGACACTACTGTGGGTATAGTCACAGGGCACCTCTGGATGGGCCTCAGATACCTTTTTAGAGATCATACCTATAGTCAGTAATCAGGCCATTCAGCTCATCATGTCCACACTGACCCTCCAAAGAAATTTGCATCCCCCGACCCTATCCCTGTAACCCTGCAATTCCCACGGCTAATCCTCTTAGCCTGCACAACCCTGTACACTTTAGCATGGCCAATCCACCTAAACTGCAAATCTTTGGACTGTGGGAGGAAACCAGAGCACTCAGAGGAAACCCATACAGACAAGGGGAGAATGTGCAAATTCCACACAGACAGTTGCCTGAGGGTGGAATTGAACCCAGATCTCTGACACTGTGAGGCAGCAGTGCCAACCGCTGAGCCACAGTGATACCTTACCAAATCTTGCATGGCTGGTATTATTAACATTAGAGAAGACTGTGCCTCAAAGATGCACAACACCTTGAAATTGTCAAATCGCTACACCCATCAAGAAGTGTTAAGATCTGTCAAACTTGTCAAAATTGTCAGGTCCCGTTAAGAATTATCAAATATATTAAGGCCTGTCAAGAGGTGTCAAGATCCAAGAAAATACAGTTTTATAAATGATAATGCTTTTCCCAACAAAGTGTTGTCTGCAATATCGAATATTAAATAATAGAAGTTTATTTTTTCTCCAAAGTGCATGGATACTTGTGGATGGTCGATAAGTTGGCATAGTCAGTTAAAGAGAAAGGCTGGTGTGTGGAAATACACACTAAACTAACATAAGGAGATGGAGGAGCAATGGCAATGGGTAAAGGGGCTTGGGTGGCATAGGCAATCTCAGTGACCATCCAGATGGGTAGAGGGCACAGGTGCTTAGCAGAATATAAGGGTCAAAGGGGGATATGAGAGGACATTAATAAAGCATGGGGAGTATATCGGGGTGAGAGCTGGGGAACAGTTCATATTATATTTTTTAATGTTTGGTCATAGTGCTGGTGCCTCTGAGGCAAGTTTTACAGCCCAGCCTGCCTGCCTCAGGAACATGCAGTTTCCTCAATTCTTTGTGAATCACCCTACGTGGCTCCCAACTTAAAGGGCAGTTTAAAGAATTGGGAGTTTTGATACCTCTCTGCATTTGTAGTCCAAAAGGATGCGCAAGTTAGTTGGATTGGCCTTGCTAAACTGCTTCATAGTATCCAGGGATGTAAGGTTAAGGGTTTTAGATATGGTATATGTGGGGTTATGAGGATAGGGTGGGATTGTGGGTTTGGGTGGGATGCTCTTTGAAGGGGTCGGTGCAGATGCAAGAGGCCAAATGGCCTCTATTGGTATGATAGGAATTCTATAAATAACAAGAAAATAAAGGACAGCATGGTAGCTCAGTGGTTAGTACTACAGCCTCACATCATTAGGTATCTGGGTTCATTTCCAGCCTTGGGAAACTGTATGGAATTTTGCTCATTCTCCCTGTGTCTGCGTAGAATTCCTCCCGGTGCTCTGGTTTCCTCCCACAATCCAAAGATGAGCCGGCTGGTTGGGTTGGTCATGCTAAATCACCCCATCGTCTCCAGGGCTGTGCAGGCTAGGTGCATTAGCATAGTAAATAAGGGGTTGCAGGATAGGATGGGTGGGATGCTCTTCAGAAGGTCGGTGAAGACTTGTTGGGCAAAATGGCCTCTATCTGCACTGTGTGGATTCAATGACTTCTTTAATCTGCCCAGGAATGCATTTTAGGCCTGCAGTCTCTGGAATAGGACTTGAACAGGTAAATAAATCAGTAAGAGTGCTAGCTCTGAGATGCTACTGACATGGAATCTCACACATTCTAGATCTGTTTAGTTCAGGTAAAGCCATGGTGGTGTTCTTAGCCTGCTGGAGCATTGCAACAGTCCAAAATCATGGAATAAGTAACTGGACATTTGGAAAGTACTTTGTAAATAGCTGATTCACAGTTAATGCAGAGACAGGCATCACGTTCAAGGGTACGGGGTAGGCCACCTCAGACTGAGGTGAAAAGAAATCTCTTCACCCGGAGAGAGGGGAGTCTGTGGAGATCTCGGCAGCAGAAAGCAGTTGAAGCCAAAATGCTGATTGTTTCCAAGAAGGAAATAGACATAGTCCTAGGGACATACAGTCATTCGGCGCCGAAAGAGACCCTTTGGTCCAACTCATCCATGCTAACCAAATTTCAAAGCTAAACTAGTCCCACTTGAATGCATTTAGCACTTACCTCTTTAAACCTTTCCTATACATGTACCTATCCAAATGTCTTTTAAGTCTTATTACTGAACCTGCATATGTCACTTCCTCTAGCAGTTCATTCTACATACAAACCACCCTCTGTACGAAAACGTTGCCCCTCCAGTCCCTTTTCAATCTTTCTCCTCTCACGTTAAAAATATAACCCCTAGTTTTCAATTCCCCTACCCTCAGAAAAAGGGTGCTATTCATCTTATCTATGCCCCTCATGACCTCTACAAGGTCACCCCTTAACCTCCTAAATCCAGTAAAAAGAAGTCCCAGCCTATCCAGCTTCTCCTTATAACTCAAACCCTCCAGTCACGGGAAAATTCTGGTCAATCTTTTCTGAACCTTCTCCAATGCAATAGTATCTTTCCGATAGCAGAGCAACCAGAACTGTACACAGTACTCTGTACACCAACATCCTGTACAACCTCAATATGATGTCCCATCCTATCCTCAACTCCTTTATCAAAGGTCTGAACAATGAAGGCAAGCGTGCTAAATACCTTCTTACTCACCTTGTCTACCAATGATGCAACTTTCAAAGAATTATGTATCTGAACCCCTTGGTTGACAACACTACCTAGGGCCCTATCATTAACTATATAATACCTGCACTTCTTCATTTTACCAAAATGCAATACAGTATCTCACATTTATCCAAATCATATAGTCATAGAGATGTACAACATGGAAACAGACCCTTTGGTCTAACCCGTCCATGCCAACCAGATATCCCAACCCAATCTATTCCCACCTGCCAGCACTCACCCATATTCCTCCAAACCCTTCCTATTCATATACCCATCCAAATGCCTTTTAAATGTTGCAATTGTACCAGCCTTCACCACTTCCTCTGGCAGCTCATTCCATACACCTACCACCCTCTGTGTGAAAAAGTTGCCCCTTAGCTCTCTTTTATATCTTTCCCCTCTCACCGTAAATCTATGCCCTCTACTTCTGGACTCCCCGACCACAGGGAAAAGACTTTGTCTATTTATCCTATCCATGCCTCTCATGATTTTGTAAACCTCTATAAAGTCACTTGTCAGCCTCTGACGCTCCAGAGAAAACAGCCCCAGCCTGTTCAGCTTCTCCCTGGCAACATCCTCCTGGCAACATCCTTGTAAATCTTTTCTGAACCCTTTCAAGTTTTACAACATCTTTCTGATAGGAAGGAGACCAGAATTGCATGCAATATTCCAACAGTGGCCTAACCAATGTCCTGTACAGCCACAACATGACCTCCCAACTCTTGTACTCAATACTCTGACCAATAAAGGAAAACATACCAAATGTCTTCTTCACTATCCTATCTACCTATGACTCCACTTTGAAGGAGCTACGAACTTGCACTCCAAGGTCTCTTTGTTCAGCAACACTCTCTAGGACCTTACCACTAAATGTATAAGTCCTGCTAAGATTTGCTTTCCCAAAATGCAGCACCTCGCATTTATCTGAATTCAACTCCATCTGCCACTTCTCGGCCCATTGGCCCATCTGATCAAGATCCTGTTGTAATCCGAGGTAACCTTCTTCACTGTCCACTACACCTCCAATTTTGGTGTCATCTGCAAACTTACTTCACTGTACGTCTTTAAATTCCATCTGCCACTGCTCAACCCATTGGCCCAATTGTTCAAGATCCCTTTGTAATCTTAGATAACCTTCTTCACTATCGATTCTACCAGCAATTTTGGTGTCATCCACAAGCTTATGAACCATGCCTTATAAATTCTCTCTCAAATCATTTATGTAAATGACAAGCAACAGTGGACCCAGCACTGATCCCTGCAGAACATCGCTGGTCACAGGCCTCCAGTCCGAAAAACTACCACCTTCTGTCTCTTACCATCAAGCCAATTTTGTATCCAATTGGGAAGCTCCCCCTCAATCCCATGTGATCTAACTTTACTAATCAGTCTACCATGTGGAACCTTGTCAAACGCTTTACTAAAGTAAACGTAGACAAATGTCTACTGCTCTGCTCTCATGAATCTTTTTGGTTACATCCACAAAAAGTCAATCAACCTTGTGAAATACAACTTCCCTCACACAAAGCCATGCTGACTATCTCTTGTCAGTCCTTGCCTCTCCAAATGCATGTAAATCCTAACTCTCAGAATCCCCGCTAACATCTGACCTACCATTGATGTCAGTCTCACTGGTCTATAGTTTTCAAGCTTCTCCTTACAGCCTTTCTTAAATAAAGGCACAACTTTGGCCACCCTCCAGTCCTCCAGTACCTCAACCATGGCTGTAGTTAATACAAATGCTAGGGGCTGCTAGGGGGCCCTCAATTTCTTTCCTAACTTCCCACAACATTTGGAATATTTTTGATCAGGTTGTGGAGATTTATCAACCTCCATGTTTTTTTTTAAGACATCCAGCACTTCCCTTTCTATAATGTGGACTTCTTGAGGCTAAAGGGATCAATGGGTATTTGGCAAAAGCAGGAACAGGGTACTGGGTTGGATGACCAGCCGGGTTCAAGTTGAATGATGGAGCAGGCTCGAAGGGCCGAATGGCCTACTCCTGCATCTGTTTTCTATGTTCCTGTGTTTAATCCAAGTGAAGCATTTCTTTGTTAAACCAGAAATTATGCGGCTGTTGGCCCTTCCTTATTCCAACCCATTTGAACATTTTGCTATGCATCTTCAACCCCAGGTTGGAACAAGCATGTTCCTTCATTTAGCAATTATCTGCAGGTAGGTTTCTCACATGGAGACAAGCTGGGTTTTTCCAGAAACTATATTGTTGCTGAAGTAGCTGGCTGCCATATAGCTGTGGGTGGTATCAAGAAATATCACAGTTAATTACTTGAATCAATATTCAGGTCAGTAAGGAGGATGGTATGGGAGGAAGATTTCCCAACTCAAAAAAAAATCAGCTGTATCTGTTAACATTAAATTTCAAAGTCATCTTTTGGTTAATTATGGGGCAGCATGTACTTTTAACACATCATTGGCTTATCCCAAAAGCTCGTTCATCTGTGTTGCCTTGAGGATGAATGAACAATTTGAAATAGAAGCATTTTAGCATCCATCTGCTGAGTATGGCAAGGTTAATATATGGTACAGGTTTACAAATGAATAAGTAGAGATTAGGTCATTGCGCATCCAGCTATATGTGGGCCTCTGGCGGGAATGAATCATGGAGTACTTACAAGGCCTGAGAGAGACATTACATCACTCTCCACAACCATTCTTAAGTGGGTGTCTCGTTTTCCATTGTCATCGCTCATCTAGCTTTTCTCCCTGTTTGCCTTTTGCATATTATTCCACAAATTCTTGCCAACCTTGCCTCAGAGAGAGAGCCTAGGCAGCTTTAAATTCCTGGAATGCAGATAATCACATGATTCTCCCTATATCAGCCATGCACTTTATTTTAAATGACCACACATCCAAGAAAATGATGGTCCCCTCCAATAACAATTAACTTCCCTTATTAAATGGCAAGACCCAGCAGCATTACCCAGAATCGCCTTTGGTTACACACAAAGGCGAGAGAACCAGTTGGCATGTTTCCCCTAATTCAGAAACGCTTACTCGATAAATGTAACGTAGGTGACATGAAGAAGACCTTGTAACATAACTAGTTAGGAATTCAGTTCCTGACAGTGTGGAGGAGGCAGGTTCAAACTTGGCTTTCAAAAGGAAATTAGACAAGCATCTGCAGGAAACAAAATGATTGGCAGAGCTAAGGCGAAATAGAATGGTGAGTGGGACCAGCAACACTGCTCTAGCAATGAGTAAGGCTAAATAGTCTCCTAATGTTTAACCATTCTATGCCTCTACAAGTACTCTCAATCTGGAGCAAGTCTAGAAGCATTACTGAAGGCTGCAGTGGCCTCATTAAGGAAGAATAAGCCAAGCACTCTTGATTGTGGACTATCACTCAGGTCGGGTCATGTGATCCACAGAGATCTGATTGAACATATTCCTGGAGATTTCATCACATGGCCTTGTACAAATGTGCCAGCCCCTCTCCTCATCCAGTCAAACTGGGTTAGGGTTCCCTGACCCGACTGCAGTCCTCCTCCGCTTCTGTCTCCATTGCTTTGCAAATAATCAGTGAAAATGAGCCACTTGTTTTAAGTGAATGGTATCTGGAGGGTACAATGAAGAGGCTTGGATCAAGGAGATGTGTCCACAATTAGGAGAGACTATGACCCAAAGGCGCAGCCTCAGGATGAAAGGATGTCTCTTTAGAAATGAGGTGAGAAGGAATGTCTTCAGTGAAAGGGTTGTGAATCGTGGTAATAATCGTTGCAGAAGGCTGTGTGTCTGTCACTACACAAGTCTTTAAGTGTCTGTAAGACAGAGATAGATTGATGAGTAAATAATCAAGGATTACAGGGAGAAGGTGGGATTGAAAAACATATCAGCCGCAATCAAATGACAGAATAGGCTCAATGCGCCAAATGCCCTAATTCTGCTCCTACATCTTACAGTCTTATGAATGATTTTTGTGGTAATGACAATGGTATGATTAATCTTTAATTCTTGGAGTCTCCATGATAATCCTCGGGAGTTAGAAACTTTACCTGCAACAGTCCTGTAATGGTTTTGCGTTTTATACAGCAGTGCCCATATTACTATAGCACCAAATTGCAGTATCTGAGGCAGTGGAGACAGAACCTCTGCTGTATTTGACTGAATGGAAGACTGGCCTTTGACACTCGAAGGTGCTGTTAACTACTTGAAGCCCTGTGATTGTGTGTCAGTGGAAAGGGGGTCTCACTAACTTGATTGAGGTTTTCGAGGAATTACCAAAGAAGACTGATGAAGGCAGGGCGATAGACATCGTCGAAAAGACATTCGACAAGGTTCCGCATGGCAGACTGGTTAACAAGGTTAGAATACATGGAATCCAGGAGAAACTAACCAATTGGATACTAAATTGGCTTGAATGTAGGAGACAGAGATTGGTGGTGGATGGTTGTTTTACAGACTGGAGGCTGCAAGGACCGATGCTGGCTCCACTGCTTTTTGTCATTTATATAAATGTGAATCTAGGAGGTATGGTTAATAAGCTTGCAGACAACACCAAAATTGGTGGTGTAGTGACAGTGAAGAAGGTTAGCTCAGAGTACAACAGGACCTTGATCAGATGGGCCAATGAGCTGAGGAATGGCAGGCGGAACTTAATTTTGATAAATATGAGGTGTTGTATTTTTGTAAGATATTTTGGTGAGGCCATTTTTAGAATAACGTGTTCAATTCTATTCTGTCTGCTATAGGAAAGGTGTTTTGAAATCTGAAAGGGTTCAACAAAGATTTACAAGGATGTTGCCGGCATTAAAGGGTTTGAGCTGTAGAGAGAGGCTGAATAGGGTATAGGGGCTGTTTTCCCTGGAGCATCAGAGGTTGAGGGTGACTTTATAGAAGTTTATAAAATCAGGAGGAGCAAGGATAGGGTGAACAGCCAATGTCTTATCCCCAGGGTAGGGGAGTCCAAAACTAGAGAGCTTGGGGAAAAATTTAAAAGGGACCGAAGGGCAACTTTTTCACACAGAGGGCGGTGCGTACAGTACAACTTAATTATCCGAACATCAATTTTCTGAATTTCGAATTATCCGAACAAGATCTGAGGGTCCCGTAAGAATGGCATTAGGTAACTCAGCATTCGGTTATCAGTTAAACGGCATTGTGGTGTGTATGTCAGATACTGAAAAATGTTCAGATAACCAGCACTCATAACATACCACGTGTTTAAGATCAGATCGGTTATCGAACAAAAGAATCCCCGCCCATCTCGTTCAGATAATTGAGGTTCTACAGTACAGAGGAGTCTTGATTATCTGAAGGATACAGGCAGGCAGTTAATTTCAGTTAATTGAATTCCGGATAATTGAACGCTGTATAACATAGTTTAGCCGAGCATCAAGACCTTGCGATCTTGTCAGATAATCTGAAATTCAGATAATCGGGGTTCCTCTGTGGTGGTGGAGGTGGGTACAATTATGACATTAAAAAGGCATATGGATAGTTACATGAATACGGGTTTAGAGAGATACGGGCCAAATGCTGGCAAGTCGGCCTGGATTAGTTTAGGATATCTGGTTGACATGGACAAGTTGGACTGAAGGGTCTGTTTCCATGCTGTATAACTCTATGACTCTATATAAGCATCCACCTGCTCCTCATTGTCATCCTTCCCAGTCTGTAGTTTTTTAGATTAGATTAGATTACTTACAGTGTGAAAACATAGAACATAGAAAAATACAGCGCAGTACAGGCCCTTTGGCCCTCGATGTTGCGCCGATCCAAGCCCACCTAACCTACACTAGCCCACTATCCTCCATATGCCTATCCAATGCCCGTTTAAATGCCCATAAAGAGGGAGAGTCCACCACTGCTACTGGCAGGGCATTTCATGAACTCACGACTCGCTGAGTAAAGAATCTACCCCTAACATCTGTCCTATACCTACCACCCCTTAATTTAAAGCTATGGCCCTTCTTAATAGCTGACTCCATACGTGGAAAAAGGTTCTCATGGTCAACCCTATCTAAACCCCTAATCATCTTGTACACCTCTATCAAGTCACCCCTAAACCATCTTTTCTCCAATGAAAACAGCCCCAAGTGCCTCAGCCTTTCCTCATACGATCTTCCTACCATACCAGGCAATATCCTGGTAAACCTCCTCTGCACCCATTCCAGTGCTTCCACATCCTTCCGATAGTATGGCGACCAAAACTGCACACAATACTCCAGATGCAGCCGCACCAGAGTCTTATACAACTGCAACATGACCTCAGGGCTCCAGAACTCAATTCCTCTACCAATAAAAGCCAGTACGCCATATGCCTCCTTCACCGCACTATTTACCTGGGTGGCAACTTTCAGAGATCTGTGTACATGGACACCAAGATCCCTCTGCTCATCCACACTACCAAGTATCTGACCATTAGCCCAGTACCCCGTCTTTTTGTTACTCTTACCAAAGTGAATCACCTCACACTTACCTACATTGAACTCCATTTGCCACCTTTCTGCCCAGCTCTGCAACTTATCTATATCCCGCTGTAACCTGACACATCCTTCCTCACTGTCAACAACTCCACCGACTTTCGTATCATCTGCAAACTTGCTCACCCAACCTTCTAGCCCCTCCTCCAGGTCATTTATGAAAATGACAAACAGCAATGGTCCCAAAACAGATCCTTGCGGAACACTGCTAGTAACTGCACTCCAAGATGAACCTTTACCATCAACTACTACCCTCTGTCTTCTTCCAGCCAGCCAATTCCTAATCCAAACCTCCATCTCACCCTCAATGCCATACCTCCGTATTTTTTGTAGCCTACCATGGGGAACCTTATCAAACGCCTTACTAAAATCCATATACACCACATCTACCGCTTTACCCTCGTCTACCTCCTTAGTCACCTTCTCAAAGAATTCAATAAGGTTTGTGAGGCACGACCTGCCCTTCACAAAACCATGCTGACTATCCTTGATCACATTATTCCTATCCAGATGTTCATAAATCCTATCCCTTACAATTCTCTCTAAGACTTTGCCCACAACAGAAGTGAGACTCACCGGCCTATAGTTACTAGGGTTATCCCTACTCCCCTTCTTGAACAAGGGAACCACATTTGCTCGCCTCCAATCTTCTGGCACTATTCCTGTAGACAACGAGGACATAAAAATCAAGGCCAATGGCTCTGCAATCTCCTCCCTTGCTCCCCAGAGAATCCTAGGATAAATGCCATCAGGCCCAGGGGACTTATCTATTTTCACCCTTTCCAGAATTTCCAACACCTCTTCCCTACATACCTCAAAGCAGTCCATTCTAATTAATTGTGACTCAATATTCACATCGGCAACAATGTCCTGTTCCTGAGTGAATACTGACGAAAAGTATTCATTCAGTGTCTCCCCAATCTCTTCAGCCTCCACACGCAACTTCCCACTACTATCTTTGACTGGACCTATTCCTACCCTAGTCATTCTTTTATTCCTGACATACCTATAGAAAGCCTTAGGGTTTTCCCTAATCCTACCAACTAAGGACTTTTCATGTCCCCTCCTTGCTGCTCTTAGCTCTCTCTTCAGATCCTTCCTGGCTACCTTATGACTCTCAATCACCCCAATTGAACCTTCACGCCTCATCTTTACATAGGCTGCCCCCTTCCATTTAACAAGGGATTCCAATTCCTTATTAAACCACGGCTCCCTCACACGACCCTTTTCTCCCTGCCTGACAGGTACATACTTATCAAGGACACTCAATAGTTGCTCCTTGAACAAGCTCCACATATCAATTGTGCCCATGCCTTGAAGCCTACTTTTCCAAGCCATGCATCCTAGGTCATGCCTCACCACATCATAATTTCCCTGCCCCCAGCTATAACTCTTGCCCTGCAGTGCACACTTATCCCTCTCCATCACTAGAGTAAAAGTCACCGAATTGTGGTCACTGTCTCCAAAGTGCTCACCTACTTCCAATTCTAGCACCTGGCCTGGTTTGTTACCCAGAACCAAATCCAGTATGGCCTCACCTCTTGTTGGCCTGTCTACATATTGTGTCAGGAAACCCTCCTGCACACATTGGACAAACACCGGCCCATCTAACGAACTCGAGCTATAGCTTTCCCAGTCAATATCTGGAAAGTTAAAATCCCCCATAACAACCACCCTATTACTTTCACTCTTCTTCTGAATCATCCTCGCAATCCTTTCTTCTACGTCTCTAGGACTATTAGGAGGCCTGTAGAAAACTCCTAACAGGGTGACCTCACCTTTCCTATTCCTAACCTCAGCCCAAACTACCTCAGATGGCAAGTCTTCATCCATCGTCCTTTCCACAGCTGTAATACTATCTTTGACAAGCAATGCCACACCTCCCCCTCTTTTACCCCCACCTCTGACCCTACTAAAACATTTAAACCCTGGAACCTGCAACAGCCAATCCTGTCCCTGTTCTACCCATGTCTCTGTAATAGCCACAACATCGAAATCCCAGGTACCAACCCACGCTGCAAATTCACCTACCTTATTTCGTATACTTCTTGCATTGAAGTATACACACTTCAAGCCACTTTCCTGTTTACATGCACCCTCCTTTGAGATTGATGCCATGTTCCTAACCTCCCTACACTCCAGGTCCTGCACCCTAAAGCTACAGTCTAGGTTCCCATGCTCCTGCAGAGTTAGTTTAAACTCCCCGCAAGAGACTAGCAAACCTCCCCCCAAGGATACTAGTGCCCCTCAGGTTCAGGTGTAGACCATCCTGTTTATAGAGGTCCCACCTTCCCCAGAAAGAACCCCAGTTATCCAGATACCGGAATCCCTCCCTCCTGCAACATCCCTGTAGCCACGCATTTAACTGTTCTCTCTCCCTATTCCTCAACTCTCTATCACATGGCACCGGTAACAAACCAGAGACAACAACTCTGTTTGTTCTAACTCTGAGCTTCCAACCTAGCTCCCTGAAAGCCTGCCTAACATCCTCAGTCCTCCTCCGACCTATGTCATTGGTGCCAATGTGGACCACGACTTCGGGCTGCTCCCCCTCCCCCTTAATGACCCGGAAAACACGATCAGAGACGTCACGTACCCTTGCACCTGGGAGGCAACATACTAAATGTGAGTCTCTCTCGCCCCCACAAAACCGCCTATCTGTGCCCTGAACTATTGAGTCCCCAATAACTATTGCTCTGCTCTTCTCCACCCTTCCCTTCTGAGCAACGGGGACAGGCTCCGTGCCAGAGGCCTGAACCCCATTGCTTACCCCTGGTAAGTCGTCCCCCCAACAAGTATCCAAAACGGTATACTTGTTCTTGAGGGGAAAGGCCGCAGGGGGTCCCTGCACTGGCTGCTTCCTCCCAGTCCCCCTCACTGTCACCCATCTGTCTGCAGTCTTTGGAGTTACTACTTCCCTAAAGCTCCGATCTATGACCCTCTCTGCCTCCCGAATGATCCTAAGTTCATCCAACTCTAGCTCCAGTTCCCTAACATGGTCTTGGAGGAGCTGGAGATGGGTGCACTTCCTGCAAGTGTAATCAGCAGGGACGACCATGGCATCCCTCACCTCAAACATGTTGCAAGAGGAACATTGCACTGCCTTCACTGCCATCCCTCTAAAATTAACCTTTTAAAAAAAAACTAGGTCTAAAGAATAGAACAAGCAAAATGCAGCACTTACCTACTTACCACAACGGGTCTTATTATTAGGTTAGAGGAGGAGGGAGGGTGGGAGGCACTACCTCTGTAGTGCCTCGGGTTCCTCTCCTGCGCGCTTTTATAGGGAAAAAAAACCTACGCAGGTAAGCTTGCGCTACAACAGGCCCTTCAGCCCAACAAGTCCACAACGACCCGCCGAAGCGGCGACCCACCCATACATTTACCCCTTCAACTAACACTACGGGCAATTTAGCATGACCAATTCACTTGACCTGCACACCTTTGGACTGTGGGAGGAAACCGGAGCACCCGGGGGAAACCCGCGCAGACACGGGGAGAATGTGCAAACTCCACACAGTCAGTCGCCTGAGGCAGGAATTGAACCCGGGTCTCTGGCGCTGTGAGGCAGCAGTGCTAACCACTATACCACAGTGTTGCCCACACCTCTCTTAGCCCTCCCCAGATAACCCTGACCCACATGGGGTGAAGTTTTATAACTCATTTCCAAAATCCCCTATAGTTTTCTCGTGTGCGACGCACTGGCGTGTTTTGTTTTTGCTGACAGAGGTCTCTGGAATTTTCCTGAGCTCAGGACTGCATGTAGAGGGTCTGAGACTGTTGCATCAATGGTTTTTACTGAAGCAGCCAGGGGACAGCAGCCCTGAAATAAAACAGCTGCTGTTCAAAAGAAAAATGAGTAAGGATCAGGTTCATTGAAGCAAGGCATTTGTTTATTTTACAGTTGGTGATGTCAACAGGCAACAGTGGGAGAGACAAATGAATTTATTTTCTGTGATTTACACAATAAAGCATGCTCCATTTTAAAAAAAAACCATTGAAACCAAGCAATCGGAAAGTGATTCATGAAGTAATGCTGAAAATATGCAACAGCTCTGACAACATCTGTGGAGAGAGAGAGCTTATGTGCCAGGTCTGTAATGATGAACACTGAGACGCATCTTTTGCTGTGTTCCTTATCCTATTACCACATTTTAGCTTTGTACCGGATACACTTTTGTCATTTAATCTTATCACCCCAACACACAGACTCTGCCTTTTGCGCTTCTCCCAACCCCCGCACCCTTTCACTTGCTGAAAATGTAACGTCTCATTTCTCCCAGTTTTAATGAAAAGTCTAACCTGTAATATTAACCCTATTTTCTGATAACTGATACTGCTTGTTCTGCTGCAGCATTTTCTGCTTCCATTTCATATTTCAAGTAATAGGGCGGCATGATGGCTCACAGCACCAAGGGCCCAGGTTCAGCTCCAGCCACAGATGTCTGTCTGAGGAGATTGCATGTTCTCTCCATGTCTAAAGGCAGGCAGGTTAGGTTGATTGGCCGTACTAAATTGTCCCATAGAGTGCCAGGTTGTGCAGGCTAGGAGGATTAGCCATGGGAAATGCAGTTTTACAGAGATGTGGTGGGCCTGGCTGGGATGCTGTTAGGAGGGTCGGTGTGGGCAAATGGCCTGCTACTGCACTGTAGGCATTCTATGATTCATCCAGAGTAATTAGCTTCCACATTACCATGAGTAATTAGGGACCATTGCAGAGTTACGGTGGCCAGAGTGAATCTCATTCAGCTTTGGTATGTTGACAGTTGGTATTATTATGGTAAGGTCCGTTCTCTGGAAATATATCACAAACCATAATTTCCATGGCAACACAGTTAGGAAATTACATTGGTTTTTAAATTCTCACTCTTGTAATTAATAAATAGTCTCTCCTTACCCCTAGCTCTGAAGTCCCCATATAGACTAACAACTCTCTGAGATATCAGTGCTCTTAGGGTTCTGACCTCATGTAGCCACAGTTTTCAATGCAGCATCTTTGTTGGGCATTGTGTCAGCAGCCAATGCCCTAAACTTAGAAATTCCCATTTGTAATGGTTGCAATTTCCAGCTCACCCTCTTTTAAGTAAATGCAAAATACTGTGGACGCTAGAAATCACAAAAAATGCCGGAGGGCACAGCAGGTCTGGCAGCACTTGTGGAGAGAGAAACAGAGTTAATGTTTCGAGTTGAAGAAGAATCGGACCAGGCTCAACATATAAGTCCTGTTTCGCTCTCCACAAATGCTTTCAGACCTGCTGAATTTTTCCAACATTCTCTGTGCTTGTTTCTCTTCTTTTAAGTCACTCTCTCAAATCCTAGCTCTTTGGCTCAGCAGTTAGTCACTCTTCCTAATGTCAGTTTACATGGCATGTCAAATGTTGTCTGATAAAGCCTTTGTGAATTGCCTTGAGACATTTTCATTATGTTGAAAGATGCTTGTTTTTGTCATGAACTCCATTATTTTGTGAAGGATTTTTAAAGCCTGTTCATCTGAGAACGAAATTACTGGCTAATATGGAATGGTGTCCCATAGCTCCAATAGAATTCTGAACACAATGTGTGACCAATACCAGCAGCTAAATTTACGTTGACACTTTGTCATTGGAGACAAGGGATGAAATGGCCAAATTTCACCTCAATTAGTTTACAAGACTACCTAGTGCTCAAGTATCATGTAGTGTGTGAATTGCTCAAAATTTGAGCTTCGTATCTTTAGTCCTGGATCTCAGACTTTGCTCAATAGCTGTGCAAGGTCCATAGTTAAGTATAGCTCAAACAGCACTCAAGAATTTTGACACTGTCCATGACAAACAGGCCACTTGAATGACACCATGTTCACCACCTTCAATATTTACTCCATCCATTCCCAATGCACCATGGTAGTGGTGTATACCATCTCCAAGATGTACTACATCAATTCACCAAGGCTACTCTGACAGTATCTTTCAAGCATTCATCCTCTGCCCTGTAGAAGGACACAGGCAACAGATACATGGGAGCACCACCACCTACAACTACCCCTCCAAGCCACATACCATCCTGACTTGGAACTGTGTTGCATTTCTTCATTATCACCAGTGAAAATCCCTCCCTAATAGCACTGAGGGTGCACCTACACACAATAGACTGCAGTGGATCAAGAAGGTCACCTTCTCAAAGGGACAGATAATAAATGTTGTCCTAGCTAGCGACTCCTACAGCCTAGAAAAGAATCTTGAAAACATGTGAGAAAACGTGTATCACTGACCTGATCCAGGAATACTGAACATCAGCAGTTGGTGTCAGGAAATGATCTGCCTGTGGAGTCAGTCTCTGTATTTACTAGAGATGTGTATGTCAGCACATCTTCAAAGGCACCATGTGGCTATGAGATAATGTTTGTCTGAGAGTTACAGGAATTCCCTTAAGTGTATGAAAACACAAAACATTTACAAGCACTATACCTGTGATGGACTTCTACTGATGTAGATTGGTCTTTTCAATGCTTTAGAATGCAAAATAATTATTTTAATGTTTTTTATCGAGTACAGAATTGGGATAATTTTTCCCTTTGTACCACAGACAATATCTTCTCGAACGAGTTGTTTCCTGTATTGGATATAAAAACTACAGTGCTTGTATCGCTATTTTCTTGATATATCAGTAACCTCTGTACAGTGTGTCTGATGTTTAGGTTTTATTCCCTGTAAAGAAATATCTGCATTTATATAACACCTTTCGCAACTTCAGGATATCTCAAAGTGTTCTACAATCAATGAAGTGCAGCCACTATTGTAATGTAGGAAATGGCACAGTCTTTTTGAACACAGCAAGTTTCCACAAAAAGCAGTAAAGTAAATGAGCAGATAATTGGTGTTAGTTGTAAAGTTATTTACAGCGCAAAATAAACCCATTTGGTCCATCAAGTCCATGCTGGTTCCCCACAGAGCAGTCCATTTTAGCATTAACATAGCTTACCCACGATAAGTGAGGATCATAAAACTAATTGGCACTTGCAATGAACCCTATGGGCTCTATCGGTCACTGAAATACAGAGTGGTGTCAGATATAGCTTCCAAACACTTGCTGGACTGACCTTCAAGAAGCACCAACTGAGAAAACAACTCTCTCTTAAAAGTGACAGTAGGCAAGTCCTCAGGTTTACCTTTCACTGAACATCTTCAGGAGGTCTCCATGCTGCGAAAAATTTGATGCCATGAAATGGGAAATCAGCACAGATTCAATTGTCTGTTTGGTCTCCACCCGTGCTGTAATGATTCTACGCTCAGCATAATTTGTGACGGCTGTAATTTGATAATTTTGTGGTATACATACTTCAACTACAAGCCTTCTCCTAGCAGCTGAGTGAACATGGTTTTGCATTTATGGTGGCTTCCATTGTGATCATGTTCAATGCTCATGGCTTTGGACGGTATGATTATTCCTAAGGAGAAGCAATAGTGGGAAAGATCAGTTACAAGTAATGGGTTTGAATAGCTTCCAATTCTACAATGCTCAATCCCTCCTTCTCTACCACCTCCCCACCCTCCCTCTTCAGGCCATGGCTTGTGTCTCATATTACACAACTGCCAGGAAGGGGTCAGGGTTTAAGATTATGAATTGTCTGGTTTGATATACTCCAGAGGATGTCACCACATCAGTTGTCAATGTATCCATCCTCTCAGTGCCAATTGGAAAGCAATTGGTCTCTTCATTACTCACTTGGATGACTCCTTTCCCTCAATAAGTCCTTTTAAATTTCTCCAGAACCATATTTTAGTCATTAAAACATAAGGCCATCGGAAAGAAGTAGGCCATTCAGCCCTTTGAGCCTACTGTGCCATTCAATAGAATCATGCGGATCTGACATTCTTCATGTCCACTTTCCTGGATTTTCCATGTAAGCCTCGATTTTCCCTACTGATCTAGAATCTCTCCATCTCAGCCTTAAATATGCACAAGGACTTTGTGGTAAGGAGTTCCAAACGTTCGCAACCCTCAAAGAAGAAATTCGCATCTCAAATTGGCATCCTTTATTCTGAGACTATGCTGTCTAATCCTAGACTCTCCCATGAAGGAAAATATCCTCTCAGGATTCACCCTGATTCTTATCTTTAGACTTAATCTTGTCAAAATCATTTTGGAAGTTCAAATACCAAATATCTACTGGTTCCCCTTTATCCACTCTGATTGAGTCTTCCTCAAAAATGATGTTCTTTTACTTCCATAATAATTTATTCTGATACTTTTCCAACAGTAGATGTTAGGCTAATCGGCCTATAGTTACCAACTTTTAGCCTCTCTCTCTCTCTTTGACTAAGGGTGTCACATGAGCAAACTTCCAATCCTCTGGCACTTCTCCATAATCCAATGATTTTTGGAAAGTTGCACCATTGCATCCACTATCTATATAGCTATGCCTTTTAGGATCCTAGTATATAAGCACACAGAATAAATCATGAACTTTACCCGATTAGTTTGTTTAATGTTACTTTCTTAGTGTTGGTGAGGCTATTAATTCCTCCCTTGGATAAGGTGGCATGATGGCTCAGTGGTTAGCTTTGCTACCTCTGTGTGCCAGGGACCTGTGTTCAATTCCACCCTTGGGCGACTGTCTGTGTGAAATTTGCACATTTTCTCTGTGTCTGAGTGGGTTTCCTCTGGGTGCTCCATTTCCTCCCACAGTCCAAAGATGTGTAGGTGAGATGAATTGGTCACACTAAATTGCCCATAGTGTTCAGTGATGTGTAGACTGGGTGGGTTAACCATGGGAAATGCAGGGATGGGGGTGGATTTGGGTGGGATACTCTTTGGAAGGTTGGTGTGGACTTGATGGGCCAAATGGCTTGCTTCTATGCTGTAGGGCTGTAATGCTATGATTCTTTAGCATTAATGAGATGTTTGAAGTATCTTCCACCATGAATGGATTAGTAATTTAAAGTTTTTGAAAAAAAAATTTGAAGAACCTATTTATTTTTAATGAATCTATCATGTTCTACTATGTTTACACTTATGGTGGCACCTGTAAAGTAACTGATAGTCCTTGGATACTCCTGATAGTCTGTGAGGTTGACCATCTTTGCCAGTGATAAACCTGCCATGTCTCTCGAATATCACTTTCCCACTCAGCAACAGGGACAGCATTCTGTTTCACTGTTCCCCACTTTGATCTAACTCAATTGGGGAAGTGACCATCGAGATATTTAAGCAAGTCGCCCTTGCTGCCCAATAGCTTTGACTGTTAGTACTTTAATAAGTATAAAGCAACCACACACGAGTGAATGAGTGGCAAAATTCTTTAAGTATAAGAGGAATCAAAATCTAAGGGTCAAATCTTACACAAAGGAGGAAAAAAACTGAGAAGGGCATTTAAAGATAGCATAAGCAAACGGCATTAACAGATCAGACATCATTCTCATTTTTCTGTTTCTGTGATGTTGATTAAGAGATAAGTATCAGCTAAGATAGTTGAGATAACTACGCAGCTTTGGAATAGTGACATGAATTATTTTATATCTGCCTACAGATATTTCCTCCATATGTCATGGTGCATTATGTCTCACAGTCAGTCTGCCTTTAAAGAAATACTCATGATATTATCACTGCATCATAATAGATTACCTGAAGTTATAAAGATGTTATGCTGCATCTTAATTCTGATCACTTGAAGCGTGATAGTCCACTGGAAGCATACTCATCTCTTGTGACTGAATAGTTTAATATTTGTCCAGACACTTATGTGCCTGGGGAATGTAATGTTTGTCAGTTGTAATAAATGTCTGTTGCACTCTTCAATACCACAATGTCCATGCTCAGTTTTTTATGTTATGGGAGATACTATAAGCATCGCTGCTTGGGTATAAACGTCCAGCTGGGGACAAATTCACCCCACTTCACTGGAGTGCCAACTCTGGTTTTTAATGTTCAAATTATGGGATTTGATTACACCTAAGTGTATTACCCACTAAGCCACAACTAAAATGCTACATAAGCATGAAGGTGAGTTGTTGCTCTTGTGTGCCAGACAAACTGTGTAGGAAGCCACTGGAATGGGAAACTGTCATATATCCTTTCACATTGAATGGTTAACTTCAGCCTATGTCGTTCCATTGGAACTAAAGTCAAAGTAGGTTTTGTCATTATAAGTGTCAAATTGTGAGATTCAAATGCTTGTTTTGCCTACACACAACGAATGAGGATTTGAGCTATACGGAGAGGCCGAACAAGCTGGGGCTGTTTTCCTTGGAGCATCGGAGGCAGAAGGGTGACCTTATAGAGGTTTACAAAATTATGAGGAACATGGACAGGATAAATAGACAAAGTCTTTTCTCAGGGAGTGGGGGAGTCCAGAACTAGAGGGCATAAGTTCAGGGTGACAGGGGAATGATATAAAAGAGACCTAAGGGGCAACTTTTTCATGCAGAGGGTGGTACATGTATGGAATGAGCTGCCAGAGGAAGTGGTGGAGGCTGGTACAATTGCAACATTTAAGAGGCATTTGGATGGATATATGAGTAGGAAGCATTTGGAGGGATATGGGCCGGGTGCTGGCAGGTGGGACTAGATTGGGTTGGAATATCTGGTCAGCGTGGACGGGTTGGACCGAAGGGTCTGTTCCATGCTATACATCTCTATGACTCTATCTACCTTCGCACCTTCTAGGTCCATGGGTTACGGTTGCAGCACTCCCCTTTCCCCAGGGGAGACAATAACTGGAAGGCAAATATGGCTTCATGCCTCCTGTTGTTCTACGGACTGATTCATTCACTTTAGCTTTCAGCTGTCACCAGTCAGGCCAGGAGATTGCCCATATGAAAGGTCTGGTCCACTGCTATCCATCCCTAAGATTAGAGCTTTCAGAAACGCCAGCTCATGAATATTGCACAAAGCTGCTTATTGCAAATCCCTCCTAGTCAACTAGCTTCTCTCTGATGCCACATAAATGCCAAGTCTTTCTTAATTCTTGCAGCTAGTTTACTGCACATGCTGAAGTTACGTGCACCATCTGCCTAACCCCTATTGATCTTATCCCAATGGCTTTGCCTCATAATAAAATAATTTTTCATCTGCCTCCAGTTGTTCAGATACCAAGAGCCTGCTTCCATTCTGTTGGAATGGAAACAGCTCCACTGTAACCTACTTTTTAATTTGGTCATTTTGAAGGATCCCTTTTGGCATCGTTTCTACTGTATTATAAGTGGTACTTCAGGAAGGTGGCAGATGGTATCATTATTGCTAGGTAGAGGTGATGGCAGGAAGGGATTGAGTTTCTGCCAAATCTAGAAATCCACTCTCCATTGGCACATTTATATCTGCTGCTTCTGTAGCTGAAACTCAGTAAATTCAGCTTGATTGACTGTCTGCTGTGGCTCAGTGGTAACAGACTTGTCTCTGAATCACCATGTTCTGGACTCAAGGCCCAGGCTCAAATGCTAGGGCTGTGACGCTAGAAAAGTACTGAAGGAGCTGCCAGCTTTCAAACTGAGGTTCCCGCTCCTCTCCTAAGTGGATGTAAAAGAGCCACAGCACCATTTCATAGAGGAATTTGGGAATTATTCCCAGTGACATAGAGTCATACAGCACAAGCCAGGCCTTTCAGCCTCTCGAGTCCTGGCCAACATTTATCCCACAGCATCTCAAGAAAATAGATTGTTGTTGTTTGTGAATTCCAAGTTGGCTGCCCCAATTCCGACATGAAAGCAGTGACAACACTTCAAAAACTATTTGCTTGGCTGTGAAGTGGAGCAGGAATGGAGAAGGGTTACACCTAAAATGTTGACTTCTCCACCTCCTGATGATGCCTGGCTTGCTTTGTTCTTCCAGACTCCTTGTCTATCTTGGATTCCAGCATCTGCAGTGTTTTTGTCTCTCGTGAAGTGTTTTGAGACATCCAGCAGTCAGGAAAAATGCTACATAAATGCAAGGTTTTTTTTCCATTGTGAGTGGCTGGATTATAAAATCAGACAGAGAATCACAACAGTGCAGAAAGAGGCCATTCGGCTCATCGGGTCTGCACTGACCTTCTGACGTGCATCCCACACAGACCCAGCCCTATTCCCATAACACTGTATTTACAATGGCTAATTCACCTTCACTGCACATACCTGGAAACAATGAGACAATTTAGCATGGCCAATTCACCTAATCTTCACTTCTTTTAACTGTGGAAGGAAACCATAGCACTGGGAAGAAACCCACGCAGACACAGGGAGAACATGAGAACTGAGGCTGGAATCAAACCTGAGTCCCTGGTGTTGAGAGGCAGCAGTGCTAATGGAAGCATCTTGGCATTCTTGAGTCACCTTTACCATAGGAAATCGTTCCATCACAAAGGCATTTTACAGTGTGTTTCTGTTTCTAGGACACTTGCCCCCATGTGCTGAGAAAGACTAAGTCTTTTCTGCAGTTTTTCTGATTCTAGTTCAGTACATTCCCAGAAGTTTAATTATTTCCCGACTGGCCTGCTCAGTCAAACAGTATATTTTTCTCACTTTTCCATTTTGTTTTATAAATGAACAAAAGCGTTAGAAAGGAATTGAAAATCAATTTTTAATGCCCCTATGATTTTCTTTCTTGGTTTGCTTGCAGTAGCATCTAGCAAATTAATCTTTAATTCCATGTCAATTCTGGAGTGTTGACAACCCCAATACCCAGTGGCCATATTCCTTTGCTCTGTGTATTAATGGCAGAGAAGCAACAGAGGCCAGAGGGACATAGGAAAAGGTATCACGGCTAAAAGTAACAAACATTTTTTGACATATTGATGTCACTGCATTCGTGCTTGTTTTCCACTTCTCGTTCTGAAGTGAGTTCATAAGAAATTTGAAAGTATGTTCCTGTTGATGAGATTGACATACCACCTAGTCTAAATTTCAGTGCATTTCCAGCACAAATGGCTTTGAGGAGAAATTCCAGTAAATATGATGGAGGCAAGTTCAATTGAGGCGTTCAAGAGGATGTTGGATATTGTTTTGGATGGTAATGGTGTGCAGGGATTTGGGGAAAAGGCTGGGCATTGGATCTAGATTAGATTCCCTACAGTGTGGAAACAGGCCCTTCGGCCCAACAAGCCCACACCGACCCTCTGAAGAGTAACCCACCCAGACCCATTCCCCTACCCTGTATTTACCCCTGAATAATGCACCTAACACTATGGGCAATTTAGCATGGCCAATTCACCTGGCCTGTGGGAGGAAACCGGAGCACCCGGGAGGAACCCATGCAGACACGGGGAGAATGTGCAAACTCCACACAGAAAGTCGCCCAAGACTGGAATCGATCCCAGGTCCCTGGTGCTGTGAAGCAGCAGTGCTAACCACTGAGCCACTGTGTCACCCCTTTTGTAGAGCAAGTGCAGGCATGATGGGCCAAATGGCCTCCTTCTAGACTGTGACATTACTGTTAAATCCAGGTCGTTGCCTAATTTTGTTTCCATCAAATCTCTCATGAGGCTCCACCTTCCACTTTCATAAATTGAGTGAATCTTCATTGATGGGAGTTAAGAGTGAGTCAAGACTGTCAGTCATTCATCTAAATAGTTCCACTGCTAAGTACATTTCCTGACACAGTGCTAAACTTGAAATGCATTTAGTACCCAGTTGTACCATCTGTTCATGTTAGCATCAGTGTCCCTGCTCCCAATAGTGAACTCCGTTAGGAAATACCAGCTTCGAGACATCAGGTCAGTGTCTGATTGGATGAGGAGCTTACCCATGCTTGGCTGTACAATACTTCTCAAATTGCTCCGAGGTTACAGCCAGTATGGATAGGACAATGTATAAAATAAGATCAAAATATTGAGCTCAACAAACCCCTTTTTTTTGTCAGATCAAATCCTTCTCACCGCTCCACTCACTCTCTCCTCCTATTTCCCCCAAGGGTAGTAATAACTCTACAGAGTGACACCAATGCACTAATGAGATGATGAGTTGGGGGAGGGAAGTGGAAAGATTGTTTATGTTTTCTGTATTTTTATTGAAGGATTAATGATTAAAAGTGTACACTTGGGGGACTGTGTGCAATCTAATTACGTGCTGAATTATAGTGATGTACATTGAGTCAGCTCCATTAGACACGACTTCTGTCCAAAGCCTTGTTCTAAATACAGATTGTATCATCCATACTCTGAGAATTTGAACATCAATTTTAGGCTCAAGCATAACTACCATCTCCACAATATTCATTTACTCTGCTGCTTATTGTTTGTTGTTAGTTTAAACATTTTATTATAGCTTCAGTCATAAAAGACTGTATACTTACCCACTCAACTAACTCAATTCACTTCCTTGTGAACATTTATTGTTGTGGTGTAAAAACCACAAGTATTAGCAACCCATTTCTCAGATACCATAGTTAGTTATTCTTCAGCTGGGAGACTATGCTGCTGTTGGACAAGGCCCATCTCTCAGCAACGTCACTATTCCAATTGTCAGTAGAGCATATGTTTCTGCTTTTACTTTATTTTACCATTCATAGAGTCCCTACAGTGCAGAGAGTTCCATCGAGTCTACACTGACCCTCCGAAGAACATCGCACCCTATCCCCCATTTATTGAGGCTAATCTATCTTGACTGCATATCCCTGGTCGCTACAGAGCCAATCCACCTCACCTGCACATCTTTGGACTGTCGGAGGAAAGAGGAGCACCCGGAGGAAATCCACACAGACACGAGAGAATGTGCAAATTCTGCATAGCCACTACAAAGCCCGAATCAAACCCGGGTTCCAGGCGCTGTGAGGCAGCAGTACTAACTGCTGAGCTGCTGTGCCCTGACCATTAATGATCTCCCTCGGGTCTAGTCTCTCTCTGCCACCTCACTGAGGACAACCATAATACTCCCACTCTAATCCTAGTTGTGAACCATTAACAGAGCATAAAAGGCCTTTCCTAATCTGTGTAGCATATGGTGCAAGCAGGAAAATGGATTTGAATTGACGGAATATCTTTCACAACCTTAGGATGTGTCAAAATGCTTCACAGCCAAAGACAAACTTATTTTTCAAGACATTGTTAATATATAGGAAATGCAGCAGTCAAATTTAGGTTCAGCAAGCCCCGAGAAATGGCAACGATCAGATAATTGAGGATATTTGTCTGCTGCACTTAAGGGGTAAGTGTGCAGTGTACTGGCCAGAGCTCCCTGCTCTCCTTCAACAAAATACCATGTTTAGCTCCACCTAAACCTCAATTTTCATGTCTTAACTAAAGACCAGCACCTCTGAAATCTAGCAAAAGCTGAGTGAGCAACTGAAAGAGCTGACAGGTCAAAATGGAAACTCAGATTAAACCCTATGACATGCAAAATACATAATTACAGTGAAAGATCAAGGAGGTACTGACTTGTTGTGTAAGCTATGATCGTTGATTTTACCTAATGTTCAATCACATTATATGCATGAAATGTTGAAGAGATTTAAATATTAATGGTACATGATTTATTTTGTACTGGTATCTGGGATTGCTTTGCTCTCAACCCCAGCTGCTATTCTTTCTTTGCCTCCCCTCTGCCACTTGTGTTTCATAAATGCAGAGAAGATTCCAGGAATACTTTAAATGCAAGTAATTGGCATGTGTGAGAGGGCTCTCTTCGACAGCAAGCACTCATGCAGCTATGGTTAAAAATAGAGTTTAGATTTCTTAATTTGAAAATAAAGTTAGACAATTGCAGAGCAAGAACTGGGAGCAGCAGAATTCAGATTCACATCATGCACGACTCTTCCCTGCCAAACAAAGAGTCACATTTTCAAAAATATGTTTTCACCCTCCTGCATAGCAAGATTTTATATTCTTCTCCACTGTTTTTGCTAAAAAATCGATACACTTTCTTTTTATACTGCTCCAATATGAGTGTTGGATAAAATCCCTGTGTTGCAGAATTGGAAAATGCTCCCAGCATGGCCCTTTTATGGACCATGGTTAACAAGTGTTGGATGAGCAGTGAATTCATGATTGAGCTGTCTAAAGCAACGGGACTACACATCGATTGAGTAATAGCCATTTGGAAACCATAACAAAACCAATTTAAGAAACAAAAAAGGAAAGCTGATACTGAAAATGTTATCCCTGGACATTATGTAGTTGAATGATTCAGAATAGCTTGGAGCAACTATCATAAATTTGGGTTTGAATGGCCCACTGTATACTCACCCGTTCAATTAATTCAATTTATGGTCAGCTTCTTAAACTTGTTCAAGAATGCAAATAACCAGACAGTCTATCCAATTTGTATCCTGTCTTTTGCAAAGGGATAAATTTGGATACATTTCTCCTTCTGTATCCTTGAAGGTAAGAGTCGCAGCTCCAATTAACCCTTCTGTCCCATGTGTTGTTCGGTAGGTTTAGCACATAGAAATCAAGACTGAGCTCTTTGTCTCTGCTTCCTGATCCAGGATTTTTAAATTAATAGAACATTCTCCTGACTGAGATCAGCTAATTTGGCACAAACCAGGAAATCAAAAACCACTCTATACTCCACATGGGTCTTCAATTGATAATTCGGTCATTTAAGAGAACCGGGGAGACTGGACGCCTCCTAGCAGAGCTCTTTAGGGAACATCTCCGGGACACCCGCACCAATCAACCACACCGCCCCGTGGCCCAACATTTCAATTTCTCCTCCCACTCTGCCGAGGACATGGAGGTCCTGGGCCTCCTTCACTGCCGCTCCCTCACCACCAGACGCCTGGAGGAAGAACGCCTCATCTTCCGCCTCAGAACACTTCAACCCCAGGGCATCAATGTGGACTTCAACAGTTTCCTCATTTCCCCTTCCCCCACCTCACTCTAGTTCCAAACTTCCAGCTCAGCACTGTCCCCATGACTTGCCCTACCTGCCTATCTTCTTTTCCACCTATCCACTCCACCCTCCTCCCTGACCTATCACCTTCATCCCTTCCCCCCTCACCTATTGTACTCTATGCTGCTTTCTCCCCATCCCCACCCTCCTCTCACTTATCTCTCCACCCTTCAGGCTCTCTGCCTTTATTCCTGATGAAGGGCTTTTGCCCGAAACATCAATTTTACTGCTCTTCGGATGCTGCCTGAACTGATGTGCTCTTCCAGCACCACTAATCCAGAATCTGGTTTCCGGCATCTGCAGTCATTGTTTTTACCCATTTAAGAGAACCATGTCTGTTTCTAGTTTATCCAATAAATATTTGTTCATAGGATGTGGATGTCGGTGGCCAGACCAGTATCTAGTGCCCATCCCTAATTGCCCAGAGGGTAGTTAAGAGTCAACCACAGAGCTATAGGTCTGGAGTCACTTGTAAGCCATGCCATGAACAGATGCAGAAAATAATCAAAAAAGCTAATGGAATGCTAGCCTTTAAAAAGCCAGCAAAGGACTTGAGTGTAAGGGTGCAAAATTTAGGCTACAGTTATATAAGACCCTGGTTAGACTCCACTGTGAGCAGATCTGGGCACCACACCTTAGAATGGATATATTGGCTTAAGAAGAGATACAATCTAGTTTTACAAAAATGATACCTGGCTTTCAGGTTGTGAGGAAAGAATACACATCATAGGCCTGTTTTGAATTTAGAAAGTTAAGGGGTGATATGATCAAAGTCTTCAAAATGTTAATAGAAAAAGACAGGGTGATAAAAATAAAATATTTCCCACTGGTTGGCGATTCCAGACCTAGGAAACGTAGTCTGAGCATTAGGGCCAGACAGTTCAGGAGAAATGTGAGGAAGCACATCTACAAAGAAAAGGTGATAAATGTTTGGAACTCTCTTCCTCAAATGGTAATGGATGCTAGATCAGTTGCTAATTTTAAATCTGCGATAAATAAATTCTTAAAATCACAGGCTCAAGAGCTGTATGGCCTACTCTTGTTCTTGGGTTCCTTTGTACGAGGTAAGGAAGACAGAATTCTCTCCTTAGGGACATTAGTGAACCAGATGGATTTTGACAGCATTGATAGTGTCTACATGATTGGCATTAAGCTTTTAATTCCAGACATTATTGATTTCAGATTCCACTACCTGTCATAGTTAGGCCTCAGAGAGAACTCATGTGATGTAAAACCTTTTGGAAATCATCCTCACCACTTGCTTTCCTAACTATTTTTGTGACATCTACAGATAGTCCATTTACTTCTATCATCCAAGTCATTATCGTAGTTGTGGTCCCAGCACTGCTCCCGGTAGCACTCCACTAGCTACAGGTTGCCATTGGTAAATGTGTCCTTTATCCCACGTCTCTGGTTTCTAAGACAGGGACCATATTGGGCACTTTTTGGAAACCTCTGTTATTCAATAGCCTGTTAACTCTTGCTATGAGTAACATTAACTTAGATGATTTTAGATTTGACACTGGTTATACATTAGACTCAGGATTAGAGTAGTGCTGGAAAAGCACAGCAGGTCAGGCAGCATCCAAGGAGCAGGAAAATTGACATTGCAGGCAAAAGCCCTTCATCAGGAATGACATTCCCGATGAAGGGTTTTTGCCTGATTTTCCTGCTCCTCGGATGCTGCCTGACCTGCTGTGCTTTTCCAGCACTACTCTAATCTTGACTCTAATCTCCAGCATCTGCAGTACCCACTTTTGACTGGTTATACATTACCTGACTGAAGACAAAGTAAAGGACAATTGGTTAGCCAATTCTCTATACAGGCTAATGTATTACCCGCAACGCCATAGGCTCTTATGAAGTAGGTAAAAACAAGGACTGCAGATGCTGGAAACCAGAGTCTAGATTAGAGTGGTGTTGGAAAAGCACAGCAGGTCAGGCAGCATCCGAGGAGCAGGAAAATCGACGTTTCAGGCAAAAACCCTTCAAATTGAATGCCTGGAGAAGGGGAAGGTCAGATTGGAGGAGGCTGGAAGATTTGTCAGCTTTAGCTAGAGCGGTATGTGTCCAGGAAATCTCACACCAGAAAAGGCAGTCTGACATTAAAAGTTTCCCATTTGGGAAAGGAAAAGCTCAAACTCTTGGAGATAAGAATAATTTTGGATCTCTTAATGTCTACTTAAAGGGCAACATCACTTCTGGCAGAAAGTGGGTTCTTCAGTTGTGTTAAATACTTTGTTCTGATTCTGTTTAAAGTATCAATGCTTATGGAAGTAGGATTTAGGCATTGATTCATTTAATTTTCTTGTTCCAGTAAAAGTTTTAAAACATAAAATCTCCTCGTGTTGTCCACTATTAACTGGAAATTTGAATGTCTTTTCAAAATTATTGGTCTCTATGGAGATGATAACACTATGCATCAGGCATACTTGTAGGGTATCTTCCCTCATTCACAAGAGGCATAAAACCATATAAAGTATAATAGCCTTAGGGGGTCAATATCAAACTACTTGACCATTCTATTAACTCTACTAGTAGAGTCATAGAGTCATAGAGATATACAGCATGAAAACAGACCCTTCGGTCCAACCCATCCATGCCGACCAGATATCCCAACCCAATCTAGTCCCACCTGCCAGCACCCGGCCCATATCCCTCCAAACCTTTCCTATTCATATACCCATCCAAATGCCTTTTAAATGTTGCAATTGTACCAGCCTCCACCACTTCCCCTGGCAGCTCATTCCATATACGTGCCACCCTCTGTGTGAAAAGGTTGCCTCTTAGGTCTCTTTTATATCTTCCTCCTCTCACCCTAAACCTATGCCCTCGAATTCTGGACTCCCGACCCCAAGGAAAAGACTCTGACTATTTATCTTATCCATGCCCCTCATAATTTT
This sequence comes from Chiloscyllium plagiosum, assembly GCF_037043375.1. Taxonomy (NCBI): domain Eukaryota; kingdom Metazoa; phylum Chordata; class Chondrichthyes; order Orectolobiformes; family Hemiscylliidae; genus Chiloscyllium; species Chiloscyllium plagiosum. Next base: position 37,499,098 of record NW_028270166.1, on the reverse strand, counting down.
GTAACCTTCTATAAGGTCACCCCTCAGTGTCCGATGCTCCTGGGAAAACAGCCCCAGAGTCCATTAAACCATTAGGGTACTATGGAAAAATTCCATTGTGTCACAGAGTCATAGAGATGTACCTTGCTGCCTTTTGGTATGGGTAGGTTCACCAGCTCATTGGCACCATTGTTTTGCCAAATAACAGTTTGTCAAAGTAGTGCTGGTCAGCATTACAGTTAAATGATGTCATTCATCATTCTTCTGATTTTTTTTGTTGGCAATAAAGTCAAATAGATGGACGAGAAAGAAAATCATTGGATAAACTTATTTTGTAACCACAACTTCTTTCAATAATTAAAAATGTAATCATGCTGAGTTCTGAGCATGCGGGAAAGTGGCCCTGTACATATATAAGACAGCGACCATACTGAGTGTTTTTGGAAATTTCTATCATTCAATAGCTTGTTAACTCTTGCCACTAATTGGGGAGGGTGTATAAAATAGCTGACTTTAAATTTGTCACTTGTTACACCTTGAAGACAATGTAAAGGAGAATTGTACCATGTGTAAAATGGGTGGCTAGTTTGGTACTGGTCATCGTCCAGAGTTAAAATTACCATTCAATCCACCCACACTTTCTGATCTTACTTGAAAAAGCACAGTCCCTAAATGGGTTGCTGAGAGCTATGTAACAGTCCTGAGTTTCAGTCTCCATTGGTGAACTTAGTATAGGCTATATCTGCTTATATATGACTCCAATTAAGCAAAATAAAAACATTGCAACTTCAAAACCAAAGTGCACAACCGTATTTCATTATTGTTGACTGGTATCAGAATTTATAACAACAATAGTTCAAACTAAACTTGTGTAAACATGGACTTCATTGTAATTAAATTTCAAGTCCCTCCTCCCTACCTTTTATCTTAGCCTGCTCCCCCAAGTGCCTCCTCCCTACCTTTTACCTTAGCCTGCTGGACAAACTTTCCCCATTCCTGAAGAAGGGCTTATGCCCGAAACGTCGATTCTCCTGTTTCCTGGATGCTGCCTGACCTGCTGCGCTTTTCCAGCAACACATTTCCAGCTCTGATCTCCAGCATCTGCAGACCTCACTTTCTCCTCATTAAATTTCAATGACAATCAATCCTGAAATTCTATCATTAGGACCCTTATTACATGGAACCAGATTCAAAGTTTTACTGTACAATTGCTCACTTTATTCACCATAGTGACTGCCTGCCATATTGGGGGAAGGTGGCATCATCTCCACATTGGTAATGATTTGATGAAGGGGACTCTCTGGGGTTTGTAGAACCCAGACAATTATAATTTTTATTGATTTTAATTGGGATGCAATGCACAGTCCCCCAATTGGGATATCCAGTGGCTTTATCAGTTTAGAATGCGTTAAACACCTTGATGAGTTTCCACATGTATTAGACACCTGACTAACCAAAGGGAGTTGTTTCTAATGCTTTTCCCTTGTCATCTTGGTGGCAGGAGCAAGTTTACCATTTGTTGACTTGAAAGCTGGCCTCATGTATAATGGCTTGTAAGTTGCCTAGTACAACACTGCTTGAGCCAATAAACCGCCTCATCAATTTGGAAGGGTTACCATTGTATCTACATAAACTTGATAGCTGTTTTCCAGGCACAGAGAAGCAGTAATGAATGTCCAAAGGTGAGGTGATTAATACTTGCAGCTGCAACTGCTAATTTCTTCCTCTGATTACATATAAAGAAATAGAAAAAAAGGCTAACAATTGAAACATTACAGTGTTTGGAACCGCCTACCTACTGTGTGGTGCGACTTGTTTGAATATTTCTCTGTTGCAGTTGGTGAACAATGATATAAATATGTTGACTGAAGTGAAGGGGCAGTCTGCTGTACATGGTATCTACAGAGAAATCACAACTGTTATAAAGGGACTGCATTTATGACTTTACTATAAAGAGCACTAAGTGGAAACCTTCCCCTGAGAACGCCCAAACTTGGCTGCAGTGTTGTGGAAAAGTGACCACAGATTTGAGTCAATCCACCTGCTCTGCTTTATCCCATCCACTACAAGGGAAAATCCAATTTTGTGGAAATAGGAAAAAGGAATTATCAGTTTCAGCTGACAGTATTAATCACCTCATCTTCTGGCATTCACCACTGCTTACTGCTTCATTTGACCTTCTCTTCCACTCCTTTCACCCTTGATGATGGACTGGACTGTGAACATGTACCACTTCACCTGAAAAAGATTTCAATTCAAGAGAACTCGAGTGCCTGCCCCCTTCATTCTCTGAGGCAAAGCCTCCTTTACCCTTTAACGGAAGGGGGCTATCATTTGTACTCAATATTCCTGGGCAACAAAGATGCAAAATCAGGCACTAAATCCTACTGCAATTACACTTTTGGAATACTGTGTTCAATTCTGCTCTCCCTGCTATAGAAAAGATGTTGTGAAACTAGAAAGGGTTCAGAAAAGATTTACAAGCATGTTGCCAGGGTTGAGCTACAGAGAGAGGTTGAATAGGCTGAGGCTATTTTCCCTGGAGCGTCAGAGGCTGTGAGGTAACCTTATAGAGGTTTACAAAATCATGAGGGGTACAGGTAGGGTAAATTGCCAAGGTGTTTTTCCCAGGGTAGGGGAGTCCAAAACTAAATGATATAGGTTTAAGTTGAGTGGGGGCATTTTCAGGCAGAGGATGGTATGTGTATGGAATGAACTGCCAAAAGTGGTGGAGGCTGGTATAATTACAACATTTAAAAGGCATATGGATGGGTATATGAATAGGAAGGGTATAGAAGGATATGGGCCAATTGCTGGCAAATGGGACCAGATCGGTTTAGGATATCTGGTCAGCATGGACAAGTTGGACTGAAGGGACAGTTCCCGTACTATAATTCTCTATGACTCGAAACCTAATTTATCCCATTTCTGACCAGCATTGAGTAATCCATATTGAAGAGCAGAGCACAAGGGTATATGGCATATTTTAAGATAGGATGGACTGAACAATGATCCATGATCAAATAGCCTGACAGGACTCTCTGTCAAGATTGCCCTTGGGTGAGCTTACCTTAAAATATTGTCAGCTCTGGAACCACAACCTGGTATGAAACAGTGGGTTCAGAAAAAAATGGCAATATTATTGATGCAAAGGAAGAAAATGAAATGTAACTAGAAAGTTAATGAATTATGAAGGCTAATGCTTTGGAAATTAAATGGATATTTATAGGATCTATAATTAAGCACCACAACTTGTGTCAAATTAAGTATTAGTCTGCCATTGATAGTTCAGTGAGGGTTCACTGCAAGTCTTATAAAGGATTAGTAATGAGCAGGGATTTAGAGATTCATTCTAAATAAACTTGTTAATGCCTGTCTCAATCAGCACACAGGGGATCTAGCTAGAGGAGATTACTCACTTGTACACGGACCTTTATGATTGCTAGCTTTATTCCAATTATCTGGGATTTTATTGTGTGGGACAACTGAGTCTTAGTTGACAAAGAAAACATACCTATGCTTTGAATTTGATAACATTTTAAGATGAATAGTACAACAGTATTCCCTGTGCTTGTGAGGTTATTTGTGAGGATCATCCATCTAAAACTATAACTATAGAACAAGCAGAGGGGTTATGGCATGCAAAGATTTGAGGGAGGCATCATTACACTATTGATGGGAAGTTACATAGATATACGAAACAGAGGAAGATACAATGATCATGGGAAGGGTGCATAATGAAAGGACAAGTTTGGGTTGCAGTAGTTGAGAAACAACGGTTCACTAATGTCTTTAAGGGAGGGAAACTGCTGTCCTTATACGGTCTGACCTACATGTGACTCTAGACCCACAGCAATGTGGTTGACTTTTAACTGCTCTCTGGGCAATTAAGGGTGGGTTATAAATGCTGACATAGCCAGACACACCCATGTCTTTTGAATGGATAAAAAATCCCAGCATTTTCAAGAATTGTCCAATAACTTCTCTGCTGTAACTCATGTCAGTGACAACTCAATTAATGGCACTCATTCCTGTGAACCAGTTGGTCGTACTTAGAGTCAGAGAGATGTACAACGTGGAAACAGACCCTTCAGTCTAACTTGTCCATGCCGACCAGATGTCCTCAATTAATCTTGTCCCATTTGCCAGCACTTTGTCCATATCCCTCTAAGCCTTTCCTATTCATATATCCATCCAGACACCTTTTAATGTCGTAATTATACCAGCCTCCACCCACTTCTCTGGTTGCTCATTCCACTCACGCACTATCCTGTGCTTGAAAAAGTTGTCCCTTAGGTCCCTTTTAAATCTTTCCCCTCTCACTTTAAACCGATGCCCTCTATTTCTGGACTACCCCACCCAAGGGAAAAGACCTTGTTTACGGACCCTATCCAGGCCCCTCATGATTTTATAAACCTCTATAAGTTCCATTTCAGGTGATGTTGTACTGAAAGTCCATTTGCCCTCTCAAGTGTTGTAAAAATTCCCAAGTCAGAAGGGTACAGACATTCACCCTACATACCCTGGACAACAATTACCTCTCAAAATTCATTACTTAAATTATATGGTCATTTATTTAAATTCTGTTTTTGTTAGTTGCTGTGCAGCGATCAGCTACCCTGTTTCCTATATTACAATTTTTATTAATATTGTAAGCAGGATGTGACATCACTGGCTGTTATTACCCAGCTCTAATTGCCCTTGATGACGTGCTGCTTTCTTAAACCACTGCAATCCATAAGGTAGTAGATAAACCCACGGTGCAGCTAAGAAAGGAGTTCTAAGATTTTAACTCAGTGATAATGAAGCAAGGCTAATATATTGCCAATTTACAGTGGGATGTGACTTGGAGGGGAGTTTGTAGGAGCTGGTGTTTCCATGTATCAGCTGTGCTTGCCCTTCAAAGTGGTAGAGATCATGGGTTAGGAAGGTTCTATTCAAGGAGCCAAGATGAGTTACTGCAGTGCATCTTGTAGATGCAATCATAATTATACCTCCTAAGAGCTTCACTTGTTGCTAACCTCTTTGGAATGAACTCACGTCATTAAACATATTGTACAAATGCTTTTCCTTTCTTCAAAGCACATTAAATAGATCATTGTAGAAACAGTAGGATGTATGGAAGGTCAGCACTGCTGGTCAGATTTGTCCATGTCAGGTGTATTGAGTACTCTCATGCAGTTCACTTTCATGCAGGCACTTCACTTTCACTAGCAACATCAGGGAGGCTCCAGGCCAAATGTGTGACCAACTCTTGTGTAAGTTGCCTTGTTTTGTAATATAATAAAGGTCAATTCAGCCCCAATTCAAAGTGCACTGGAAATGATGACAAACACAGTTTGAATGTACGTTTATTTAATATTTCTGGGATTGCTATTCAGTTTACCAACAAGAAAGGTGTAGATTTTTCTTGTTCAGCTGATGCTATCCACCACTTCATAACCCTCGTCCCACTCCTAATTTGAAACTTCTAACTCATCCTTATTTTTGGCACCTTTCTTTTTCTCTGCAGAAGCAGCCAAGGATACATGCATATGAAATTCAGCAAAACAAAAGACTGCAAGTACATTCTCGGCCAGAACAGCCCACCATTTGACAGTATTCCAGAGGTCATAAACCACTACACGAGCCACAAGCTGCCAATTAAAGGGGCTGAACATCTCTCCTTGCAGTTTCCTGTGATGGTACAAACACTGTGACTGGACCACAGGCAAGCTGCCTGAAGCATGGCAGTGAAATGGAAAACAAATCTGTGTGGGGATAACGAAGAAGGCTAATCTTAATGGAATGTCAACAAGCATTTCAGTTAACCTGGCTTACGATACTGAATTGAATACAGCGCAGAGCTCCAAGTCTGGCTGTGATGTAATTACAGGCCAGAGCTGTTGGCAAACACATTTCCTGGGACTCTGTTTCAAACATTGTGGTGAATTGGATCATGAATGTCACTGAACTCACATGTGTAAGGCTGTGGTCACTCATTTAACTTGGGGAATATGTGGAATTAATCTTATTCTTCCTGTGGGTCTGCCACCCCTCTCCTCCTCAATACAACACAACAAGCCCCTGCCATTCTCTATATATCACCCAAGTGGGCATGTGTGCCAGCCTCATTGCTGTATTTAGGCTGCTTGTTTCTTCATGAGGACATCATCAGCATGGCTTCATCTGACATCTTGCGTTCACGCAGAAAGGGGTGAGAGTTGCTGGTTAGTGACCTGGAGAGGCATATCCATGATCGGAGCAGCCCCTGCCATCTCCTGGCACAAGGGACATTGAAGTCAAGTGTTATGCCCTACCCTGACTGAGCTTGCCTTTCTTAGCACCAACCAGGGATCGAACTTGGGATAATTCTGGTCTTTGTGACTCAATACCACACTGTACAGTTCTCCAGTCAAATGAAATATTGAGAGGCTGCGGGGGGGGGCAGGGGGGGGTGGTATTGGGAGTGGGTGGTGGGGGCGGGGGGAAACAGGGGAATTGTGGTTGTATTGGCATGGAATGTCTTCAGGTTCCAGTGAGATATGTGTTTTCTATTTTCAATAACATTTTCTGTAAATATCCAATACTTTTTTTTACATAAAATATGCTTGGAAGAAATGTCTGAATACATAATTCACAAATGAGGCTTCAGCACAGAGTGTTCTGTGCAGAGATTTTAAGAAATGATGGTGATCATAGCAATTATTATGTGAGAACAAAGTGAGTAATGAGGTCATTACTGAAAGCATTTCCTGCTGCTTTGGGCAACAGAACGTTTACAAATCCCTCCTTTTGTTTAAATCCAACCTTTCCAGCCTGGCCATTAGACACTCACACTAAAGATTTTTCTTGTGATTTCATCTTTTCCACCTCTCTCCCTCTGTGGATGATGCCTTTCTGACTAGTCCTCTCTGTATGTGCCTCTCCTATCCTCTATGCCTCCTTTGCCCTCCCATCCATACACCATTATTTTCTATTTCTCCCTCACCACTCCTGTCCGATAGATGTGACTGTCCTTCCTTCTCTCTGTTTTTACTTCCCTTTTTACTTCCATGGTGGCTCAGTGATTAACATTGTTGCCTCACAGCACCAGGGAACTGGGTTCGATTCCACCCTTGGGCGACTATGTGGAGTTTATACATTCTTCCCTGTTTGCGTAGGTGTGCTCCAGTTTCCTTCCACAGTCCAAAGATATGCAGGTTAGGTGGATTGGCCATGGGAAATTGCTCCATAATGTTCAGGGATGTGTACATTAGGTGAGTTATCCTTGCAAAATGTAGGGTTACCGGGATAGGGGTCTGGATGGGATGCTCTTCGGAGGGTTGGTGTGGACTTGTTGGGCTGAATCGCCTGTTTCTGCATTTTAGAGATTCTAAGAAGGTCTAATAACTTATTCCCTCCACCTTCTTTCTTCCTGACTGTATGCAGCTTTTGATTCTCTCCATATCTTGGGCTGGAATTTTAAAGACTTCCTTTTTCACTTTGGAGTGGCGCGGTGTCTTAGTGGTTAGCACTGGTGCCTCACAGTGTCAGGGACCTGGGTTTGATTCCAGCCTCGGGCAACTGTGTCTGAGTGGAGTTTGTACATTCCCCCTGTGTCTGCATGGGTTTCCTTCCACAGTCCAAAGACGTGCAGGCCAGGTGGAGTAGCCATGGGAAATGCAAGGTTACAGGGATGTGGTAGGGCAGGGATCTGGCTGGTATGGTCTTCTGAGGGTTGGTGTGGACTCAATGGGCTGAAAGGCCTGCTTCCACATTGTAGGGATTCTATGATTCTGAGGAGCCTTATAATTTAGAGGTAGGGTGGAACATAAAGATCTTTTTGACATCCTGCCGTTGTCCCAACTAGGTCCAGAGATCGCTGGCTTCATTCCCCACTGCCAATTAAGGCACTTAAGAGGGCAATTAATGGATGTGTGGGGGGTTCAAGTCTTGGGGAATTTGCCTTGTTGAAAGCCTGAAAAGCAAATCTTTTTGAGGGTGGCGGGGTGTTAGCAATTAAACTCCACACTCGGGTGGCTACTTTACCATTGGAAGCCACTGCCTCCACACAGGCATTGTTGAGTAAGGCAAAATGGTCATAAACCCAACAAAAGTCACCCATTGAGCCAACCAAGTCAAGCTCCACCATTCAGTGAGATTATGGTTGATCTGATAAACTCAAAACCACTTTCCTACCTTTTTCCTATAGCCTTGATTCCCTTATTGATTAAAATCTGTCTTTCTCAGTCTTGAATATTTTTTAATAATCCAGCCTCACTGTTTTCCCAGAAGAGAAATTCTTTCTCATCTCTGAACTAAATGGATGACCCCTTACTCTGAGATGATGCTCTCCAATTCTAGTTGTCCCCAACAAGGGGAAACAACCTCTCTACATCAAGCCTAGCCTCTGATTGGTCAGCAGTTCCTTAGGAGGGAGGGCATGGGTCATTGTTCCTAGGAATTGTCTATTGCTGCCCAGTTAAGTTCATGATTGGTCATAGAGTCATATAACACCGAAATAGACCCTTCGGCCCACCTCGTCCATGCTGAACATAATCCCAAATTAAACTGGTCTCACTTCCCTGCATTTGACCTATATTCCTCTAAACCTTTCCTATTTGTATACCTGTCTAATTGCCTTTTAAATGTTGTAACTATACCTGCATCTATCACTTCCCCCAGCAGTTCACTCCACATACGTACCACCCTCTTAGTGAAAATGCTGGCCTTCAGGTCCCTTTTAAGTCTTTCTCCTTTCACCTTAAAAGGTTTGTCCCCTAGTTTTGAACACCTCCAATCTAGAGAAAAGACCTATGCTATTCACCTTATCTATGTCCATGATGATTTTATAAACCTCTATAAGGTCACCCCTCAACCTCCTATGCTCCAGTGAAGAAAGGTCTACTTGTGACGCTGCTTTCAAGAACTATGTACCTGAATCTCTAGGTGTCTCTATTCCAGAACACTACCCAGGGCCCTACCATTAAGTCCTGCCCTTGCTCATTTCACCAAAATGCAATATTTTGCATTTACCCAAATTAAACTCCAACTGTCACTCCTCAGTCTGTTGACCCAATTGATCAAGATCTTTCTGTAATCTGAGGTAACCTTCTTCACTGTCGCTATACCATCAACTTTAGTGTTATCCACAAACTTACTAATCATGTCTCCTAAATTCTCAATCAAAACATTTCTATAAAAGACAAACAAAAGTGGACCCAGCACTGATCCCTGTGGAACACTGCTGGTCACAGGCCTCCAGTCCAAAACAAACCCTTCACCACCATTACCTTTTTTCTACCCTCAAGCCAATTTTGTATTTATTTGGCAAACTCTACCAGAATCCCATGTGATCTAACTTTACTAATTAGTCTACCATGTCAAAGCTTTAACTAAAGTCGCTGCAGGAAAGATCTACTGCTCTACCCTCATCAATCTTTTTGGTCACATCAAGTTTGTGAGACCCGGTTTCCCATGCACAAAGCCATGCTGACTATCCCTAATTAGGCCTTGTCTTTCCACATGCATGTCTTTACTCAGAGAGTAGTAGGGGCGTGGAATGCCCTGCCGGCAACAGTAGTAGACTCACCAACTTTAAGTGGTCATTGGATAAATATATGGATGATAATGGAATAGTGTAGGTGAGATGGACATTTGATTGGATTCACAGGTCGCGCAACATCGGCGGCCGAGGGGCCTGTACTGCGCTGTAATGTTTTATGTAAATCCTATCTCTCAGAAACCCCTCCAGCAACTTACCCACCACTGATGTCAGACTCACCGGTCTATAATTCCCAGGCTTCTCCTTACAGCCTTTTAATAAATAAAGGCACAGCATTAGCCACCCTCCAATCCTCCAGCACTGCACCCGTATTTGCTAGAGGCCCCACAATGTTGTTATTTGTCAGGCTCTCTTGAAAATATGCAGCCAAGGGGCTCTAACACTCTCCAGATGACTGGTGAGGCTTCCGTTGCCTACGTTAAATAATGCCTGATATTACTCAGTCTTTCAATAACTTACACATCAAACCTCTCAAAGCTAAGACAGGCGAAAGGTCTGACATTTAACAGAGCATGTAACACAGTGGCTGTACTTTTTCCAGGCTGTACTTTTTCAATAGACTCATTGGACAGCACCGAGATGTAATTTCCTCACATCTCCATCATCATCACTATCATAACCAGATTTTAACAGAGCCATTTAATGTAATCCCCACAACTAACAGTGCGTGAGAGATGAGCAATTTGTAATTATATCCAGCACAAGAGAGTTTGTGTTGTCATTGACAAAATAATGACAATATATTCCTGGGATTAATGTAAATAATACCAGAAGGGATGAAACATTAGAAAATGTAACTGTCTTTTTGTTCATTTTCTCCTTACAGTCTGGCACTCCCAGCCTATGGGTTTCAAGCATGCAGTTTGTGATCCAACACCTCATCTGCATGACCCCTCCCCATGCATGAAATGTGATTGAGTGTCGGGATCCCTGTAGCTTTTGCACATAGCACTGGAGCCTGGCGCTGTGCCCCCCACAAATACACCATCCATCGGGATTCACAGGTTAACGGTCAGACTTGGTACATTGGCCAATTCAAGGTAACTCTGCCATTACAACAGAGGCCTGGCACAGATCAGGCACTTCAGTACTGACCAGGAGGTAAAGGAGGATACAAAACTGGGATTTTCTGGTTCTGTATGTCACAGTTACATGGGAGCTATCTGGGCTTTATTCAGTGGGAATGAATGGACGGATGCCTGCTCATATTGAAGACGTACCCTGAGCCTAGAGACTTGATCTGCCACCAGGTTTAATGTGGCAACTTAATTCAATGATAACACACTCCTAGACTTAAAATTTGTGTGTTCAAGCCCCAACTCATAGCCTGAGCTGATACTTCAATGCGGTACTGAGAGAGTGCTGCATAGTCAGTGATCAGTCATTAAACTGAGGCCTGTTCAGGGGTATAAAAAGAACATTACTTTGATGGAGAGGAGCAAAGATCTCCCGATGGCCCTGGTCAACGTTTATTGTGCAACCAAGCCATTGAAAGAAGATTAACTGGTTATTTAACTCATTGGGAAATTCTTGTAAAAGCTACAGAACTGCACAATTTGCAGTCAAGCAATGACCTTTCACTATCACTGAGATGTTGTGAATAGCCCACAATGTTTTCACAAACACGTCCCTGTTCAGTCACACAAGATTGGAAATGGACAGTGCTTCTATGACTAAGGCTTTGTCATTTTTATACGACTACAACCTCCCATTCCCCCACTGTACTTCACACAATTTCTGTTCACAGTCATCACAACTATTGCTTCATATAATATTTTCCTTCATGCTTTGAGGAGCTTTTCTTTTAACTTATTCGTATGGTGTGGGCATCGCTAGCTGGGCCAATATTTATTATTCATCCCTAGTTCCCCCTGAGCAAGTGGTGTTGAGCTGCTTTCTTGAACCACTGAAGTCCATCTGTTGTGGATTGACCCACAATGCCCTTACAGAGGGAATTCAAGGACTTTGACTCAGCAACACTGAAGGAATGGTGATATATTTCCAACTCAGGGTGGTAAGTGGCTTGGATGGGACTTGCAGGTGGTGGTGTTCCCATATATTGGCTGCTGTTGTCCTTCTAGATGGAAGAGGTTGTGGATTTGGAAGGTGCCTTCTAAAGATCTTCAGTGAATTTCTGCAGTGCATCTTGTGGATAGTCCGCACTGCTGCTACTCAGGGTCGATGTTGGACGGAGTGGGTTTGTGGATGTGGGTGCCAATCGGAAGAGCTGTTTTGTCCTGGATGACGTCAAACTTCTTGAATGTTATTGGAACTGCACCCATCCAGGGAAGTGGAAAGTATTTCGTCACACTCCTGACTTGTCCTGTGTAGATGATGGACAGGCTTTGAGGAGTCAGGAGGTGAGTTACTCACTGCAGTATTCTGGCCTCTGACCTGCTTTTGTAGTCACTGTGTTTATGTAGTGAATCCGGTTGAGTTTCTGGTCACTGATAACCCCCAAGATGTTGATAATGGGAGATTCGGTGATGTCAAGGACTGGTGGTTTGATTGTTTTTTATTGGTGATGGTGATAGATTGGTATTTGTGTAGCATGAATGTTACTTGTCACTTGTAAGCGCAAGCCTGGATATTGTCCAGATCTTGTTGCATTTGAACATGGACTACTTCGGTATCACATTGTGCAATCATTATCGAACATCCCACTTCTAACCTTATGATGGAGGGAAGGTCATTGATGAAGCAGCTGAAGATGGTTGAACCAAGGACATTACCCTGGGGAACTCCTGCAGAGATGTCCTGGAGCTGAGATGACCAACCTCCAAAAGTCACAACCATCTTCCTCTCTGCCAGTTATGACTCCAACCATTGGACAGTTTGCCCCCTGATACCCATTGATTCCAGTTTTGCTCGGGCTCCTTGATACCATACTTAGTTGAATGCAGCCTTGATGTCAAGGGCTGTCACTCTCACCTCACCTCCGGAATTCAACTGTTTTGTCATGTTTGATCCAAGGGTATAATGAGGTCAGGAGTTGAATGGCTCCAAACTGCAACAGGCAAATGATTCTAGTAAAACAGTCAAAGAAGAATTTAGTTATTAATGCTAAAATGGGATAAATCATTCAAACTGAAAGTCAACATGTGGGTCAATCTGTAGTGATTGGTCATGTTAGATGATCTGTAAAATGAAGTGGAATTCAATGTAATCTCACTTTCAAAGATACATATATCTGAAAACTGCTAAATTCATTTCTCATCTAACTTAACTGCACAGTATTTTTTTTGTATGTTGGAAACGTCTTCTTCCTGCACTTTGGAATGTTCTCATGTCATAAAAGGCTCTGCATAAATCAATACCTACCTTTCTTTCTCACTTACATTTTTTGACATTAATTTGCATTGTGGTGTACCTCCCACACATAATTGTCCCTCAGCTGAGTCAGAATGTTGAAAATACATCTGGATCGTCCTTATCTCACCAATCTTCTGAAACTACAAGCCCTCACCTCCAGTTCTAGATTATGACTCTCTGCCGGCACTCGTCATTTTGCCATTAGGCTGACTCATCTATGCCCTCAGGAAATACTTCAGGAACAGTTCAAAGAAGATTGTATGCTGATTTTTGGAGCTTAGAAGAATGAGAGGGGATCTGTTGAAATGTATAGGATTCTGTGGGTGTTTGGCAAGCCACATGGTGTAAGAACCCTTCGCTCTTGTGGGGAATCTAGGTGGGTTCTGTCTCAAAGTTAAGGGCCCCCTGTTTAAGGTGGAGATGAGAAAGAATTTTGTCTCTCAGAAGGTCACTGGGGTTTGGCATTCTCTTCCCCAGGACATCAGTGGAGGCCGAGGCTTTAAATTCAAGGCTGAATTAGTTCAGATTTTTAATAGATGTATGTGTTAAGGGGAGATCAGTAGTTCAGGCCATTATCTCATCAGGCTTACTCTTAACAAATGGCAGATCCAAAGGGTTAAATATGCCACAAGGGGTCTCTACGGTTTTTATTTCTCTTTCTCATGTTCTTCAAAACACTCCTACTTTATCACCTCCTTGCTCCCCTTCAGAAATATCCTTAAAAGTAACTTGGCCTTCATTTGTGTTCCCTTCCTCCTTAATTCCTTCCCTTCCCCTGCCCTTGCTGGAAGGATAGATTTTTCTATGAGAGTCACACTACGGATATAAGTTCACATTGGGCAGTAGAGTGAAGGATTAGCCTACCTTAGAGATGGGCTTCAGCTGGTCAAGTGATCTCTTATTGTACTTGATTTTTCACATTTACCTATTCAACCTTGGAAACCTGATCTAGTCCTCCTCGAAATCTGGAAAGATTCATCAGATGATGATCGAGAGCAGGAAATTTGCCTTCTACACTGTCCTTGCCCTAGTTTATGAATCTCTCCATAGCCTTTGCCTGGTCAACCCCCTATATTCTAGTTTAACCCTACAGTCCATTCCATGGTTGCAAACTTTCAATTTTGGCCTCTCATCTTCCCAGCATTCCTTGCTATACTGCTTCACCTTCAGATGTTCCAACCAATATTCAGACTAATTATCCTCTTCTGGCCATGGTTTGTTATCGGGGTGGCTACTTGGAGTTAGCATTTCCTGGGAAGTCACTTACTAATCTTCTCTTCAATGCAATTTTGTGCTGATTGTGTAACATTCCATCCAAACAATCGATTTGACCATACTTTTATCACTTTCCCAAACATTGACTTGGGTTCTTGGTCCATCTCCAATAAATCAAATAAGGAATTCATCAAAACGTTTTACCCAAAGAGAGTGAAGAAACTTCTTAAACTGGAGAGTAGTTGAAGTGAATTTTGTGTTAGATAAAGGATCTGGGAGGGGTCATGATCAAGTTATATTGGCTCCCTCCATTCTACTGCTGTCACACACAGCCCATAGATGGAGACAAGGAGTTCTACCCTAATTATATGCATGGAGCAGATGTGTCAGGGACCCTTTCCAGCCCGGCTATAATCTGTTCCAAACTCTTTCATCGGGCTGAAGATATAGAAGCTTGAACACACGGACCGACGGATTCAGGAGCAGCTTCTTCCCTGCTGTTGTTGGATTTCTGAAATATGCTGCCAGCAGGCTGGAAGAACACAGCAAGCAAGGCAACATCAGGAGGTGGAGAAGTCAACGTTTCAGGTGTAACCCTTCTTCAGGACTTGGGGGTGGATGTAAGGGGAGCTGCAGATAAAGTGTGTAGTGGGGGTAGGGTGGTGAAATGAGGATAAGTGAAAACAGGGAGAGGGTACGACCTGGTTGGTCAATGAAAGGAATGAATCCAGTTGGTGGCAGGGAGAAGGACGTCTAGACAGGCATTTCAAATTTAGTGCTGGCCTCACTCTTTGCGCACGTTCTCTCATAACATAGTATTCTTCACTCTGCTCTATTACCCTAATGCACTTTGTATGGCATGATCTGCCTGTGCTACACACAAAACAAAACTTTTCGCTGTACCTAGGTACATGTGACATATCAAAAAATATCTGTAATATCTCCATAAGGTCCAAGTAATTACACCTAACCAAGTGTAGTTGTACTTAACTGTAATCATGCAGTAAACCACCTTGTTACCTCAGAATGGTTTCTCCTCTCTGGATATTCTATGGTGGTGTATCCTGTATCACTAATTACCAGATAGGCACAAGACAAACAAAGAAAATGGAGGATTGATGGCAGTGAACTACCTCAAACAACCCTCCCTCGTATTACATACTGATAGAGATGGCAAATACCACAAAGTTCCAGCAGTAGTCATCTGGGAATACACCACAGTGAATAATTTAAATGCACTAAAGGAAAAGTAGACAAGTATCTGAGGGAATACTACATAAAAACCAAATGAACTGCAGAAGCTGTAACACGAGTTGCTGGAAAAGCTCAGCAGGTCTGGCAGCATCTGTGGCAAGAGATCAGTTAACTTTTCAGGTCAAGGTGACCCTTCCTCAGAACTGATGGTAGTTAGGAAAATGTCAGTTTACATGCAGAAGGTTGAGGGGGGTAAGGAATAAATGATAGGTGGGGATAGAGCCCAAAGAGAGAGAAGAGTGGTTGGACAGCCAAGGGAGTGGATAACAATCTGGCTGGGATAGTGTATAGCTGGTAATGGAGACTGTTAGTGGCTAACAATAGGTAGTGTGCAATGGCAGACTGTGTGATAACACGGCCTGGTGCGTGTGGAGTTGGGGGTTAAGACTGGGGAAGTTCTGGCTCTAAAATTATTGAACTCAATATTAAGTCTGGAGGGCTGCAGGGTCCCCAGGTGGAAAATGAGGTGCTGTTCTTCCAGCTTGTGCTGCTCACAATGTGGTCTCCTCAACATTGAGGAAACAAAGCATAGATTGGTTGACTATTTCACAGAACCCCTACATTCTTCCCACCCTGAGCTTCCAGTTGCCCATCACTTTAACACACCACCCTGTTCCCTGGCCAACATCTCTGTCTCAGGTTTGCTGCAGTGCTTCAGTGAAGCTCAGAGCGGGCTGAAAGAACAGCAGGAAAATCGACGTTTCGGGCAAAAGCCCTTCAACAGGAATGATGAAGGGCTTTTGCCCGAAATGTTGATTTTCCTGCTCTTCTGATGCTGCCTGTCCTGCTGTGCTTTTCCAGCACCACTCTAATCTTGACTCTGATCTCCAGCATCTGCAGTCCTCACTTTTGCCTGAAAGAACAGCACCGCATTTTCCGCTTGGAGACCCTGCAGCCTCTGGACTCAATATCAAGTTCAATAATTTTAGGGTCTGAACTACCCATGCCTTAGTGCCCTACCCCATACACCAGGCCTTGTTATCACAAAGTCTGCCATTACACACTACCGATTGTTAACCACTAACAGTCTCCATTAACAGCTATTCACTCTCCCAGGCAGATCGTTATCCACTCCTTGTCTGTCTAACTGTTCTTCTCTTTCTTTGAGCTCTATCCCCACCTACCGTTTACTCCTTACCCCCTCCCCTGACCCTATCTTCTGCAGTTAAACCGCATTTTTCTTATTATCATCAGTTCTGAGGAAGAGTCACCGGACCCAGAATGGTAACTCTGATTTCTCTTCAAGGTGCTGAGCTTTTCCAGCAACTTCTGTTTCAGTATCTGAAATCGAGGGGAATATAGTCATATGTTAATAAATTTGGATGAGAAAGAATCTTGGTCTGAACAATCTGTTTCTCTGTCATGTATACGAAGTACTCTTGCGCAGCTCCCCTGACATTTTATTACAATGAAGGAGCTGTAAAATGAAAGATATTCCTAAAAACACCATAGAGGATCTTACAACACTGAGGGAGGTATATAGGGCTAACTTTGGAAAAAACTTTCTTCCTTGAAAAAGCTATTGAATCAGTCTCACTTCCCTTATCCTTTGCCAAAGCCGTACAGAATATTCCTTTTTATTTAATTCCCTTTGGAAAATGTGAACTGCTCACCACCACTCTTTCAGGCAGCGTGTTCCTGAACCTAACAATTTGCTGCATAAAAATTCTGTTCATTCCACCCACCCCGTCCTTTTGTCAATTATCTTAAAACTGCATCCCGTTGTTACTGAAACTTCCATCCTGTCTAAAAGGTTTTGCCTTATTTGACCTGTCACAACCCCTCATGAATTCAAACACTTCTGTTAAATCTCCCTGCTGTGAGGAGATTAACTCCAATTTCTCTTGTCTCACAATTGATTTAAACATTTGTCAGTATATTTTAACCCACGACTCTCCAATTTTTGTTCATTTCAACTTTAGCTACCTGCTGGGACTGCAGTCTACATTTATTTCACCTTTGATGTAGGTTCACAGAAAGAAAAGTTTCCATTAACGTCTCTCAGAACCTTAGGACAATACAAAGATCTTTATTACAGGGGTGAAGCATGGTCACTGTTGTCATGCAAAAAATGGTGCAGCAAGCCCCTAGTTTGTTTCAGTAAAACCAAGAACTGAGGATACTGGAGATCTGAAACAAAAGCAGAAATTGCTAGAGAAACTCAACAGGTCTGTCAACATCCATGGAGAGAAAGCAGAGTTAACGCTTGAAGTGACACTTTTTCAACACTTTGTAATTTGTTTTACTGATGCTGCCAGTGTGATTTTGGCAAACAATTCCACGGAATATTTTACACCACCAAAAAGGCAGGCAGGAACTCAGTTAAACATCTCATTCAAGATGCAACAACCCCAGCCGCATACAACTGCCTCAATATTGCACTGAATGGGGGTTACATATGCAAAGTCTGGGGAGTTGGGATTGAACCCGCAACTGTCTGAGCCTAATTCGGGGCCCACACCCAACACATTTGCAACGCAACAGAAGCTTTTCATTCATTGTGGGAGTGTGAGCAGTTCATCGATAGATTCGGCAGAAGCACATTGTACAAGATAGCTTCATCTGTTCATGCCTTAAACAGGACATCAGTCAAATTGGTGCTTTTTAATGACGCTAGAGTGCCCTCTGGTGGTAAGGATCATTTTGAAAGTTTTCTATCTCCATCTGTAACTGAAATCTAAAAAAATGCAAAGGAAGATAAATCTTCTCTGGACAACCTCCATGTACTTTAGTGATGTGTTCTCAAGATTCCAGCTTGATAACCAGTGAGCTAAAGTACAATCAGAGTTATTATTTGGCAGCTACAACAGGCAAATAGACTCAGCAAGCTCTGTCGAACAACAAATGCCAGTTAATTTGTTTTTGGTTTTGTTGCTAAGGGAGATTATTGACCAGGACACTGGAACATAGAACATAGAAGAATACAGCGCAGTACAGGCCCTTCGGCCCTCGATGTTGCGCCGATCCAAGCCCACTTAACCTACACTAGCCCACTATCCTCCATATGCCTATCCAATGCCCGCTTAAATGCCCATAATGAGGGAGAGTCCATCACTGCCACTGGCAGGGCATTCCATGAACTCACGACTCGCTGAGTAAAGAACCTACCCCTAACATCTGTCCTATACCTACCCCCCCCTTAATTTAAAGTTCAACTTCTGCCTCTGGACAGAATGGTATCTGCTGTAGAAATTGGATATTAGCTTATCTGTTAGGAAAATAGCTTCCACTTAAACATTAGTTCAGCCACATTTAGAATACTGTGTACAGTTCTGGTCGCCACATTACCATAAGCATGTGGACGCTTTGGAGAGGGTGCAGAGAAGGTTTACAGGGATGTTGCCTGGTATGGAAGGTGCTAGCTATGAAGAAAGGTTGAGTAGGTTATGTTTATATTCATAAAAACAAGGAGATTGAGGGGGGACCTGATTGAGGTTTATAAAATCATGAAGGGTATAGACAGGGTGGATAGAGACAAGCTTTTTCCCAGGGTGAAGGATTCAATAATGAGAGGTCACGCCTTCAAGGTGAGAGGTGGAAAGTTTAAGGGGGATACATGCGGCAAGTACTTCACACAGCGGGGGGTGGGCGTTTGGAACGTGTTGCCATCAGAGGTGGTAGAGGCAGGCACGGTAGATTCATTTAAGATGCGTAGGGTTAAATGCATGAGTAGGTGGGGAGCAGAGGGATACAGATGCTTAGGAATTGACTGACAGGTTTAGACAGTACATTTGGATCGGCTCAGGCTTGGAGGGCTGAAGGGCCTGTTCCTGTTCTTTGTTCTTTGTTCTTAAAGGCACAGAGTCAACAAGGCACAGAAATAAGTCATGGGCCCTAATGAATCCATGCTGATTCTTTGTACAGCAATTCAGTTAGCCCAATTTCCCTACTCTAATCCTTCTCTATCCCTCAAATGTACATCCAATTTCCCCGAGCCTCCTAGTAGAATCAACTAATGGATATCATTTTTCTTTGGTTTCCTTATCTCAACTTGCGAGGAAAATTTATAAAGGAGAGCAAGTCTGATTTGCGCAACCTGACTTTGTGGCTAAACTTCCTCACCCCAGAACTAATTGAATTAAGAAAGTCTTACCTATTTAAAATAAAAGGAATAGTACTTGGAAACAGAATCTTCCTCTGTGTGATATTGCTGTAAACTCGTCTCCAGTATATTCAGCATGTTCTGTCCTGTCATGTCATTGCAAGAGTCCAGTTTGACACACTCAGCGGAAACCCAGTGAACTTGCGACGTTACCATTAAGTTATGATCTGCCAACTTCGGATAACACGAAACTCCAGTAGTGGCAAAGTTACCAGTCATTCCCACTAGCAGCACAGGAAATCTAATAGAATGATGCCTGAGATAAATTAAAAATCCTGGATTGGTAAATCCAGATTAGCCAAACACGTACACACTTGTTTTACGACTGATGCTACCTGACCTGCTGCGCTTTTCCAGCAACACATTTTTAAGCTCTGTTTTATGACTGAACCAACCAATCACAGTGAAGTTAGGTTACAATAGAGATTTGCAAGTGTGGTTAAACCTGCAAGAAAGTTAAAAGTTCTGTCAACTGGAAATAAAGTGACACAGAACTGTGATGCAAAATGAAAAACATTACAAAGGAGTGAGAGATTTTCCAGCATCAATTCCTAATGTTTTTCACTTTTACAATACAAAGTCGGGCAGTTATTAAGTGAAAAGTAAAGATTTTTATTTTACACACAACTGTGTCACTGTGTTTTTATTTTCTTTTGACAGACAGCACATCTGTAGGCAAATTGGCTTTTGTGAGTGTTTCATCTATCCTGAAACTCTGCCAACATAAAGTTATACTCTTCTGGAAGACATCTTAAGACCTATGCCTTGGTCCAAGTGTTTAGACCTCTGTCCAATATCTACTTATGTGATTAGGTGTCAAATTTTCAATGTTAAGTTCCCGTGAAGTTCCTTGGAATATTTTATAAACTTAAACGAGTTATAGACGTATAGACTATTGTATTTGAGGCTAGGAGAAAGTAAGGACTGCAGATGCTGGAGATCAGAGCTGAAAAATGTGTTGCTGGAAAAGCGCAGCAGGTCAGGCAGCATCCAAGGAGCAGGAGAATCGACGTTTCGGGCATAAGTCTTTCTTCAGGAATGAGGAGGGTGTGCCAAGCAGGCTAAGATAAAAGGTAGGGAGGAGGGACTTGGGGGCGGGGCTTTAGGAATGTGATAGGTAGAAAGAGGTTAAGGTGAGGGTGATAGGCCGGAGAGGGGGTGGGGGTGGAGAGGTCGGGAAGAAGATTGCAGGTCAAGAAGGCGGTGCTGAGTCTGAGGGTTGGGACTGAGAAAAGGTGGGGAGAGGGGAAATGAGGAAGCTGGAGAAATCTGCATTCATCCCTTGTGGTTGGAGGGTTCCTAGGCAAAAGATGAGGCGCTCTTTTTTCCCTCTGTTGAATCAAGTTTAACTGCTTCTCCAGGTAAACCCAGAGAACTCAGTACTTTCTGAGGACCAGGTTTTCTTGATGCACTCAATTAAAGATGCTTTCATGTTGTGGTCTCGCCCGCACCAGTGGCTGTAGCTGTCAGTCAGTGGTTCTGGCACAAGGAGTCCCAAATATAAAGTAAATCTGCTCTCTACTCAGTACAGGTGTTCCTGATGTGGTCTTCTCTACATCGGGGAGACCAAACATAAACTTAGGGAAAGGTTCGCCGAGCATCTCAGCCAGGCCCGCAGGGGCCGACTGGACCTCCCAGTCACCGCCCATTTTAATTCCCCTTCCCACTCCCTTTCCGACCATCCTTCGTCTCCTCCATTGCCACAAAGAACCAAACCGCAAACTGGAGGAACACCATCTTCCGCCTGGGCAACCAACAGCCTGGAGGACTCAACATTGAGTTCTCCAATTTCAAACAACCTCCCTTCCTAACCCCCGACTCCCTTCCCAGCCCTGCCCTCCTCCCTTCCATTTGTCCCAGCCACCAACCAGATTAATTCTTCACACTGACCAACCAGGTCGTACTGTCTGGCTGTCTTCACCTATCCCCACTTCGCCATCCTGCCCCCACCACCCCCTTTATCTGCAGCTCCCCCCATCCCCACACCAAGTCCTGAAGAAGGGTTACACCTGAAACATTGACTTCTCCACCTCCTGATGCTGCCTGGCTTGCTGTGTTCTTCCAGCCTTCTGCCTGTGTACTCTACTCAGTACAACCAGTGATAAAGCTATCTGTGCTACTACCTATAGAATGGGTGAATTATATGATTGCATGCTGCACCTGGACAAGAATGATAGCATTATGCCCAAAGTTGTCTAAAAAACTGAAGACTAGTTATGGAAAAGTTTTATGATTATGTAGAGATAAGAACTCGAGCAAAAATAAATCTCCACCTTTTCTTAGTGACTACTTTGGCAGAAGAATTCAAACTGAGAAGCAACAAGTCAGATGGTCTGCTACCTCCCTCCATGGACTGAATTTTCCAACCCCATTCCTCAGCACCCACCCCTCACACTCTTTGTAAATGCTCACACCTCATTGGCCAGCCTTTCTACCACTCATTTCCCATGATGGAGGGTGACCCACGGTCAAACAGAGAATCAGTAACTCTCTCGTCTCAACAGTGCCACCAGCAGCAGTGGACACTGCTGGTGGTGCATCCTGGAGAGAAGGGAGGTGCCATGAAGCCCAGATGGAGTTAAGTCCAGGGTCTCACTGGTTCCAGGTAGGTAGACCAGGGAGTCCTGAACAGACAGGGCCTGAAAGTGAGAAATGTAATATGACTTGAGAAGGGGGAATACCTTTTGTTTTATTTGTTCATGGGATTTGCATGTTGCTACCTGGGCCAACATTTATTGCCCAGCCCAAAGAGTTAAACACTTTGCTGTGGGTCTGGAACCAGACCAGCTATTGATGACAACTTACTTTCCCTAAAGGGCATGAGCAAACCAGGTGGGTTTCTACAATAATTAACAGTGGCTGCATAGTTGCCAATATGCTAGTAGTTTATCCCAGATTTTGGTGTTCTTCTCTAAAGGAACCCGCAGTCACTTCAGTGACATTACAGACTGTTAAGGGTGTGAACTAAAAGCCAAGGTTGAAACAGGACTTCCATCTCAGTGTTCCTGGTCTCCCTCAGGCTCGTGGTAAAAGAGATGAGGAGGACAAGGGGAGTCTTTCCCTTTAATTGGTGGGAAGGTATTAAAAATCATCCAACAGGTCTGGAGGAAGGTGGCTGAAATATTAGCTCCAGGAACACCATGCCCCTCACCTCACCGCCACGAAAAAAGGGCTCAATAACCACACAAGACAAATGAAGGGTTTTGTCCCCATTTCTTACAATAATACCTCATCACAGTTCTTCACACCCCTTCTTATATCACTCTGAACAATTCCCTCCTGTATTCGTCACTACCCCATTTCATTGATCACCCAATTATCACATACCCTTACGGCTTGCATATTGCTTTCAGTATAGTACTCGCAATATTTCATTTTTAGGGGATAATTACTTTTGAACAAAAAAAACTCTTCTCAACACTTTTTCTTTGGTTCTAGTTCCGCCAATTGTTTCCATTGGGACACCTCCCCATCCAGCTTCCACCTTGTTTCTCTTAATAAATATACAACAAAGAAAGGCCTCACGCTGCCTTTTTCCGTGGGCAATCATTTAATTATTGTACTGACGTCAGCTAGGTGGACCTCATAGAATATGAGTTCCCTGATTGGAGCTGTAACCTGGTCCAAAGATGGAGTCCTGGCTGACAGATAGAAACAGGAGTGTCAGAGGTTCTGTTCACTCTGAGAGCTGGCTCTGATCTAGCTGGGTCAGTGTCATGTACCATGCACATGTAGATAAACGATGACTTGGTGACAGGACACTAGCTTTATGCAGTCACTGATTCCCAATCTGCAGTAGAGAATGACTCACAATACAACATTATGATCCACTCCGAGCTGGAATAGCAAAATAGCCACATCCATGCCCCTTTTCTGTTTGCCCCAATTCTTTCTCAGCTGTTGGAGACTCCGGATTAACATATAGTAGTGATTGGAACAAGATCAGCCAGGTGGATCTCATTGAGTATGAGTTCCCTGATTGGCCCAGGTTAACAGCCCCAATCAGGGAACTCATATTCTATGACACCCACGTGGTAACCTTAACTGACAGATATAAACAGGAGTCTCAGGGATTCTCCTTATTCTGAAATGTCTGGTCAGAGTCTACATACTGTGTAAAGGGTGACTTGATAAAAGTATACTGCCCTCCATGGTGTTACTTCTCACAACTCAAAGGAGGACTGTCCTTCTAAGGAGGCACTGGCAGATACTCCTTTCTTCCCAAACTCCAGCACAGTTCTTGATGAGTTGGATATTTGGCTACAAAGGTCTCTCGGTCAGATCCACCGATGTCAAGCCGGTGTTCTTCTCTGACCACTGCCTCCTGCTGGCCGACTGTCACCTACAGGACGAGCAGCGGGCTGGTAAGGGAACGTGGAAGCTGAACACAAAGCTGTTGATCCGGGGAAACATTGAGGAGCTCAAGAGGGACTGCGCAGGTTGGAGAACCGTGAAGTCCCTCTTTGAGTTCCCAGTGGACTGGTGGGAAACAGTAAAAGGGAATATCAAGAGGTTCTTCATCCTCAAAGGTGTTCATGAGGTGAGAGAGAGGCGGGGAAAACTGTCCCAGCTCCAGGAAAGTATGCAGAACCTGCTTCTGCTGCAGATGATGGGGGTCAATGTCACAGAGGACCTCAAGGAGGTGAAGGGCCAGCAAGCCTCGCTCTTTGCCTCAGAGTCCTCCAAGATAATCGTCCGGTCCAGGGTCCGCTCAGTGGAGCAGGACGAGACATGCTCACGTTTCTTCCAGAAGGTGCACAAAGAGAGCTCCGTGCTCAGCAGCCTGAAGGAAGAAGATGGCTCGATAACGTCATCTCAGGCTGACGTCATGAGGATCAGCAAATCCTTCTATGCCAGTCTGTATGACGCGAAGCCAACCGACAGCATGCCTCCCAATCATTCCTGTCCTCTATCACGGAGGTCTTAGATGACAGAACACGGGAGAGGCTGGACCAGCCGCTATCTCTGGATGAGTTGACCAAGGCCCTCGAGTCCTTCGAAAAGAATGAAACTCCCAGAACCGACAGCTTACCGGTCGAGCTCTATTCCTCTCTGTGGGACTTGATCGGCCAGGACCTGCTGGAGGTGTATGTCAGTGTGCTTCGGGGAGATACCATGAGTGAATCCATGAGGAAAGGCATCATCACCCTCATCTACAAGCGGAAGGGGGAGAGGGAGGAAATCAGAAATTGGAGACCAATCTCACTATTAAATGTGGATTACAAAATTTTGTCAAAGGTTATCGCCAACCGGGTCAGGTCTGCTCTGGGGTCGGTGATTCACCCTGACCAAACCTGTGCTGTACTGGGCAGGAAGGTCGCTGAGAGTCTTGCACTCCTCAGGGATACGATCGCCTATGTGTAGGACAGAGGGTTGGACACCTGACTGATCAGCCTGGACCAGGAGAAAGCCTTTGACAGGATATCACTCAGGTATATGAGAGATGTTCTCTCCAAAATGGGCTTTGGGGAGGGAATCTGCAACTGGATCAGACTGCTCTACACCAACATTGTCAGTGCAGTCTCAATCAATGGGTGGGAATCAGATAGCTTCCCAGTCAGATCTGGAGACAGGCAGGGCTGCCACCTCTCTCCTGCCTTGTTTGTGTGCTGCATAGAGCCATTTGCCGAGTCCATCAGGAAGGATGCGAGCCTGAGAGGGGTGACTAGTCCTGGCAGCGGGATCCTGCAGGTTAAGGCCTCCCTGTACATGGGTGACGTCGCCGTTTTCTGCTTGGATCCACTGTCCGTGCACAGACTCATGTGCAAACATGACCAGTTCGAACGGGCCTCGGGGGCCAAGGTAAACCGAGGCAAGAGCGAGGCCATGCTCTTCAGGAACTGGGCCGACTATCCTCGATTCCCTTCACCGTCAGGACTGACCACCTGAAGGTGCTGGGTATTTGTTTTGGAGTGGCTGGGGTGTGCGCCACTCTTGGGAGGAGCGTATCAGCAAAGTGAGGCAGAAACTGGGCAGATGGAAGCTACGGTCGCTCTCCATCGTGGGGAAAAAACCTGGTCATCAGGTGTGAGGCACTGTCATTGCTGTTACACGTGGCACAGGTCTGGCCTATTCCCAGAACCTGTGCCGCTGCAGTCACCCGGGCCATCTTCCAATTTATATGGAGGTCAAAGATGGACTGGGTCCGAAGGGACTCGATGTATAAAGATCTGGGCAACGGGGGAAAAAACACACCCAATGCCACCCTCACCCTGATGGCCACCTTTGTGTGTGGCTGCATCAAGCTGTGCGTGGATCCCTGGTACGCAAGCACCAAGTGTCACTACGTACTGAGGTTCTAACTGTCCCCGGTGTTGCAAAGGATGGGCCTGGCCTCGCTGCCGCGGAACGCTCCGAGTAGTTGGAACGTTCCGTATCACCTATCCTTCGTGGAGAAGCTTATGAAGAAAAACACCTTTGACCACAAGTCCCTCAGGAAGTGGTCAGCATGTAGTGTCCTTGAGACCCTTCGGGAAAAGGAGAGAGTGGATCCTATTGAGCGGTTCCCTGAGCAGACTGTCAAAGTCATTTGGCAGAATGCCTCATCGCCAGAACTTTCCAACAAGCACCAAGACATGGCTTGGCTGGTGGTGAGAAAGGCTCTGCCTGTGAGATCCTTTATGCACGCCCCGACTCTCAGCCGCACCGCACGCTGCCCTCGAAGCGGCTGCGGGGGGGGACGAGACTGTCACACATCTCCTTCAGGAATGTGCCTAAGAAGAAGAAGTCTGGAGAGGAATGCAGTGGTGTTTGTCGAGGTTCGTCCCGAGTAGCGCCATGACGCGGGACTCCGTGCTCTACGATCTGTTCCCCGGGACGCACACCGAGACGAACATCAACTGTGCCTGAAGGATCATCAACTCGGTGAAGGACGCTCTCTGGGCGGTCTGAAACCTGTTGATTTTCCTGCTGAAGGCATTGACCCCGACTGAGTGTTGCAGACTGGCACATTCCAAGGTCCAGGACTACGTGTTGAGGGAGGCGCTGAAGCTTGGGGCAGCGGACACCAAGGCGCAGTGGGGAAAGACCACCGTGTAACATCTGCCTGCCTAAGAAAAACAGTGGGCCCACCCAGTCATTTGGGCTCTGCTGACGCTTCAGCTAAATATATGGATATATGATTGATAAATGTACAGACCTGTATATACAAATGAGAAATTCTGATCTCTGTATGCAAAG
Organism: Chiloscyllium plagiosum; assembly: GCF_037043375.1. Classification (NCBI taxonomy): domain Eukaryota; kingdom Metazoa; phylum Chordata; class Chondrichthyes; order Orectolobiformes; family Hemiscylliidae; genus Chiloscyllium; species Chiloscyllium plagiosum. The sequence continues at coordinate 37,472,531 of NW_028270166.1, read as the reverse complement.
AAATGGAATGTTTACGTATGTATGGCATGGCCAACTGTACAAACCATCAAAATATTTTATGAATAAAGTATATTTTTGAAATAAAAAAAATTTGTCTACAAAGGTCTGCACATGGCAATGCAGGATTCACAGGTGTATAGGGGTAGGAAGTGCTGGCAGGTTCAAAAGGTGGTTCCTGAAAGGAATGGTCTTTTATCCTCCCAGCTGAGGTGCAAAGACCCAGGCAAATGGGCCCTAGTTATGAAAAGAAAACTGACTGCCTCAAGCTAAAAATTGGAAAAGGGTTTGTAGTCACGGAGGTGAGAAGAAGCAGTTAAGGTCTCTCGGAGAGCAAGCTAAGCGGAGGAGATTGGGGACCCAGCAAATACTCATCCAAGACTGTTGAACTTTTAACTTTATTCTTTTAATTTTCTAGTTTATATTGAAAAGGACTTTAATATTAACTATTACCTATTTCTTTATTTTTCTATTTATTCTATGAAGGTCTGTAATGCTTAACTTGTTAACTTTGTTTCTTTTGTTGATTTGTACCGGAGTTTTTGTACCTAAGGTATCTTTGTACCTAAGATGCAGCCGTGTGTGGCGCCATTGTACACTTTTCACTGTTCTGGTAGTTCTGTGATAACCCGCATTTCAGCAGCGTGATTTGGCTATAATGTCACTGAAGGATTGGAGAATGGTATTTTTGAGAACGCTTACCTCCATTCGGCAATAGCGCGATCCCAGCGGAATCGTCTCGCGCGCTTGATTCTGCACATGTGCCGATGTTTGCTGCTGACAGGGCAGCTTTCCATCAGAGGGACTGTACAGAGAGCAGCTTTCTTACATTTTTTTAAATGTACTGTGTTAAATTTACTTTTGTTTCATTAATAAATATGATTTCAACCTTCATTTAGGCTGTGCGAGACTTTGTGTTAGACTATTGGGTGATATTTGAGCGACCGTGAATGATATTTTTTGCTGATCGACCCCGAACCCCACTTTCCCCATAGACCCCATTATTTCTATTAAGCGATTTTCTATTACAGATTTCACTGGAACTGAAAACGCGTTGCTGGAAAAGCGCAGCAGGTCAGGCAGCATCCAAGGAACAGGAGAATCGACATTTCGGGCATGAGCCCTTCTTCAGCTCTGATCTCCAGAATCTGCAGTCCTCACTTTCTCCTCGAAGATTTCACTGGAATACAACTACAGTGTTATAGGAGAGCTACCTGTATTCCTGTACTTTTGTACTTGAGTATACATGGCAATAAAATCTAAATGTAGTGTCCTTGTGCATGAATCAGAAAAGGCTAATATGCAGATACAGCAAGTATAATTTATTGCCAGGGGAATTGAATACAACACAAGATGATTATTCTTTGGTTACTGGTGAGACTGTATCTGGAGTACCATGTACAGTATGAGATTAGATTTGGTACAGTGTGGAAACAGGCCCTTCGGCCCAACCAGTCCACACCGACCCTCCAAAGAGTAACCCAGCCAGACCCATTTTCCTCTGACTAATACACCTAACGCTATGGGCAATTTAACGCGGCCAATTCACCTTTGGCACATCTTTGGTCTGTGGGAGGAAATTGGAGCACCCAGAGGAAACCCACGCAGACATAGGGAGAACATGCAAACTCCACACAGACAGTCACCCAAGGCTAGAATTGAACCTGGGACCCTAGTGCTGTGAGGCAGCAGTGCTAACCACTGAACCACTGTGCCGCCCAGCTTATTTAAGAAAGGATGCAAATGCATTAGAAATAGTTCAGAGAAAGTTAACCGAGTTATTACCTGGATTGAGAGTTTGTCTTATAAGGAATAATTCGACAGACTTAGCTTGTATCTGCTTCAGTTTAGAAAAGTAAAATTCTACTTGACTGATTTAAGACCCTGAGAGGTTTTGACAGGGTAGATGTAAGGAGGTTGTTTCATCTTCTGGATAATCTAGAATTATGGTTACTGTCTAAAAATAAGGAGTTGCCCATTCAGGAGAGAGGTGAGATGCAATATATTCTCAAACAGTGTCATGAGTATTTAGAATTCGGACCCTGAAAAGATGTCAGACGCAGAGAATTTGGGTATTTTCAAGGCAAAGATGGATAGACAAAAAAAGGGAGTGAAAGATTATCTGGGATAAGTGGGAATGTGGATTTGTGGTTGCAAACAAATTAGCCATTTTCTTATTAAAAAGAGATGCTAATGGCCCACTCTTGCTCCTTCTCTATACGCCTGTATGCCTATCATGGAGCTTATGTGGCACCACCTTTTCATGGTCTACCGTGAATTAACATGGACTACCGTGGATTCCTGAAGAAGGGCTCATGCCCGAAACGTCGATTCTCCTGCTCCTTGGATGCTGCCTGACCTGCTGCGCTTTTCCAGCAACACATTTTCAGCTCTGATCTCCAGCATCTGCAGTCCTCACTTTCTCCTACCGTGAATTAGCTTGGCACCTCTAGGTGCACTGGATAATTGCAGCAGAAATCAATGTTACCAGCCTTTCCCAATGTAAAAACTCAAACAACTGTCACCTTGACTGGGAGAGACTGTGGAACCCGAAAAGATTTCGTTATTCAAAGAGCTTTTTATTACCTGCAGATCAACAGGTTGAGGTGTCTTCCCAACATGGGAGGAGAAGGGCCCAAACAGAGAAGGAGGTGTTGTCCCTTTCTGAGGAAGTCAATGTAACTGCTCCTTCACCAAGCTCTTGAAGAGGTACCTTTGTGTCAGAAGGCCAACCGGGCCATTCTGCGCTGGCAGTGGTCAACATGCTGTCAATTGCTACCAGGACCTCAGAGGCTTGAGCTCCCAGAAACTGTTGGCCACAAGCATCTTGAAAATCCCACCAGCTTAGCTGCAGATTCTTGGAAAACATTCACAGGAATAGCAGAAATAGGCAACCTCTTCTAAGAAAGTGAAGTTGACACTTGTCAATTCAATCATGTAGTGTTTGCATTTAAAATAAAAACCTTTACCACAATAGCTTTTTCATTTGCAGTGTTTGTTCACAGCATATCTGAAACCACATTGTCAGGTTATTTCTACAAGTATTAGCTAAAAGGTTTCTTTAATGCACAATTAAGGATGTGGTGAAGGGCAATAGCAAAAAGAGGATATTTCAGTTAACCTTTCAGAGAAGGGGAAAAAACTGCTCCCTTTAAACATTGGTCCATCAACAGTTCTCCCACCCTTTTTAATTCTCCCACATCTTCATTCAATGCTTCCCAATCAGATCACGGCTATTCATACTTTTTTTTAATCCTCCAACTGTTTGGTGTCTTCATTGTCAGTTTGTACAGAATACAGCACAATGTGCATGGCATGTTGGAGGGGTTTCCCAGACTTCCAGGGGTTGAGTTTTGCTCAATAAGTTTGGGACCGTTCAAACTATAATTGAATGGTCCCATAACTGTGAATGTACTTGAGCTATTCAGGCGGTAAGGAATTGTGGACTGTGCCACCAACCAGGTGTGCGTGGGCTAGCTCCTGCCCCTAAGCAAAACCCCTTTTATAGTCCTACAATAGGGAGAGGATACTTGTCACAGGATTGATGCTGTCATGAAAGCATCCCACTATTGTACAATTCTCCAGTGCAAAAATGTTACAAACAGTGGCCTGTGTGAGCATCATCAGGATAAGTGAGGCAATAAAAGATGGATCAAAAAACTCTCCAATAATCTCTTGGGAATCCATAAAGGAGAACAGCACACAACCCAGTAATTTGGGTGTCCACAGTCTCCAATGTCTCTTGGAATAATGTTTCCTGTGAATCCTTCATTGTAGCTGGAACACCATGTTCTGCATTCTGTTCTATTACCCTGATGTACTTATGTAAGGTATGATTTGCCTGGATAGCACGCAAAACAATACTTTTCACTGTATCTTGGTACATGTGACAATCAAATTATGCCAATTATGGTTGGCTAATGGGCTTGGTTTCTGATGCACCCAATTAAAATCAGATTGGAGTCCTAATCACATCATTGGACCTCAATTTATATGCACTTTAGTGTATATGGACTGAAGAATCCATGATCTGGCAGTTCTTCATAAGAAAGCTGCTTAAAAAGTGGCCAGCTCAATTAAAGAGGATATGCATAAACAAGAGGTTTTAACAACACCTCCTTCCCCATTCCAATTAAGTGCAAAGGTTCAAGTCTACAGTATTCTATATTTCATTTTATGCGCAATGGTAATGGATGCAGAATAATGGAATACATCACTACAACGATAAGATCTAAAAATCACACAGCACCAGGTTAAAGCCAACAGGTTTAACTGGAAGTGCTAACTTTCAGAGTGCTGCTCCTTCATCAGGTGGTTGTCTGATGAAGGAGCGTCGCTCCGAAAGCAAGTGCTTCCAAATAAACCTGTTGGACTATTACTTGGTGTTGTGTGATTTTTAACTTTGTACAGCCCAGTCCAACACCGGCACCTCCATATCATGATAAGATCTGGTGTACAATTCCCTGTACATTGATCTGGCAGTGTACAATAAACCCCCAGAATAGTGCCCCAATAGCAGTGAGTCTTTCATTGCAACAATGTCAGTTTAATTCCGGTTGAGGAAATCATCCAGTAGGATCTCAAATCTGTCTGTGCAATTAGTCACAGAAGTGACTGAGCCAGTTTGAAACTCAGGTCCTGGGGTGTAAGAAAGATCAGCACATCATCCAGTTTCACTGCTCACTTCCAGTTTCACTGAATAAACTTGCTGTGTGTCGAACCCTGAAAAAAGAATTGCGTGAGTGCATTTTGATGCACAGGTTCACAGTTGTATTTCCTATGTGACAACACTAGCAACACTTAGAGTCATAGAGTCACAGAGATATACAGCACGGAAACAGACCCCTTAGTCCGCCTCGTCCATGCTGAACAGATATCCTAAATTAATTTAGTCCCATTTGCTAGAATTTGACCCATATTCCTCCAAACCCTTCCTATTCAGATACCCATCCAGATGCCTTTTAAATGTTGTAATTGTACCAGATTCCTCTGGCAACCTATTCCATACCCACACTACCCCCTGCATGAGAAAGTTGCACCTTACATTCCTTTTCTTTCTTTCCCCTCTCACCTTTAACCTACCCCCTCTCACCTTAAACCTACCCCCTCTAGTTTTGGAATGCCCCACCTCGTGGAAAAGACCTTGGCTATTTATCCCCTATAGAGGTTTATAAAATCATACCCCTCATGACTTTATAAACCTCTATAAGGTCACCCCTTCAGCCTCTGATGCTCCAAGGAAAACATTCCCAACTTATTCAGCCTCTCCCTATAGCTCAAACCCCACTTCAAAATGTGGGCTCTGCATCATAATATTGATATAAATTGATGTATCTGAAGAAAATGGTCAATGGGATGTTAAACACAAAATGATTTATACTATAATTTGTTCTTGCTTTGTGCAATATTTGCATCTAATGCTCTGATAGTCTTTTAATGTTGAAAAAAATTACAGAGGATTGTGTCAAAGGAGGAATCACCGCACTTTATGAAAAATGTACTAACTAAATCTGATCCAATATTACTGAATATAGAGCATAAAACATTACAGCGCAGTACAGGCCCTTTGGTCCTCGATGTTGTACTGACCTGTGAAACCAATCTGAAGCCCATCTAACCTATGCTTTTCCATTAACATTCATTTGTTTATCAAATGACCACTTAAATGTCTTTAAAGTTGGCGAGTGTACTACAGTTGCAGGTAGGGCATTCCATGCCCTTACTACTCTCTGAGTAAACAAACGACCTCTGACCTCTGTCCTATATCTATCACCCCTCAAAATAGTTCTTTTTTTCAAATCAATCTTCTGTGACCACTGCGGGGTTTTTTTTTTGTTCTTGTCAGGATATATTTACTTCTACTTGGTAATTGTCTGGAATGAAGAGTTAAAGGAAGTAAGTCAGCGTGTCGGTTACTGTCACCATGGATATGAAGGGGAGAAAGTGAGGACTGCAGATGCTGGAGATCAGAGCTGAAAATGTGTTGCTGGAAAAGCGCAGCAGGTCAGGCAGCATCCAGGGAACAGGAGAAGAGCTTATGCACGAAACGTCGATTCTCCTGTTCCTTGGATGCTGCCTGACCTGCTGCACTTTTCCAGCAACACATTTTCAACTATGGATATGAACACAAGTTGCAGCAGACCTTATATAGGCTCTGTATGACATTGTACGTCACAGTGGGGTATAACTTGAGTCTTCACATTAATCCATAAATTAAGTCCAGTGTATGAAAAATCAATTGTCTACTTGTCAGTACAGATTCCCATACAGAAGGAGGTTTGACGTGTCATTTAAAATGACAAAATCTTTTATTCCTCTATGGATATTTGTTCAAATTTGCAGGATCAGTCACTGACCAGTGTGTTTTCAAATGGACAGGATAAAAGTCCAACTTTCTTCCAGACTCTTGAATATCTCACAACATGTCAGCTCTGGTCATTTAAACTTCAGCTACTTCAAGCTGAAATGAGGGCATTTGGCATTTCAGCTCAAATGTCTTCGGATCTCCACATCTACACAACGTAGCGTACCTCACATTTTGTTTCTGTTTGTCGCTTGTTCTCACCGGTTTTGTTTCTGTATCTCACATTGACATACATGGGTTCCTCTGTGGAAAAGAAAAAGATGCCAATCACTCTAGTTGTGGCACATTATTCAGAAACATTGTTTAGCTTCTTCCGGGTAGGTTATGTAAGATTGGTGTTTTTAGTAGTTAAGCAACCTCTGTAAAGGATTATGGCCCACTATGCAGAATACCACCAAGTATGAAAAGTGTGGGATGAGATGAGTGAAATATGTTATATAATACAAAACTTCAGTCCTTTTAGATGGTAGTTGTCATGTATTTGGGAGGTGTTATCTAAGGATCTTTGGTGAATATCTGCAATATTCTGATACAATGTGATCGTTCATTCTTGTGTGATCTTGCATTTTAATAAAAAGCGCACAATTTAAACTAGTGGGGGTGGAATCACATTATAGCCAATACGGGCAAGGAGAATTCATGTTCTACAAGTAACGGGTCTAAATTCTTCAATAACGTTAAAGCCAATTCCCGTCGAAAAAAACCCACGTTATAGCAGAACCAACCATACATCTTGCAGATGTTACAAACAGCAGCTATTGAGGGTTGATGGTAGCTGGAGTGGATGCTTGGGAATGTTATGCCAATCAAGACGGCTGTTTTGTCCTGGATGGTTTTATTTTGTTTTATTTTATATTCATTGGTTGAGGGCATCACTGACTAGGCTAGCATTTATTGCCCATCCCAGAAAAAAGTTAAGAATCAGCCACATTGCTGTGAATCTGGAGTCACATCCAGTCCAGACCAGGTGTAATGCTTCTTGAGTGTTGTTGGAGCTCCCCCCATCCAGGCAAACGGGGAATATTCCAAAACACTCCTGACTTATGCCTTGCAGATGGTTGTCACACTTTGGGGAGTCAGGAGGTGGGTTGCTCACTATAGTGTTCTTGGGCCCTGATCTGTCCTGATACTTAAAGTTTGTTGAATTTCTAGTTAATATCTCCCAGGATGTTGATAGTGTTGGTTTCAGTGATAATAATGTCATCAAATAGATTCTCTCTTATTGAAGATCATCATAACCTAGCATTCACATGGCATAAATTTTACTTGCCTTTTTCATCCCAGGTCTGGGTATTGTCAAGAGTGTGGTGCTGGAAACGCACAGGAGGTCAGGCAGCATCCATGGAGCAGGAGGATTGACATTTCGGGCATAAGCCGATTATTAGGATGCTGCCTGATCTGCTTGTGCTTCTCCAGCACCACACTCTCGACACTGGTCTCCAGCATCTGCAGTCCTCACTACGTGGACTGCTTCATAGCCCATCTAGAGATTTGACAATAAAATTCTAATCTGGCATTCAAGTGCAACATGACAGAATGCTGTGTTGTCCAAGCTGCTTTCTGAATGAAGCTCCAAACTAAAGCCCATCGGGCCTTTCTGGTGGATGTAATAGATCTTATGGTGAAATTTTGAAGAACAGAGGAGTTTCCTCAGTGTTCCGGCTAACGTTTATTATGGATTTGCAGAGTTTTACAGCATGGAAAGAACCCCTTCGGCCCATCACGTCCACACTGGCCATCAAGCACCCAACTACTTGAATCCCATATTCCAGCACTTAGTTGCTAAATGTTTGGAGGGTTCCTGCTTTTACCTCCCTTTTCGGGAGTGAGTTTCAAATACTCCCAACTATCTGGATGAAAGAAAATCTTTAAATTCCCTGTAGACCTCTTTCCCTTTGTCTTAAATCTATGAAGTTAAAATTACACAACACCAGGTTATAGTCCAACAGGTTTAATTGGAATCACTTGCTTTCGGAGCGCCGCTCCTTCATCAGGTGATTGTCACCTACTGAAGGAGTGGCACTCTGAAAGCGAGTGCTTCCAAATAAACCTGTTGGACTATAAACTGGTGTTGTGTAATTTTTAACTTGGTACACCCCAGTAAAACACCAGCACCTCCAGATCATGACTACCTTAAATCTATGGCACCCTTCTACAAATAGAGAAAGTTTCTTCCCATCTATCCAATCCATGCCCCTTATAATTTTGTACGCTTCAATCAGGCCCCTTCTCAGCCTTCATTTCCCTCAATCAAATTGAGAAAATAGATCATTTGACAATAATCATGCTGCTGTTCATGGGAGCTTGCTGTGTTACATGACGGCAGCTGCATTTCCTTACTTTGCAATTATGGCACCATTTCAAAGGTGCTTCATTGGCTGAGTCCTTTGTGGCAATCTGTGGTCATGAAAGGTGTTTTATAAATGCAAGGTTTTCTGTCTTTACATCAAGATTGATAAAATTAAGACAGGTTGGAAATCAGAGACATTAAAATGGTTGAGATCAATGAATGCTGAAAATGTGTTGCTGGAAAAGCGCAGCAGGTCAGGCAGCATCCAAGGAGCAGGGGAATCGACGTTTCGGGCATGAGCCCTTTCTCAGGAATCAAGGGCTTCAGCATTCCTGAAGAACGGCTCATGCCCGAAACGTCGATTCTCCTGCTCCTTGGATGCTGCCTGACCTGTTGCGCTTTTCCAGCAACACATTTTCAGCTCTGATCTCCAGCATCTGCAGTCCTCACTTTCTCCTGAGATCAATGAATGTTGATTTGACTCGCTTAGGTGCTGATGAAGTTCAACCAAAAGATGAGTGTATATAAATATATACATAATATATAGTTGAGTTTTTCACAAGGACTTTAAGAAAAGCTTTTGTAAAAAAACGGAGTCATCATAAAACTAAGGCTTTTGATGGAATGCTTTTTGTGTCTTTACAACATCCTGAGATTCAAATGTATTCATTGTTGTCAGCCAAAGTAGCATCCAATTTGTACAGTTCTACAAACTGCAAAAAGATCAATAGCCTGATAATCTGTTTTCTATGTAAGAAATAATCCTGCCATGGGATTTTTAAACCCACCAGTCACTTTTGTCTCCCCCAACAGTGTAACAATGTATTATCTAATCTGAGATTGCATAATGCTTATTACAGTTGAATTTTCCATTTTATGCCATAAATGCCTCATTTTAAAGTTGAAAATCCAGATCCCACTACCTCTTGGGATGTCCTGCACCATGAGCCCAAAGATCCCTGGGATAGGCATCAGTCTGTTCAGTTCTGTGAAGACCCACAGCAAAAACTTACAACTCTGAGCGGATTAAATTTAGAATTTTTCTGATTCATGCTTAAAAATCAAATCCTTTATGATAGGGAACTTTCTTCTTCCCTGTGACTGCTTCCAGCATTTAAAAATACTCAAGGTGTGATGTGATAAGTGTACTGTACATTTTGATCACAATTAACCTGAATGTGAACCAACTGGCTGGTTGCGCAGTTTAACATTGCTTTTCGTTGCTACTCTGTATTGTTGGGACATGTTTAAAATTGAGCTTACCAAGATCCCTATCTCACTATCCAATTCCTCATTGGCTATTTCATCGGTGTTCACAAAGCGTGTGAGTTGCTTAATTTTCTGTCCTTTATGCAGTATTTTGCACTTGTATTCGATTTTACATACTAATGTTCTCTCTCCATAATTATCTTGTTGAACTCTTTGCAATTTTTGCATTGCCTCTGTCAATTATACTGCTGCTTCCAATTTGGTATCCTCTGAAAATCTGATGACTTTGTAATGCATTTCTGAATCCTTTCATTCATTGCTTTCTAACCTCCCGTCTATTATGTATTCATTCCTAAGAAGTTTTTGAAGCCCCAGAAATAATTTAATGTGCGACATTGTCAAATGTCATTTTGTACGTCAACGTTTTCTATAAAGTATGGCTTTCCATTGTCCATGTCATGTCACATCTCCAAAGTAAATTAGGAGTTTGGTTAAACTCCTCTGAACCATTGCTGGCTAATGTTCCCATGTGATAGCAAGAAATGGCTGAAGGCACTGAATACTGAAAAGGCTATGGATCCTGACAGCATTTGGGGAAATGTACTGAAGACTTGCACTCCAGAACTTGCCATGGCCCTAGCCAAGCTGTTCCAATACAGCCACATCCATATGATAATGTAGAAAATTGCTGCAGTGTTTCCTTTACACAAAAAAAAGAACAAATCCAACCCAGCAAATTATCACTCTTTAGTTTACTCATGATCATCAGTAAAGTGATGCATCAACAGTGGATTGCAGTGTTTCAAGATGATAGCTCACCACCAATTACTCAAGGGCAATTAAAGATGACCAATAAATGCTGTCCCAGTCAGCAATGCCTGAATCTATGAATTAGTAATTTTAACAATTACACTTCCTTGACTTTAAAAATAGGGATATAGAGCGAAAGTAAGGAAGTTATGCTAAACCCTTTGAAAGCACTGATTAGGAATAACCTGCTCAGTGATGCTTAGTTTGGATTTCGCCAGGATCACTCAGCTCGTGACCTCATTATAGCCTTTGTTCAAACATGAACAAAACAGCCGAACTCCAGAGGGGAGGTCAGAGTGCCTCATCATTTGCAATAAATCAGCATTTGAGCAAGAGTGACATCAAGGAGCCCTGGCAAAACTAGAGTCAGTGAGAATCAGGGGGAATTCTTTGCTGGTTAGGGTCATACCTAGCACAAAGGAAGAAGGTTACGGTTGCTGTGGTTATTCATCTCTGCTGGAGTTCCTCAGGATAGAACCAAAGCCCAACCATTTTCAACTACTTCATCCATGACCTTCCCACCATCATAAGGTCAGAAGTGGGAATGTTCAATGATGGTCGTACAAAACCATTCACAACTCCTCAGATATTGCAGATAAGTAGTCCATGACAAAAAGTAACAAGACTTGTACAATATCCAGGTTTGAGCTGACAGATGGCAAGTAACATCCGTGCCATACAAGTGCTAGACAATGATAATCTCCAACAAGAGAAAATCTGTCACCTCTTATCATTTAACAACATCTCCACTACTGAATTTCCCCACTTTCAACAGCCTGATGGTTACTGTTGACTCGAAATTGAACTGAACTAGCATAGAAATACTGTGGCTGCAAAAACAGTCAGAGTGTAGGAGTCCTGCAGTATGTAACTCACCTCCTGACTCCACAAAGCCTGTCCACCACCTAGAAAGTATAAGTCTGGAGTTTGATTGAATACTCCCTTTTGCCTAGGTGAATATAGCTCCGATAACACTCAAAAAGCTTGGCACCATACTGGACAGTACAGCTTGATTGCTTGTCATCGCATCCATGAACATTCACTCCCTCCACCACCAGTGCTCAGCATTAGTCGTGTATACTATCTATAAAATTAATCATTGGATAGCACCTTCCAAAACTGAGATCCATACCATCCGGAGATCAAGGACAGCAGATATCTGTGAACATCACAGCCACAGGTTCCCCTCCAAGCCAGTCATCTTCCTGACTTGGAAGTATGTTGCCTTCCTTCAGTATCATTGGGTCAATATCAGAGCACTTCCTGCCTAACAGCATTGTGGAACTACCTACACCAAATAGATTGCAGTTTTTCAAGAAGGTACCTAGCTCACCACCAACTTCAAGGACAATTAGAGATGGCCACTAAATACTGCCCCAGCCAGCAATACCCATGAATTAGGCATTATTAAAAATTATTGTAGAGCTACTCCTTGACTTAAACATAGTGACATAGAGTGAAAGTAAGGAAGTTATGCTAAACCCTTATATAGCACTGGTTAACTCCTAACTGGTTAGGTGTATTGTGGCCTATTATGGATAACATACTTGTGGAAGAATGTCAACACACAATAGGGGAAACTTGATAACGTGGATGAACAATTTCACTTGCTTGTTGGTACCAGAAAATCGGGCTAAGACTCCATCAAGCCGTAAAGACGAGCAACAAGCTGTTCTCAGTATCCTGAAAGGTTTTGATACCGTAAACAAAGAGAAACTGTTTTCGGTAGCAGAAAGTTCAGTAACCAGAGGGCATGGATTTAAGGTGATTAGCAAGTGGAAACAATGTGATAAACCCTACATGGGGAATCATTAATTAATCTCCTTGTAGAGCTCGTTGAACATACGTTCCCTTGGATCCCTGCTAGAGCTCATTACCTGAACCCTTCCTAAAGCAGACTCTGGGATGACAACCAGACTGGTTATGACCACATTATGCATATATGTTACCATCTGCTTCCAGCTCAAACCAGTATCCATCCCAAGCTGGGACTAGACTATGTATATAATGAGTAGTGGATCTATTTGGTGTTCAACAATAAATGATATTACTTCCCATTTGGCCTTCATGAGTCATTACAGATAAACAAACTCATTTATGTATTGTTATGATTTAGAATACACTATCTGAAAGGGCAGTAGAAGCGGATACTATGGTTTTTAAAGAAAGGTATGATGGTAAAATCAGTTGTCAACAGCTAGTGTTGGATGAGTGCAGAATATAATAAACCTGATGATGGGAATTAAAAGGGGCACACTGAAAGTCTTCCAACAGAAAGCATGGGAAGAAAGGAAGTGTGGTCAACTGCATTAAGGGACACCAGGGTCATGAGTGCGAGGAGAGATGCCATTTCAGCAAAATATAATCAAATGAAAAATACAAACTGCAACGGTCTGCAAGTATCAAGGGATCAGAGGATGCTGAAGAGTAGGATGAGTTCTTCTTGAGTGATATACTCAGCACAGACACAAAAAATGTATTCTGGTTTGCTGAGATCATGGTTAATGGAAAGGTAACTGAGTTTATTTTGATTATTGAAGTTGCAGTGTTTATTCTTTCAGATTCCAATTGTGGCAGACGTTTAAATAGCATTGAGGTTAACGCTTGAAGAGAGATCTTTGAAGAACTATAACAAAACAATGGAAGAATACAATTATCTGAATAGTTTTATAGAGCTGGCATAGATCGGATGGTGTGAAAGGTCTTCAGTGTGCTATCTTTTCATGATTCCTAAATACACTCCTTTGAGTGATACAATTATTTTTCACATCGAATATTTTTAATTGCTTGAATCTAGCTCCTCACCCTTTTTGAATATGGATATCATTTTAGTTTATTTCATAGACTAGTATCTTCCCACTTTCTAGTGACCACCCTATTAATAATTGTCAGAACCTCAAAAATCTTGTCCCTACTTACTTTCAGAATCCTGGAATTAATATGATCTACTCCAGGTGGTGTCTTGGCTTTGAGCATTTTCTACTACATTTGTATCAATGTCACTGATTTACTCATGTTTGCTCAACACAGCCAATGACCCTTCTTACCTTTTTTAATTAATTTTCTGGCCAAAAAGGAAGTGGTGACTGACACAATCAATATGATAGACAATATGCAACCAATCAGGATCCATGTTGAACCTGCCAAATAAATAAAGTTATTAGATCACCTTTTAGATCATTATTTATCAAGAGAATTATTGAATATCCCATTGAAAAACACACAACCATAAAAAAATTATAATGTACCCAGTTTAATCAAAAAGGCTGAATCATGAATTCAGGACAAGCTGAAGAGTATGCACAAGCTGCACATGGTATTACAATGGCATGGGATCGGTTGGATGGATTAAACAGTCTTTAACTGTCCATCATGTACGTATGGTATCTTTCTAATTTCATGTGGTCTTCATGAATCATCAGATCAGTGCTTGAGATACAGTTCCACAGGCAAAACTATTTTCTTGGATGTCACCTGTTACCATTCAAAATGAGCCCCAATAGCAAAACATTAAATCACATCAGCCTGTGAGTTATTTGTATCTAACAATTCATCCCATCTTTATGGAGTCTATGATGCAAGGATATATTTGTGCACACCTATATATGTACACTATGAATGGCCAGAACTAGTTGTTACCATATTGTGGATATCCGTTACCACCTGTCCCCAGCTTGAACTGTTGTTTGTTCACATTACACAATCAAACATATCCTCCATGATCCGAAATGCAAAACAGAATTATAAAACATTATCAATTAACTATGTTTTTGCCTTTACAGTGGCTGAATTGAATATTGGTCATTTATGCATGGCAGGTTTAATGTTTAAGAAGTGCAAAAGCAATACTGTTGAAGCTGAAGTTCAAGTTGGCAAAAGTTGTTTCCGTTCCATAGTACAAAAGCAAACTGTGCCCTTCTTTTTTTTTTACATATTTGCTTGTATCATATTCCATTCCTCGTAAATGTTTTACCAATTTCCCCACACCATTGGACTTCTGAAATCTTCTTCAAACACAAAGAAAAGAGTACACGTGCATATCCTTTTGACAGAACCTCTGGGCCTGCATGGCTGAAACATTAACCAGGTGACTTATCTTGACACAGCCTCTGTCTTGGACTTATATATCATTCCTTCCCTGTCCCATATCACTGTGCTTCAAGTCAGAAGAGAAGCCTCAAAAATCACCTCTGAAGAAAATACTGTTCATTTTTTAAGTTCTAAGTTGTGGAAGAAGTTTAATTAGTACCCAATTAGAAATAGCAAAATTATTTTCAGTACAACATATCATATTGTTTAGCTGATTTCTTGATACAATCCTGTTTGTCAAAACACCCAGCTGTTCGGTTGGCACTAAATTCTAAAGCAAACAGCAATTAGACAGTGAATAATTCTGTTCTTGTTGGATAAAGGAGCATCTGAGGAATATTATCAGAATATGAAACTGTAAGCAAGTATGGCCAATAGTGAGTTTTGAGAAGATTTGTAGCTCAGGTTGAGTTTTGTATGTAGGTTTGCTCACTGAGCTGGAAGGTTCATTTTTAGATGTTTCATTACCCTACTCACCACCCCATGAGAAAAGGAACAGGAATTGACTTCACCACAGGAAATAACATCACCCCAGGAAATGACATCACCAACCCAAAAAAACCCAAACATATAAATAGAAAGCAGGAATTTTCAGCAGTGCTTCGCCAGAGGCCCATTGAAGGTGTTACCCAGTAGGGTAACGAAACATCTGGAAATGAACCTTCCAGCTCAGCGAGCAAAACTATATCCAAAAGTATAGCCAATGAAAGTGGTTCGGTCAAGTACAATATCTCAAATCCTAGGGCTATCACGGAATCTTGCATTGTAACAATCTCGTTTTGCACATAAGACCATAGGAGCAGAAATTAAGCCATTCAGCCCATCGAGTCTGGTCTGCCATTCAATCATGGCTAATAGGCTTTTCAACGCTATTTTCCTGCTTTCTCCCCAGAACCTTTGATTCCCTTGGCAATCATGAACTTATCTATCCCCTTATCTCCATTCAAAAGGGTCTTCCCTTTATTCTAAGGCCATGCCCTCGGGTCCTCATCTCTCCTGCCAATGGAAACATCTTCCCAATGTCCACTCTGTTCAGGCCGCTCAGTATTCTGTAAGTTTCAATCAAATCCCCCCCTCATCCTTCTAAACTACATCAAGAATAGTCTCAGAGTCCTCAAATGTTCCTCGTATGTTATGCATGAAAACAGTTGGTAGTATTGTTTACATCACAGTGTAAAAGTGGCAACATCAGCTTTGTAGCGCTCTGAGAAAGATGGTGGGGTTCTCAGTAGGGTTAGGAGGTTCTCAGTGAAAGAGGACTTCCAAACTTCCATGGTAAGTGCGCATGAAAGGCCCACAGAGCCCTGGGAGCTGCCAGTCAGATCCTTGACCTGTGTTCACCTATCCCCACCTCACCACCCTGCACCCCACCCAAAACACTCCCCAGACCCCACCCTCTTTACTTGCAGCTGCCCTTACACCCAGACCTGAAGAAGGGTTACACCTGAAACATTGACTTCTCCACCTCCTGATGCTGCCTGGCTTGCTGTGTTCTTCCAGCCTCCTGATGCTGCCTGGCTTGCTGTGTTCCTCCAGCCTCCTGATGCTGCCTGGCTTGCTGTGTTCCCCCAGCCTCCTGATGCTGCCTGGCTTGCTGTGTTCCTCCAGCCTCCTGATGCTGCCTGGCTTGCTGTGTTCTTCCAGCCTCCTGATGCTGCCTGGCTTGCTGTGTTCTTCCAGCCTCCAGATGCTGCCTGGCTTGCTGTGTTCTCCCAGCCTCCTGATGCTGCCTGGCTTGCTGTGTTCCTCCAGCTTCCTGATGCTGCCTGGCTTGCTGTGTTCCCCCAGGCTCCTGCTGGTCTACCAAAGAGATAGCATAGGCACTAGTGATGATCTTTCAGGAATCACTAGAATGATGGAAGGTCTCAGAGGACTGGAAAATCACTAATGTGACACCCCCTTTTAAAAAGGAAGTAAGGCAAAAGATGGAAAATTACAGACTGATTTTTAGCCTAACCTCAGTCATGGGTAAGATCCTGGAATCATTGTGAAGGATGAGATCTCTGAATACTTGGAAGTGTACAGTAATAGAGGGCAAAGTCAGCATGGTTTCATCAAGGGCAGGTCATGCCTGACAAATCTGCTAGAGTTCTTTGAGGAAGTAACGACCAGGTTAGACCAGGGAGAGCCAAAGGATGTTATCTACCTGGACATCAAGAAGGCCTTTGACAAGGTGACGCATGGGAGGCTACAGATTAAGATAAGGGCCGATGGTGTCAGAGGCAAGGTGCTAGCATGGATAGAAGCTTGGCTGTCTGGCAGAAAGCAGAGAATGGGGATAAAAGTGTCTTTCTCAGGATGGCAGCCACAAGTGATGTTCCACAGTGTTCAGTGCTGGGACCACAACCTTTCACTGTATACATTAACGATCTAGATGAAGTAACTGTGGATATTCTGGCTAAGTTCGCAGACAATACAAAGATAGGTAGTGGGACATGTAGCACTGAGGAGTCAGGGAGGCTGCAGAAAGATTTATACAGATTAGAAGAGTGGGCAAAGAAGTGGCAGATAGAGTATAATGTGGGAAAGTGTGAGGTCATGCACTTGGGTGGGAAGAATAAAGACGTGGACTATTTTCAAAATGGGGAGCAAATCCAGAAGTCTGAAGGGCAAAGAGACTTGAAAGTTCGAGTCCAGGATTCTCTCAAGGTAAACTTGCAAGTTGAGTCAGTATTTAGGAAGGCAAATGCAATGTTGGCATTTGTTTTGAGAGGACTTGAATGTAAAAGCAGGGATGTACTTCTGAGGCTCTATAAAGCTCTGGTCAGACCACATTTGGAATATTTCATGTAGTTTTGTGCCCCAAAGCTCAGGAAGGATGTATTGGCCCTGGAACATGTTCAGAGGAGGTTCACGAGAATGGTCTCAGGAATGAACAGCTTAACATATGAGGAATGTTTGATGACTCTGGGTTTGTACTCGATGGAGTTTAGGAGGCTGAGAGGGATCTAATACAGAATACTGAATGGCTGAGACAGAGTGGATGTTGGGAAGATGTTTCCGTTGGTAGGAGAGACTGGGACCAGAGGGCACAGCCTTAGAGTAAAGGAAAGACCTTTTAGAATGGAGAAAAGGAGAAACTTCTTCAGCCAGAGAGTGGGGAATCTATGGAATTCACTACCACAGAAAACTATGGAGGCCAGGTCATTGAGTATATTTAAGATTGACATAGATAGGTTCTTGAGTTTCAAAGGGTTCAAGGGTTATGGGGAGAAAGTGGGAGAATGGGGTTGAGAAACTCACCAGACATGATTGAATGTCTGAGCAGACTTAGTGGGCTGAATGGCCTAATTTCTGCTCCTATGTCTTATGGTCTTATGGTCTTATGGCCTAATGGAAAGGGCAGCTGCAGCTTGTTTTGTCTTCTGTTTCTGCATTAGCAAGCAGTTTTGTCTTCTGTCTTTCTATGTTGGTTGTTTGTTACACTGTGTAAGAGACAGAATTTCATTCCAAGTGGGTGGAACTTCATCCAGGACCAGGATTGCGAACGGTGCCAAGAGCAAACCTACGCCCCCAGACCAGCCATCGATCAATGGCTCCCCAAGAGGCAGAAGTACGTGACACTTGTTGCTTTTTCTCCATTATTTTCCATTTATTTCTCTTATTGTTATCATTATCATTCGTTATTATTACTTAATAGACACACATATTTAAGCAAATCGCTGTTGTTGAGCCTTGTCTAGATTTAACTGAATCCGAAATAAACTACTTGGATACATCCTGTGATCCAAGACACTGCTGAAGCTAATTTTACACCAAAATACATCAAATTCTGGATCTGTCACCAGCACACAAGGCAGAGCAAGAGCAAGATAAATGAAGAAGATCATTGTGCTACATCTTTGCAATTGTAAACAGGAAGTTGCCACATACCAGTTGTATTGTCATTGGAAGACACTGCCATTTCATTGTTGACAACTGGAATAATAAACACATATTATTTAATTTGTTATAATAGTGAAACTTCAAGTACTCAAACTTGATTGTTAGCTAAATTAACATACTTTTTCACTCGTGAAGCTCTTCGAGAATAAACAGCTAATTAAGTGAGAATAAAGAGCATATATGACAGGTTCCCAAGAGTGTATATTCAATTTATGTTTTTTTTCATGAAAATGAGAGCAGGCTGGTGATCTTTCAAGAGTTTAATAGTCTATAATATAAATCAGGGTCAATGTGGTCTGCTGGACTGAATTCAAATGACTAAACATGTAGGAGAGGAATTTTTCAGTTATTTTGACCCCTGATTGCCTCAGGAATTGTATCCATTTTTTCACGTGGAGATTTTTTTGATTGACAGAGAGCACCCATATCTTACTTAAGGGAGAACCATAGCTCTATGGGGCAAGCTAGAATGGCCATTAAGTCGTTTCCTATCATAATCATATCTATTCATCTAAAAGCCAAAACACAAATCATTTACAAAGAATACATACCTTGGACCTGCAGGTGAGTGCCATTCCCAGACATTCTATATACTGGGGGAGGAATCTCAATTAATACCTCACAAACGTACACCCCAGTGTCATTCCGGTTTATGGGGAAAATAGACAGAGTGCTAACTGTATCATTGAGAAAGTGTTTCATCCTTTTGGTGTAATCCAGGTAAGGTTTGGTTATGTTCCCTTTGGATGACAGAACTAGAATCCTTTGCTCTGATAAAACTTTGCTCCATTCTATGCGCCGTTCCAAGCTGGAGCTATTAATCCAACAAGTCATTGTTGCTGTGCCTCCTTCCATTGCAGAAAGGTACGGCGGAGATTGTGTAACCATAAGAATCACACTGTTCCCAACTGTAAGGAAAAGAAAATGGACAAGGATTGAAATGTTCACTCTTTGTATGAAGGATCTTCTGGAAATCAACCCCTATTGTTTTCAGTTATTCATGCAACTGTATCTAGTCAGCCATCTAAAATGTTTCTAACAGACGAATGATTAAATAAAATATTTTATGTGCTATTGATTACAGAAGGCATATTTGCCTGGACAGCTTGATGCTCACTTGCAAATTCTATTATCAGAACATCAACCTGAACAATAAAAACAAACAATGTGGCTTCTTTTCAAAAATTCATCCAAATGATTGGATCATTAGGAATGGACCATTCTCTTTTTACTGAATTGTAATGGAGATGAACCACATGAATGGGCTCTTAAGATTCTCTATTCTTAGAAAATCATACCCCCATTAGTAAAGTGAACAGACTGGAATAAAGTCCCAGTGCTATTCCAGCCAATCTCTTCTGTATTCTCTTTGAGGCCCTAAAACATGCTTTGAAAGTCTCCAACTCTATTTCGATGCTGGAAGCTTCAGACAATTCTGTTGTTATTACATAAATTTTACACTGGAAAAGTAAGACAGAAAAATTATTGTCTAACTCCCGGGCAAATCTCCAATTATTCACCATGACCTTACCATCTGACTATCGCACATGATTTGTTTGGATTTGGTTTGATTTGATTATTTTCAGGTGTACCAAGATACAGTGAAATGTATTGTTTTGCATGTTATCCAGATAAATCATACCATACATAAGTACATCAGGGTAATAGAACAGAATGTAGAATATGGATTTAGAGCTACAGAGAAGGTAAAGACATAGATGAGCCTTCTGTTCCTTAAATTATTTTGTATTCAGAATTCCACAATTCTTTAATCCAATGGGTTTGAGTTTTGTTTCTAAATCTGTGGAAGGTCACAAGCAGGGTGTTTAAATTGAACATTTACCTGCACTTGAGCAAGTTTTAGATGAGAACATGATGAGGGCTGTTTGTGGTGCACTCCATATGAAGGACACTTGTGGCACAGGGTAACATCCCTACCTCAGAGCCAGGAGTTCCAGATTCAAGCCTTGCCTGCCACAGAGGCATGCAATAACACCTCTGAACAGGTTGATGCAAAAATAACTTGGCCCCCTTGTGGTACAGTGATAGTGTCCCTAGCCCTGGGCTGGGTTCAAGTCCCAACTGCTCAAAAGGTGTGCAATGCCATCGTGTTGATGAAAAATACTCTTCTTTGAAAACAATGTTGCACTATTTTTCATTGTGTATTCAGTGATAGTACCACTTAGAATCATAGAGTTATGGAGATGTACAACACGGAACAAACCCTTCGGTCCAACTCGTCCATGCCGACCAGATATCCTAAATCTACTCTCGTCCCATTTGCCAGCACTTGGCCCATATCCCTCTAAACCCTTCCTATTCATATACTCATCCAGATGACTCTTAAATGCTGTAATTGTATCAGCCTCCACCATTTCCTCTGGCAGCTCATTCTGTACATGCACCACCCTCTGGGTGAAAAAGTTGCCCCTTAGTTCTCTTTTATATCTTTGCCCTCTCACCTATACCTATGCTGTTAGTTCTGGAGTCCCCGACCCCAGGGAAAAGACCTTGTCTATTTACCCTGTTCCTGCCCCTCATGATTTTATAAACCTCTGTAAGGTCACCCCTCAGCCTCTGACGCTCCAGGGAAAACAGCCCCAGTCTATTCAGCCTCTCCCTATAGCTCAAATCCTCCAACCCTGGCAACATCCTTGTAGATCTTTTCTGAACCCTTTCAAGTTTAACAACATTTCAAGCAGGATCTGGCCTAATTTCTTTTTGACACACCAAATGCAGGAAGATTGTTTTCCAAGCAACATCTTCATCATGAAACACTCAATTAGAGATCGAATAAATTCCTTGAGAAGGACATGTACTCATCACCTCGTTTATAATTGAGTACATAATCAGACTGTCATGCTACTACTGAAGTGAAGATAGATTGACAGAAGTACACCTCTTGAATGAGACAGTAAATCAAGACTCCATCAATAATGAATATAAAAGTGTCCATTACATCAATCTATGAACAGCAATGGAGTTTTTCAAGTGTCTCCGCCAGCATTTATCCATCAACTAACACTATCCAAACTGAATCAACCAGTTCAGCTATCTCATCGCTGTTTATGGGATCTTTCTGTATATGGATTGGTGGCTGTGTTCACTTAGGCAACAAGTGATTACACTTCAATGTAATTAAAGTAATGTGAAGTTCTTTGGAATATCCCCAGAAAATGTGCATTTTACGGGTGCAACTCTCTTTCTTCGTTTCAGCTTTGCTTTCTCTATAATCGAAATTTGTGGAGCTGTCATAGAATCATAGTCGTATGGTCATACAGCATGGAAATAGATCCTTCAGTCTAACCAGTCCATGTCAAACATAATCCCAAACTAAAGTGGTTCCACCTGCCTGCTCCAGACCCATATCCCTCCAAACCTTTCCTATTCATGTACCTATCCAAATGTCTCTTAACCATTGTAATTGTACCCACATCCATCACTTCATCAAGGAGTTCATTCCACATGTGAACCACCCAGTGGGTAAAAAATTTACCCCTCATGTCTTTATTAACTCTCACCTTAAAAATGTGCCCCTAGTCTTGAAATCCCCAATACTAGGAAAAGACAACTACCATCAACTCTATATATATCTCTCGTTAAAAAAATAAACTTCTAGCAGGTTGCCTTCTATGCTGCCAGCCTATCCAGCCTTTCTTTATAACTCAAATCATCCATACCCGGCAACATCATGGTAAATCACTTCTGAACCTCTCCAGCTTAATAATATCCTTCCAATAACTGGGTGACGAGAACTGGACACAGTATTCCAATGTCTCTGTCCTGCAAGACCTTTGGGTTTTTCAATTGAAAGAAAAGGAAATGCACTGTACTGCATTTTAATTTTCCAGTTGGCCTTATGGTTGTTACAGAATGACATGATATAATCTGTTTAGTGCCAAAGTCTGGGTAAATTTTGGAGCTATTACTGTGTTGACATGACTCAAGCAATGTTTTGATCCATTGGCAGCCAGTTTAGTTTTATTCAGAAATTTTAAATATAAGTTCCTTAAAACAGTGTTTTATTATTTGTTTTAAATACTTTTCAGTTGCAATCCCAAAGTATTATGGAAAATTGTTAATATTTGGGTATGTTTCATAATAACTAAATCATAAATCTGGCTATCACTCCTCCAAAAGACTGCTTCCAAGATTCGCAGCAGTGTTATTCCATCTCAGCTCATCACTTCTCTCTCATACTGACCTACATAGAAAGTAAGAGCAGCAGTAGGCCATTCAGCCCTTCAAACCTGCGCCACCATTCAACATGGTCACAGTTGATCATCTATCTCAATGCCATATTCCTGATTTCTCCCCATATCTCCTGGTAGCCTTTAACATCTAAAAATGTAACAATCTTTTTTGAATATATCCAAAGACTTAGTCTCCACAATCTTCTGTGGTAGAAAATTCCACAGGCTTACTACCTCTTGAATGGTGAAGAAAAGCAAAATGACTCCACAGCACGGTGGCTCAGTGGTTAGCACTGCAGCCTCACAGCACCAGGGTCCCAGGTTCGATTCCAGCCTGGGGTGACTGTCTGTGTGGAGTTTGCACGTTCTCCCTGTGTCTGTGTGGGTACCCTTCGGGTGCTCTGGTTTTCTCACACAGTCCAAAGTTGTGCAGGTCAGGGGAATTGGCCCTGCTAAATTGCCCATAGTGTTAGGTACATTAGTCAGAGTAAAATGGGTCTGGATGGGTTACTCTTCAGAGGGTTGGTGTGAACTGGTTGGGCCGAAGGGCCTGTTTCACACTATAGGGAATCTAATCTAATCTCAAAGAACATAGACATATATGCCGCCTCATAGTCATCCATTATACCAATGTAATTTGAAACTGATTGCTCTCAAACAATTAACTGCATCTTGCATCCAATCTAAAAAGAGGATGGTAGCAGCAAGTCTACACTATGGTGACCAGGGTCTATCTAGCTCATACAAAATGGTTTCAGTGATGCTTAAGATTAAGGTTAACCCTACCCTAACAGTCAGTGCACCTTCACCCTCCCCTCGCAGCCCTATTTCAAATTGTTAACAATTACTGGAAACCCAGATAGCTAGCATTAAAACTGGAGCAATACTTAAAAAAAAAGTCTGAGACATGAAGACCTGCTTAAAATGTTTAAGTGGGGGGGGGGGGGGGGGGGTGGCACATTGTGGGAGGGGCTAATGCCTACATTCCCAATGCCTGCACTCCCACCCACCCCAAAATCCAGAAATTGGGGTTTCTGATTTGAAGCTTTTAAGGTTTTACTTCTGATCTAATCCAAATGTACCCATTTTTAAAAATTTAAAATTTCCCATTAACAGCTATAAATAGAACCTATGTTTTCCTATCTAGCTATTGACCAATAAACCACTCTTTGGGCTTCCAATAAGCATTCATACTCCTCTCCTCTCCACCCCAACCAAGAGAAAGCTGCTGTTAACTGGTTTTCAAAGTCAGAGAGGTGCCCTTACGATCAGACTTTCTTCAAAATGGCAACCAGAAACGTTCCCTCGCCACAAACAGGACATATTACTAATTAGGTGTAGGAAGGGGAAATCTCCTCAACGGCAAAACCTAACTTTACTAGTCATTTGTTTAATAACCTGTTTGTGAGACCTTCCTCTATATAAGTTGGCTGCCGGAACAACAGCAGCCCATTGACTAAACTGTTTCTTTGCTGTACATCTCTTTGACTCTATGACTCTAAAACTATAGGATGCCCTAAAGATGTGAGAAGGTACCAAGAAATATAACATATATAAGCAGATAAATGTTTAAAGCATTAATATGTCAGCTGTTTTAGCAGGTGGAGTTTACAGTTAGCTACCCACCTGAAAACAAAGGACAATTAAGCACAACACAAAATCACAAGTGTTTGTACACTTTTATCATGAACGATATTTTGGAAGAGTGAAAATGATAACCTGGGAAAATATAATGTTACTCAGTATGTCACAGTCAACCCTGAATTCCATTAGGGTCAGATAAGTCAAGACTGGACAGACTGGACATTGAGTGCAGCTCTTAGCAATGTCAAGTCCTGACCCGGAAGGGTATTCCACTGGGACAGATACACTTACATTATCTGGTGACCAGCAGACCATACATCGCAGCAGTGAACATATTGGTGCCCATTAGAGTTTTCTAAGATGTGAAAACAACTTCAGTGTCAGTGCATTTTCATAGAAAGGGCTAAAATTTGAGGAGATTTTCTGGTTTCTAGCCGAATCAGGCCTTAATTTTGATAAACAGCGATCTGTTGACTTATGGTCTAAAACGGAGCAGACAACGCCCATCTACTCTACACATGCAGCTTGTTCTGGGGAATCTTAGCTAGATCAGGTCTTGGGTATTATTGTTGATACCTGAATCGTCTCCTTCCAAGGTTACAATTGGATTTTTAAATTTATTTCCACATGTATTTGTTACAAATACAGTGAAAAGTGTTGTGTAATGTCACCTCACACCAGTGCCATCTTAAATAAGCCAATACGTAGAATATAAAGGTAGAAAATAAAGTTATAAGTTCAACATTATAATCCTTCTTGTAAGTGCTTAGCCATAGGCCTAGATCCAGGTACATCAGCCGATGCTGAGACTAACACCAGCACAAAGCAGTTGGCCAGCCTCGAGGCCCGTCACTGCACTGCACTGCTGGAACCCTGCCAGCATTCTTCAGCACCATCTTGCCTCCACCGACAATGCCACCGCCATGAGACTGCACTGGGATGATCTCGGAAATGCAGCCACCGGTGAGGCTGACAGGTCCCGCACCAAACACTGGGAAGACTGAAGGTGACTCTTAAAGTCGGTGGAGTTGTGGACAGTGCGGAAGGATGGTGCAGGTTACAGTAGGGCATAGATAAGCTGCAGAGCTGAGAGGTGGCAAATGGAGTTTAGTGTGGATAAGTGTGAGGTGATTCACTTTGGAAGGAATAACAGGAATACAGAGTTACTGGGTTAGTGGTAAGATTCTTAGTAGTGTGGATGAGCAGAGAGATCTCTGTGTCCATGTGCAATTATCCCTGAAAGTTGCCACCCAGGTTGGTAGGATTGTTAAGAAGGCATATGATGTATTAGCTTTTATTGGTAGAGGGACTGAGTTTCAGAACCATGAGGTCATTTTGCACTGTACAAAACTCTGGTGCAGCTACACTTGGAGTATTGCATACAGTAGTAGTCGCCACATTATAGGAAAGATGTGGAAGCATTGGAAAAGGTGCAGGTGAGATTTACCAGGATGTTGCCTGGTATGGAGGGAAGGTCTTATGAGGAAAAGCTGAGGGACATGAGGCTGTTTTCTTTAGAGAGAAGAAGATTGAGAGGTGACTTAATAGAGGTATACAAGATGATCAGAGGACTAGATAGGGTGGATAGCCTTTTTCCTTGGATGGTGATGGCTAGCATGAGGGGACACAGCTTTAAATTGAGTGGTGATAAAAATTTGACAGGACAGATGTCAAAGGTAGGTTCTTTACTCAGAGAGTAGTAAGGACGTGGAATGCTCTGCCTGCAACAGTAGTGGACTTGCCAATATTAAGGACATTAAATTGTTATTGAATAAACATATGGATGATAATGCAATAGTGACGGTTAGATGGGCTTCAGATTGGTTTCACAGGTTGGCGCAACATCGAGGGGCGAAGGGCCTGTAATGCTCTGTAATGTTCTGTGTTTTCTATGAAATATAATAGTATCAAATCTCTTAATTCTGAGGCGAGGTCTTGTTACTCTCAATTTTCTTTGTGTCTTGTTTCTCAATTGACACTCAGAAACAAGGTCAACCGTCTCCAATCAAATTCTCACTGGGATATGTAGTGAGGTGGCTATGTGCAGGTTACCAGAATGTGCACAGTTTCTTTACTATAGTATAAAAACAACCCTGTGGTCTTCATTGCAAAGTAAATGAAACCTATCATTACTCTCTCTCCAGTTAATGAAGATGCTCAAACTCCCCGAGAATAGGGGATTTTAGCTGATGCTCACCCAGATCAAACATTTCACTTGCTTTCCACCCACTCACCTGTTGCTTTCATTAGAAAAGACATTGTAGTTGCAGTACTTCTACTACTTTTTGACAGAAACAATCTATAATTCAGTAAAATAAGAACAATACCAACAAAATATCAGCACAGAGAGTGAACGGTGGCTGGAAACAGCTTTTTCTGACTCCATATTAAAGCAAGTTAAAAGAAAATTGTCTCTTTTCATTCTGGCAGTATCCTCAGATGCATTCTTTAATGAATCATATTTTAGCTGGCTGCCTGATAATACATGCCATTGCAAAGAAAATACAAAATAAGTTTGAAAAGGTTACATTGTAGCTGCTGACCTTCATACGATGTTCTGACCAACATAGTGTGTGAGGCACATGCAAGTGGAACAAGCCTGGTCATATGGTAATAAATGGTAATATAGTAATAAATCTGTCCTCACTCTATATTTGCATGAATATTAGACTGGGCACCAGTGATTTTCTAGGCAGCTGTTTGTGCGGAAACAACCATGTAAGTTCCCCACATTATTTGAGAATAAAGTGTAACATTACAGTACGCTATTAATTCCCATGGTTCAGTCTGCAGCCTGTGAGTCAGAAGGTTGTGTGTTTAAGTCCACTCCTCTTCCAGCTGTAAAGAAGTGACAGCCTCCCATTGAAGGATCAGAGTGTTTCCTATGCTCCATATGTAAAACCAATTTAAAATCAGAGAGAAAAGCAATGTAATTTCCTGCAGGGTGCACCCTCACACTGCTTCCTCATGTAGATGGTAAATCAAATTGAGGGTGTAACCCAGTGTACAAACTAATGGGGTCCACTCAACCATTTGGAAGTTTTGTAGACCTTCTTGATTTAACAGCCAGAGCACAGATTTTCTCCTTCAGATCTCTTGTGGTGCAATGGTAGTGTCTCTACCTCTGAGCCAGTAGGCCTGGGTTCAAGCCACACCTGCTCCACAGGTATATCACAATGTGATAGGTTAATTAAAAAATCTACAGGCTTTCTCTTATGTCTCCCTCGCATTTGAGGCTTTATTTCTAACAGCCCATAATATAAATGCAATATTTAAAAGGCATCCGGTATATAGATAGGAAGGGTTTGGAGGGATATGGGCCAGATGCTGGCAGGTAAAACTACATTGAGTTGGGATATCTGATCGGCATGGATGAGCTGGGCCAGGGGTTCTGTTTCTGTGCTGTACATCTCTATGACTCTGTAACATTTGAAATTTAAAATCCGGGTCCTCAAAAATAAGCAGTTAACCACACACACACACACACACATTTGTACATCACTATTTTTCCTTCACCATTATTAGCAATTATTTACCTTTGGCTCTGAGCACCCTTACAATCTATTCAAATGTTAATCTGCAGAATAATAAACACAATTTTCAACTCTTTCACTTCTGAAGTAGAGTCATCTCAGACTTTAAACATCAACTCTGTTTCTATCTCCACAGATGTGACCAGCCCTGCCAAGTTTTGCGAGCATTTTCAGGTTTTATTTCAGATTTCTCGCATTTGCAGTATTTTGCTTTTCTATAAGGCCCGATTCATGAATGATCCTTGCACACCCACACATGTCAGACAGCTAGAGTTAAACAATTTCCTGCAATCCTTAACCAATGAGCCACCTCTGAGTGTCTGTGCAGCACTCGTAGCTTTCTAGCCACACATGCTAATGACGCCCAACCACCAAGAACAATTCAGATTGATTCAGTCAGTTAGCTAATACCACCACCCAATTACCAAACCAGATTCTTAAATTTCAATTAGAAAAGAGATTAGATTTGTTATTAGCCTTGCATGAAGATTCTTTTTTGGTTTCAACCTTATCAAATCATCACCATCGTGAAGTTTATGTGCCGTGCATTTTTCTTTCAAATATATTGCATTTTATTTATGTCTGCATTAAATTTCATCTGCTATTGTTCTGCTCACTCATGTGTGAGATTAGGTTTTCTTTCTATAATTATAGCATTGTTAGAGCTGTGTTGTCTTAAATTGAAGTATATCTATTCACATTGCATTCTGTACACATTAGAAGTTGCAAAGTATGATAGATAGGTTTAGTTGTGTATGAGCTAAAACTTCACTACAAGTGATGAATTGCCAAGAAGCAATAGGTGATCGGTAATTCAGCAAGCAAACTATCAGTGTTAAATCCTCTTCAGAAACTCATCAAAATATAATAATATAGTTAGGCAAGCTGGACTGCAGACTACAAAGCAAACAATTGTGTCAGACAAGTCAATCATGCTAGCTTAATTATTGTAAATCGAATTCAATCATCTCAGTCATGGAGTCATCATATAGTCATGACAATAGTGTCACCCAATCTATTCATTTTAGTATGATAAAACTTGAGAATCCTGTAATGTATACAATTAAAATGGGTTGTAGAACTAGCATGCATCAGCAAAGGAAGAGGAAGACAGATTTAATTCCAGAGACCAGTGGTGCAGTCTATCAGATTTGGAGGACAAGTTTTCCACAGTGAATGCAACTGCTAACAACTGTCATGTGTTAAGTATCATAGTTATCTAGTTGTGATAACGTTAATAGAATAATATTTATTTGACCATTCTGGCAGAATTCATATCACATGCTAGTGCATATAAGAGCAGTAAGATAAAAAATAGTCAACAAACTTCTGGAGAAATGGCAGAGCAGTGATGACCAAAGATTCCTGGGACATCAGAACCAATCCTGGGAAGGAGAGATGTGTACAATGTGGATAGTATCAATCTCAACAGAATATGAAGTAATATCCTGATACGGAGAAAGTGAGGACTGCAGATGCTGGAGATCAGAGCTGAAAATGTGTTGCTGGAAAAGCGCAGCAGGTCAGGCAGCATCCAAGGAGCAGGAGAATCGACGTTTTCCTGAAGAAGGGCTCATGCCCGAAACGTCGATTCTCCTGCTCCTTGGATGCTGCCTGACCTGCTGCGCTTTTCCAGCAACACATTTTCAGCTCTAATATCCTGATAAAAATGTTAAGTAGTTCGACAGCAAGTCAGATTTGGACAAGCTTGCCAAGGGAAGGGTTACAACAAGACAAAGCATTTGTCGACACAGGCAAGAACTTAGACAAACAACTTAACAGTACAGTTCAGAAATAGGATGGATTAGACAGAGAGAAAATGTGAGATAAACCACAAAGAGCACATCTGATGAGCTGTAGGCACACACAGATATGAAATGAGGAGGCCTAATGTTAGTGAATCAAGAATTAATGTGACTTAATGAATTAGAATCAAAGGCTGTCCTGTGATGAAGTAGTTAAGCAATGAATGGCTTTCTAAGAGGTGACTGTTCAGGAAAAGGAATGGGAAAGTTGGCTTGCTGGATTACTAAAAGCATAGAAATTAAAATCAAACAGAAAAAAAAAAGATTATTGTCAGGTTGATTGTTCAGTGGAGAATGTTACTGAAGGCAAAAAGTGCAGGAGAGAACTAGAAAATAGGGGCAACAAAAGTACATGAAAATAGATCATGAGAAGGTGCAAGAAGGAACCTAAAAACAAATTGTGGAATGGCAGTCAAAGGGACATCACAATTATTTAGAGATGAACAAGGAGATCTTCTGGGGCAGAGGGTAGGTTGTAGTATTAAATAAGTGTTTTGTATCTGTCTCCATTCAGGAGGAGGGTGCCGTCAATGTCAGATGA
Source organism: Chiloscyllium plagiosum (assembly GCF_037043375.1). Taxonomy (NCBI): domain Eukaryota; kingdom Metazoa; phylum Chordata; class Chondrichthyes; order Orectolobiformes; family Hemiscylliidae; genus Chiloscyllium; species Chiloscyllium plagiosum. Next base: position 37,442,231 of record NW_028270166.1, on the reverse strand, counting down.
AATAAAGATGAAGAAGAGAAACAGTATAAAAGAAAGTTAGAAATAAGGAGATACTAAAATGTTTGGCAGAGCTTAAAATAAAAAAATAACTCAGTGTTGATGGATGTGCCACAAAATACTGAGAGATGCAAGAGTGCTAGCGTAGAGAGTCTCCTAAATTCTTCTAATCCCTCTTAATCAGGGAGAGGTTCCAGAACTAAAAGCAAATTTAGAATAAACTTAGCGACTACATCTAAGAGTCAGTGGTGGAAAGCTGTCAGAGATATTAGTATAGGACAAAAGAGTATCATTTGCCAAAATATAAGCATGTAAAAGGGAAAGTTGCAATCATCCCACATACCATAGAGTTGCTCACTCATTAGACAGAGAATAGCTGATGGTAGTTTAACATGAAAGTCACCAAGACTCAAATGATGGGAGAGGTTGAGAAATCAGGACATTCGTGGTACGCAAAATGTTGAAAGCTGGCAAGGCTTTCTGAAAGGCATATCACGTTTGAGTACTCTAATTAAATACTTCAATAAAGTAACAGAGATGGCTGAGCTAACAGTTCTGTTGATGTTGTCCATATAAATGTTCAAAAGGTGCTTGTTTGAATGATGTACGATAGGCTTTTCGGCACAACTGAAACCCGTAGGATTAAAGTGGCAGTTTCTTTGTGGAGAAGCAATTTGATCAGGGACCATGTCAAAGACTGCAGACTGGTTTAGAAAGCTGAGGAAGGATTACAGAGATTAAAGCCGAAAGGTTGGATTCCCTAGCTATCTGTACTGAGAGCACAACAGAAATTGTTTCATATTAATGACCAGAATCTCATACAGAAGGCATAATTTTAACATTAATTAATATTTCAAAAACTTGGAAGTTCAGCAAATATGAATGAGGAGACTAACAGACTTCAACAGATAATCAAATTAAATGAGCAGATCTTTGCAGATGTAGATTAATGTACAGAGATGAGAAACGATTTAATTTTGGGAAAAAGAATGAGAAGATGCAATATAAAGTAAATGACACAATTTTAACTGGGAGTACAAGAACAGAGAAATATGAAGGCAACGTGTGCAAGTCTTTGATGTTGAGGTGTCAAATTGAGAAGGCTGTTAGCATTTTTAGTTTTTTTTTATCCATTCCTGGTTTATTATGAATCTCTACAACTTTAAATTTATTCAATTACCCTTCAATGCAACTTTATGATAAGCTTTTAAAACATCAAGGCACATTATGTAACAGGGTACATCACAGTTCAGGCAAGCTATTGTCTTTTTAAAGCATTAAAGCAAGTTTCCCCTTTTTAGTCCATACAGTTTATCTAGTTCCTGTTACACACTTCGAGCTCACATTTACCCCAATAATCAGCTTCATTACTTTACATAAAATGGGAATTAAAGTAATCTTTTAATAGTTGTGCCCATCTCCTTGTCCCTCCTTCTGACTTACAGTATTCACCAGTTTAGCCTGTCATCAATCTTCCAGTATCTTTTTCCTGTCTAACAAATCCCTTATAATTACTATCAGCTCTTCACAAACGTCACCCAATGTCTCCTGCAGCAATCTGAAATAACTACCATCTACCCCATGGGATTTATTTGCTTTATGTTCAACTTGCCTTTCTGGGTCTTCCACTTAAGTTATAACAAAGAGATAACTTTTGCTTGGAATATCTTTGTTGAGACAAGATGTGTTTCTCCTGCTCCTTTGTGAATAGATTAAGGAAGCAATCATTCAGAGTATTCCTCAGTTTGAAGTCATTTTGCATAGATTATAGTTTTCAGCTGTTGTCTGACCCTCCTCTTGCTAATATAGTAGTGAAAAAAATCTTTTACTGTTGATATGTGTCATCTTACACACAACCACCTGGGCTATACTTTTTTCTCAACTCCTGATCGCGTTTCTTATGTCTTTTTTATCTTAATCTCATGTGTCCTTTCCCTCATGGGCTTTTTATATGTAATTTCTCCTTTTTATCTGACTTTTGTTTGATGATCTGTTTTGGAATGAGTTTGTTCTGTCTGAGCTTGCTGCTTTTGGGAATGCCTATTTCCCACATTCTCAGGTTTTTACCTGCAGAGGCATTTCACTTGTCTTCTGCTCAAATGTTGTTGAATGACTTTCCAAGCTCTATTTATATGTGTTATTTGCTCATTTCACTGGTATAGCCTGTCATGAATCTAGTTTATATTGCATTTTCTCATTCTTTCTCCCTAAATTGAATCACTTCACATCTCTGTACATTAGTCTACATCTGCCAAAGACCTGCTCATTCATCTGTATACAGGGTATCTGCTGAAGTCTGTTAGTCTCCTCGTACATATTTGCTGAAGTTCCAAGTTTTGATTTTAGTTATTTCTTACTCACAGATCCTGCTAAACTTTGTTAATCTGTGCATCACTCTAGGGAGAGGTGCGATGTTTTCTGCTTCCAGTAAGATTTCTGAATGATTTATGACTACCAAACAAAAATGGTTACTTCATGGCTTTATAGAATCCTTACAGTATGGAAACAGGCCCTTCAGCCCAGCAAGGCCACACCAACGCTCCAAAGACTATCCCAAACCCATTCCTATACCACTCTACATTTACCCTTGACTAGTGCTGAAAATGTGTTGCTGGAAAAGCGCAGCAGGTCAGACAGCATCCAGGGAACAGGAGAATCGACGTTTCGGGCATAAGCCCTTCTTCTGCCCGAAACGCCGATTCTCCTGTTCCCTGGATGCTGCCTGACCTGCTGCGCTTTTCCAGCAACACATTTTCAGCTCTGATCTCCAGCATCTACAGATCTCACTTTCTCCCCTTGACTAGTGCACCTAACCTACACATCCCTGTGACACTATGGGCAATTCAACATGGCCAATTCACCTAACCTGCACGTCTTTGGATTGTGGGAGGAAACCAGCGCATCCAGAGGAAACCCACACGGACACAGGGAAAATGTGCAAACTCCACACAGACAGTCGCCTGAGTATGAAATCAAACCCAGGTTCCTGGCACTCTGAAGCAGCAATGCTAACCACTGATCCACCATGCCACCCCGTTCCTTGACACGTAATCTTCAGCAAGAGTTAAGAAGCAGTTGTGTATTATTGAATTGAATTGATCTGAATTGAACTGAATTAGCTTTATTGTCACATGTACCCAAATGAGTACAGTATAAAAGTTTACAGTCGCCACAATATAATGCCATCTTAGGTACAGAGATCAACCTTGAAGGAAACAAACAAAAAATACAGATGGGGATTTCAACACAAGGGGGCACATCTTTAAGGTGAAAGGAGGGAAATTTAAAAAAGATATGGGGGCAATTTTTTACATGGAGGGTGGTTTGCATATGAAATGAACTTCCTGAGGAAGTGATGGATGTGGGTACAATTACAACGTTTAAAAGACATTTGGATGGGTATATAAATAGGAAAGGTTTGGAGGGATTTGGGCCAGGGCAGGCAGGTGGGACTAGTTTAGTTTGGGATTATGGTCAGTATGGACTGGTTGGACCGAAGGGTTTGTTTCCGTGCTGTATGACTCTATGACTCTAAAAGTAAGTAGTCCATCATTATAGGTCATAGGAAAAAATTAGAAAAATAAAGAAGTAAAACATTCAGAATATCGGTCTTTCTGACCCAGTCTGTGTCGGGATCTAGGGAGATTTCAATCTCCTCACTGTCACCTGCACCTGACCCACCAATGGAGGAGTCGCACCATTTTAGGTACCATCTCTTTGTCGCTGAACCCACACTTGGCCCGCAACCAAGAGTCCCTGGCTCTGCTGCCAGACCAGGGCACTATTGGGCCATGCGTCCTTTGTTCGACTGCAGATATCGCCTTGCTGCACCGCCATCTTGAAGTGTCTGCTGCTGCTGACACTGCCATCCCCAATCACTGGAGGAACTGTGCTGCTGCTGCTACAGGACCGATCACTGGGAGAACAGCACTGCTGCTCCTGCCACAGCCACTGATCACCAGGAGAATGGCCCACTGCCACAGCCCCTGATCACCTGGGATCATGGCACTACTGCTGCTGCCATAGGCCTGGATCACTGGGAGAATGGCACCACTACCACAGGCCTAGATCACTGGGAGAATGGCCCCACTGTCACAGGCCCTGATCACCTGGAATATAGCCCCATTGCCACAGGCCCCGATCACTGGGAGAATGGCCCCACTGCCACAGGCCCCTGATCATTGGGAGAATGGCCCCACTGTCACAGACCCCGATCACTGGGAGAATGGCCCCACTGTCACAGACCCCGATCACTGGGAGAATAGCCCCACTGTCACAGGTCCTGATCACCAGGAGAATGGTCCACTGCCACGGCCCCTGATCTCTGGGAGTATGGCCCCACTGTCACAGGCCTCGATCACTGGGAGAATGGTCCCTCTGTCACAGGCCTCGATCACTGGGAGAATGGCCCCACTGTCACAGGCCTCGATCACTGGGAGAATGGCCCCATTGTCACAGGTCTCGAACACTGGGAGAATGGTCCCAATGCTGTAAAAAAGTTAAACTACCTGCCCTAGTTCTTCTCAATCTATCCATAGACTTTGGCAGCATGGTGACTCAGTGGTTAGCATTGCTGCCTCACCCTCAGGCAATTGCCTTTGCGGAGTTTGCACGTTATCCCTGTTCTCTGTGGGTTTCTACTGGGTGCTCCAGTTTTGTCCCACAGTCCAAAGATGTGCAGGTTAGGTGGATTGGCCTTGAGAAATTGCCCTTAGTGTCCAGGGATGTGCAGGCTACATGAATGAGCCATGGGAAATGCAGTGTTACAGGGATGGTTCTGGGTGGGATGCTCTTTAGAAGGTTGGTGTGGACTTGGTGGGCTGAATGGCCTGCTTCCACACTGTTGGGATTCTATGAATCTTTGATATATTGACCATGAATTTCTATTCCGATGCCTGTGCACCATGTCCAGCTGTGTGGGACTTTGCTCATGTTGTTCCATTCTTAGCTATCCTTTCATAGTCCATGAATCAACTGCAGTGGTTCACCTCCTGATCCCTTACATTAGTGTCTCCAAAGATCTATACACGGACCCTTTTATTTTTCATTTACACATTCCTCTTGCTGACATCATCCAGAAACACATGATCATTTTGCTCATGTAAAATGCTGATGACCAGCTCTGCTTCACATTCACCTCCCTCGGCTGCTCCACTGTTTCTGAATTGTCAGATTGCTTTATTAAAAAACTGTAAAGAAGCCACTGTCTTTGAACCAGCCACACAGCCATTCTTTCAAAATTGATTCCTTTCACCGCCTTGGCAAATGTATGAGACTGAACCCGACTTGCAATCTTTGTATTATATGCAAGGGGTTGGGTTAGCTCAGTTGGCTGGATGGTTAGTTTGCAAAGCAGTGTGCACAGCAGCAGTTTGGGTTTAATTCCCAACACTGGCTGAGGTTACCATGAAGGACTCTCCCTCTCAACCTCAGGTTAAATCACCACCGGTTGTGTATCTCTGTAATGAGAGAGCAGCCCTATGGTCTAGTAAGACTATGTTGACACAATACAATTATGTTTGACCCTAAGATGAGCTTTCTGCTCACAAATTTGCAGCATCAGTTAAATCCATTTTCACTTTCATGATATCTACCCAACTTGTCCAAGCTTTTGGTACCTCTGGAGTCTACTATTCCAGCTGTTGTGGGGAAAATCACCGGTGTCTGAGTCAGAATCGGGGTTCAATGACAGAGTTTATTGCACAAGAAGATAACAGAGCTCCGAAGAGAGAAAGACACCAACAGCACAGTGGTCAGCTGCAAGTCTTCTCTTGACCCAGAGCACATGTCAAGAAACGTTTATCCATGCTGTGATACAATAGGTCAGTGATGAGATTATTTGCTTTGTAATATGATATGTTAATGGCAATCATTGCATAATCATTGATAGTTTCAATATAGTCTTTGACAGTTCCAGCGCAACCTTTGTTAATTTCCGCGTGATCATCGTCAGTTTCAGTGTGGACATTGTCGGTTTCAGTGTCTGCATGGAAATCTATGCTGTAGTAATAGACGCTAATCGTTTTTCCTGAGAAGGACAATTACTGCAGGTCTGGCTATTAGCATTTCATATTGTGTCTATATCAAGCTGTTAGCATTTCTATAAAATGTGTTGGCTGGACCCAGACACTTTGACAGGCAGTGTTCGTTACTCATGTGTATTTCTCCCCCACATGCCTTAAACTAATCAACTGGGCTGTGAGTGCTTGTGCTGGCATTCTGGTGACCCCAGGCAGTGTCTGTATCTGCTCTGCTGTTTCTCTCCATATTGTGATTTGGCGGCCATCTTGTGTGTCAAGTTGGCCAACTGATGGCTCAGTGGCCATCTTCTGTGTCCATGTGCCTAGTGTCACCCTGCCCCGTGCCATCTCTCTCTTCACAGCTCACTCTGGACTGGCCTCCCTAGTTTTACCTCCCTCACAAACAAAAGGTCATTTACAACTTTGCTGCCTGTGTCTAACCTCAAAGCATCTGAAGAAAGGCTACGTGATTCAAACATTAGTCTTGTTTCTCTTTTCACAGATGCCGTCAGATCTTCTGAGTATTTCTGACAATTTCTTTTCTTATCTCACATGTGCAGCATTTATGGTATCTTCCCTTGGTATATCAAAAATAATATCTGTTCAATTTCTGCAAAGGATAATTGATGCAAATAGTGAAAGCTACATAAACAAATAGGCTCGCCCTGCTCCAGTTTCTTCTTTCTCATTACCTGGTTTTCACATTGTTTTGAGGTTATCAATCTGGTATCGTATGGATTTTAATAAGCTGTGTGTGACCTACTCAGGGTGCAATTAAACTTTGAAACGGTTCTAACCCCATACATTGTAGACTCAAACAGGCTGTGAGACAAAATAAAGTGAGACTTCAGCACCACTTTGTTTGGGCATTACATGGGAATAAATCCAATGTGGAAAGCCAAATGTTTAAGAGATGTGTTATGTTCGCTAGATACAAGTTGATCAGTCTTATACAGCCATCCAATAGCCTTCCATGTAGATTGTCCCATTGTCAATAGTCTAACTTGTTGCTGACAACTCTGACCAACCTCAAAAATCATCTAGATTTTACATCTAGCCTGAAAATGAACAATCCTTTTTCAGAATAGATGTAAAAACTTGATGATTCTCATAGTTGGAAACGTATCATTGGTCAAGGCAATACGTTTGAGCTTCTTTACAGAATAAACTAGCCAACTGCATAGGAAAGAACACTTCAATAACACACATTTACATTTAATACAAACCTCGAAAAAGAAATTTTAGGATTAGATTAAAACATGGTCTCGAGTTATACAAAGAGTTGGTTCTTTCCAAATAAATTGTTCAGGACTTTACAATCATTCAGAGACTCACCTACGGATAGCAGGAGCTGGAATATGAGCACCTTACTGAATAAATTCATTGAGGTGGAGTGCCTTTTACTTGTTACGTTCTTCAGAAATAAATTAATAATTGTTGCTTTCTCAATTTATATGCCAGAGTTTACTCCATTGTGCTCCAATAGACAGTATCACCTCTGTAAGAAATGACCCTTTTCTGATGCATCTGACGATTCAGAGTTTCCTGCCGCAAGGTTCCGCTAAGATATCTGGTGGTTTTCACACAGACAAGGGAAATATTGTCATCTGGTGGTTGCTATGACACTTATTTTTTTTTGTGGCTGTGCATGCATTTCATGCAGGTTTGCAGACATCCTAATCACCTGCTTTCCAAAAGAACTACAGAATTATAGAATAGAATCCCTATAGCATGGAAGCAGGCCATTTGCTCATCAAATCCATACTGACCCTCCAAAGTGCATCCCACCCAGACCCACCCCTGCATATCCCATGGATAATCCTGCACATCCATAGATACTAGGGTCAATTTAACATGGCCAATCCACCTGCATGTGCATCTTTGGACTGCAGGAGAAAATTCATGCAGAAATGGGGAGAATGTGCATACTTCATACACAGTCGCCTGAGGATGAAATCGAACACTGGTGACAACTCTGGTGCTGTGAGGCAGCAGTGCGAGCCACTGAGCCACCCCAAAAAGCTACTTGCAAACAGGGACTCGAACCACAGACCCTCAGATTTAAAATGATGGAGCAATTTAAGCTCATTCACCCCAAAGATGAGTTCAGCTTGGTTAAGGAAGGAATTCATGTGTTAGGTTTTCACCAGCTGAAAGCTTAAATGATCCATATTAAAACAACCATCATTTATATGCCAACCCAGTTATTGCTACGTTTACTATCATGTAGGATATTAGAACTTACAAGGGTATTAAATAAACTAAAATAAAAATAGAAATATTCGAGGAACAACAGATCTGTGGAGAGAGAAAGAGAATTGACATTTCAAATCTGATATGACTCATCTTTAGAGGTCAAGCCTGAAGTCAACTTTAATTTAGGTTTTTTTTATTTCAAAAATATACTTTACTCATAAAATTATTTGGATCTCTATACAATTGGTCATGTCATTCTTGTGAACACGTTACATTGTTTTACATACAGATATCGAAATGTATTTTTCCTATATACAAGTCTGTACATTTACTATCCAGCTCTTCTGCTGAGGCGTCAGCGGAGCCCAAATGACTGGGTGGGCCCACTGTTTTTCTTAGACAGGCAGGTGTTACATGGTGGTCTTTCCCCACCGCGCCTTGGCGGCAGCTGCCCCAAGCTGCAGCGCGTCACTCAACACGTGGTCCTGGACCTTGGAATGTGCCAGTCTGCAACACTCATTCGGGGTCAACTCCTTCAGCTGGAAGACCAACAGGTTTCGTACCGCCCAAAGAGCGTCTTTCACCAAGTTGATGATCCTCCAGGTACAGTTGATGTTCGTCTCGGTGTGCGTCCCGGGGAACAGGCCGTAGAGCATGGAGTCCTGCGTCACGACGCTGCTCGGGACGAACCTCGACAAACACCACTGCATTCCTCTCCAGACTTCTTCTGCAGAGGCACATTCCAGAAGGAGGTGTGTGACAGTCTCGTCCCCCCCGCAGCCGCTTCGAGGGCAGCGTGTGGTGCGGCAGAGAGTCCGGGCGAGCATAAAGGATCTCACAGGCAGAGCCCTTCTCACCACCAGCCAAGCCATGTCTTGGTGCTTGTTGGAAAGTTCTGGTGATGAGGCATTCTGCCAAATGGCTTTGACAGTCTGCTCAGGGAACCGCTCGATAGGATCCGCCCTCTCCTTTTCCTGAAGGGTCTCAAGGACACTACGTGCTGACCACTTCCTGATGGATTTGTGGTCAAAGGTGTTTTTCTTGATAAACTTCTCCACGAAGGACAGTTGATACGGAACGGTCCAACTACTTGGAACGTTCCGCGGAAGCGAGGCCAGGCCCATCCTTCGCAACACCGGGGACAGGTAGAATCTCAGTACGTAGTGACACTTGGTGTTTGCATACCGGGGATCCACGCACAGCTTGATGCAGCCACACACAAAGGTGACCATCAGGGTAGTATTGGTGTGCTTTTGCCCCCATTCCCCAGATCTTTATACATCGAGTCCCTTCGGACCCAGTCCATCTTTGATCTCCATATAAATTGGAAGATGGCCTGGGTGACTGCAGCGGCACAAGTTTTGGGAATAGGCCAGACCTGTGCCATGTATAACAGCAATGACAGTGCCTCACACCTGATGACCAGGTTTTTTCCTGCGATGGAGAGCGACCGTAGCTTCCATCTGTCCAGTTTCTGCCTCACTTTGCTGATACACTCCTCCCAAGACTTGGCGCATGCCCCAGCCCCCCGGAACCAAATACCCAGCACCTTCAAGTGGTCGGTCCTGATGGTGAAGGGGATCGAGGATTAGTCGGCCCAGTTCCCGAAGAGCATGGCTTCACTCTTGCCTCAGTTGACCTTGGCCCCTGAGGCTCGTTCGAACTGGTCATATATGCACATGGGTCTGTGCATGGACAGCAGATCCGAGCAGAAAACGGTGATGTCATCCATGTACAGGGAGGCCTTAACCTGCAGACCCCCGCTGCCAGGAATAGTCACCCCTCACAGGCTCGCATCCTTCCTGATGGACTCGGCAAATGGCTCTATGCAGCACACAAACAAGGCAGGAGAGAGAGGTGGCAGCCCTGCCTGACTCCATATCTGACTGGGAAGCTATCTGATTCCCACCCATTGATTGAGACTGCACTGACGATGTTGGTGTAGAGCAGTCTGATCCAGTTGCAGATTCCCTCCCCAAAGCCCATTTTGGAGAGAACATCTCTCATATATGTATGTGATATCCTGTCAAAGGGCTTTCTCCTGGTCCAGGCTGATCAGGCAGGTGTCCAACCCTCTGTCCTGCACGTAGGCGACCGTATCCCTGAGGAGTGCGAGACTCTCAACAATCTTCCTGCCCAGTTCAGCACAGGTTTGGTCAGGGTGAAACACCGACCCCAGAGCAGACCTGACCCGGTTGGCGATTACCTTTGACAGAATTTTGTAATCCACATTCAATAGTGAGATTGGTCTCCAATTTCTGATTTCCTCCTTCTCCCCCTTCCGCTTGTAGATGAGGGTGATGATGCCTTTCCTCATGGATTCACTCATGGTACCTGCCCGAAGCACACTGACATACACCTCCAGCAGGTCCTGGCCGATCAAGTCCCACAGAGCGGAATAGAGCTCGACCGGTAAGCCATCGCTTCCGGGAGTTTTATTCTGTTCAAAGGACTCGAGGGCCTTGGTCAGCTCATCCAGAGATAGCGGCTGGTCCAGCCTCTCCCGTGTTCTGTCATCTAAGACCTCCGTGATAGAGGACAGGAACGGCTGGGAGGCCACGCTGTTGGTTGGCTTCGCGTCATACAGACTGGCATAGAAGGATTTGCTGATCCTCATGACGTCAGCCTGAGATGATGTTATCGAGCCGTCTTCTTCCTTCAGGCTGCTGAGCACGGAGCTCTCTTTGTGCACCTTCTGGAAAAAGAAACATGAGCATGTCTCGTCCTGCTCCACCGAGCAGACCCTGGACTGGAACATTATCTTGGAGGCCTCCGAGGTAAAGAGCGAGGCTTGCTGGCCCTTCACCTCCTTGAGGTCCTCTGTGACATCGACCCCCATCGTCTGCAGCAGGAGCAGGTTCTGCATACTTTCCTGGAGCTGGGACAGTTTTCCCCACCTTCTCTCGCCTCCTGAACACCTTTGAGGATGAAGAACCTCTTGATGTTCCTTTTTACTGTTTCCCACCAGTCCGCTGGGGACTCAAAAAGGGGCTTCACGGTTCTCCAACCTGCGTAGTCCCTCTTGAGCTCCTCAATGTTTCCCGGGGTCAACAGCTTGGTGTTCAGCTTCCACGTTCCCTTACCAGCCCGCTGCTCATCCTGTAGGTGACCGTCGGCCAGCAGGAGGCAATGGTCAGAGAAGAAAACCGGCTTGACGTCGGTGGATCTGACCGAGAGCGTTCGGGACACAAACAGGTAATCTATCCTTGAGCGGATAGACCCGTCTGCCCGTGACCAGGTGTATCTACGCTGCACTCCATCTGCAGGGGTGCTGAAGATGTCGTGCAGCTTGGCATCATTGACCGTGTCCATCAGGGCTCTGAACATGGCGTCCAGTTTACTGTTCCCCCTCCCCCCGGCGGATCGTCCATCTGCATCAATGATACAGTTGAAGTCTCCGGCCAGAATGACCGGCCTGGACGTAGCCAGCAACAGTGGAAGCTGCTGCAGGACGGCCAACCGTTCACTCTTACCCATTGGGGCGTACACATTAATCAGTCTCTGGGGAGCATTCCTGTACATGACGTCGGTGACGAGGAGATGCCCGCCCACCACCCCCTTAACCTCAGAGATGGTGAAGTTGCCTCCTCGCAACAGGATACCCAGGCCGGAGGTGCGGCTATCGTTGCCCCCCCCCCGACCAAACTAACGGCCCATAGGCCCACAAGCTCGACCATCTCCTGTAGCTGCTGAGGTGCGGTATCCAACACTCCTGCAGAAATAGGACATCGGCTTTAATATTGGCAGGAAGGCCATCGTAGAAACACATCGCGTAGCAGATTTGATGCTATGCACATTGATACTGGCAATTGTTATCCCCATTTTAACAGTTTACGAGGTTACCAGTGTCCATTTGCTGCTGGTCTTGCCTCTCTGAGGTAGCTGTGAGCATCCCATGGTGACGGCAAACTGCTGGACCCTCCCAGGGCTGAGGTAGCTGTCCGGCTCCACATTGGGGCCATTTCCCCATTCTGGTGTCTTCAGGTCGGGCCCAGGGTCTGCACAGTCCAGTTCTCTGTCTGACAGCGGGGCTGTCACAGGACCACTGTTCCCAGTTACCTGGAGCTGTGGGCCGGTGGGTACCTCTTGGTTTTCACTGGCTGGGGGGTGGTCTTTCCCCATCCCCTCAGAGGGATCGCCTTTTCCTGTTTGGGCGGTGCTGCCCTCCTTTTTCCCCGCAGCGCTCTGTCTCTTCCTCTGGTGACGACCCTCCTTGCGCCCGTCCTCACCGTCGGAAGAGCTGCCTGTACCCTCGTCGTGCAGGTGTTGTTTCCCCCTTTGCTGGGTGGCTTTGGGGGCCTGGTGAGGTTTCCTCTTCCTGCTTTTGACTGTAATCCAATCCTCTGCCTCCTTTGATCCCTCCTCTTCCATTTCCTCCGTCTGTCTTGAAGGAGCTTGGATCGGCTGCTGCACCTCCCCCCTGTCTGCCGTCTGCTCCGCTACAGCCTGCTCTTCCTTCTGGGTGCCTCCAGACACCGTTCCCGTGCTGTTTTGTGGTACCTTGCTGGTCTTAGGCGGTCCACTGCTCGTGTTGCCACCTCCGGCCATCTGCGCATAGGTGGCGGCCCCTCGTCTTGGGCAGGCCTTGTACATGTGGCCCGCCTCTCCGCACAGATTACAGTTCTTGGCCTCCTTACATTCCTTGGTCGGGTGGCCTTCCTGCTTGCAGTTTCGGCAGACGGTCACCTTACAATCCGCCGCCATGTGGCCTGATCTCCCGCAGGTTCGGCACACTTTCGGCTGCCCTGCGTATGTCAGGCAACCTCTGCTTCTTCTGATGGCAAAGCTGGAGGGTGGGTGGAGGATGTTCCCACTGGCATCGACGCTCAGAGTTACCCTGACCTTACGCTTGCTGGTCCAGATCCCAAAAGGATTGACCACATCAGTCCTTTCTCCCTCGACTTGGACGTATCTTCTCAGGAAGGTCAGGACATCCGCTGCTGGAACGTGGTGGTTGTCCATATGGATTGTAACAACCCAACTCCTCTGCGCAGGAAGCACACACAACGGGACCGCTGACAAGATGGAGAACAGAGGTTCCCCTTCCTTCTCCTTGAAGACCTTCAGGAGCTGCTCGCACTGCTTCACGCTCCTGAAGGTCACGTCGAAATAGCCTGCCCCAGGGAAATCCTGCAGGCAGTACACTTCATGAGAGGATACAATCAGAAGTGACAATATTTCTGTTGAATAAAGGGAACTATGGAGCTATGAGGGAGGAGCTGGCCAAAGTTCAATGGTGCAATACCTTAGCAGGGATGACAGTGGAGGAACAATGGCAGATATTTCTGTGTATAATGCAGATGTTGCAGGATCAGTTCATTCCAAAAAGGAAGAAAGATCCTAGGAAGAGGCATGGGTGGCCGTGGCTGACGAGGGAAGTTAAGAAACATATAAAGTTAAAAGAGAAAAAGTATAACATAACAAAGGTAAGTGGGAAAACGGAGGACTGGGAAATTTTAAAGAACAACAGAGGATTACTAAGAAGGAAATATGCAGAGAAAAAATGAGGTACTAAGGTAAACTGGCCAAAAATATAAAGGAGGATAGTAAAAGCTTTTTTAGGTATGTGAAAGGCAAAAAAATGATTAAGACTAAAATTGGGCCCTTGAAGACAGAAACAGGGGAATATATTACAGGGAATAAAGAAATGGCAGAAGAATTGAATTGATACTTCAGATCTGTGTTCACTGGGGAAGACACAAGCAATCTCCCTGAGGTAACAGTGGCTGAAGGACCTGAACTTAAGGGAATTTATATTTGCCAGGAATTGGTGTTGGAGAGACTGTTAGGTCTGAAGGTTGATAAGTCCCCGGGGCCTGATGGTCTACATCCCAGGGTACTGAAGGAGGTGGCTCGAGAAATCGTGGATGCGTTGGTGATTATTTTCCAGAGTTCGATAGTTTCGGGATCAGTTCCTGCGGATTGGAGGGTGGCTAATGTTGTACCACTTTTTAAGAAAGGTGGGAGAGAGAAAACAGGAAATTATAGACCAGTTAGTCTGACCTCAGTGGTGGGAAAGATGCTGGAATCTATTATAAAAGATGAAATTACGACACATCTGGATTGTAGTAACAGGATTGGTCAGAGTCAGCATGGATTTATGAAGGGGAAACCATGCTTGACTAATCTTCTGGAATTTTTTGAGGATGTAACTCTGAAGATGGATGAGGGAGATCCAGTAGATGTAGTGCACCTGGACTTTCAGAAAGCTTTTGATAAAGTCCCACATAGGAGGTTAGCCAGCAAAATTAGGGTGCATGGTATTGGGGGCAATGTACTAACTTGGATTGAAAGTTGGTTGGCTGATAGGAAACAAAGAGTAGTGATAAACGGCTCCATTTCGGAATGGGAGGCAGTTACCAGTGGGGTACCGCAGGGATCAGTACTGGGACCGCAGCTTTCTATAATATATGTTAATGATAAAGAAGATGGTATTAGTAATAACGTTAGGTATTAGTAATAACATTAACAAATTTGCTGATGATACTAAGCTGGGTGGCAGGGTGAAATGTGATGAGAATGTTAGGAGATTACAGGGTGACCTGGACAGGTTAGGTGAGTGGTCAGATGCATGGCAGATACAGTTTAACGTGGATAAATGTATGGTTATCCACTTTGGTGGTAAGAACAGGAAGGTAGGTTACTACCGCAATGGATTCAATTTAGGTAAAGGGGCAGTACAGAGAGATCTGGGTGTTCTTGTACACCAGTCAATGAAGTTAAGCATGCAGGTACAGCAGGTAGTGAAGAAGGCTAATAGCATGCTGGCCTTCACAACAAGAGGGATTGAGTATAGAAGCAAAGAGGTTCCTCTGCAGCTGTACAGGGCCCTGGTGAGACCACACCTGGAGTACAGTGTGCAGTTCTGGTCTCCAAATTTGAGGAAAGACATTCTGGCTATTGAGGGAGTGCAGCGTAGGTTCACGAGGTCAATTCCTGGAATGGCGGGACTACCTTACACTGAAAGACTGGAGCGACTGGGCTTGTATACCCTTGAGTTTAGAAGACTGGGACGGGATCTGATTGAGACATATAAGATTATTAAAGGATTGGACACTCTGGAGGCAGAAAACATGTTTCCACTGATGGGTGTGAAGAACTAGAGGACACAGTTTAAAAATACGGGGTAGACCATTTAGGACAGAGATGAGGAGAAATTTCTTCACCCAGAGAGTCATGGCTGTTTGGAATGCTCTGCCCCAGAGGGCAGTGGAGGCCCAGTCTCTGGACTCATTTAAGAAAGAGTTGGATAGAGCTCTCAAGGATTGTGGAAGCAAGGGTTATGAAGATAAGGCAGGAACAGGATACTGATTAAGGATGATCAGCCATGATCATATTGAATGGTGGTGCAGGCTCGAAGGGCAGAATGGCCTACTCCTGCACCTATTGTCTATTGTCTATTGTCTAGTGTCCATTGTCATAAAATTATTTGGATCTCTATACAATTGGTTATGCCATTTTTGTGCACACATTACATTGCTTTACATACAGATATCGAAATTTATTTTTCCTATATACAAGTCTGTACATTTACTATCCAGCTCTTCTGCTGAGGCGTCAGCAGAGCCCAAATGACTGGGTGGGCCCACTGTTTTTCTTCGGCAGGCAGGTGTTACACGGTGGTCTTTCCCCATCGCGCCTTGGCGGCAGCTGCCCCAAGCTGCAGCGCGTCCCTCAACACGTAGTCCTGGACCTTGGAATGTGCCAATCTGCAACACTCATTCGGGGTCAACTCCTTCAGCTGGAAGACCAATAGGTTTCGTACAGACCAAAGAGCGTCTTTCACCAAGTTGATGATCCTCCAGGTACAGTTGGTGTTCGTCTCGGTGTGCGTCCTGGGGAACAGACCATAAAGCACAAAGTCCCGCATCACGGCACTGCTCGGGACAAACCTCAACAAACACCACTGCATTCCTCTCCAGACTTCTTCTGCAGAGGCACATTCCAGAAGGAGGTGTGTGACAGTCTCGTCCCCTCCCGCAGCCGCTTCGAGGGCAGCGTGTGGTGCGGCAGAGAGTCCGGGCGTGCATAAAGGATCTCACAGGCAGAGCCCTTCTCACCACCAGCCAAGCCATGTCTTGGTGCTTGTTGGAAAGTTCTGGTGATGAGGCATTCTGCCAAATGGCTTTGACAGTCTGCTCAGGGAACCGTTCGATAGGATCCGCCCTCTCCTTTTCCCGAAGGGTCTCAAGGACACTACGTGCTGCCCACTTCCTGATGGATTTGTGGTCAAAGGTGTTTTTCTTCATAAACATCTCCATGAAGGACAGGTGATATGGAACGGTCCAACCACTTGGAGCATTCCGCGGCAGCGAGACCAGTGAGACCTATCCTTCGCAACACCGGGGACAGGTAGAACCTCAGTATGTAGAGACACTTGGTGTTTGCGTACCGGGGATCCACATATAGCTTGATGCAGCCTCACACAAATGTGGCCATCAGGGTGAGGGTGGCATTGGGTGTATTTTTTCCCCCGTTGCCCAGATCTTTATACATCAAGTCCCTTCAGACCCGGTCCATCTTTGATCTCCATATAAAATGGAAAATGGCCCAGGTGACTGCAGCAACACACGTTCTGGGAATAGGCCAGACCTGTACCGCGATTAACAGCAATGACAGTGCCTCACACCTGATGACCAGGCTTTTTCCTGTGATGGAGAGCCACCGTAGTTTCCATCTGCCCAGTTTCTGCCTCACTCTGCTGATACGCTGCTCCCAAGACTTGGCGCACGCGCCAGCCCCCTTCCGTACCAAATACCCAGGCAGTACACATCCACTGCGTCGAACCCGCAGCACGCCAGCAGAATCTTCTTGACAAACACCGTCTGATCGACCGGTGTACACTCCTCCACCTTCTTCACAGTCATCCTGACTATGCTGCTAATGCCCTGGCCTGGTCTGCGAGCAGCTGCTGAGGCCATAGCTGTGATGTTGGCTGGTACCTGAATTAGCATTAGGCCGAAGCCAGCATGAAGATCCACCAAGAGGAGGTTAGCATAACCAAACAGACCTCCAACGTCCTATCATGATCCAGTGATGATCTCCTGTAGCTCTTGCAACTCGACCCCCGTGGTATCTCTCCTGCCAGTATATGTCTGTTGCGTCGAACCTGAAGCACTCGAGCAGAATCTCTTCCTCTGGTCCTCAGGAACTACACATATTCCGAGCCAAAAGGCCAAGCAGCGATTTGTTCTCGACATGGGACACATCTGCCTTGCCAGTTTAACCATCTGATCTTTGAAGTCCAATCATTTCAGTTCCTTATATATCTTTTTTAGTGCTGCTTTGTCTCGGTTATGATTAGCAAATCTCACAAAGTTCTATCCTGAGCATTGTTGCATATTCAAACTCAAGATGCTGAGCTTTATTCCAACTAATATTTATGAAATATCTGCAGATTAGTGGGAACTTGGATTTAAACATTAAGGGACCACATTTTCCAGATACCAAAGAGCCTCTAAGATGATTAAATTGTGCCTTTTGCTACAGATTAACACAAGATGCAGTTGGTAATAGTGCTGAGGGGTTCATGAGGAATGGCCATCCAGAGAATTGTTAAGGGTATAATTAACAATTACATTGCTTGCAGTGCTCATTAAAGAAGCTGTGTGGCATTTCTGAGGCATGCAATTCAATCAACATTTTCTCCTACCACCAATCAGCGGTATAAGAACAATCAAGTTATTGCTTTGGTGTTTGAGCACTAGTTAAAGATTTGCAGAGCTTTCGTTGTTCACTTGGGACTGGAACTTGTAAGGTACCTGAGGGAGATTTTTGAGAACCCTTATTAATTTTAGGCACCTTCTATCAACACTGGTTACAGAAATTCTCAGTTCTTTAGCAAAAAAGACTTTATTCTCGCCCACAGCAGTCTGCTTTGGTTTCAAAGAGGAAAGGGAGCAGGTAATATAAACCGAAAGAACTGAAGATGCTGTAAGTCAGAAAATAAAAATAGAAATTGCTGGAAAAGCTTAGCAGGTCTGGCAGCGCATCTGGAGAGAAATCAAAATTAATGTTCCGGGTTTAGTGACCTTTCTTCATAATATTGAAGAATGTGATCTCAGAAAGGGTCACTGGACCTGAAACGTTAACTCTGATTTATCTCCACTGATGCTGCCTGACCTGCTGAGCTTTTCCAGCAATTTCTATTTCTGAGCAGCTAATGTAGCTGGTCAGAGCAGCATCAGATGATGCAGGACACAGGAACAGGAAAGACGGTGAGGTAGGCATCTCCCAAAATGTGAATACATCCTTTCACTTCGGGATGGTCTTCACTGGGATCTTCAGTGCCTTGCTTAGGAATCTGCACTCTCTCTGCCTCAGTCCTTGATCCTGAAATATCCTTCTGTCCAACAGCCAGCTCAATCCATGCTGCAAAGCTGGAAATAAGTGTAGTTATTTTAATCAACCAGTTTGGACTGGTTGTGACACACCTCAAGGGCAGGTGGAAGTTAAATCTGGATCTTCTGGCCCAGAGAAAGGGCACTACCACTGCATCTCAATGAGCACATGGAGACTACATACACTGCTCCTTGAAAATTAATTCCAATCGGTGCTTGGGTGCTCCACCCACAGGTATCTGATTTCACATGTCCAGGCAAACTTAAATCATGTTAATCATTTGCTAGCCCTAAAATTGACAATTTAAACCAGACTTTAAAACAGGCATGTTTTATGAGTAGATCACCCCCTACCTTTTTAAATATTCATCAATATAATCTCTTAAATATCTATATGGTCATTGAGATTCTATGGTATGAACTCAGCAGCAAAGTCCTGACCAAGGTCCTTAAAATCTTGAGAAGAGATTTGAATTGCCAGAAAAAAAAGACATATTGGAAGCTCACAACAGGGTAAAACGCAGTTGTTAATAAAGGAACCCACTAGAAATATTACAATTTCTTTCAGGTTGATATTCCATCATTAATTGTTGGAGAAACCCAACTCATTCACTAATGCCGTCTAGAGAAGGAAACTGCCATCCTTACCTGGTTTGGCCTACACGTGACTCCAGACCCACAGCAATTGGTTGACTCTTAACTGCCCTCTGGGTGATTACGGATTAGCAATAAATGCTGCCCAGCCAGTGATACTGTCAACCCGTGAATGGATAAAAAAAGAAAACACACCTGAGGAGCACTTTCTTTAATTTGTGCAGCACTCCTAAGTACTGCATCAGTAAAGTTGGACTGAAGCCACCCTTTCTTGATTAAGAAATTAAGTCTGATGATGATTATGTCAAGTTTGATTTTGCTATGTAGCTTGGAATGTAAGTACAGAATAAAGGGATATCAACAGAAAATTAACAATTTACAAGTTGAGAAATTAGAAAAATACGTTCACACAGAGGGAGAGCCATGTGTTAAAGCAGTTAGTACTGTGAAAATTAAGTGTTAAGAATTAATTACATAAATGTCTGATTAGAATTGTAGTAACACAACTCCCCCAATGATTCCAAGACTTTATCCAGTAATAGCAGGAAGAGGCTAGGCTTGATGACCACTCTGTACGAGGTTGAAAACAATAGGTACAATAGAAGAGACTTCACAAGGGAAAGATTAGAAGGTGGTACAGATGATCAACAGTCTGAAATCATTCTAAAATACATGAGGCAATCTTTAATGCCTTTGTTTGCTAATATAGACAATGTTTAAAATGCAGCTTGCTACTAAGCAGACAAAGCCTTATCAAGAGACCAGTTTAATTCAAGAAAGGCAAGTGATTGAGGATTGTGCCAAATAAATAGCAAACAAGGAAAGGGCAAAGGCAGAAAGTGCTAGAGAAACTCAGCAGTCTGGCAGTACCAATGGAAAAACAGAGTTACCATTTCATGTACCCTATGATTCTTCAGAACTCAGTTCTGCACTTCCAAAGAAAAGTCATTACTGGACTCAAAGCATTAAATCTATTTCTCTCTCCGCTGATACTGCCAGGCCCAATGAGTTCCTTAAACCTTTCTGTCTTATTTCCAAGTTCCAACACCCACAGTATTTTGCTTTATGTTAAGGATATAATCATATGATTAGAATGTCCACAAAATTCCTCACTTTAAATTGGGAAACAGCAGATTAAGTTTGTCCAATGCAGAAAAACAAGCCACTAAGATTTGCTTCACAATTAGAAAGGAAGTTCTATTCAAAATTATGACTTCAGGATTAAGACCTAAAGAGCTGAAAGACCCTCAGAGGATATGGACCACAGGAGCAGACAATTCAGAAGCAGATAAAACTTCTGTAGTCATCAATTAAAATTCATGTCATTTGGAGAGAAGCCCAAAGACATCATAGTCCACTTTGAGAGCAGATGAACAGAAAAGTACACATTGTATGTTTTTTTTTCAGTTTGGGAGCTAACATTTAGAATCATTGTCTTAAATGCAAAATGCTATGGATGCTATTCGAAATGAAAACAAAAATTCTGGAAAATTCAGCAAGTCTGGCAGTCCCTGTAGAGAGGGAAACAGTGTAATGTTTTGAGTCCAATTTGACTCTTCTTTGGAATTATAAGCCGTTGGAAATTGATAATTTTTGGACTGTGGGGTCAGAGGAGCAAGTGAAACAGATTGAGAGGGTACCCAGAGCTAAAATCAAAGAAGCGGAGGAGAGATGAAAATGTAAAATGGATGTAAATCATAGAATCCTTATAGTTTGGAAGCAGGCCATTCAGCCCACACCAATCCTCCGATGAGCATCCCACTCAGATCCACCTTGCTACCCTATCCCTGCATTTCCCATAGCCAATCCACCTAACCATCACATCCCTGGGCACTATGGGTATTTTAGCACGGCCAATCCACATATCTTGCACATCTTTGGACTGTGAGAGGCAATGGCGTATAAAAAATGGAGGTCATAATTTATGTTCTAAAGTTGTGGAATTCAATGCTGAATCCTACAGGCTGCATGGTGCCTTGAGATATTGTTACCCCAGCTTACAATGTGCTTCCTAGGAACACTGTAGCAGGTCCAGGATGGAAACATTTGCATGGGTGTGAGGTGGTTTACATGGGTGTGAGGTGGTTTATTGAAATAGCAAGCAATTGGAAGATTGGGGTCATTCCTATGAATAGAGCTGAAGTGTTCCACAAAGCAGTCACTCAAACTGCGTTTGGTCTCTGCAATGTAAAGGAGTTTGTATTGTGAGCATTGAATGTGACACTAGCTTAAAATAACTCTCTATTTCTGCAGCCATGATTTTAAAAAAAAGTACAGGAGAGAGTCCCTGGACTGAGAATGAGGATTTGTTTGCAGTGAGAGAGTTTTACAAGGTGACAGTGTTCAGACAGATGGGATTGTATTTTCACTGTATTTCAAAATCTTTTAAACTGTGTTACATGTTAATAGCTTGGTTTATTCTATTTTATCTTAATTTCTTTGATGTCATAAACTTCTGTTTATTGTTAAGACCAAATCTGGAGCATTGCTTGATTGAGTTTACCTGAAAAAATAAATGATAATGTATCAAGTCAGAATTCAATATGAGATCTGATTGTGCAATAATAACATCAGTGGAATCATAACATAATTGTTAGGCCACCCAATCATAGTAAGTCATGTGGTAAGTGTGGTATTGTCTATACGCCAAACAAATGCCCAGATTTCAGTCAATTTTGCAAGGTGTGTGGTAGAAAAAACCATTGGTAAAGGCAGTGTACTTCAATGCAGATTGCTACAAAGAACCAAGTATCAACCCAACCAGATTGTGCACAAGGAATAACTTCAAACTACAATGAAGATGATCTGGTGTCCCACCAGAGGTGTATACAGGAAGTGATTGACAAACCAGAATCTGACAATGTACACAATGAGACAAAGAGAGTTGAAAGTATGTTTTGTTGATTGAACACTGTCCATCTCGTGGGAAACATCAATGTCACAGAACTGTGCAAAGTGTTTGCAACACTTCAAATTAACTGTTCACAGAAATCTGGTGGCTATCTGTCCTAGCTATGACTGACACAGGGACAACAATCAATATAACCCATTCTAAAGTGCACATACCCACAGTTATTGGAAACCATGATGAAACATGTGTATGTGTAAAATATACTACATATCACCTTTTCCACGTATAGCACTAATAGCGCAGAACAACAGTGTTGTACAATCATCCACTCGGATATCACAGATATCATAAACACTGTTGGACCTGCTATTGCAGATCTACCAACAAGCTCTGATCTAACCATAGTCACAGTCCATGAAATGAATCAGACATTAGACAACAAATCAAGTTCAGAAAATTCAGCTTTCACAATATTTAGAATGTTTTGATAAAATTGACAATTTCAAGCGAGTTACAATAATGTACTTGAAGGAGAGCTCATTGGCCCACTTGTAAGCGCATTCAAAAGACAGATTAAGAGTCACATTAAACAACTTGGAGTGAAATTGAATCATTAAAAGAGTCCAGGAACACCCAGACTGATTTATTTCAATAACCTTGATCATGAAGAAGGATAGATTTTTGAGAACATGAATTGACCTACAGCACCTAAATGCAGCTTTGAAGCAGTTGCCCTTACATAATACCTATTCTACCAGAGCTAATCCAAGATGTGCAGGTACAAATTTGTCTCAAAGCCAAGCATCATTAGTGATCTTGTGGCAGTCTATTCATTCAAAGCATCCCATTCATTCAATACTGTTTTCAATGAATCCCCTTCGGACTGTCTGCTGGCCAGGATTTCTTTTAAAGTCCCTTGAGCTAGACTACATCTAGTGTACCAGGGTGTATCTGTGTCACTGATGACACTTCTGTGGTGGGAAGGAAAAAGTGAGAAAACATGATCATAATTTGCATTTATTGATGCAAGCACAATGCAATAATAGATTGGATTTGGACAGTTAAAAATGTCACATCAACGTGTCACAAATCAACATTTTCAGTTCTGTTT